>NC_134581.1:53292500-53892500 GCF_037038515.1 Microtus pennsylvanicus | reverse complement strand
GAATCCCAGGAGGCCAGGCTGGGTGGGCCTCATTCAGGGGACTTTTTCTTGATTCCCCATGAAGGATGTCCCAGTTTTCCTTGTACCCTTCAGCAATTTCTCTTGTCTCTCCTCCACTAGTTCAGCCTTGTTACTTCAGGGCAATTCCTCAGGGGATTCCCTGCTTTGCGTAGATCAGCTGTGTTGGGTAGGAGAGGAGGAGAGAACCTTCTGGACTCCACACCCTCCTACCCAGCTTTCAGAAGGAAGGATGGACTGATATGTGGAGCTTTTTGGGTTTCTTCTCTTCAGTTTCTCCATTGGTCCCACCTCAGAGGCAAGAGGAATGTTGGAACCATTGGTTTCAGCAGATGGGGAACATTTTAAGGGCAGAAACTCTTTGTTTTTTTCTTTCTTTTGTAAACGGAACAATTGACTGGTGTTTAACACACATACACATAAACACACACACACACACAGAGACAAGACTGTGGCTGTGAGAAACCAACATGGGCCCACAGAACAAGAGCTACAAGAGTTAGCTGGGCCGTGGTGTGCACGTCTTTAATCCCAGCACTTGGGAGGTAGAGGCAGGTGGATCTCTGTGAGTTTGAGGCCAGTAACCTGGTCTACAGAGTGAATTCCAGGATGGGTAGGGTTAGACAGAGAAACCTTGTCTCAAAACGAAACAGCAAATAACTTATAGGGATTAAGAAGGGAAACCCCAGTCTCCCAGAAGGGGCCCTGCACTGTGAGCTCCTCCTCTTAGACCTGGGAGAACTCACTGGGCTACCACTGAGGAGCCTTGGCCCTTACGTGAAGAGCTGCTCAGTCCTCTGCTTGTTTGATAGGACTTGGTGCTGTTCAATTAGACTTGATTTATTTAACAACTGAGGTCAGGTGCTGGGTAAAGCTGTTGATGGCCAACTCCCCAGAAAACAGGTTCCTTAGTAACATAACTCTAAAAATAGAACCTAATTAACCAGTATTTAGATTGGGGCAAGAAACTGGGCCTGTACAATTGCATGGGCCTGCAATCCCAGTTACTCAGGAGGACTTCAAGTTCAAGGCCATCTTGGCCTATGAAGTAACTTCAATACCAGCTCGGATAACTTATTGAGATCCTGTTTCACAATCAAAACTCAAAGGGCTCTATAGGAAATGGGGAGATGACCTGTTGATTTCAATGCTCAGTGTCCATGTACAAAAGCTGGGGCTGAGTCGCACTTCTGTAATTCTAGCACCGCGTAGGTAGAGACAGGAAGATCCGTGGACTTGCCGGCCAGCTAGTACAGCTGGATTTGTGAGTCCCATGGTCAGTGAGCGACCCTGTCTCAAAAACGTAAGTCAGAGAGCAATTGAGGAAGACACCCAATGCTGGCTTTCGGTCATAGGCATAACACATCTGTGCACCAGCACCAATTCATATACGTCCACAGAGTTTCAAAGGGGTTGGGAAGAGAGGGCCAGCACGACAGCTCAGGGGATCAAGGCCCTTGTTGCCAAGCCCTGAATTCAATTCCGGAGACTCACAAAGCAGAAGGAGAGCATCGATCCCCACACTGTCTCTGAATTCCACAAGTACACTATATGAGAGGAGTGTGCCCAAATACATACGTACATATAAGACAAACAAGTGAATGTTTTAAAATGGTTTTAAGGGGCCGTGGACATAGTTCACTAGTAGATTGCCTGTCTCCTAGCATGTGCAAACCCTACCTTCCATTCTTGGTAGTGGTGGGAAGAAAAGATTAAAAGATTAAAAAAATAAACTGGGGCAGCAGCTGAAACGAGAGAGAGCTGTGGGAATCTGGTTAGTACTGAGTGTTCCAGCTCCCCGCCGCTCATGCTGAGACCTCCAAGCATCAGAGGAGAGGGAGAAGTCACACCAGACAGGCCAGGACACAGGCAGCTGCTTCCAGGGAAGCTGGGCGACCTAAATGTGTGTGTGTGCATGTGCCCACCTGTGAGTCGGTGTGTGTGCCTGTGCATCTGTGTGTATGTGTGCCTGTGCTCCTGTGTGCGTGCTGGTGTGTACCTATGTGTGCGTGTTGTGTGTGTTTGTGCGTAGGTGTGTGTGCATTGTGCGCCTGTGCAATCTGCATGTATGTGTGTGTGTGCCTGTGTTTCTGTGTGAGTGCTGGTATGTACCTGTGTGTGTGTGTTTGCACGCAGCCATGGAACTGGAACAGGAAATCAAGGGTGGGGGGGCAAATCAAGGAGAGAAAATAAACAGTAGTTAAAGTTGCCCTCTTAAACACTCTCTTTACTGGAAAATTTTTAATTTTGACATCCTGGTTGGTTTTTTAATATACTGAAGAAAACAATCATCTATTTTCAGTGAGCAGTTTTCATCCAAAGATGGTAAGGAAGAGAAAAAGATATCAAGGTGAGCTGGAAAAAATAAAATAAGTCACGCTGGAAAATTACAGGAGAGACATGTCAGCCAGACCTTCCAGAGAGACAAAATAAGATGAGGAGGGAAAGCCCAGAAGAACTGAGGAATGTTTACATTCCTACAACCACAAATGTGATTGATGTGAGCTCAGAGCCTGGGGGAAGTTTAGCAAAACAGAGCTGAGTTCCAAGTGGAGGATGCGCTAAGTAATAGCCCCCTCCTGGTTGCCCTGGCAATCAAACATCTGCTTAGCGGTAATGAAATCATATCAGGATGAGACTCACAGAAGGTTCCTAGGCCTATGGCCCAGACACTGGCCTCGTGAGTGGAGGAAACAGATTAGATAGCCGGGAATGCCTGCAGCCAAGCCCATCACTCTGATACCACTGCTTGGCAGGAAAGCCGGGGACCTCAGGCCTGGAAGTCCCAGCTTAGGTTCTTGAAGCCTGGAGGGGGTAGGCATCAGGGGCTTGTACTCAGGAGGGGGTTAGAGAGAGCAGAGGTGGAGGCCATTCCTGAGCTGGGTAATTGATTCCTGAGTACATCATGGAGACGTCAGGGGAAGGCACAATGAACAGGTGACCCAGGTCCACAAGGGAGAGCAGACACAGATACTCATCAGTTCCACTGAGGCCGAGCAGAGGAAATAAAACCCTGCAAGAATTATTTTCTTTTCTTTTTTTTAAGATTTATTTATTTATGAGTGAGTACATCCCATATCTAGCCATAAATAAGGGACACGGAGCCTACAATTGGTGGTCCTAAAGAAGCTAAGTAAGAAGGTGAACCAAAGGAAAAACATATAGTTATCCTCTTGGCTACGGGAAGTAGACAAAGTTGCCGGGGAGAAAATTGAGATCTTGGGGGTGGGGTGGGATGGGGGTAAGGGGAGATGGGGAGAGAAAAGGGAGAAGAGGAGGAAGGGGGAACTTGGGGAAAAGGAGGATTGGGATAAAGGAAGGTTGGATAGGGGAGCACGGAAGCACAATTCTTAGTTAAGGGAGCCACCTAAGGGTTGGCAAGAGACTTGAACCTAGAGTGGCTCCCAGGTGCCCAAGCCGAGGTCCCCAGTTAATTCCTTGGGCAGCTGGGGATAGGGAACCTAAAATGACCCTATCCTATAGCAATACTGACGAATATCTTGTATATCATCATAGAACCTTCATCTGGTGATGGATGGAGATAGAGACAGAGACCCACACTGGAGCACTGGACTGAGCTCCCAAGGTCCCAATGAGGAGCAGAAGGAGGGAGAACATGAACAAAGAAGTCGGGACCACGAGGGGTGCACCCACCCACTGAGACAGTGGAGCTGATCTATTGGGAGCTCACCAAGGCCAGCTGGACTGTGACTGAAAAAGCATGGGATAAAACTGGACTCTCTGAACATGGCGAACAATGAGAGCTGATGAGACGCCAAGGACAATGGCAAGGGGTTTTGATCCTACGTAATGTGCTAGCTTTGTGGGAGCCTAGCCAGTTTGGATGTTCACCTTCCTAGATATGGACGGAGCGGGGAGGACCTAGGACTTACCACAGGGCAGGGAACCCTGACTGCTCTTTGGACTGGAGAGGGAGGGGAAAAGGAGTGGGGGGAGGGGGAGAAGGGTGGGAGGAGGGGGAGGGAAATGGGAGGCTGAGAGAAGGTGGAAACTTGTTTTTTTTCTCATTTTCTCAATAAAAAAAAGATTTAAAAAAAGATTTATTTATTTATTATATATACAGTGTTCTATCTGCATGTATGCCACTGGACCAGAAGAATGCACCAGATCTCATTACAGATGGTTGTGAGCCACCATGTGGTTGTTGAGAATTGAACTCAGGACCTCTGGAAGAGCAGGCAGTGCTCTTAACCTCTGAGCCATCTCTCCAGCCCAAGAATTCTTTTCTCCTACACCATTCTTTTTTTGTGTTTTGTTTTTGTAAAACATAGGACATATGTGTGTACAAAGAAGCTTAGCAGATATGCACCTGAGCAAAAGAAAAAAACTAACGACACTCCTTCTCATAGCTGTGAATCGCCATCAGCAGCACATCACTGTTTATGGTACATCTTCTCAGACTTGTTTGTGTGTGTGCGTGTGTGTGCATATGTGTGTCCTTGTGCGTGCATCTGCATTAGAGACTGGAGGGCAACCTGGAGTGCTGTTCCTCAGGTTCTGCCTTCTCTCTTTTACTTTTTGGCCTGGAATTAACCAAGTAGGCTAGGCTGAATGGCTGTGTAGTGTGAGCCGCAAGGATCTGCCTCCACAGCTCTGGCATTATAAGTGAATTGCCCACCAAACACCACACCTAGGTTTTTTGTTTTTCCTACACGGGATCTGGAGATCAAACCTGGGTCCTCATGCATTGCAGACACGCAGACATGTAAGGTGGTGAAGACAAAGGAGAGTTTGAGCTGGGATGCAAGTCTACTGAGGGTCGGAAGAGCCAGGGGTGGAAGAGCACTTCCTGTGGTCTATACGGTCAGAACAGGTTGCTTGGTGATTGCACCATTGATATACATTACATAACAGGACCTTGGTTGTCACTTGGATGCTAATGAGGACTCTTTGGAGCCCGCAGAAGCGAAGGAATCTGGCAGAGTCTTGCCCTACCCATTTGTGTGCCAGGTACTCGGGCCTGGGGCAGAATGGCGGGGAAGGGGAGGCAAGAAATCAGCTTTAGAACTGGGCAGTCTCAGCCGGGCGGTGGTGGCGCACGCCTTTAATCCCAGCGCTCGGGAGGCAGAGGCAGGCGGATCTCTGTGAGTTCGAGACTAGCCTGGTCTACAGAGCTAGTTCCAGGACAGGCTCCAAAGCCACAGAGAAACCCTGTCTTGAAAAAAACCAAAAAAAAAAAAAAAAAAAAAAAAAAGAACTGGGCAGTCTCAAGTCTGAAGACAAACGTTCCCTCTTCTCTCACGGCAGTTAGAGGGTCTGGGCTCAGGTCCTATTTTATCTCAAAGCACCAAAGTCAGTCATTTCTCTTTCCTGAAGCCTCATAGTCCCTCAGTTACAAATCTAGCCCACAGCGGCAGAGGGTGAAGCCATTCTAGAACTCGGGAGAGATGGTAGTTAAAGGACACTGTGAATATTCAAAATGCCACCGAATCCTATATCTCAAAATGCCTGACCTTACATTACGTGAATTTCATCACATTTGGAAAACCAAACCACCCCAAGAGTTGTCTTGTGGATTAATCCAGTCTAGTGGGTTTGTCTGAATCATCACTCTGATGTGGGCCAACGTGAAATTAGTCTCATTCCCCCTGTGGCATTAACTCTTCGTGGTCTGGCTTGTGCTCAGCGAACAACATGATTCCTTTTAAGGTTTTTGAGGCTTGCAGTTCTGTTGATTGTGAAGATCCCACATGTTGTGCAGTTGGTAATGTCATTGTCCTAACTCTTCTTGGTCTGGGCTCCTTCTCAGCAGACAGTAAGCCTGTGCTGGGCTGCTTGGGTGTAGGAGCACAGGGTGTGGGATTTTGGGGAGGTAAATGATGCTGATGGCAGAGAAGGGTGCATTACTTGTTCACAGTAACTTCCCTGGGGCTTCTACTGCCTGGGTTATCACCGCCTGGCTCCTGGCCAGGGCCTCATCCCTCTAATGCTGGAGAGAGGGCTGAGTCCTTGTGGGTGTTGTACAGGTTTCCTCAGGCAGAGATCGTCCTGGACCTGCTTTGAGGGACCCAGATATGTTGGTGTTGAGAGTTATGTACATGTGTGGGAACCAGGCAGCCCCAAGTTTCTCACCCCACACCCTACCACCCAGCTAATATTTAAGCTTTCTTTTTGGATCCTTCCTCATGTCTTCCCTGTTCCTAGTCTCCAAAGGGTAAAGCCGTTCTGAGTTCTAATTCAAAGTGTGCTTTTTGCACTTGCTAGTGGTTAGGAGCCACACTGAAATCTCTCCTCCTGGCTAGCTTTTCATTGACTCTTGCTGCTCCTAGCACCTTTATTCAGTGGACAGAGACTTGTGGTTTAAGGCTCCCTCGTCCCTTGTCCATTGTCTCTTGTGGTTGTAACAGGATTGATGTTCTAGAACAGTCCTTTAGAAAAAAGAATGGAGCCGGGCGGTGGTGGCGCACGCCTTTAATCCCAGCACTCGGGAGGCAGAGGCAGGCGGATCTCTGTGAGTTCGAGGCCAGCCTGGTCTAGAAGAACTAGTTCCAGGACAGGAACCAAAAGCCACGGAGAAACCCTGTCTCGAAAAATCCAAAAAAAAAAAAAAAGAAAAGAAAAAAGAATGGTGAGGGACTGGAGAGATGGCTGTTAAGAGCAGTTGCTGCTCTTCTAGAGGTCCTGAGTTCAGTTCCCAGCACCCACATCAGGCAGCTCACAACCGCTTGTAACTCCAGCTCCAAGGGAATCGATATCTCCTCTTCTGAACTCGATATGGCACCCTCATACATAAGGTACACATACACCCCGCAAACATACAGACACATGAAAAAAATCTTTCTAGAAAATGGAGGGCACAGGGGGATTCTCCCCCACTAATCTAGCCCTTGTCACCCATCAGGCCCTAAGATGCCAGCACTTTGGGCAGTCTGATTCTTCTGGAGGGATCTGTCATAGGAGATGGATCGAAGAGGTAGTCCTTGGCAGACAGCAGCAGGAAAGGTACAAAGGCTGGTCTCAAGTACTCTGGCCTTCTCCCAGCAACAGCTAAGAGATAGAAGACATTGAAGTCATGGTGTGGGTGGGGTGTCCACCATGTCTGCAAGGACACCCCTCCTCACTTTTGGTGGAAAGACCTCCTCTCTGGGCCTCCAAGGAGTTCCCCATTCCCACTCTGGTCTGTCTAGTGTTACGACAGGGCCTGTGAGATGTCAGGAGTTGTCGGGCAGAATATTCACTTAGCTCTGTGTCCTCTCTTCCCTGTGGCCACCTATGTGGGTCACTGGATGTTGCGTCCACATGTGAATTGGTGCTCTCATTGACAAAGCACCATCTTAAAAAGACGCTTTTCTGGTTGGGTTTAGTTAGTTGCTTAGCACCTGAGCTGTGAGCTCTCTGAAGGATGCTTTATTTTGAAAAAAAAAAAAAGTTAACAGTTGGCACAATGCTGGGTGCAAAGCAGACACCTGACAGACATGAAAGGCAGGGGACTCCTTCACATAGGCTGAGCCTGAACAGGAAGGTGGTAGCTGGCTCTTGAAAACATTCCCTGTCTGACTTGAGGTAAGGCCCCTTGGTCTCACCCTGTCTTTTCTTCAAGACTTGTGTGAGTCTGTGATGCTGTGGTCTGCTCTTAGTCATACTGGCTGCTGATTCAGGGGACTCGGCACCTCTCGCCTGCTCACTTGGTACTTGACGGTGATTCCTTTCTTCCCTTCTTGATTCCCATTACCAGACTCCCTAACTGGACCTGCCATGGCTTCCCCATCACAGACCACCATTTGATGACCCACAGGTTGTATTAGTAAGTCATGGGATAGGCCTAATATTTGGTCCAAAACTCAACCACTGGATGCCTGTGAACTAATATGCTGTGATGGAGAAAGAAATGAACATGGGCAGACGTGGTTCAAATCCCGGCTCAGCTTCTACGTAGCTATATGCTCATGTCTATGTCACTGAGCTTTGAACCTCAACTTTTCACCTGCGAAGGCAACAGTTGTGAATTATGGAGGAGAATAAATAATGGGACGCATGCAGTCTCTGTGTATGTGCCCCACACGTAGGAGACATACGTGCTCTCATTGCTAGTTTCTTTCTTCTGCACAGACCTCATCTAAGAAGTAGCACCCATATATCTTTAAAGCGCATGCATGCTAGTCAAACTGTAACCAGGCAAAGTCAACAAGCTGCTAGAAAGCTCATCTTTCCAAGAAGAAGCAGGGTCCTAGGGTACAGGGACAGCCTCCACTGTCACATTTCCCTGGAATAGAGAATTATCATTCCCGGTCCAAAGTACAAAGGCTACCAGAGTTCACAGACCATGCTTGAGTTTGAAAACCAGTCTCAGAGGTCCTAGTGAGTGACCTTCAAGGCTTTGAGATGACTCACAGCCCCAGAGGGACAGCAACACCTAAGAGAGGCACCTCTGCAAAGAACCAGGAAGAGATGGCCAGGCAACCCTGGGGCTCTGTTAGGGTGGAGTCTACAATGGTGTCCTGAAGCTCTCCGCAGACTCAGTGGAACCAAGGGAAGCCAGTCCCTGTGCAGGCTCCTTCTTCAGGGAGGTGAAGGGACTGGAATTTAGAGAGGCAACCTGAACAGAACGAGCAGAGAAAGCACCTTCTAGGAAATGAGGATCCAAGACCAACAGCATTAGCACCAAATCCAGGTTCACTAGGAATGTGGATGAATGGGCCTCATCTAAGGCCTTATGAATGAGAAACTGGGCCTGGGGCCTGGTGCTGGTGGGTCCAATGAGGTCCCTGGTGATTCCTGTTCACCCTTCATGTTGAGACTCCTGGCATGACAGATGCTTTTGCTTATTTAACTGGGTCTTCCTTCCTGATTTGAATGGGAGATGGGGTGGTACAGGCATGGCTACAGCTTTCTTTCTTTCCTCATCCTCTTCCTCCTCCTCCTTCTTCTTCCTCCTCCTCCCTCTTCTCCTCCCTTCTTCTTTCTCAAAATAGGGTTTCTCTGTTTAACAGCCCTGGCTGTCCTGGAACTAGCTCTGTAGTCCAGGCTGACCTCGTACTCACAGAAATTACCTGTCTTTGCCTCCCAAGTGCTAGGATTAAAGGCATGCTCCACCAAGCCCAACTGGCTATAGTTTTCTTAGACAGAAAGATCTGGATTCTGGTTCTGACTGTGTCCCTCAGTGACTGTGGGGCTAAGGACAAGCCGGCAATCTCTCAAGCATGAGAAATCTCCCTTGCAGGGTTGTGGTTAGGTGTCCAGCAAGGAAAGCCTTTTACTGGGTGACTGACACCTACAGGTCATCATCGTTACTTCTGTGCCTGTGAAGGAGCTGAGAAAGAACCAAGAGTCTGTTGGGGACAGTCCTCCCCTACAAGTGGGGATCACTTTGCTTCATGGGCATTCCACAGGCTGCTCTGAACACTCCTCCATGCCATGGGTATATCCCCACTAGGCTAGGAAGATGAAAAGATAACATTTCTGTTCCAGATAGGAAGAGAAACACATCCCTCTGCCATTGGGAGGCACAGTGTGAGACCCCCAGTGAGACACCAGCTCCACGTTTCCCACCCCTCCCCCTTCCTCTTGTCCTTTCACTCCAAGTCTCTTAAGCTCACAGTCGAGTCAGCCAAATATTTGCCGAGTGTCTCCTGAATGGATCGGCTCTATTTGCTTTATAATGCCCTACTGTTGTGTAGTACAAACTGCCTGCTGAGCAGGCCTCAAGCACCCCCACTTTCAGCTAGCGGAAGAGGTCACGGCAGGTTTGGCCATAGTCCCCATGTGACTGACACGTCCAAATTTTTGGAAATCAGGCATGGGGTGGTTATATCAGAGTAAGTTGGTGGGATAGTTAGTAGGTAGGCTTCCTGGATTTACAGGCACAGGTTCTTGTTACATGGTTTAGGCTGGCCTCAAACTTGAGATCTTCCTACCTCAGCCTCCCCGGGACTGGGGTTAAAGGTGTATGTCACTGTGTCCGGTTACAGGTGCTCACTTCTCTACCTTCTAAAATCATAGTTTGCCCTTTTAGATTGGCTAGCTGACCCTTGACCTCTGCCATACAAATAGAGCAAATTAGAATTGCTCCTCGCCCGCCACCCTATAGGATGAAGTCCCACAGCCTTGTCAGGCATTCACAGTCTTTTGACACTGGGCCCCACCGATGTGTCTGGTTTTACTTCCCCGAGCCTGCTGCAGCTTCCTCTGTCACTGACCTGCTCATTCACAATTCACAGCAAATACCCCAAGGCTCCTTCTCTGTAGTCTGCCTGGTGGATTGTGACTCCTCAGTCTGGAACCTGCTCAGCTGTGTACAGTGTGAAGAAAACGGGCCTGCCAGCACCCGGTGGCTTCCTGAAGACTTTTCTCACTCTGGAATGAATTTCCTGTCCTCCTTCTCCTACCCCAGATTCCTATTCTCCTTTAGGACTTGGCTTCACTTTCTTCTTTGAGTTTTCTGTTTTAAAATAATCTCAGATTTAAAGTTGCAAAATAGCACAAAGAACCCCAAGATACCTCTCACCTAGATTCCCTAAGAATTGTTATTATTGCTACTATATTATTCTATTTTTGAGATACGCTTTTACCACATAGCTCTGACTCGCCTATAAATTGCCATGTAGCCGTGCCTGGCCTCCATCTCCTCACCTCCCTGCCCCTGCCTCCCAAGTATTTCTATTACAAACACCACTATACCTGGCCAACGCTGATGGTTCTCCATGTTTGACTTAACATTGTGTCCGTCTATCTACATCTCTAGAAATATAAATTCATTTTTTCCTGAGCTGTTTATGTGATTTCCAGACTTTCCTCTCTATTAACTCAGGGTATTTTTTTCTAAAACCAAGGACGTTTCTTTTCTTTTCTTTATGTGTATGCGTGTACACGCATGCATGTGTAGATGTACTTGTGTGTACATATGTGTGGAAACCAAAAATCAACTCCAAGAGTGGTTTCTCAGGAGATATTCACTTAATTTTTTTTCAGATTTATGTACTTTTTATATGTGTATATGTTTGCTTGCTTGTATTGTATGCGTACCACATGCGTGTGCCTGGTGCTTGTGCTATATGTGTTCCACATGTGTGTGTCTGGTGCTTGAGGAGGTCAGAAGACAGGGTTGGATGCCCTGGAACTGGAATTACAGATGGTGTGAGCTGCCACGCGGGTGCAGGGAACTGAACTCAGGTCCTCCATGTGAGAGCAGCAGGAGCTCTTAACTACCCCGCCAAGTCTCCTTGATTCTCTGAGACAGGCTTTCTCATTGAGACTCGGGGCTCACAAGTTTGGCTCCTCTGCCTGAATTATCAGGTCCTGGGGTCTGCTTGTTTCTGCCTCCTCAGCAGAGGCTCCAGAACTTGAACTGGGTTAGCTGTGCTCATAGCCTTTTCCCCCTCCAAGAACATGTTCATATATAATTACAGATAACTGTCTAAACTAGAAAATTAACTTTGATGTCACCTAGATACAGATCTTACTAGACTTCATAAACTGTCCTAATAAAGTCCTTGCTAGCAAAAGAAAGCCGTAGGCCGTGCGTCACAGTTAGCAGCCATGTGTGTTTTATGTCCTTTAATGTGGAACAGTGCCTTGGCCTTTATTTTCTTGTTTTTCCTGACAACCAACATTTCTAAAATGGTCTGAACTAGTTGTTTTATAGGAAGCCTCATCTGGGGTTTGTTTGATGTTTCCTTACAAGTTCATGTTGTAGCAATTTGGCAGGAGTGTCCCGGGATGAGGCTATGTTCGTCTGGTACATCATAGTCCTGGGAGGCATTTGATGCCCATATGTTTCATCTCTGGTGATGGTAATGCTGGATGCTGGGCTGATTTGTTGACATATCTGAGTCTGTGTTCCTCCTTCTCCCCGCTCCCCAGGCCCACAGAAACTCATCTCAATTCATTCTGGCATCTTCGTGTGGGAGGGATTTGAGGAGGTGAGGAACCAACACTGACTGGACCCTTCCTGTGCCAGGTTCTGTGGTTTCTCATTTAAGTTTTATGGCAGCCCTATAATTTAGTGGTTGCTAGGCTCATTTTACAGGTATGTTCAGTGAAGGTGAGTAATTTGCCTTAAGGGCCCTTGACTGGCCGGTAACAGCCAGAGTGAAACCCAAGCCTGACTGCTAATTCTCCTGACACTAACGTCCTGGAGCCACACCACCTAAACAGCACTTATTGCTTTGAATGGTTGTTTAAAAAAAAAAATCAACGTTCCCCTCACCCCATGCACACAAAAAATCCTGGTGGTGGTGGGGGCAGGAGTAGGACAAGTCTTTAATCCCAGTACTGGGGAGGCAGATACTGGCATATCTCGGTGAGTTTGAGGCCAGCCTGGCCTACAGAGCTAGTTCCAAGACAGCCAAGGCTATTCAAAAAACCCTGTCTCGAAAAACCAAAAACAAATAAGCAAACAAACCAAGAAAAAAAAAACTACCATCAAGGCAGACCATCAAGAACCTTAGTACCCTCTTATATGAACAAGGAAGTTTCCCATTCAGCCATCCCGTCTGCAAATGCGTACATAGCAGCTTGCGGTGATCAGACGATGTGACTGAAACTGTGAACACAGAGCTGGTGTTGGTGTGGCTGTAGACATCAGAAGATCTTACTAAACAAAGGGGTTAAGCAAGGAGGAGGTGACTGACAGCTGAGTCTACCCAAGGCTGGGTAACTTAAATGATTAAAGATGGCACGACTGAGGTTTGAGTTCTTAGAGACTCAAGAAAAAAAGAAAACAGAGACATTTGTTTCTGCCATTTTCCCTTTCTCCCCCTCCTCCTTCTCTGAGGTTTGAGATTCTCTTAGCTTTCTGTTTGGGGCTGAAAATGTTGGCTTTAGTTTGTTGTTATTGTTTTTGTTATTTGATTTGTGTTTGTTTGAGATTGAGATGGGGTCTCACTATGTAGCCTTTGCAGGCCTGAAATCCACTGTGTAGACCAGACTGGCTTCAAACTCAGGGATCTGCCTGCATCGGCCTCCCAAGTGCTGGGATTAAATTGTGTGCCACTATCACACATTTTATTTTATTTATTTATTTATTTTGATGCTTATCACCATTTATTCCAAAAGGAAGCTTCTCTGAGAAGGGCTGAGAGATGCAATAACTTATAGGTATAGCCACAAGTCATCAGGACTGGGCTTAATGCTGCCACACACATTTTTTTGTTTGTTTGTTTTTTTCGAGACAGGGTTTCTCTGTGGCTTTGGAGCCTGTCCTGGAACTAGCTCTTGTAGACCAGGCTGGTCTCGAACTCACAGAGATCCACCTGCCTCTGCCTCCCAAGTGCTGGGATTAAAGGCGTGCGCCACCACCGCCCGGCTGAACTTTTGTTTTTTTATGTGTTTGGGTGTGTTGTCTTCATGTTTGTCTGTGCACCATATCATGCAGGGCCCATGAAAGCCAGAGGGTGTTGGATTCCCTGGAATTGGAGTTGCAGATGGTTGTGAGCCACCACACAGGTGCTGGGAATGGAACCATGGTCTCCTGGAATAGGAACTGCTCCTGATTCTTGAGTTGTCCCTCCATCCCCACCTCCAGCCCCACCATTGTCCCTTTCTATGAACAAAGAGAAGGTTGTTAAATTCTCCCTGCTAACCTCCCCTTCCACCTCACTGACAATAGCATACTGTGTGGTAAGAAGAAGGGACCTTCACACTGAGCCCAGGAAATCTAGAGCCATACCCTAGTCACCCAGACAACCTTGGACTTAATCTTTCCCGAAGCGTTCAGTTATTGGGAGGGCAAGAGTGTGCATAGAATCACTACTTTCCTTTAAGAGAGAGGAGAAATGGCTGCAGAGCAGTCAGCTGACAATTTTGGTCAAATTTCCTGTCTGCTAATTTACCAGATACTTAGACTCTGAAATCTTTGTTTGTTTTGTTTTTCAAGACAGGGCTTCTCAAGACAGGCTTTGGAGCCTGTCCTAGAACTAACTCTATACACCAGGTTGGCCCTAAACTCATAGAGATCCGCCTGCCTCTGCCTCCTGAGTTCTGGGATTAAAGACGTGGGCCACCACCACTCAGCTATTAGACACTAAATTCTTAGAAATTTTTGGTTTATGTAAACATAAGCTTTTCCTTTGTTCTTCCTTGTAGTTACCATGTCAAGTTCTGCCTCATTTTTCTGTGAAGCCATAGAATCTCTATCCTTCTGTCTTTTGTCTCCTTCTGACATAAGGTCTCCTTTTCATGTGTTTACAGAATCTTTCTCAGGAGATGTTTAAAAATATCTAATAACTGGTTCCAACGTGTGTACTGGCCAAATGGGTTTGTAGAGGCTGCTGGGTCGGGCGCTTACCACGTCTTTGCTGGATCAGGAAATGCCCTGGAGGGTTGCAAGAGAAGGCCAGGGAGGCTGGGAGAGGACCAGGCCTGCCTGTGTATCAACCGAAAGGGTTCATTTTTCTTGTTTGTTTTAAGGAGAGGAGACACGTGTGTGGTAGCAAAGAATGAAAGGATTTCTTAACTACTTTTTGCTTCTGGTGGCTGACTTGTGGAAGAAAAAAGCATGGTAATGTTCAAGAAGTCCTTCACAGATGTGTGCACATGCCTATGTATGCATGTATAAACGTGTGTGTGCACACACATGTGGGTGTGCACACTCATGTGCCTCACTGAAGGATGAATATGTGACTTTGTGTTGGCAGGCAAGTGTTCTACCCCTGAGCTCAACTCTCTTGATTTGAAAGAAGGTCTTACTGAATTGCCCAGTTGGCCTTGAACTTAGTTTGTAGCCCAGGCAGGCCCTGACTTTGAGATCTTTCTTCTTCTATAGCGGGGTTACAGTCTTGGGCACCAGCCTGCTTCCTTGTCGACCTTGATCTTTTGCAGAAATGCAAAGATGCCTGAGCTATTCAATTTGTAGTTATTATTTCCAAGCTCGAAGGCCCTGTTTGCTTTCTGAGGCACTTGTGGTTGCTCAGTTTCTCCTGTCTTCAGTTTTGATAGCAGGGGTCAGAAGGTCTTCCTGTGTGGGGCAGTTCTATTTCAGGGTGGGACCGTGGTTTTCTTCTGTGCACATGGGTCATCCCTGGTGTCCCTAGCCTTGGTCTTGTTCTCAAAGCTGCCACTACTGCATGAACTCATTCAGCTTAGTGCTGGCTTCACTTTTTCTTTTTAGCAACAAATACCAAAAAGTGCTTAGTTACACTCTCTTTAGCCAAAGGACTCATCCCAGGAGATCACAGACGGATGGGGGATTTCTGGGAGTCACTTTCAGGATCTGTAGATGGGTGTAAGAGCCTGGATGTGCTCCCAAGTGGAATTCTGTGCGTGTCTCCAGTTCCCAAGAAGTTAGATACTCTCTCGTGGCTTATGGCTTATGTAATTACACTTCCTTGCCCTGAAGAGTCTCTGTGTAATGGGAGAAAATCAGTATTGTAGGCCTGAACTTTGGTGTCGTCTGGGTAGTAAGTGATCTTTTCACTCCAAGCTCCCTTTGCAGCTGCTGTCTTTCTAGAGAACCTGACCCCAAAGTCAGGAAATATTGATTTAGCGTCCAACATAGTATTATTCCTTCCGCAGGCTGGACTCCAGCCCTGCTCTCTATGCAGACCACGGGCAGTGTCAGTATGACCACAGCACAATTTCCTCAGTTTTGCCCCATAGTAGATCATTTGAACTACCTTAGGCTTTAACTGCTATGTTAAGCACAGTTATATGCATCTCTGTATATATCTTTGCTTTACATGCACACACCACACACACACACACACACACACACACACACACACACACACACACAGAGGTTGTGTTTATTTTAGACAGGGTCTCAGGGTGTAAGGTATCCCAACCTAGGTAGACTGCTGAGGATGACCTTGAACTTCTGATCTTCCTGCCTCTACCTCCTGAGTGTGGGATTACAGGCATGTGCCGTATGTGCCACTACGTGCAGTTTAATCAGAGCTTCATGCATGCCAGGAAAGCACTCTGCCCACTGAGCTCCAGCCCCAGTTTTATAAAATACTTACAGACAAATTCTATTTTTTTTTTTATGCATTTCCTTCTCTAAAGGGAATCCAAAGGTCACAAGGCCTGATCAGTTTTGTAATTTGACGAGGTGATGAAGAAGGCGTTTTTGTTTTGGATTTAGAAACATCTCGCTTGCTTTTATTTTGTTCAGACTGCTATAACCTCAACAGCCTGGAGGGCATTAAGCAAGGAGAGCTGGCTCCTGGCAGCTGCCCTTCTGTCCAGGGCTACTCTTTGAGGAGCTGGTCATGGACACTCTCCTGGCCTCTGTGGAAATGGTTTCCCCAGCTGAAGAGTGAGGGGAGGGATCAGTTCTGACAGCATCAGGCAAACCTAAGATCTGTAGGAGATTGATTGGGTACCAGTGTTTGAACAGTTCACTATCAAAGTGCTGGGCAGATGTTATGGAAAGTGTTGGTTCTGCACAGGAAGGAGGGACATAGACTGCCACCTGCTGGTGTGAAGTGTTAGCGTCCCGGTGATTGGGGATCATTCTTCTGGCCCAAGGCGAAGCCTCTGTATCAGAGAGAAAGCGTCCCCTCTTCCAGGCTGGCCCCAGAAAGGGAACTCTTAAGATCATGTTTTCCTTTTGCCGATCAAACTGTGGAGGATGGGAGACAGCGTCTCTCTAAAGGCTGTTTTGTAGAAGGAAGTGTGTTAGGTGTTAGGTTTTGGAGACTGTGGAGATATTGGCAAGATGTATCTCCGCGAAAGCAGGGGACCTTCATCGGTTGTTCACTGGATCCTTCAGAGAGGCTGGCAGTCCCCAGTGCTTAGTCCACGGACACTCACAGAACATCGCGCCTGTGCCAGCCACACACTTTGGCAAATATTATTGAGCGAGCTAGGCGGGATTCCTGCCTTTCTTACTGTCTAGCGGGGAATTTGGCAGAAAGATGAATTCCTTTTTAAACTGTTGTGCTTTCGTTTCTCTAGTTAGTTGAAGACAAAGTGGCATCTAAGAGGAAATTAAAAACGATGTGGAACATAACACCTCGCCTCCCAAGCACTACAGCCGGGTTTATTTTAATACCTTCTGGTCCTGGGACTCTGGAATGGGCATTTTTACAGAGCTACAATCAGAGTACATATGTTATCCTGGAGCTTGGGATAGTTCTCTCATTATAAACATCTCTCAGCGTTGCTAATCTCCCTAATTACCCCGATCGCTCTGGGAGAGACGAATGTGAGGCTGTCATCAGAATCTATGCAGCAATTCTCTTAAGCCTAGAACTGCGGGGGTTTTCATTTACTATAATAGCTATTGCTGATGTTAATGTTTTAGTGCTGACTTTATATTGCCCTATTTCTCGGGGATCATAATACAGTCCTGCCTGTGCGCTGTCATATTGCTTCCCAACAGAAGCATCGAGAATTTACACACCGACATTACCCCAGTGAATTTGTCTGTTGCAGGGTGGGGGTATGTAAGACTGTTGCTTTGAAGCATTGCTGAGAGTTAATATCTGAACTTGGGCTCCCAATTTTTCTTCAATCTAGCTTTCTTTGGCTAGCACTAGGCTGGTTTTTTTAATTATTCATGCACTATTTACAATTTGCTCAGGAATAAAATGTCTGCTTATGCTGTGGCTAAAGAAGTCAATGGGTTCCTGTCAGATGTCTTTTCGTCACATATAAAAGAGCATCTGAAAACTATGTTCCCGACACCCTGAGGGTCAGAAGGTCATTTATTACTCATTCAATTGACACCTCCTTCTGGAATCCTCTCAAGGAAGTGCTCTCATTCCAGGCTCTAGAGTACAAGTCCAGTCTGCTACCCAGAACCACTAAGTGAGAAAACTGACTCCAAAATCACCCTTGGCCTGATCAACCCACCAGTGAACAGGACTTGGCTTCTCAGTGTGTGCGAGCAGGAGTTGGACACCAGCCCAGGTAATAAACATGCAAATGAAGATCATGTGATCAAATAGTTTATTCCTTTCCAGGCAGCTCTGCAGAAGGAGGAGTGTGTCCTTGAGTGGCTCAGCTGGAAGGGCCCTCCCAGGAGAAAAGCAGCTGGAGCTCTACAGCTGCTTAGATAAGGGTTAGCCCTACAGCCTCCATCAGTCTTAGTGCGAACAATCAGGGTTAGCTCCTGACTGCCTTCTCTCCCTATCCCTCCTACCCTGAGCCCACCTGCAGGCTCCCCCAAGCCTGGATGATACAGAACAAGCTCAGAATTGGGGGTCAATTTTCTTTGCCTGTGTCCTCCCCCCAACAAAACTTCTGAATCTTTTCGCTTGGAGAGCTCAAAGTACTGCAGCAATAGTGTCTTTTTAGTTGCTATGATATTTTGCCAGTACATAAGTCTCTGCATGCACACACACACACACACATACACACACAAAGGGGGGGGGGAGACAGAAAGGAAGAGAGAGAGAGAGAGAGAGAGAGAGAGAGAGAGAGAGAGAGAGAGAGAGATGAGAATGTGTGTGTGGCAGCATCAGGATCTCATATTTCCCTGGCTAGCCTCAAACTTGCTACAGGCCAAGGATGACCTTGAACTTTCTATCTTCCTGTCTCCACTGCCCAAGGGCTAGAATTACAGCCGTCGGTCACCACTTCTAGAAGCTGTGGCACTCGGAATTGAACCCAGGGCTTTGTGCGTGCTAGGCAAGCTACACTCCCAGCCTGGAAGTCTTTCTCCTGAAATGGACTGGAAGTGTTGAAACTGAGCCTGCGGGAGGGTGGAGGAGCTCACCGTCAGCGATGGCCTTTTGGTTTAATACCTCACTGTTACTCTCTGGAATCAGTGGATGAAGAGGGATAGTCATTCAGTTAACACAGACTATATAGTAGGCACTATCTCATTTAAAGTTTTCCAGACCACACGACATGACAGAATAAGTTCTCAGTGGTCTCTCCCAGTTACGATGCCATTATGCCATTGGCTCTGGAGGACAAGGAAGTTTTGCAGACTAGTCAAGACAAGTGTCAAAACACTGATAACACATGGTAGGAACTGGAACTCCACTTAGAGCTGGGTAAGGTGGCAGGAGCCCATGGTCCTTGTTTAGCATACTGGGGCAGGTTTGAGCCAAAGAATCTAAAGACAGCCTGGGAAGCACAGTAAGACCTTCATCAAAACCAAACAAAAAGACCAAGAAAAGGAAAATAAAGTCCATATAGACATATGGTGAGAAAGCTAAGGAAAATTCCTTAAAGAAGAAGAAACAGAAGGTCCCTACGTATCAGGACCACAAAAAGCATAAATCAAGGTGAGAGAAACAGGGTGTTTATGAGTAGGGTGTACAAGGAGTATGGCCCAGGGCAGGCTGCCCTGTTTCCAGGAAGGAGAAGGAGGTGCTGCAGGGTTGGGGCCAGGTGTTTGTGTGTGGGACTAATAGAAGATTATTATTGGCTTTCTGTGGTTTGATTTCTTTTTCTTTAAAAAAAGCCATAGAGGTGGGGCTTGAGAGATGGCTCAGTGGGTTAAGAGAGCTAGCTGCTCTTGCAGAGGATCAGTGTTTCAGTTCCCAATGTCCATAACTGCCCGTAACTCCAGCACCAGGGAACAGTATCAGGGAATCTGACACTGCCTTCTGGTCTCCCAGGATATCAAAACTTATGTCCTATGCTGGCCTCCATCGGCACACACTCAAGTGCACATCTACACACATGATACTAAATAAATAATAAAACCTCAGATATTATTTATAATTTAATAGTTTATCAGATAAAAAGAATCATCTTAAGACATAAATAATCGCATAAGGGATTGAAATGTAGCTCAGTTGGTAGAGCGCTCGCTTAGCGTGCACAAAGCCCTGGGTTAGAGCCTTAGCACAGCATTGACTGGGTGTGGTGGTATGTTACATGCTTATAAGACCAGTACCCTAGTCTTGGAGGAGGATCAACAGTTCACGGTCATCCACGGCTACCTAGTTAAATTTGAGGCCAATCTGGGGTACCTGAGACCCTGGTTTTAAAATAAGATGAAATCGGCATACTAATAACCTTCTCTGGCTACCTCTCTGCAGGAGTATGGGAAGTGACTGAGCTGGCACAGGGAATGCTCTTACAAACTGAACTGTCAGGCAAATGTCTCAGAGGGGTTATTAGATACAGCAGTAAGTTCTAATTCACTGCCGTCCAGAACTGCAGCCACTCGGCTTATTCTTGGCTGTGTCTGATTGACAAGGCAGCATTTACTACCCATTGAGACTCCGAAAATTAGAACCTGGCACAGAGAAGGCCCTCCCTGTTAGTACCACAACCCTAACTAACTTCCTAATGGCTCTCTACCCTCAGATAAACTCGTGTGTTTCAGTTACACACACACACACACACACACACACACACACACACACACACACACACACACGCATTTGATTGTAGTCTGCCTACTCTTTGGAAATCCCAGTTCTTTTCTTTTTACTTTTTTCTTTGAGACCTATGTAGCCCAGGCTGGCTTTGGACTTGTAATCCTCTTGCTTTAGTCTGTTGAGTGCCATGATTATAGAGATTTGTTATAGTACTTGACTCTTGCTCTTAGAAAAAGGGCTTTGGTGAGAAGTTCACTTGTAAAAGAATATATACGGCATGAAATAGACATCTAGGCTCCCCGTTGCTGGGGTTACAGGCACACAAGCCTTTTAATCTTGGTGCTGTGGGTTCAAACTCAGGCCCTCATGTTCTCGGGCTTTCAGAGCAAGCGGTCGTACCCACCGAGCCATCTCACCAGCTCCCCTTGCTCTTTAAACGGAGCTTCACCACGTGCAGTATTGCTAGGCACGGCATGGCTTCAGTTTTCCACTCCCTGTGCTTTCACTAAGAGGACCGAGTTGTAGGTGTTCTCCCACAGCTTGCTTGCCTGTCTCATTCTCCTGCTGCTGGGTACAGCTGTAGCTCACGCGTTGCACAGTGTTCTGGCATGGTAACATGCTGTGACTTTTGCTCCTCCAGAGAAGGGAGGTTTCAGTTATTTATGGTTTCGGGCTGTTATAAACAACGGTTGTTCATGTCTCTGGTTGCATGTAAGAGTTAGTATTGATCTAGATGTGATGCTGCTCAGTCATATGACATGCCTGTCTTTAATTTTATCAGCTAAGGCCAAGCTGTTGCTAGTGGCTTAGCACTTAACACTGTCCAACAGCACACAAGAACTTTCCTTGTTCTGAGTTGCTGCCCTTGCCTGGGCAGTCTTCTGCGAACTGGGTGGTTGTGGGTCTGCTTCTCCTTTTGGCTTCTGTTTGCATTGTCCTTGTTACTAAGGAAGTTGAGCATCTTCTGATGCTTGTGTTTCTTTTATATCTTTTCATGTTTGAAATCCCTGTTTTGACCTTTCCCTAATCTTAAAAATGATTTATTTTTATTACATGTGTATGAGTCTTGCCTGCATACATGTATGTGCACCATGTATGTGCCTGGTGCTGGAGGAGGTAAGAAGAGAGTCTTAGATTCTCTGGAACTGGAGTTATAGAGTGTCATCAGTTGCCATGTGGGTACTGGGAGCTGAAACCGGGTCCTCTGGAAGAGCAGTAAGCAATCTGAACTGCTGAGCTATCTCGAGAGGCCCTCATTTTATTATTGGCTTTTTTAGTGACAGTATCCCAGCTTGCCCTTTATCTCAAGATCTTCTGTGTCAGCCTGCTCAATGCTGGCACTATAGGTGTGTACTACCAAGCCTGGCTTTCCTTTTTGAGCGTGTGTGCGTGTGCAAGCTTGTGTTCTTGATTTTAGCAAAATTGACCTCAACCTTTTCACCTTTTCTTCTTCTTCTTCTTCTTCCTCTTCTTCTTCTTCTTCTTCCTCCTCCTCCTCCTCCTCCTCCTCCTCCTCCTCCTCCTCCTCCTCCTCTTCTTCTTCTTCTCTCTCTCTCTCTCTCTCTCTCTCTCTCTCTCTTTCTCTCTCTCTCTTTTGGTTTTTCAAGATAGGGTTTCTCTGTCTAACAGTTCTGGCAGTCCTGGAACTTGCTTTGTAGACCAGGCTGACCTTGAATCACAGAGATCCACCTGCCTCTGCCTCCCGAGTGCTGGGACTAAAGGTGTGCACCACCACCTCCCAGCTAGAGTTTTTCTTTTAAACCTGAGGTTCTAGAGATAACTCGGAATTTTCTTCCCGAAGCTTCACAATCTCGAATGTCTTTCTTAGGACTGTCCTGTCCTATCGGTTCCTGAAGTCTTTCCTGGGTATTAGAAATCCTAGATTATTTTCATTCCTCTGGACCTGTGTGTGCCTCCATGAATTCTTGGGGAGGGGGGGTATCCTGGGCTCTGCAACGCCAGCAGGCCCCTAGGGGGCGCCTTTACACCGCACGTTGAGCTCTCTGGCGGGGCATCCAGGCTCTACTGTGCCTAGCTCTTGATGTCCAGTTCTTCCCAGGACATCTTAGTACGAGATGACTGGAGCATGCATGGAGTTAATGACCTCACACGGTAAGCAAATGCCGTATTTCTGAAGGTTAGGGTGTTATTAGGTCTTGCCCTGTGCTGTGTGCTGTGGGAAACCGAGCGAGTCTGTGTAGGGTAGTCCAGGGGTCAGTGAGACATCTCTGTGAAGAGCCAGACATTCAGGCTTTCCAGACCACTCACACCCCTGTTGTAGACTGCGCTTTGGTTGCATAACTTGGGGAGAAAAAGCCAAGTCAGATCTCATCACTGGTGGATACCTATAATTCAAGCAGTTGGGCGGTAGAGAAGTGCCTTCACCTTCCCAGGCCTCCATGTAATCCATCCTTGTCACAGTAAAAGACAAGGCAGAGCTGCCTCGCACAGTCTTTTAAAGGCCCCGCCACTGCTGCATGTTTTCTTGGTTAGAACCCAAACAGTCCCACTTAACAGTTAGAGCTGAAGAGGTCGTTTTCTGGTTTCTCCATTAAGAGGAAACAGCGGAGTAAAATGGCCTCATCTCTCCTGTAGTAAAGCAAACGTTACTCCTTGGAAGAAAAGTCTGCACTTGTAGCATGTGGCCCAGGGGCTGTTGCTGCTGTTTAGTGTTCCTCATTTGTGTGATGTCCTAGACTGACGGTCTGCAGTGCTGAGCACCCCATCCCTGGGAGGCTTGTTAGTCCCTGAGCAGATAGCTGGGAGCCCCCCTCACTCATCTTTGGGCGTACCTGTAGTTCCCTGAGGCAGCTCTAGCAATTTCCACAGCACATTCTGACACCTGAATAGCTCAAGCCAGAGCCGTGGGGACAGTAAGGCGAGGGGCACAGTAGAATGAAGATGCATCCGGTTCCACAGACGGGAAACCAGAGACCCAGAAGGAGAAAGACCCTTTCCAAGGCCACACAGTGAGTACAAGAAAGGATTTGAACTCAGGGCTCCAGAGTCCTGTGCTCTGTGCAGTCTCCAGCCACAAGCCCCGACACCTGTTTTCTCTGCATTCTCGTCAAATTCCTCTTTTGGCCACTCTTGTGAGACTGCCTCAGGCTTGGACAGTCACTGTGGTTACAGGCTGGTGTTCAGTGACATCAGCTGTGTCTTGCCTCTTCCGCTACATGGCTTCCTGTATCTCTCTGACTACACTGTATTCTCCAGGAAGAGATCAGAGCATTGGGGAGAATATTCTCCGAAAAACAACGTGGCATTTCCCCCAGCAAGTTAAATGTGGAGTGACCGCATGACCAAACAAAATCAACCTTTCAGATGAACATGTACATCCACGTAAAGGCTTGCTCACCGTCCTCGTGAGAGGGAAAAGGTGGGAATGGTCCAAATATCCACCAGCTCATGAATGAACACGCAGGAAGCATACATCGGAACAATTACCTGGCAGTGGAGAAGAATGAAGTCCTGGTGCTTGAAATGTGGACGAATCTCAAAAACATCCTATCAGCCGCCAGAAGCGCATCACAAAGACCACACATCACATGACCCTGCTGATCTGAAATGTCCAGAGTAGGCAGGTTCACACGCAGGAGTAGATTAGTGGTTTCCAGAGGCTCGGGGGACGGGAGGTAATGGACGGAGGGTTTCTTCCTTGGTTGATGAAAATGTTCTGGGATTAGATCGTGGTAATCATTGCATAACTGCAAATATACTAAAATACATTAAATTGTACACTTTGAAAAGTGAGTTTTAAGGTGTGTAAATTATATCTTCTAGAAAGGTGGTCTCTGGTTAAAACCCAAGGTGGGGGATGAAGCTGGAGGAACGCTGTGATGACGAGAGGGTTGCAAGGTGAAGGCAGCCAGCCTGGTTCCTGGGCCCGAGAGAGCGTGTCTCGGCAGGTCTCCTACTCAAGAAGCGGAATGGTGGAAAGGTGCCTGCCTTATAAAGTAGCTACTCAGGCACAAACTAGAGTCTCAGAGCTTCAACTAGCCAGGAACATGACCCAGTCAGTCAAACTTACTACTGGTAAGCTCAGTTTCCTCATCCATAAAATGATACAATAGAGTCACTCTTACAGATGGTGGCATGAAGACTGGGAAGCATATAGTCATAGACCTTTGACATCTGCGTCTCATTTCTTCCCTAATCTCAGGGGCCACCCCTTCAATATTAGGGTGTTTATGTTTCCCCATATGGGCTGGGAACCTTTCCTGATTGAGTGTTCCTAAAACAACAGCATGTATGGGATTATTTCTTTCCTGGTTCTCTGCACATTTGATGTATAGACAAGCACAGTGTGTCTCACTGAACCTGGAGCTCACCAATTGGCTAGGCTGAATAGCCAGTAAGTTCCCAGGATTCTCCTAGCTCTGCCTCCCAGTGCTGGGGTTACAGGTGCGCCTCTGTAGTGAGCTTGGTCACTCACCTGGAAGTGACCTCTTTCTTGCTTGTCCTTTTATATGGATTCTGGGGATCTGAACTCAGGCCCTCATATTTATGTAGCAAGCTCTTTTACAGACTGAGCCATCTCCCCAGTTCCCAGCCAAGGCTTATTAAACTAGACTGTGCATCAAATCACGCCAGGTGAAATGCAGTTCTGATCCATAGGACTAAGATGGAGTCAGAGAGCCTGCGTTTCTATAGAGAGGAGAGGCTGCTGTTTCTGATCCTGGAGATCCCCGAACAGCAAGCATAGCTAAGCTGATGGAAATGCAGCTGTCTTTTGATAATTCTAGTGTAGTGTTAAAATAAATATGTGTTTCATAACTGAAATATCTTGTGAGGACAGGGTCTGAAATAATACCAATGAATGTTATTTTGAATTTTTATCACACACGCGCGCGCACACACGCACACACATGGAGTGTGTGTATGCATACCACAGCATACATGTGAAGGGGACAATCTTTGGAAGTCTGTTCTCTCCACCCACCATGCAGGTCTCAGGGACTGAACTCAGATCATCAGCTTGGTGACAAGTACCTCAATCCACTGAGCCATTTTCTCTGCCCAAATGTCATTTTACAGCCCTTTTATATTTACAGAATTATCTATGGCCTTTTGTGAGGGCTGTGTGTAAGAGATCTGATTTTGAGCCATTCAAATGAAATTCAATTAGAGGTATGGTTATTGTTTCTAACAGTCCTCTGATTTCCTTCGACTAAGTCTAGGGAGCAGGCAGCTTAGCCAAAGATCGTCTTTGCTTGTCACTAGGGAGCCCTGTCTGCGTTAATTTCCTTATGGTGCCCCTTCACCTCTTCATTCTGGTCCTCAGTAGGTGAAGAAAGAGCTTTTAGGAGGGGAGAACTCCAGGAATGGGTACCCTCAGATGTATGAGACACAAAGCCATCGATATTTCTACCCTGACTCTCATTCCCCCCCCTCCCCTCGCTCAGAATTGACAAATGTCAGTCCTGCCTACCTCTACGCAAGTGTGTTTGGGATCCAAACAGCCATTTGCTATCTTCTTGCTCTTGTTATTTATAAGAAAACAGAAAGGGTGAAGGTCACTGGCCTTTAGTGCCTGGCTACCCTTCCTTCCACAAAGCCTATTGTGTCCTATGGGACTGAGGCCCTTGACAGCTCCAGGCCTCTGGTGGAGAGAGGAGAAATCCTCTTCAGGGTCTGTTAGGCATGAGTCTAATGTGGTTTTCTACATTGGAGGTCTCAGTCTAAGGAGGTTTACAAATACCGGGGTGCGGCATGGTTGGGAGTTTTCCAGAGCTTCCAGGCTTTCCAACGGGTAGCCTGGATTACAGGCTGCTGGGCTGAGGACTTAGAGTCCACCTTCCACCCTGTTCCCACGTCGGGTCCTTCTGTCCACTCTGCCCCATTGATGGAGATTATCCTCACTCTGAGCTAAACACTATGAAGTCTAGCTCTTCAGGACGAAACTAAATATGTGAGACATGGGTTGGAAAATGGGTTTGCCCCTTGGTTCCGTCACTTCCTATTAGAAAGACATGAGATCTGAATCTGTGGTCTTCCACAAAACCAAACTCCGAATGGACCGAGGACCTCCAATGTGAAGTCGGAAACTGCTCCATGAAATAGGCAGCACCTACAGGCTACGGGTACAGGAGAGAACTTTCTGGAGAGGACTCTTGCCCAGGAGTTAAGGCCAACAATTGACAAGTGGGACC
This sequence comes from Microtus pennsylvanicus, assembly GCF_037038515.1. NCBI lineage: Eukaryota > Metazoa > Chordata > Mammalia > Rodentia > Cricetidae > Microtus > Microtus pennsylvanicus. The sequence continues at coordinate 53,866,147 of NC_134581.1, read as the reverse complement.
TCATAAAACTAAAAAGCTTTGGCTCAGCTAAATGAATAGTCAAACAGAGGTAGGCAGTGGTGACACTCACTTTTAATCCCAGCACTCGGAAGGCAGAGGCAGGTGGATCTCTTGAGTTCAAGGCCAGCCTGGTCTATAGAGCGAGTTCCAGGACAGTCAGGGCGATGCATAGAAACCTTGTCTCAAAAACCAAGACAAGACAAAAACCAAAACCAGCCAAACAAACAAACAAGAACTCCAGAAACAAGGACAATCAAACAAAACAAGCACCAAATAATTCATTTAAAAACGGGCTACAAAGCCGGGCGGAGGTGGCGCATGCCTTTAATCCCAGCATTCAGGAGGCAGAGGCAGGCTGATCTCTGTGAGTTCGAGGCCAGCCTGGTCTACAGAGCGAGTTTCAGGACAGGAACCAAAAGCTACAGAGAAACCCTGTCTCAAAACAAAAACAAAAACAACGGCTACAAATCTGAAGACAGAGTTCTCAAAATAAGAAACAGGAGGCTAAGAAATCTCTCAAGAAATAGTCCTTGTCCTTAACAATCAGATAAATGCAAATTAAAAATTTTTTTTTTCGAGACAGGGTTTCTCTGTGGTTTTAGAGCCTGTCCTGGAACTAGCTCTTGTAGACCAGGCTGGTCTCAAACTCACAGAGATCTGCCTTCCGAGTGCTGGGATTAAAGGCATGCACCCACCACTGCCCGGCAGATAAATGCAAATTAAAACAACTAAAATTTCATCTTATCCCAGCCAGAATGGCTAAGATCAACAAAACAACCAGATACCAATGCTAGAGAGAATTTTGGGGGAAAGGGAACCCTCATTTGATGTTGTTGGGATTGCAAATTGGTCCAATCACTCTGAAATTCAGTGTGGAGAATTCTCAAAAAAGCTAAAAGTAAGTCTGCCCAAAGGAGTTGAAGCTCTCCTCCACAGAGAAGCTCAGCTATGATCGCTGTTGCTCTATGCACAGTGGTCAGGAAATGGAAACAACCCGATAGTTGATGAATGGATAATGAAAATGTGTACGTATGCAAGAGATGCTATTCAGTTGTAAAGGAAAAGCAAACCATAAAATCCGCAGGTAAATGGGCAGACGAGAAAGTATTGCACTGAGTGGGGTGGTCCAGACCCAGAAAGACAAACCCTGAAGGAATGTTCTCTCTCATCTGCGGTTCCACGCTCCAGATCTCAGATCTGAGTCCACAACCCGAGCGCTGCAGAAACCAGGAAATTGTAGAGAGGGTGGAACACTTGGGGCAGGGGCAGATGGGTACAAGTAATCTAGATGGGGTGATGTGTAAAACCTGGACAGTGCTTTTTATAGGGAGGGAGAGGGGAGTTGCCGCAGAAGGTGAGGAAGGGAAAAGACCAAAAGGACACTAGGGCTATCTGAAAAAAATCCTAAGGAATACCTACAATTACATAGAATACATATAAGCTTATGTGTATACATATATAGTTTAAGGAAAGGATATCACTTGGACTGACAATGCTCTCTGCAAGAACCATAGATTATCTAGCAAAACCCACCAATACCAGGCGTGAGAAAACTCCTTTTGAGTTGTTCTTGGAAATCCAAGAGACTCCACCCGCAATAGGAGAGGCTACTGCTGTTGCCCTAGGCTGCCTTCCAGACACAGAAGGTGAGTTCCTATTGTTGAAGATGTCATGTATTTCAGACAGAAGACCCAGAGGACCGGCCCATGCAGAATGTGACTTGAAAATTTCCTCCTGACAACGAACTTCTAAAGTACGGGAAAGTGCTATGGAAGCTTCCAGCTTAGGGAAGCATCCCACAGTCCTACCTTCCTGAATGCCTATGAACCATGACAACCAGCATGGTGTGATAATGCTAAGGGTATAATAGTGGCATTAGTATCTTTGTAATATTAATATTACAAAGTAATTAAAATCTTAGTGCTAGCCAACAGTTCTCACTGGACTCAAGGCCCACTCAATAAGAGGGAAAGCATGCTTGGTACTGGAAACTCTCTGGGGCTGGTACTAGCTAACTCCCTGGGGCTGCTGAGGAGAAACGCTACCACCACTTTACTGGGCCACTCTCATTCCTAACTGCATTCTAAATATTTATCCTTATACCCACATGCCCACAGGTAAGTGTAGCTCTCACCCCATCATCAAAGAAACCTCTTTTGCCAGGCGGTGGTGGCACACACCTTTAATCCCAGAGGGAGGCAGAGGCAGGTGGAACTCTGTGAGTTCGAGGCCAGCCTGGTCTACAGAGCTAGTTCCAGGACAGCTATGTCTGTTACACAGAGAAACCCTGTCTGGGAAAAAAAAGATAATTTTTGTCACAGAGATCTTTACAGAAAACCACACCTGATCAAAAAGCAGAGAACAAAGAGAACAAGTGATTGTAGCATCCTCAGCCCCAGTTGGTACATCTACAACACAGCCCCTGCATGTAAGGCTCAGGGAACACCCTGGAAAAGTGCAGTAGAAAGACGTTAAGAGCCATAGGGCCAGGACATCTGCTATGATACTGTGTCTTAGAAATGACAGAGAAGCTACCCCCATGCTACCTCATAGGGTTGCCTATAGAAGACCCGAACAAGGAGGACACCAGCAGACATGCTAACGCAGAAGGGAACTAGCTCATGGGTTCTCACCCCCAGAGAAAGAACTACAGGCAATGGATGCTGAGAATGGGAGAATTAGTCTCTCCCAGGATGAGTTCCCTAATTGGTTATCCAATACCAAATGGCCGGCCCCCAAATAATGGCCACACAAGTAACATTAAATGGACTGAACAGGTTGTATTTCTGTATTTAAACATGTGTGTGTGTGTGTGTGTGTGTGTGAAGAGACCATGCTTTTGAGAGAGAGAATGATGCATGGGGTTCGTGGGATTGGAGGAGTGAAAGAGATGCAGGGGGGAAGTGATGCAATTTCTAATTAAAAATATCTAAAAAAAATGCAGTTAGCTGAGTGATGCTGGACACATAACTAAGTGGCTTGTTGAAGAGGACACATTTATGTGACACTGAACACGAGTGTCTTCTTCAGTTTCTCAGTCCAGGCATCTCTTTTGCCTCAGAAGGCCCCTAGTCTGAGGGGGTATAAGAGAGTAATGCAAGCAGGGTGATGGTGGCGCACGCCTTTAATCCCAGCACTCGGGAGGCAGAGGCAGGCAGATCTCTGTGAGTTCGAGACCAGCCTGGTCTACAGAGCTATTTCCAGGACAGGCTCCAAAGCCACAGAGAAACCCTGTCTTGAAAAACCAAGAGAGAGAGAGAGAGAGAGAGAGAGAGAGAGAGAGAGAGAGAGAGAGAGAGAGAAAGAGAGAGAGTAATGTAGATCTGGGGCTTAGCACCATGCCTAGGGTACATCAAGGTTTCAACAAATGTTGATTAACCACTGAGCTTGAATCCATCTCTTAACTCTGCCCACCCCACTGAATGGCACCGCAGCCAACCGCATTAGATTCTACCCATTTCCATGCATTTCTCAAGATAGTGAAGTATTTAACAAGTCATCAGTGTGATTCCAACCATCCACTCCACTCCCAAACCCACTCAGACCTGGCCAGTCCCTGACAGATGAAAGCAGTAGCAGCATTCAGCTCAATTCTTCATGCCCCACTCACAGGATATCCAGTTGTATCTGAATTTTAGGCAAGCATGGAACATAAAATTATTTTATATAAATATATCTCGTGTTATGTTCAAATTTAAAACTGAAGTATTTTAAAATGAAAATTCAAATTTAAGAAAAACACATTTTATTCGGTAACCTCGTTCTGTAATCCAGTAGCTCAAGAGTTCGAGACCAGCCTGGTCTACAGAGTGAGTTTCAGGACAGGCTCCAAAGCACTGAGTCCAAAAACGATTCCTTCCTGTGTGCTTGCTCGGTCGATACCTTGCATTTTCAATATTTAGCACATATCCAAAGTTTAATGTTTGCAAATAGTTTGCAGTACATTATTTTGTTTAAGTTTTGTATCAAGACTTAGAAGTAGGTCAGTTTCACACCCTCCTGCTGTTCCACATCCATCTCTTTAAAACTATATTTTTACACGTATTTATTTGAGTGTGTAGGAAGAGGACAATTTGTGGGAGTTGGTCTCCTTCCACCACCTGGGTTCCAAGGATGAAGCTCGGCTTCAACTTTGTGCAAAGTAACTTTCCTTGCTGACCCACATCACCAGCTCCCCATCCACCTTATTTTCCTTGTAAACATTAGGCCCTAATTTGTTGTTAAAAAAAATTCTTGCCAGGCATGGTGGTGCTTGCCTTTAATATCAGTATTTGGGATGCAGAGGCAGGTGGATCTCTAAGTTCAGGGCCAGCCTGGTCTACAGAACGAGTTCCAGGGCAGCCAGGACTACCCTTTGTTGAAAAAGACAAAAACAAAACACAAAAGCCCTATTTTATTTTATGTTTATGGGTGTTTTTCTGGCATATGTATGTACATTACTGGCAAACCTGGTGCCTGAGGAGGCCGGAAGAGGATGGCCGAGGGTGACGGATTCCCTGGAACCCGAGTTACAGAGGGCTGTGAGCCTCCATGTGGTTACAGGAACTTGAACCCAGTCCTCTGGAGCAGCAACAAGGGCTCTTAACTATTGAGTACTCTTTCCAACTCTGCCTTGGGAATGAGTTGTGTTTGGTCTGAGCCTGTTGTGTGGTTCGGTCCTTTTACTGGGCACCAGTTTAGGTCTCTGGAGTTTTTCTAACAGTTGGATTGTTGAACTGTTTTCCTTGATGATTATTGAAATAGTTACACTCTTTCGCTGTTGGACTGTGTGGAGGTTTGAAAGAAAACGGCCCCCAAAGAGAGTGACGCTCTTAGAAGGTATGGCTTTGTTGGAGTAGGTGCAGCCTTCTTGGAGGAAGAGTCACTGTGGGGGTGGGCTTTGAGGTCTCCTTTGCTTCAGCTGCATCCAGTGTCAGGCCACTTCCTCTTGCTTGTGTAAGATGCAGAACTCTTAGCTACCTCTCCAGCACCGTGTCTGCCTGCACACATCCATCTCCCACCATGAAAATGTACTGTAACCGTGAGCCACCCCATCAAATGTTTTCCTTTGTAAGAGTTGCTGTGGTCATGGTGTCTTGTTGCAGCAATAGAAACCCCAAGACTGTGTCTCAGTACAGTATCTGGAGGAGAGAGAGTTACTCCAAGCAGAGAGTTGAAGGAGATTGGATCTTCATAGCACTGAACCGAACAGCCACTGCTGATCTTTCTTCCTGCTTCCATGTTGTGGTAAGACTCATTATTTGTTAGACTGATTACAGTTGGGTTTTCTGTTCCTAGTACCTGGAAACTGCAGCTGGAGTCTGTTCTTTCATTTTCTGGCTGCCCAGACCCGAATAATCAAACAAAACTATATTAATTATAACATTGTTTGGCCTATTAGCTCAGGCTTCTTATTAACTAACGCTCACATCTTAAATTAACCCTTTTCTGAGTAACTTCCACTGGAGCAGGTACAAGGGAGCCACCGAGGGAGCAGAGCCAACCCAGAGACCTCTGAGGGAATGGGTGCAAGTCAGGGATCTCTGAGGGAGTGGGCCCAAGCCAGGAACTTCTGCGGGAGCAGGCACAAACCAGGGAAATCTATGGGAACAAGCCTGAGCCAGTGACCTCTGCTGGAGCAGGCCTGAACCAGCAACTTCTGCTGGAGCAGGCCCAAGGCAGCAGTCTCCACAGGAGCAGGCTTGAGCCGTGACTTCCACAAGAGCAGGCCCTAGGCAATGACCTCTATAGGACCAGGTACAAAGGAGCCACCCCTGAGGGAGCAGGCTCCATCAGAGACCTCTGTGGGACAGGATGTGACTCAGCAACCTCCGAGGGAGCAGGCCTGAGCCAGTGACCTCTGCCAGAGCAGGTCCAAGACAACAATCTCAGTAGGAGCAGCCCCAAGCAAGCAATCTCCATGGAAGCAGGCCAGAATGAACCCAGGATTGCAGAGCAACCCCTGGAGTTCTGAGTAACCTCTGGGAACACTAAGTGACCTCCTGGATGACTGGAACCCTGGCAACCGTCTGAGCCTTGGACCCACTGGCACCTGGAAGATTGATAGCCAGAGATACAGCCCCAACTATACCAATCAGAGGAAAAGATGGGTAGACAAGGTAAGAACATACTCAACACCACAAAGAGCAACATGACACCATCAAAAACTAGTGGCCCTACAACAGCAAGACTTGAACATCCAAACATAGATGAAGCAGAAGAAAATGACCTAAAAATAACTTTAGGAGAATGTTTGAGGCCCTTAAAGAGGAAATGAAAAATGAAATGGAGGAAAAGATAAACAAAAAATTGGAAGAAATCAACAAATCCCTTAAAGAAAACCAAGAAAAAGCAAACAGATGAAAGAAACTATCCAAGATTTGAAAACCAAAATAGAGATAATAAAGAAAACACAAACTGAGAGAATTTTAGAAATGGAATAATCAAATTGAGAGCTGAAATCAACAAAATAGAAACAAAGAAAACAATACAAAGAATCAATGAGACAAAGAGTTCTTTGAGAAAATCAAAAAAATAGACAAACCTTTATCCAAACTAACCAAAAAGCAGAGAGAGAATATTCAAATTAACAAAATAAGAAATGAAAAGGGAGACATAACAACAGACATGGAGGAAATACAGAGAATCATCAGGTAATATTTCGAAAACCTGTACTCTACAAAATTGGAAAACTTAAAAGCAATGAACAATATTCTGGATAAATATCATTTATCAAAATTAAATCAAGGCCAGATAAGCAAATTAAGCAGACCTATAACTGCTAAAGAAATAGAAACAGTCATATAATGTCTCCCAACCTCCCCCCCCCCAAAAAAAAGCCCAGGCCCAGATGGTTTCAGTGTAGAATTCTATAAGACTTTCAAAGAAGAACTAATACGAATATTCTTCAAATTGTTCCATACAACAGAAACAGAAAGAACATTGCCAAAAGTCTTTTGATGAGGCTACAATTACCCTGATACTCAAACCATACAAAGACATTAATAGGAAAGAGACCAATCTCACTCATGAACATTCATACAAAAATACTCAATAAAATACTGGCAAACTGAATCCAAGAACACATCAGAAAAATCATCCACCATGATCAAGTCAGCTTCATCCCAGAGATGCAAGGATGGTTCAACATATAAAAATCTGTTAATGTAATCAACCATATAAACAAACTGAAAAAAATTCACATGATCATCTTATTATTTGCTGATAAAGCCTTCGACAAAATACAATATCCCTTCATGATAAAGGTCTAGGAGATAGCAAGGATAAAAGGAACATACCTAAACATAATAAAGGCAGTATACAGCAAGCCAACAGCCAACATCAAACTAAATGGAGAGAAACTCAAAGTGATTCCACTGAAATTAGGAACAAGATAAGGTTGTCCACTCTCTCAATATCTATTCAATATAGTTCTTGAGGTCCTAGCTAGAGCAATAAGACACCAAAGGGAGATCAAGGGAATACAATTAGGAAAAGGAGAAGTCAAACTCTCACTGTTTGCTGATGATATAATAGTTTACATAAGCGACCCCGAAAATTCTACCAAGGATTATTCAACTCATAAACACCTTCAGTAATATAGGAGGATACAAGATTAACTTGAAAAATCAGTAGCCTTCCTTTATACAGATGATAAATGGGCTGAGAAAGAAATCAGAGAAACATAACCCTTCACAATAGCCACAAATAACATAAAATATCTGGGAGTAACTCTAACCAAACAAGTGGAAGGCCTGTTTGACAAGATCTTTAAATTTTTGCACTTTTTTTTTTTTTTTGGTTTTTCGAGACAGGGTTTCTCTGTGGTTTTGGAGCCTGTCCTGGAACTAGCTCTTGTAGACCAGGCTGGTCTCGAACTCACAGAGATCCGCCTACCTCTGCCTCCCAAGTGCTGGGATTAAAGGCGTGCGCCACCACCGCCCGGCGACAAGATCTTTAAATTTTTGAAGAAAGAAATTGAAGAAGATACCAGAAAATGGAAAAATTTCCCATGCTCTTGGGTAGGAATAATTAGCATAGTAAAAATGGCTAGCTTACTAAAAGCAGTCTACAGATTCAATGCAATGCCCATCAAAATCCCAACAAAATTCTTCACAGACCTAGAAAGAACAATACTTAACTTCATATAGAAAAGCAAAAAACCCAGGATAGCCAAAACAATCCTAAACAATAAAGGAACTTCTGGAGGCACCACAATCCCTGACTTCAAACTCTACTACAGAGCTACAGTACTGAAAACAGCCTGGTATTTGAGTAAAGTCAGAAAGGAAGTCCAATGGAACCGAATCAAAGACACACACCTATGGACATCTGACTTTGACAAAGAAGTAAAAAAATATAAAATGGAAAAAGAAAAGCATATTCAACAAATGGTTCTGGCATAGCTGGATGTCAACATGTAGAAGAATGAAAATAGATCCATATCTATCACTGTGCACAAAACTCAAATCCAAATGGATCAAAACCTCAACATAAAACCAACCACAGTGAACCTCATAGAAGAGAAAGTGGGAAGTACTTGAATGCATTGGCACAGGAGACCACTTCCTAAATATAACCCCAGTAGCACAGACACTGAGAGAAACTCGTGTGGGACAATGGTCTGTATTCTGTCAATTATATTTTAAATAAACACTGATTGGCCAGTAGCCAGGCAGGAAGTATAGGTGGGACAACCAGACAGGAAGTAGAGGAGGGTCAATGAGAACAGGAGAATTCTAGGAAGAAGAAAGCTTTGTCTGTAGTCCTGGCCCTGCTACAGAAGAAGCGAGATGTGATTGCCTCACTGAAAAAGGTACTGAGACATGTGGATAACACAGATAAGAATAATGGGTTAATATAAGTTATAAGAGTTAATAAGAAGCCTGAGCTAATGGGCCAATTAGTTTATAGTTAATGTGTGATTTCTTTGGGACCTAATGACTGCAGGAACTGGGCAGGACAGAAAACACAGTCAACAAGAAATAATTAATAAATGGGACCTCCTGAAACTGAAAAGCTTCTATAAAGCAAAGGACACGGTCAACAAGACAAAATGGCAGCCTAAAGAATGGGACAAGATCTTCACCAACTCCACATTGGACAGAGGGCTGATCTCCAAAATATGCAAAGAACTCACACACTTGGTCATCAAAAGAACAAATAATCCAATAAAAGAATGGGGTACAGACCTAAACAGAGAACTCTCAACAGAGGAATTTAAAATGGTTGAAAGACGCTTAAGGAAATGCTCAACATTCTTAGCCATCAGAGAAATGCAAATCAAAACAACTTTGAGATTCTATCTTATACATATAAGAATTGACAAGATCAAAGACACTTATGACAGCTTATGCTGGAGAGAATTTGGGAAAGAGGGAATACTTCTCCATTGCTGGTGGGAATGCAAACTGGTACAGCCCTTTTGGATATAAGTATGGAGATTTCTCAGAAAATTAGGAAACAACCTTCCTCAAGACCCAGCGATAACACTTTTGGGTATATACCCAAAGGATGCTCAATTGTACCACAAGGATATGTGCTCAACTATGTTCATAGAAGCATTGCTTGTCATAGCCAGAAACTGGAAACAATCAAAATGCCCCTTGACTGAAGAATGGATGAGGAAAATATGGTACATTTATACAATGGAGTACTACACAGCAGAAAAAATAATGACATCTTAAAATTTTCAGATAAATGGATAGATCTAGAAAACATGTTGAGTGAGGTAACCCAGACCCAGAAAGACATATGTACTCACTCATAAGTGGCTTTTAGACATAAAGCAAAGAAAAACCAGCCTAAATTTCACAATCCCAAAGAATCTAGACAATAAAGAGGACCCTAAGAGAGACATACATAGATCTAATCTACTTGGGAAGTACAAAAATATAAGATCTCCTGAGTAAATTGGGAGCATGGGAACCATGGGAGAGGGTAAAAGGGGAGGTAAGAGGAAGGGAGAAAAATAATAGCTCAATAAAAACAATAAAAAAATTTTTAAAAATTAAAAAACTAAAAAAGTTGACTCATTTTTATTAATCTGTGTATCGCCACTAGGCTGTGACTTATCTGATATAAGGTTCTTTTCTGATGTCTTTCTACTTCAGCAGCTACATGGCATTTCTATGACTCTGCCTATTCTTTCTTCCAGCTTGGCTATATTCTGCCCTGCAATAGGCTGAAGCAGCTTCTTTATTAACCAATGGTAATAAAACACATTCGTAGTATATGGAGGGGAATCCCAGATCAGGAAGTATTATGGCTGACATGGATGGCCCTTCTCTCCCCTCCCACCTTAGGAGGTCAGAATGAGCTGGCTTGAGTTGGAGCAATGGCTAAGTGGGTAAGGCATGGGCAAGGTCCTGAGTTTAAGCTCAAGCACTGCCTAAAACAAAATCCAATCCACCAAAAGCACATCACAGGAAGGAGGAGGATTTTGGAGTGTGAGTTGCAGTCAGTTGTGGGGTTTGTGAGTGCCCAGGTAAGAAGAAAGAGTGGCTTCCATTGACTTCCTGGGCCTTTGAGAGCCCCAGAAGAGGGGTTCAATAGGATTGTCATATTCCAATTTTTTGAAATCCTTTTATGATAGAGACTATTCCAAGGAACTGCATGTTTCTAAGGTTTCTACGTCTAACACTCATGCATGAAATGATAGGCTGTACAGCAACATCCTATAGTAGAAATCCCCACAGGGATGTATAATATAGTAATGCAGATTATGTATTTTTATTTCTATTAAATTATGTACCCTGCCAAATTACAAAGTCTATAGAATAATATACTGTGTCAACCCAAGTTCCTATTTCTTTGCATGTTGGAGTGCTTGCTTCCAGCATTCAGGAACACCAAGTATTGATCTGTGTTTTCATTTTCAATACCTTTCCACCAGACAGCTCCCTTACACAACTTCTGCCACGCACCTGCATCACCGGGCATAGCGTATAATAGTTTCCCTTCTGATTTTGTGCTTTTGGGAACAATAGCCACGTTTCAGAATAAAAGTGGATTTTGGTGGGGGAAGGGGCTTCAAGGCTTACCTTGAATTTTATTTGGATAGTTCTAAAAGCTACTTGTTCTTCTTTCCCTTTTTAATTTTTACATTTAATTAAAAATATTTAGGACTGGTGTCTTAGTCAGGGTTACTATTGCTGTGATAAAACACCATGACCAAAAGTAACTCAGAGGGAAAAGGGTTTGTTTGGCTTATAGTTCCACATCACTGTTCATCATTGAGGAAATTCAGAACAGGAACTCAAACAGGGAAGGAACAGGAGGCAGGAGCTGATGCAGAGGCCATGGGAGGGTGTTGCTTACTGGCTTGCTCAGTGCGCTTATAGAACCTAGGTCCATCAGCTTAGGGGTAGCACTATTCACAATGGAATGGGCCCTCCTCATCAATCAGTAGTTAAGAAAGTGCCCTACAGGCTTGCCCACAGCCCAGTCTTACGGATGCACTCTCTCAATTGAGGGTCCCTATAGCTGTCAGGTTGACGTAAAACTGGCAACTGCCAGCAAAGCTGGCAAGAGAGCTCTGTGGGGAGGATGCTCGCTGCCTAACCTGGCAAGCTGAGTATGATCTCCAGAACCCCCGCGGTGGAAGGAGCAAGGTGATTCCTGCAAGTTGGTCTTTACATCCACATATGCGTAGTAGCAATATTCTATACCTCCCACTAAATAAGTGTAATAAAGCATTTCTAATTAAAAATGTACAGAGACGCTACAGAGGGAATATAACTGATGCTCAGATAACTTCTTCATGTGCTCCGCTAGTGCTGCCTGTTCCTATGTATGTACGTATGTAGATATACAGACAGAGTTTTTCCTATTCAATCACTTGAGTGGACTTTTCGGCCCTTAATACTTCGGCATGTGAATTGCTAGGCCAGGGATATTCTTCCACATGACCACAATTTGGTGATCCAACCCAGCAAGTGTGATAGTAATGTAATAATACAGTGAAAATCAAACCACCACGGGCTCCAGCAACATTCTTTAAATACTTTGCTTTGTTGTTTTGTTTTGTAATCTCAGGTCTGATTCAAAACAACACGCTTCCTTTACTTTTCATGTTTGTCTCTGCAGTTTCCCAGCCTTAATCCAGGCTTTATATACACCCAGCCTGTGCCCTGTCACTAAGCTGCTCCCAGCCCCTGCTTTTCACGACTCTATAGCTGATTTGGGGCTTTCCTTGTCTTTACCAACGCTCACCAGTTAGAAGTTTGCGAAACCACAGTTTTATCGCCTGTTTCTTAATTTGGATCTGACTGCTATCATACCTAGCTTATGAATTTTTAGTAGAAATCCTGCAGGAATTAAGAGTCCTCCATGCATCACGGCACAGATATGGGATACCATTTGTGTCCTTACTGAGGACTGTAACTTTGATTAGCTCTTCACAGCTGTGTGTTCCAGGCTGTGCCATGTTAACAGGCATATACCCTCTTGCCTGGCTTATGCAGTACCGGGTGTTGAACCCAGGGCCTCACGCTTGCTAGGAAACCCTCTACCAACTGAGCCCCTGCCTGAGCCAGTGGATGTTGTCTGAAGACACAGAGTTAAGGCTTGTGGAATGAACCAGGGCTAGAGGGGTGAGGGAAGAGGTACGGGTTGAGCACTGCAGTGAGAGGACCTGGCAGCAGCCATTTCAACACTGGAAATACCATAGAATTATGTGAGGACTTAAAAAAAAAATGTCCCCAACTCTAGGACCTCTTCCCCCAGGCCAACTAAGAATGGGTGGAGGAGAACGGTTGTTGAGGTGGGGTTTAGTAGTTTTTAAAGCTTCCAGGTGAGTTTAATCAGCTAACAAGCCTAACTTCTGCTCTCCCTTCCTTCTCTCCCTTTGCTATCATGACCTCCCCCAAAGTAACCAGAGATCCCATTAGCTCCTGCGTCTGGGAACAAGGGACGGAGAAAGTGCTTCAAGACAGATGTCAGATTCCTCCCGAGCTGTCCACATTGTGAAGTGACATCATGTGAAAGCTAAAATGGTCAAATTATACATCATGTCAGTCCTCCCTCCCTCCCCACCCTCTTCACAAGCACAAAGGATCGTAGTTTTTAAAAACTCTCCTTAATCATAGTGATGAGCTGAAATGTTGTTGAAGCTGCCTGCTCAAAACGTCAACAATATACTTAAATGTATAATAAGCACATTATGCGTTTAACCTGGGGTTAGACAGAGACTTGTCATCCTGGGACATGCTGTGCTGTCAGCGAGAGGTTTCCAGGAGCCCACGTGGACACTCTCTGGCAGCCAGGTCCACACTGGACTCTTCTCGAGGCCTCATTTGAATAATCTGGGCACGGCAATGACCATGAATTGTGTCTAGGTTATGTACTGGCTAGCTCGTTTTTGGAGTGGCATATATATGTATGTATATAGGTATAAGTCTCTTTAATGTGCATATTATCTCTCTATCTCTATCTCTATCTATGACTTTGTGAGCCACTCACCTTAGTTTGCTGAATGGCTGGGATTACTGTCATGTGCCACCAACTCACCAGGTCTGCCATGTTTTACTATCACAGAATTAAAAACCTGGAAGGGAACTCAAGACTCCCTCACCATTTTATAAATTAAATTTACTTATTGTCATGCATTTGTCTTAGTACTTGTGTGGAGGTCAGGTTTGGCTTGTGGGGAGTCGGTTCTTCCTTCTACAATGTGGAACTCCCATGGTGCTTGGCGGCAAGTGCTTCAGCCAACTGAACTGTATCGCTGCCTCAAGGCGCACCCATTTCAAATTCTTTATTTAGCCTTTCTTACACTTGTTGAGGTTATGAAATAAATTGGTGGCTGGGGTGAAATATTCCTTAAAAGAGGGCTGCTATAAACTTCTTTTTCCTGATGCAGAAGTACACCTAATTCTTGTACTTGGATTTTTTTGAACCCTTCTGGGACCCTTCACCCAGAGATAAAGTGAGGTGGGCAGGCTCCATGGCATCCCCAGGGAGGTGTGAAAGAATGGACAGGCAGTCTAAGTCTAGACCAGATGAAGCCTGGTGGGGTGCTGGCTGCTGAGCACTGGGCCTCAGAACCAGGAACACTCTGAAGCCAGGACTGCATGTGAAGGTATGGGTCAGGGCAAAGTCCCTCCAACAAATGCCACCCTGAGGTAGCAGCCGTGGCAGGGAACTTCCAGGAGGACTGTGCCCTGGTCCCCACTAGCTCTGAGAACATCTCACTCCTGAAGGACGCTATCCCAGCACTGAAGAATGGCATCAATAAAATACCTGTCCCAGTGTCTGTCCACAGGTGAAGCACCCTACGAAAGGCAGCTGATGTTGTGTGTCGTTTGTTTGCCAGGGCATTCAGTATAATGCAAATGACTGGATGAGAGATTCTTTGAATTCTGTGGCAGTCAATTCAGTTTTTGTTTGCTTTTGAGACAGTCTCACTTGGTTGGTTTTGACTTGACTCCCAGTCCTTCTGACCCCACCCCTCGAGTGCTGGGATGAAATGCACGCACCACCAGCTCAGCTTATGTAGTGCAGGGGATTGGACAGGGCTTTGTGCTATGTAAGCATGTCAAGCAAGCAGCTCTGTTTTAGTGTGCATAGGAGAGAAGAATCCCCACCTCTTTACTGTTCACTATCGGCATGTGAATATAGAGATCACAGCTGACCACTAACACCTGCAGTAGATGCTGGCCCAGTGTCACCCTCGTAGGGTGCTCACATTTTGGTGCATAACAGAAAAAAAAAAGATATCATGGAGGAGGTCACTTCAGTTTCCAGATTGTTCTCTCTCTATTTACAGGTTCTGTATCCTTGGATTCAAACAACTAGGGCATGAAAATAAATAAAAGAAATTGCCTGCTCTAAGTATGTATAGGCTACAGACTTCTCCCCATTGCCAATACATAATAGTTTCATTATAGACATCGCACGGGACTTAGAGATAACAGTTATAGGCAGCTGAATGGGGTTATATACACCAAGTTGTTTTATATGAAGGACTTGAATTTGTGAGGATCCTGGTGTTGATCTGGCACTCATTCGTGAGAGAGAGAGAGAGAGAGAGAACCAGACCATCTATTATGACTCCCTCCCCCCCCCATATTTAGGTTTTACTGTTTTTAAACTTGGTCCCAGTTGAAGTGAGAGGCAAGGCCTATCTGGAACAGTCATAATCCTTAAGAAAAGATGCTTCCAGAGCTCTGGAGATAGCTCAGGGGTTAAACCACTTGAGCCAAGAGTGGAGTTTGGATACCCAAAAGCCATGGACGTGCCTAGTGTGTGGAGCAACCTATCTGTAAGTCCAGCCTCGGGAGGTGAAGACAGGAGACCCCCAGAGCGAGCTGCTTGGAGAGAGTGGCCATATCAGTGAGTTCTGAGTCTGAGAGAGAGACACTGCCTCAGCGAGTGGGGTGTAAGAGGAACTGAGGATGATTCCAGGCTCGGGCCTCTGTGTGCATACACACATGCCTATGTGCACTCCTACATACATGTACCCACACATGGGAGCATGCACACATGCACCATACACACACACACATACTGGAACATATTCACGTGTACCCCCCATCAAAAAAGAAAGAGAAAAAAAAAGATGGTGCCAATTTTAAAAATATGCTCCTAGGAGGATAAGAGGGCTTATTCCCACCCCTAATTTTTTTCTTTAATTTTTTTTTGAGGTGGGATTTCTCTGTGTAGCCCTGGCTGTCCTGAAACTTGTTCTGTAGACCAGGCTGGCCTCAACTTACTGAGGCCTCTGCCTCCCAAGTGCTGGAATTAAAGGCGTGTGGCACCACTGCCTGACTTAAAATGTTTTTTTCTGTGTGGGTGTTTTACCTGTACCTATGTCTGTGCATCGCATGCATGCAGTGCCCAAAGCGGTCAGAAGAGACTGGCTTTACAGCGGTGAGCCTCCATGTGGGTGCTGGGGATTGTGTCTGAGGCCTCTGGGAGAACAGCAGTGCTCTCAACCACTGAACCATCTTTCCAACCCCTAATGCCTATATTATAGACTTAAAGACTACAAACAGAAGTTCCCCAGCAGAACTGGTCTGGCACATCTGCTATCTCCAACTGAGCACCCTGATTCCAGTGGCCACAGAGGAGAGGCTGACACCACACTGTAGTGAGGAGCTGCAGGCAACGTTCCTGCCGCCCATCTCCCGGCCGCCTGGCTAACTTATGCCCCGAAATAACAACACACAAATTGTATTCATTTAAACACTGCTTGGCCCATTAGTTCCAACCTCTTAATAGCTAATTCTCACATCTTGATTAACCCATCTCTAATAATCTGTGTAGCACCATGAGGTGGTGGCTTACCGGGAAAGATTCAGCATGTCTGACCTGGTGGCTGGCTCCATCGTGTCTGACCTCACTTCCCCTCTTCCCAGCATTCTATTCTGTCTACTCCACCCACATATGTTCTGACCTATCAGGCCAAGCAGTTTTTTTATTAATTAACCAATGAAAGCAACAGATAGACATATGACCTTCCCACATCACCACACAACACAGCCACTCTTCCTGGGAGGCCTCTGGGGAGCCAGTGGGCTCTGTTGGGGCTATTAGGAAACACATGCTCTGTCACAGGGCCCACGATAGTGGAATATGACAGGGAGAGGGTGTCATCTTGTGTCTTTGGCCTTTTGCTCAGGGTAGGTGCTTTCAAGTTTGGTCTCAGAAGTAGATTTCTAGTGTAGATCAATATTAGGTCATATCCCCCAGAAGGCAGAACTTTTACCTATCACCCCAAACCAAGGATCTTCAAGGCTTCAGATGCAGCACAGCTGATCGGCTGATGCCTGAAGGGCTGGAGCCTGGACCCCCATGCATGTCATTTCTTGATCTCAGACATACGAGCTCTGCAGAGCCAAGCCAGAGCCCCATGGCCAAGACTTGCTAACTGGTCCAGAGCTTACTGAGGAGCCTCGTTGACTGGTATTCCAGCAACCACAGTTTGAATTATGACTACTTGGCCACCAGCCCGGTGGCTTCTGTAAGTCAGGTGTTGCAGGTAGAAAGGAGGGAGGCCGCAGGGCTATTTTCATCCTGTCATTCAGCTTAAAAACACCAGCTTCTCTTGTGCCTTATTCAGGCTCAGAGTCTTGGCCTAAAAAAAGCTCTGACTCTGAGTCAGTTGAGCTCCCAAGTTTCTCAGAATGCTTTGGCTTCTGTCTGTGGCTATTCTGAACGACATCTTTAGACAGAGGGAGGAGGATGCCACTTTGGGGTGCTGGAGGAACTTTCGGGAATCTTCATCCTGCTTTTTTTTGGGGCTGGGATGGAAAGCACTGGTGTTTGGCACGTCAACTTGCTGGTTTTGACCCCTCTTGTCTTCTAATAGTGCGCATAGGGTGGGCTTATCCATTCAAGGGCACATGTGTCTCTAGCTTCCCAGGGCAGAGGTGTGGGATTTATAATCATTCAGAGGTGAGTTCAGAGACCAAGATCCACTTGGTACAATCACAAGGCAGGTCTATGGAGAGTGATGTGGGATGCCCCTCTGTATGCTATAAATGTGTTCTATTACTGTTACTTAATAAAAAAGCTACTTTGGCCTACAGCAGGGCAGAATATAGCTAGTTGGTAAATCCAAGCAGAGAGACAGGGAGAAAGAAGATGGAGTTGGGGAGACGCCAGCATCTGTAGGAGGAATAAGACGCCGGAGCATTGCTGGTAAGCCACAGGGCAAGTGGTGATACACAGATTATTAAAAATGGTTTAATTTATATGCAGAGCTAGTCAGTAAGAAGCCTGAGCCATTGGCCAAGCAATTGTAATTAAAATTAAGCCTCCGAATGATTATTTCATAAACGGCTGCAGGGACTGGTGGATGGAAGAGAAACCGGTCCATTGGGCCTGGATGGGACACAGAAAAGACCTCCAGCTACAGACAGAGGGGGGACATATTCATTTCAATTTCATTTTTGTCACCAGGCTGACCTGAGGACACACTGCAGAGCTGGATGCTTGTGGTGTCTTGTGCTGCCTATGGTTACTGCAGACCCCTAACCCAGACAGCAATGCTCAGCCCTGTCTGCACCATCTTTCCAGGCTCCGGAGAGGGCTTGGTTGCTCCAGCACAGCCTTCTTTCTAAATGACTGCTTAAAAACAAATAAACCAGGATTTCACTATGTAGCCTTGGCTGACCTAGAATTTGATATGTAGAGCAGATTAGCCTCAAACTCACAGAGATTAGCCTGCCTTCGCCTCCTACATATTGGGATGGATTAAAGGCATATGCCATCACACCTAGCTAAATGATTGGTTATTGTTTGTGGTGAACCCCCAGTGGTTGGAGTATGTTTGTTGATTTGTCCCAGTGCCCTGTTGGCCTGAGCTCCGTCTTAAGGAGAATGACAGATGACGAAAAACTTCCCTAGAGACAGGATAGATGTGTGGGTTCTTGGGTTCAGAGTCCACCTTTGATGTCTGACCTTGATCTTTAGCTCCTAATCATTTTGAGATTCAGTTTGCTTTTCCTTGACAGTCTTATGGACCACCCAGCCACAGAAGAATGTTTATTGAGAGCTTCAGACCAATACAAGCAATAAAGACAAGCCTTTGATTGACACGTCAGTACCCATACCACTCAGCATCTCCCCACCACAGACAGGCTTGGCTAAGTTTCCATCAGACAGTGTGGGGGCAGTTATCCTGAGACGTATGCACAGTGTTTATGTGCTCTGAGGCCAGACTCAGAGCTATGTGTCCGAGGCCTCTTCCTGCAGAATGAAGGGTCCTGGGCAACACCTCGTCTCGCGGTGCTGTTACGGAGGTGAAAGGAGTACACGTTACACTGAAGCCTTTTGAATGGAGATTGACATCGCACAGGCATCAATAAATGATATCATAAAGGCTTTATCTTTGTAAAGAATTTTCAGCGTACCCTCTGGTATGCACTTGATTTCTGCAACATGCTGGGTGGGGTGGGGGGGCGGGCAGAGAATTGTCTCGCTTTACCAGCAACAGATGCAGAGGGATTCCCGGCTCATCTGCGCACAGAGCCTGGGTCTTCTGACTGTTTTATTCTTTCTGCTGCAGAAATGAGGGTACTTCTCTGTACTTCTGTGTTTGTGTGTGTTGTGTGTGCACGTGTGCTCTGTTCTTTGTGAGTGTGTGTGGATGTGGGAGTGGAGGCCAGTGTGTGTGTGTGTGTGTGTGTGTGTGTGTGTGTGTGTTTGCATATGTATGTGTGTGTGTGTATGTGTATATGAGTGAATGTGGGAGTGGAGGCCAGTGTGTGTGTGTGTGTGTGTGTGTGTGTGGTACATGTGCATGTGTGCACGTGTGTGGATGTGGGAGTGGAGACCAGTGTGTGTGTGTGTGTGTGTGTGTGTGTATGTGTGTGTATGTGTACCTGAGTGAATGTGGGAGTGGAGGACATTGTGTGTGCTGTGTGTGCATGTGTGTGGATGTGGGAGTGGAGACCAGTGTGTGTGTGTGTGTGTGTGTGTGTATGTGTGTGTATGTGTACCTGAGTGAATGTGGGAGTGGAGGACATTGTGTGTGCTGTGTGTGCACGTGTGTGGATGTGGGAGTGGAGACCAGTGTGTGTGTGTGTGTGTGTGTGTGTGTGTGTGTGTATGTGTACCTGAGTGAATGTGGGAGTGGAGGACATTGTGTGTGCTGTGTATGCATGTGTGTGGATGTGGGAGCGGAGGCCAGAGGTTGATGTTGAGCATCTTAGTGTCTTCCTTGACCACTCTTCACTTTACTGATGCAAGGTCCCTTGCTGAACCTGGCGTTTGCCAGTCCTAGCTGGTCTAGCTAACCAACAGGCCTGGGGGTCTCCTGTCTCTGCCACCGAGTGCTGAGATTTCAAGAGGCCATCACACTTGCTCCTGCTTTCACAAGGGTTCTGGGGCTCTGAGCTTGTACAGAAAATGCTTTATCCACTGAGCCATATCCCTAGCTCAGATTTGAAAGCTGTGTCCATCACAGTTAAGTCACAGATTGGTGTTGCAAAGTTTTATCAAACAAAGACTTAACTGTGGTTCTATGACATTTTTGTTGTTGACTTTCTTTCAGTTCGCATACTTTGCACCCAGGGCCTTGCACATGCAAGGCCAATGCTTTACCACGGAGCCTCACCCCGGCTCTTTGCTCTCTCCCAACCAGCTAGCTGTGTTAGTGACTTCACACGTTAGAGCTTAGCTTCTCTGATTCAACGTCTGTTTCAATTTAAAAATAATCAAAAGTCTGGCTAAAATCAGGTTCTACTTTTCCAATTGCAGCACAGTTCCAGACTCAGAGCCAAACACAGGCAGGGCACTGCCTCTCTGTGGAAGCAGGCACATATGACTCGTTCCGTCTGTCCGCTGCAGCCCTCCTGGTGCTCCCCTGCCCATCCAGTGGGTGTATTAGGCTCTGACTCTCCAGGCCACCCTTGTGAGAGAACTTTGCGCTCACCCAGCTAGGAATATACTTCTTGTCAGGGCAGCCTTGGCTAACACCCAGCTAGGAATATGCCTCTTGTCCCATTCCATTTATTGTTAAATAGCTTTGCCTTTTAATTCTCATAACCTCCACTGTGTTTCTGCCTTAATGAGGTCATAATTTTTTAAAAAATATTTATTTATTTATTATATATACAATATTCTGTCTGTGTGTATGCCTGCAGGCCAGAAGAGGGCACCAGACCTCATTACAGAAGCCACCATGTGGTTGCTGGGAATTGAACTCAGGACCTTTGGAAGAGCAGGCAATGCTCTTAACCACTGAGTCATCTCTCCAGCCCGGGTCCTAATTTTTTTAAAGCTTAAAACAACAGTTCAAAGTTGACTTTTCTTTCTTTCTTTCCTTTTTTTTTTGGTTTTTCAAGACAGGGGTTGAGTTTCTCTGTGTAGCTTTGGAGCCTGTCCTGGAACTTGCTCTGTAGACTAAGATGGTCTCAGACTCACAGAGATCCGCCCGCATCTGCCTCCAGAGTGCTGGGACTAAAGGCGTGTGCCACCACCATCTGTCAGATGGATTGTTTGTACCTTCTGTTTATTGAAAGAATTGTAAATACTTTGCTCTTATTTTAAAACTGGATAGAATATTTTGTGGATGGTGAAGCCCTTAAGCAACAGAGTTCATTTTTGACCAATCTTTTTTGAGTTTTATACTAGAAAGAAAGAGGAACTTGCAGAGTGCTCCTCAGATCCTCTATGAGAGAGAGTGAAGATCTTCCTTTGAGGGGCTAGACAGATGGCTCAGAGGCTGACTACTCTTCCAGAGGATTTGAGTGCAATTCCCAGCAGTCACATGGTGGCTCACAACCATCCCTACTTCCAGTCCTGGGGATCTGGCGCCCTCTTCTTGTCTCTGCAGTCAGTCACTGCATGCACCTAGTGTGCAGATACACATGCAGGAAAACACCTATACACACAAATTACTAAAATGATAATGATGAAGCTGATGATGTTGTTGATGATGATAATAATAATAATTTGGGGTGAAGTTTTTTTTTTAAGTTTTTTGAGACAGGGTTTCTCTGTGGCTTTGGGAGCCTGTCCTAGAACTAGCTCTGTAGACCAGGCTGGTCTCGAACTCACAGAGATCTGCCTGCCTCTGCCTCCCAAGCGCTGGGATTAAAGGCATGCACCATCATTGCCTGGCTTGGGGTGAAGTTTTTAAGATGAAACAGAAGGCTTTACCAGAGGTCTCCACCACCCTCTCAAGGGGCTCTAGTTCCTTCTCTTAGTACCTTGGACTAGCTCCTTGATCCTCAATGTCCCTTAAGTTGTTCTGTGAAGGCGCCACCCCTAGACCTGGGCAATGGGAGTACTTGTCAGGCTTTTTGCTTCCCAGGGCCTGATCTACTCTTCCCATAGCCTCTCTGTGCCCCCCTGGTTGAGGTGCTCCTTGGCCAAATGGTTGTACGCCCCTACTAGACTTAGGGTTCTAGAAACACCTCAATTTCCTACCAAGATAGCCCCAGATTCACTAGCAGGCTAGTTGGCCGCTTGGGCCATCTCTTTAGTCAAGGCCACACTGCTTTGATGCTGTGTTTGATGTAGGTCCTGGGGTGCCCAAGGCAGCTGTTTATATGTGGGTGTATATATGAGGTTAGTCTTTCATGATGTGAGACAGAGCTGGGAGAGAGGACCACCCACAGTTGAGGACTCTCCCTGGTTGCCACATTCAGACTTAGAACTTAGGGGAGTCTGAAACCCCTCAGTTTAGACCTGGCATTGTATCCTGAAGGTATATTTGCCAAGGCGAGAGCACAGGAGACATTTTATTTTTCATCCCGTTAGGATGACATAACTTTCAAATATTGAAGTATGTGCTGTGTTGGATTCCTGTCCTGTCCACGCTATGGTTGTCTGACTGGGGCAGGCATTATGTTCTGGCCTGGTCTCTGTCCCTCAGTCTAGTCCTGATAGATGTCTCTATGGTTCCCTGTCCCTCCAAACCCCTGTAGTTTGCTACCACTCGGTGTCCTATCACTTCATCCTGGTTCCCAAGATGGGAAAGAGATTACGATAGGGAACCAGACCCAGTGGGTGAGGCTGAAGCTCAAGCTAGGCCACTGCTTTTGTTTGCCTTGGGATGTGGTCGGCTACGAAAGAGAAGTGCTGGTCTCTTCTACACAGCTGCAGGGACCTGGACGAGGCAACACCACAGGTTCTGGGGAAGGCAGTCTGATGGCTACAGGGAGGGGATGGCAGTTGAAGTTTTATTGAGATAAAAATAGCATAATAGGAGATAAAAATGACCATAACAGGAGAGGGAAGCACCCGTTCAGGGGCAAGGGTATGCTTGGAGCCTGCCAGACTCGAGCTAGAGTAAGACAGGAGGGCTAGAGAGTTCTGATCTGCAAAGGATGGGGGGGGGGCACCCCAGTACATGTGACTTTCCAGGTGGGCAGGCCATGGGTAAAAGGAGTGTCCACACGGGTGCTGGGGTTGCTGCTGCAGGATTCCTTTTGCTCTAGAGTGGGAGCAGAGATGAGGGGCCAGCAGAGGACAAACTGGAGTGGGCAGAGCCTGCTGACATGCCAGCTCCTCCCATCCTGCCTTCCCTCTCCCTCACCAGCGCTCTCAAGGATCAGCAGGCCAGACCTCACAGAGGTCTGCCCCGCCACTGGGCACAGTGGCCTCTCTGTGCTGTCCTCCAGTAGTGCTGAATAGGTTTTGGGTTCTGGTGGAAGAGACAGACAGGATGGTCAGAGATGCATAGAGGATGTGTTTTAGGGAGACACAGAGCTGGCCCTGAGGATAGAGAGCGACTGAGTGAAGGCTGTCAGATGCGGGGGAGAGGGAATGACTCAGGGGACACCTTTCTGAGGTGATGATGTTTGAACAGAGGGGTCTCTTGAGGGAAAAGAGCCACAGGGACTGGGCAAAAAGCCCATGGGATAGACCAGAATGCAATGAGTGAGGATCTGGCAGATGGGGGGTTATGCGTCACTGGTGTCAGGGGAAGGCTGTCAAAGGCTTGAAGCACATCTCAAAGCAGTTACTGGGAGAGCTGTGAAGAGAATGGCCCAAGGGAGGTTGGTTTAGAGGCCCCAGGATGTGCTTGGAGGCTGCAGCAGAAACCCAGGCCAGAGGCACCAGCTGTGTGGACTCAGTCAGAATATAGAGACTGTTAATGTGCACTTCTCTGTGTATCTGTGTGCATGCATGTATATGTGTAGGTATGTGTGCACTTGCATGTGTGTGCATGCGTGTATATAGGCGTATGTGTGTGTACATATCTTAATTGTCCTATACCTCAATTTTAGGCAAGTATTCTACCACTGCGACCATTTTGATTAATTTCAGATTCTCTTCAATGATAAATGTAGGTCACTGTCCCAGTCAGCATTAACTGTCAACTTGACACGGTCTAAACTCACCTAAAACAAGAGTCTCAATGCACTCACAGGTTTTTTGTTTGTTTGTTTTTTAGTCAGGCTGGTCTTTGGGCATGTCTCTGAGGACTGTCTTGATTATTAATTAACGTAAGAAGGCCCAGGCAACTGTGGGCAGCATCATGCCAGGCAGGTACGGTGTCCCATACCACACACAGTGCCTGCAGTTGTCTGGAAGTGCTGTTAGGTGCTGCACCATTTAAAGTCACAGGAACTGTTAGGCTTGCCATGGATTTCTCATTTAATGCTGTAATCATGAAGCACATCCATCAATAGACCATAGATTTGCCTTTTACATTATTTTGGGCTCTGTATTTCAGTAAGATCAGTTTTCTCAGTAGTCTTCTGTAGTATGAGGCCGCTTGTTCATTTCCTGGCTAGCCAGACTCCCGAAATAACCACAAAGAAACTGTATTAATTAAATCACTGTTTGGCCAATTACTTAAATGTATTGCTAGCGAACTCTTACATCTAGAATTAACCCATCTCCATTATTTTATATTTTATCATGAGGCTTGTGGCCTGCCGGCAAGGTTTCTGTATGTCTGTCTCTGACAGTGGCTTCGTGGCTTCTTTCTGACTCTGCCTTCTTTCTCCCAGCATTAAGTTTAGTTTTCCCCACCTAGCTCTACTCTGCCCTATCAGGCCAACCCAGTTTCTTTATTCATTAACTAATAAAAGCAACACATAGATGGAAGGACTTCCCACACCATTTTCCCTTTTCTGTTTAGATAAGAAAGGAAGGTTTTAACATAGTAAAATTACATATAGTAAAACAGTTATCAAGCAAGAATGACAGTTACAATATTTACATCTACTTTATCTTTCATCATAACTAAGAAAAACTATAACTATAAATATGTGTCCTTCAACTCCATCAAAGATTCCAGAAGGATATAATATTACTTAAGTAAACAGGAAATTCTTTGTAAGAAATTCCCAAAACTCTAGAATTGACAGAGACATCTCGCTGCCTGAACAGTCACCCAAAGTTCATCTGTATCATTGGAGCATCAATCTTCAGCCTACAGGTCCATAGTATTCATCAGACTTTTCTATGAAGCAGGAAATTTCAGATAGTTTTGCCTATATTGGGAGTTTGTCAGACACTTTCTTCTGTATCCTGCAGAATGTCTGGCAGACCCTTTCATGAAGCAGGATCCCTGAAGGACCATCTCACTTTTAGGCAAGTTCAGCAGTCATTTCTCTATGGGTCCTGCATGTCTAGTTCATACAGTATAGCATCAAGCAGTCCAGGCAAGAGCAATTTCTTGCACAAATGGCTAACAAACTCCATAAGTAGGCTCTTCAATGCCCATCATTCTCTTGAAGTAGCTTGGTGTTGCCAGGAGTAGATGTGTCTCACTGTCATAAAAAGTCCGAAGTTCTTAAAACATTTTAAATGTCATATTCTGAAGGTCTCTGAAAGATTTGAAGAATACCTAGCTGAAATATATCTATATATATCTAGAAAACCTAACATGATTATAAGCTTGACTATGATTATCTATTTACCTATATTTCTTAATTATACATTACATTTTTAAATGAGCTGCACAAACACAGTACCTTAATCAGGAGCAGAAATATATATATATATATATATATATATATATATATATATATATATACATATATATTTATATATATATATCAAAACTGACCTTAAATTTGTATTAATAAACAAAGATTCATACCAACACAAGTCTCTATAGCATATCCCCCTTTAAATGTAAACAAACATTTATAAAGAATATTTGGGAATACGGGTGTAGTTCTCTCCAAACTGATTTCTGCTGTTTATTGGGCAAAGAAATTTTTTGAGGGGTGTTCAAGGTGACCTTTCATGGGATCTTGGTCCATCAAATCACATTAGTCTAGAAGGGTTCCACAGGCTGTCATTCTCTGTGAAAACAAAAGAAGAACCTCTTTCCCTAAGCAACATATCCCTTAGACTCAAATTTTAAAGACAAGATACCTTTAAAGTATATTTGTTAATAACTTAGCTTCTTCACAGTCAAAAAATTCAAAAAAAGCACAATAATCTACACAATCCAGATTCTTTGTATATTTTCCATCTTTATGTGGCTTATTGTCTTTTTTCCTCTATTACTTTTTAATATTTATTTTTATTATCTTTACTCCTTTAGTCTATGACTATCTGTACTCAGTCTCTTTAAAGATTTTGTTTTTTTAAAACACTTTACTTCTTTTCTAAGTCTCTGTACTCTTTTTCTTCTCTCTCCCAAGCCTATGTACATTTATCCAACACTGTGACCCATTTAGAAGTCTTTTTTTAATTTGTATTTTCTTTATTACATATCTATAATCCTTTTCTGACCAGAAGTGCTTCTTAAAATGCTAAGCCCTTCTTATGAACTTAAGCAGCAGCATTGCTAGGGGAAATACAGCACTGCCTGCTTGCCCTGCCCATTCCAACATGGTGGAGAAGGTTTGTTCACTGTCTCTGAGCTGTACACACCACCCAGTTCCAAGTATGCAGCGGGTCTAGGGTGAGCCTTTAATTTGTAACACACTGCTTACAAACCCCATTTAAATGCTCAGCCTCCTGAAAGAGCCAGAGTTTGCTCTGGCAGCACAGCCCAGAAAGCTGCCATTTCAAAGCCATGTAGCTTTTTTTTTTCTGCTACTGCCAAATCAGGAAAACCTCTCTTAAAGGAACCACAACTTGCTGCCAGCAAGCAAAGCCCATTGGGGAAAAAATGAGGCTAAACTTTATTTTTTTAGTGTCTAGAATTCCTTTCCAAGCCCCCTCAGGTTTTATGTGGATTTAGCTAGCACACGTTGGAGCACCAATTTGTTGTATGAGGCTGCTTGTTCACTTCCCAGCCGCCCAGACTCCGAAATACCCCCACAAAAACCGTATTAATTAAATCACTGCTTGGCCAATTACTTAAACATATTGCCAGCTAGCTCTTACATCTGGAATTAACCCATCTCCATTATTTTATATTTTACCACAAGGCTCATGGCCTACTGGCAAGGTGTCAGCATGTCTGTCTCTGGTGTCAGCCCCATAGCTTCTCTCTGACTCTGCCTTCTTTCTCCCAGCATTCAGTTTAGTTTTCCCCACCTAGCTCTGTTCTACCCTATGAGGCCAAATCAGTTATTTTATTCATTAACCAATAAAAGCAACACATAGACAGAAGGACCTCCCACACCAGTCCTCCATATTTTATTTTATGCACTTAAGGGCATTATTCTGACAATAGAGCCCACTGGTTCTGATTCCCCCCCACTCATAGTTACCAGCAGTGATATGGAATTCATGTATGGAGTGAACAGTGATCAGACTCTAGTTGCATTTTGCTAGTAAAGCTGGTAGGATTAAGTGATGGCGAGCGTGGCGTAGGGGAGAGCAGGGCTGGGGTCCCTGAGTCTCTGACCTGAGCACATGGATAGAAATCCCATTTGAGGCTGACTGTCAGGTATAAAATGAGGAATGGTTATCTCTCTGGAAAGAAAACCTTGCCATAAATTACCTGACAATGTAGTAGGGACCTGAATTCCATAACTTGACCTGTGTCATATAGCAAGTGGGAGCCACTGAGGACAGGTCTCATGAATAGGGGTCCAGCAGATGGCAAGATGTATGAATCCAGGCTCTGGGAAGGGACTGAGGCTGGAGAGAGCTACATTTTGGAAACCATGGGACTGGGTGTGTAAATATAGCTGTGCCCATGTCTAGCTAAGGAAACTGGTGTGGAGCGGTGAAGGGCAACACCTGGGCACTGGCTGGTAGTGCTTTTACTCTCTTAACCAGGCCGGAAGTCACCAGAATGGCAGGCCAGGCCCCTCACCTAGGGACCATTGCCAAGAGGAGGTATTTGGGAGTCGGGTCCTGTGTCATGACTGGTCCAGAAAGAAGCTGTTGTTCAAGGTTCCTCCCAGACTGTCAAGAGGTATGACTTTCTCCTCGGTCAGACCTTTGCATGCCTCTAGGGCCTTGGCCATTTCCCTTCAGTGGGGAGCTGACCTGCTCAGCCGCAGCACACTCTGGGCAGGGATGATTCTAGCAAGGTGGTAATTTACCTGCATAGCCAGAGATGTTCTCATATACGATGCTCACATTGACATGAAACCTCAAACACTGTTTACCAGAAACAAGAGTGTGCCTGGTAATTTTGTCTCAGACGTTGACGGCTGGGACAGTTGTAACCAACCTGGCTGGCTGGGCCTCAGTTTCCTTATCTGTTAACCAAACAGGCTCAATGAGGTGTGAACATCACGGCAGCACCAAAATGAACTTAGTTTGCTTCATCTTGTGAAGATGCCTGAAAACTCCTAGGGAGGATATCAGGCAGGGAGCGGAGGGGCCATGGAATGACTCAGCAGCGAAAGGTGTCTGCCACCAAGCTTGATGGTGTGAGTTCAATCCCCAGACCCCCATTGTAGAAGGAGAGGACCATTTCCATCAAGCTGTTCTCTGACCTCCACACACATGCTGTGCTGTGCACTCCCTCACTATGACAATAAATAAATGGATAAATGTAATGGGAAAAACGTGTTTTTTTTTGTTTTTTGTTTTTTTTAAGACAGGGTTTCTCTGTGAAATAGCTCTAGCTGTCCTGGAACTAGCTCTTGTAGACCAGGCTGGCCTTGAACTCACAGAGCTCCACCTGCCTCTGCCTCCTAAGTGCTGGGACAGAAGGTGTGCACCACCACTTCCTGGCAAAAAAAAAATTTTTTTAAAGGAGGGGAGAGTTCCAGATGGGGGCACCAGGATTTCTGCTGTGAGCTTGCTGCTATGCAGCAAATCTTGTCTATATTTTTGGACTGCTCCTCAAACAAAAGGAGCAGCTTCCAAAAGTCACAGCAGTGATGAATTTAATGATTATACATTGGAACACAATACAAAAGCCCAGAGACTCCTTCACTTGAATCACTGTAGACGTATTTCTCAATTTTTTTTTAATCACACATATCACGAGCATTTGGATGGAGATTATCATGTTGGGGAAGGAATGAGGGCTTTAGAAGGAAGAGACCTGATTCTTCCACTCTCTATGCTTGTGACCATCTCCTGCCACACCAGGTACCTGCCCCGAGTCACATGGAATTTTCCGTTGTGCTCTTAGTAGTCTTCTCTACTCTCAAGGCAACCTAGCAAAACAAATATAAGCCAAAAATAAGTTTATTTAAAAATGAAGATTTGTAGGCATTCATGAGACCTTGGGGCTTTAAGTAAACAGCCCCAGTCAAGGTGGTGGTGCTCTGTGTTCACAGTGAGAGCTGTGGAGATAGTCATATGCTCAGCTGAGTAATTGTATCCCTGCAATTTCTGCTAAGGCTGTATTTAACATCAACAAAGCTCCAGAAGTGTATTTACTGTAAAGTTATTTGAATATCTAAAGTTTAGAAACAGCATAAATGTCCCAAAGAAGGAAATGGTTAGGGAGCAACTATGCAGAGTATTATGTGGCCATGAAAATTATGGTTCTGGCGACTAAGGAGCCATAGAGAAGCACTTGGGACATACACATAAGTACATGTCAAAAATAGAGTATCAGGGGCTGGAGAGGTGGCTCGGTGAGCAAGAGCACTGGCTGCTCTTCCCAAGGACCAGAGTTCCATTCCCAGCACCTGCATGGAGGCTCATAACTGGCTGTAGTTCCAGGTCTAGGGGTCCTCTTTTAACCTCTGTGGGCACCACACATACAAGACGCACAGACGTACATGTGGACAAAACACCCATACACATTTTTTTTAAAAAAAGCAAATGAGGGAACAGTGTAAGCATGGAAGCAGAGTGGCAGTGTTACGTGACGAGGGTGAGAATTGAATATTGAATACATTCCTGGAGTTAGAGGTGATTCTGTGTCACCATGGGTGCCGGGAGCTGACATTGGCCAGGACAGCTGGAGAAGCCCTAGGGCCACACGAGGCCTCACCAGCCCTCACCAGCGGATGGGACCTGGTGGCTAAACTCCCCAGCTGCCTTTTCTCTGGAAGGAAAACTGAGGCAAGGCACTGCATGGCCTCTTAGAGCCTCCCCATTGGGGTAAAGCTGCAGGTCGCCATCTATGGTGCTAACCCGACTGACAACCCTCTCAGGCTAGCTTGTCTTGAAGCAGATGCTGATGGGAAGTTCGGAGTAGAAGGTATTTATTTATTCGGAACTACAGCTTCCCGGAGGAAGAATGAGAAAGCTTGGGTAGAAGGGGAGGCAGAACGGAAGTGAAGATCTGAGGAAGCTTCAGATGTATGGTTAGGGATCCTCGATGCAGGTCTAGGAAGCCTCAGCCAGCCCTGGGATGGGGGGCTGAGGACTGAGTAGCCCCAAGAGTGAGTCATTACACCTCCTCATGCTCTGTCCCTGGCCCACCCTTGGAGGTGGCCCAAGACAAGGCTACTCTTTCTCTCTCTTTTTTTTCACTGGGCATTGAAGGAGACTGTCTATGCATCCCAACCTGCATCTGGGCAGCATGGCATGCTAGGAAGGAAAGCCCAGCTAGCATGTCTTGTATCAGCTTCCTTCATCATCTGCCATGATTTCCTGACACTCATGTATGACACTTGCAGTTAAAGCTCTATCTTAGTGTCCATTTAGGGTACACAAACTAAGATAACACATATTTCCTCAATTTACTTATCCATTCACCTATCAGTGGACACCCAGACTTCTGCCAAGTTTTTGTATTACAAGTATTCTTATTCTGGAGTGTAATTTTTCTTTCTTTCTTCCTTTCTTTCTTTCTTTCTTTTCCTTTCCCTTTCTTTCTTTCTTTCTTTCTTTCTTTCTTTCTTTCTTTCTTTCTTTTTTTCTTTTTGGTTTTTTGAGACAGGGTTTCTCTGTAGCTTTGGACCCTATCCTGGAACTTGCTCTGTAGACCAGGTTGGCCTTGAACTCACAGAGATCTGCCTGTTTCTGCCTCCTGAGTGCTGTGATTAAAGATGTGCACCACCACTGCCCTGCATCTGGAGTGTAATTTCTTATAAAAATTTCATAATTGTACACGGGTGACTGCTTTTTCTTTCTTCTTTTTTTCATATACTAGTCTCTCTCTATCTCTTTCACCCTTCTTCTCCCCTCTTCTCTCTCTCTCTCTCTCTCTCTCTCTCTCTCTCTCTCTCTGTGTTTGTGTGTGTGGTATGTGTGGGCAGGTACATTTGCTTATAGGCCAGAGGAGGCGATCAGCTACCCTTATCTAACCACTCTCCACCTTATCCCTGGAGAAAGCGTCTCTCACTGAAGGTGAAGCTAGGCTGACAGCTGTAAAGCACCAACAATCCTCTTGTTTCCACCCTGAAAATTCTGGGACTTCCAGGTGGGTGAGACCACACCTGGATTTTTACATGGGTGCTGGGGATTTGAACTCAGGTCCTCATGCTTGTACAGTAAGGACTTTACCCACGGAGCCAAGTATCCCTAGCCTTATATCTGGGGTTTTAAAAGCTAATACTTAAAGCAGAGTTCTTTGGTTACAGGGCACAAATGTCTCTAGTTTTACCAGCTGTTGTCCAATCAGTCTCCAAAGTCTGATGTCATTTGACATGCATGAGCACTCAGAAGTTTCATAGCCTGAAAGAATCACTGTTTTTTCCTGATGGTTTTTGCCATAGGAGATCTGCATTGTTTGCTGTTCAAAGGAATTCCTTAGTGTTAGGATGCATAAAACCACCAAAAAGAAAGAAAGAAAACAACTAACAGGTTGTGTCATCAGGTGACTCCTTAGAGTCTATCTGTGCCCTAGGTTGGCTCTTTAGAGTCTATCTATCTGTGCCCTAGGTTGGCTCTTTAGAGTCTATCTATCTGTGCCCTAGGTTGACCCTTTAGAGTATATCTGTACCCTAATATATTCTCCTATAAGGCCAAAGGAACTTCACACATTTGATTAAGCTAAGCATGGTGCGATGGGAGGTTATCCTCGATTATACTGGGAGGACTGATGGGAACACAAAAGTCTTTATAAGAACAAGGAAGGTGATGTGGATGTGGCAGAAACAGAAGAAAGGAGAGAATATGGAATATGGGAATGGAAGGGAAACAGACTGTCCCCTAGGGTCTCAGAAGGGTGTGACCTTGTAGACACCCTGATTTTAGAGTAATGGATCCATGTTGTTGTTCTAAGCCACCAAGTCAGTGTTGATTTGTAACAGCAGCAATAGGAAACCCCACGCACAAGCCGATGAAACAATCTCTGCTGTAGTCTTCAGACCAGGGACAGTATGGCTTAATAGCTCTAGACTGACAGTCAGTCCTATACTAGCACTGTATGCGTGTGTGTGTGTGTGTGTGTGTGTACGCATGCATGTGTGCGCATGCACGCATTCACGTGAGCACACACACACACACCAAAAGAAGGCATTAGTTTTGAAGCTGAAGTTACAGATGGTTGTGAGCCGCCTAACACGGGTGCTGGAAACTGAACTTGGGTCCTCTGTGAGAGCAGGAGGCTTCTTCACCACACAGACATCTCTCCAGCCCCTCAGGAAATATTTTGATAAGCTCACTGGGGTGGGTGGCCGCTGGATAGTGAAACCTAAGAGACAGCTCATCTACAGTGCAGTGAAATTAGTGGGCATTTGTGCCAGGGGAACAGCAGAGAAGAAAAATAGGGGAGGATAAAGAGAAGCTAGGCAACTTGACAAAAATCCAAGTTAGAAGAAAAGGCAGACTGGCTTCCTAAGAATTGGGAAGTCTAAAAACCAACTGGAAGGGTGGGTGGGGTCAGTTCTCTGCATGGCGAGTCCCCCTTCCCTAATTCAGGCCTTCTCAGTTTCCTGTCCAAACTAATGCAAACCCCAGCTTTTTACTCCCCAGTGTCCTCTGTAATCCGCCCATGGGGACCTTTTCCTAGTCCCTTCTATTATACAGTAGCACAAAGCACGGCGAAGTTAAAAATACACAGGTGCTGGAGGCAGCCCTTTCGGAGGACCAGAGTTAGGTTCCCAGAATCCACATGGCAGCTCACAACCACCTTAACTCCAGTCCCAGGGGATCTGACACCCGAACTGCAGGCACCTGTGTCCATGTGCACAAAACCACATACAAGCACACATATAATAAAAATAATAAAATACATCTCAAAAATGTAAGTAATATGGAAACAGAGTGAAAGGCAAAGTCCACCTCCCTCCTTTTCCATTATTACTTCACTCCCTGGAAGGAGCTTCTGTCAACACCATGTAATCCCCTTTCTCACACACCCACATACCCACACACATACCACATACACACACACCACACATACCAACCCCAGCACACATATACACACACCACACACATATACCACATACACACACACCACACATACCAACCCCAGCACACATATACACATACCACACACATATACCACATACATACACACCACACATACCAACCCCAGCACACATATACACACACCACACACATATACAACATACACACACACCACACATACCAACCCCAGCACACATATACACACACCACACACATATACCACATACACACACCACACATACCAACCCCAGCACACATATACACACACCACACACATATACCACATACACACACACCACACATACCAACCCCAGCACACATATACACATACCACACACATATACCACATACATACACACCACACATACCAACCCCAGCACACATATACACACACCACACACATATACCACATACATACACACCACACATACCAACCCCAGCACACATATACACATACCACACACATATACCACATACACACACACCACACATACCAACCCCAGCACACATATACACATACCACACACATATACCACATACACACACACCACACATACCAACCCCAGCACACATATACACACACCACACACATATACCACATACATACACACCACACATACCAACCCCAGCACACATATACACACACCACACACATATACCACATACACACACACCACACATACCAACCCCAGCACACATATACACACACCACACACATATACCACATACACACACACCACACATACCAACCCCAGCACACATATACACACACCACACACATATACCACATACACACACACCACACATACCAACCCCAGCACACATATACACATACCACACACATATACCACATACATACACACCACACATACCAACCCCAGCACACATATACACATACCACACACATATACCACATACACACACACCACACATACCAACCCCAGCACACATATACACACACCACACACATACCAACCCCAGCACACATATACACACACCACACACATATACCACATACATACACACCACACATACCAACCCCAGCACACATATACACACACCACACATACCAACCCCAGCACACATATACACACACCACACACATATACCACATTCATATACACCACACATACCAACCCCAGCACACATATACACATACCACACACATATACCACATACATACACACCACACATACCAACCCCAGCACACATATACACATACCACACACATATACCACATACATACACACCACACATACCAACCCCAGCACACATATACACATACCACACACATATACCACATACATACACACCACACATACCAACCCCAGCACACATATACACATACCACACACATATACCACATACACACACACCACACATACCAACCCCAGCACACATATACACACACCACACACATACACACAGACCCACAGACCACACATGCCACACATACACACCCTCTCACATACACCGCACACACACTCTCACACACCATACACACCACACACACACACACAAGTGTTCTGTAATCATCTCTCATTTTGACACAAAGAGTTCTTTGAGAACAATGTCTGGGCCTTTTTCTCCCTAGGCCTGAGGCAGCAGACACACCATAAATATTTACGGAGTGAATGAATGCAGGTGCTCTGTGTGAATGTCATGTTGGGAACTGATGTTGGCTGTTCCCTTATCTCTTGATGGAGACTGGCAGGTTCCAGAATCTCTTGGGTCACCTGCCAGTCATGCATTAAGATGGTATCTTCGGTAGACTGTTTCCTTGTTGGCGAACTTCACTCAACAGTAGCCACAACAAAGGAAACACCATGTGACCATGTGACAAGTTCATTCACAGCTAGTTTACGCCAGCATACTCTTTTTTAAATTGATTTTAGTGAGCTCGACATGTTTCTCTGCTCCCCTCTCTGCCTCTCTCCTCCCCTTCCACCCTCTCCCATGGTTCCCATGCTCCCAATTTACTCAGGAAATCTTGTCTTTTTCTACTGCCCATATAGATTAGATCCAAGTATGTCTCTCTTAGGGGCCTCTTTGTTGTCTAGGTTCTCTGGGATTGTGATTTGTAAGCTGATTTTCTTTGCTTTATGTTTTAAAACCACCTATGAGTGAGTACATGTGATAATTGTCTTTCTGGGTCTGGGTTACCTCACTCAATATGGTGTTTTCTAGCTCCATCCACTTGCCTGCAAATTTTAAGATGTCATTATTTTTTTCTGCTGTGTAGTACTCCATTGTGTAAATGTACCACATTTTCCTTATCCATTCTTTAGTCGAGGGGCATTAAGGTTGTTTCCAGGTTCTACATCAGCATACTCTTGAGAGTACATCCTTATCTCTCTTCCTCCAGTTCTGGAGATGAAAGTCTTCAGAGCCTCATGCATGCAAGGTGAACACCCACCAACTCAGCTACCTCTCCAGCCCCTCCCACTCACATGGTCTGTGGAAGATGAGGTGACATGAAGCACAGAGAAGCTCTGAGTGACAGATATAGTCATCTGTGACAACTGTTGGTCTCTCCCCTGTCCCCCTCAGTCTCATGAGAATGGTCCCATAGAAAGCAGACTCAAGAATCCTCAGATGCTTTGGGGGACAATGACCATGCCAGGCCATATTTGTTACTGCTCAAAAACGTTCTTTCAGTCTTGCTGAGATCTGCTCTTGTTTTTGTGATATGAATGCAACAGGTTGGTTTTCCAAGGTCACCAGTTGAGCTGGGGCCTGCAGCTGGGCTTAAGATGGAGACACACTGGGGAGGCATCCTCAGGCAGAAGAGGTCTTCCACGGACAATCCATTAAACCTGGCCATTCAAACCAGTGTTCCAGAGCAGAGCTGTTCTACTTTCTGTGTTCAGAAATCCCCTGGGGAGCTTCCTAGATTGCAGTTTCTTGGTCCCCTTTGTGCTTCCTAATTTGTCAACTTTTGCTGGTCCAGCTTTGGAGAAGGTGTCTGGTTAGGAAATATTAGAACATCGAGGCAAAAGATTTAGGACTTTCTTATTTATTTTTGCAGGGGGTGAGGGTTGAGACAAGGTCTCTCTATTATACAGCTTTGGCTGTCCTGGAACTCACTATGTAGACCAGGGTGGCTTCAAACTTACAGAGATCCACCTGCCTCTGCCTCCTGAGTGCTGGGTTAAAGGTGTGTGCCTCCACCCCTTGGTTTAATATTACCACTGATTGCTGCTAACAGGAGCGATGAACAGGGGAAGGGCACGTGGGCCAAACCATTAGGGAATGAAGGAGTATGGGGCACTGTGCTACCAAGAGCCAAGGAGTTAACCATCAGTGAACTTTAAATATAGCTGCTTCCACGTCTCCCCTCATTTCATCTGGGGAAAGACACAGAACATAGTTTTAGAGGAGTCGGGTCCTGTTTTATTAGATATCAGCTTACATTTCACTTCTGGTTAGTTGTTCCAAACACAGTGGTTGTCAACATGACATTTGCCTGAAAAAAAGTGCCCATGTCTGGAGGGTTTGTGTGTGGGTCCATGAGTAGGTGGACTGCTTGGCTGCTTGAAGGGTTTGCAGTCAAGGCCAGCCTGTTCAGCGTCTAGTCTACAGAGAGACATTTAGAAGTTAAAGGACTTCTCTTTCTACTCAAGATGGAGTGATAAGGATTTCATTTATCTTCCCACATGAAGCAATTAGAAAAACTGGATTAGGTTTTTGAAAACAATAACAACAGAGGAGACGGGAAACATACAAGGCAAGCCTCCCATTGCTGGTCTCATTGCCTGGGGGATGTATTCAGTCTGTGATGTCTGGTGGCAGAATCCCAGCAGAAGCCAAGGCCCTCTGAATGAACAGAGAGACCAAGAGGCTCCTGTTTGTAGGGTAGAGTGATGGAGAGGAGAGAGCTGTCCAGAGAGAAGACTCTGCAGAGCCTCTTCCAGGTGTTGTCTGCGTGTTTCTCAGTCGTGCAGGTGAGTGACCACCCTGAGACCAGAGCCACATAGAAAGGTTTGAGGAAGTACTGTTCAATGGTCACAGCCTAGAGTAATGTCTGTTGCCAATCGCCAGAGCAGAAAACTGCAGGATAGATCACTATCAAGAAGCATTTTGTCTGGTGGGAATTAACCCTAAGTTAAAAGCAGCTCTGGCCTAAAAAATATTTAAAAGATATGAAATGATCAAATGCTTCCCAGGTAACTGAAGTGCATCCTTTAATAGAGCAAAGAGTACTTCTATGAATAAGAAACTTTTCAACATCCAACAAGGTAAAAATGGACAGTGTTTGGCATTCAGACAAAAAGAATCAAATGTTCAAAAAGAAGGAAAATACAGTCGACAATGAGCAGAAAAGCCACTCAGCACTGAGAAATAATAGCCATGACAGCATGGTATCAAGAAGTCAAAGGACACTAAACACGAGAAGTGGACATGAGAGGTCTGCATGGAGACCCAAAGGGACCGTTAGAGGGGACAGCTCCAGAGTCTGACATAAGAAACATACCTGGTAGGACTTATGACAGATTGCCCATTGCAGAAGGAATGAACAATGGCGTTAGAAGTGATCAGAAGGGACAGAGACTGGAAGCAATGAGAAGGGCATGGTGAGGCATGGGGTAACTTCCAGTGGCCAGATGCACATGCGATTAGAGACTGGGGTTCCAGGCCACTGGCACAAGAATAGTACCAGAAGAAACAATGGTCCAAATTCTCTAAAACTGCCAAAAAATGTAAGCCAAGAGAATTAAGAATCAAAGAAACTTTCAGACATAGAAACATGAAGTGAACAGCCCAAGGCATGGCACAGTCAAACTGTGTGAAGCAGAAGAGAGAAGAGCAAGAACAGTCGAGAAAAAGGCACAATATACTCCAAGAAACAATGACAGGGAAGCCAGGGATTTCCTCCATTTCTTTCTTTTCTCTTTCTAATTGTCTTCCTTTTTTCTTTTCTTCCCTTTCCCTCTTTCCTTTCCTCCCTTCCTCTTTCCCTCTTTTCTTCTCTCCCTCCTTTCCTCTCTCCTTCCATCCCTCCCTTACTTCCAACAGGGTCTTATGTAGCCCAGGTCAACTTCAAAGTCAATATATATGTGATTGAGGCTAGTCTTGAACTCCTGATTCTTTATCCCTACTTCGCAAGTGCTGGGTTTACAGGTGTGCACCACTTTCATCTAGCTGATGGAAGACTTCTTATTGGAAACTGTCGCAGTTTGCCTTCCTTCTATTGCTGTGATAAAACACCACAACCTAAAGCATCTTGAAGAATGTCTTAGGGTTTCAATTGCTGTGAAGAGACACCATGACCACAGCAACTCTTATAAAGGAAAACATTTAATTGGGGCTGGCTTACAGTTTTGGAGGTTTAGTTCATTATCGTCATGGTGGGATACCTAGTGGCATTCAGGCAGGCATGGTGCTGGAGAGGATCTGTGAGTTTTAGATCCTTATTAGCATGTAACAGGAAGTGTTATAAGAGGAGGCTTGTTTGTTCCTGACTGCTCAGCCCTGAAATAATCACACAGAAACTATATTAATTAAATCACTGCTTGGCCTATTAGCTTTAGCTTCTTATTGGCTAAGTCTTACATATTAATTTAATCTATTTCTAGCAATCCATTTCTAA
The DNA here is from genome assembly GCF_037038515.1 of Microtus pennsylvanicus. NCBI lineage: Eukaryota > Metazoa > Chordata > Mammalia > Rodentia > Cricetidae > Microtus > Microtus pennsylvanicus. The sequence goes on along the minus strand of NC_134581.1, from coordinate 53,827,542 downwards.
TTTACCCATTGGCTAATGGGGTAAAGTTCTGGTGTCTGTCTCCAGTGGGGCTACATGTCTTCTCTCTGACTCTGCTCTTCTTTCTCCCAGCATTCAGTTTAGTTTTCCCCACCTACCTAAGTTCTTCCCTATCAACAGGCCAAGGTAGTTTCTTTATTCACCAATGGTATCCACAGCATACAGATGGGAATCCCATATCAAGGAAGTGAACTGTTAACCATCCTGAGCATAGCTTGAGCAAAAGAGACCTCAAAGACCACCCCCACAGTGATATACTTCCTCCAGCAAGGCCAAAGCTCCTAATAATGCCACTCCCTTTGTGGGCATCTTCTTTCAAACCACTACAGAGAGGAAAGAGTTTATCTCATCTTCTATCTTGCAAGAGATGTCATCATGAAGAAAAGTCAGGGCAGGAACTCGAGGCAGGAACCTGGAGGCAGGAACCGAAGAAGAAGCCACGGAGGAACACAGCTTTCTAGCTTGCTCCTCAGACTCACAATCATTACATTCCCAGGACCACCTGTCCAGGGTGACACCCACAGTGACGGACCCTACCACATCAATCATTCATCAAGAAAGTGCCTACAGGCCAATCTGATGAAGGCATTTTCTCAGTTGAGGTTCCTCTTTCTAGATAATTCTAGCTTGTGTCAGGCTTATAAAAATCCAGCTAGGACAGAGGCAAAACACATTAAAAGATGAAATAGCTTTACTTTGTTGGTGGGAGTGGTGAGAGGATCAAATGCTTGGACTTGTACAGACCAAATAAGTCAAGTGCTTACCAGAGTCCCTGTCAGTGAGGCCAAGAACCTGTAACTAGACAGGTCATGGGTCCTAGGGGAAATCCTACTACTCTTATTATTCTGCTAAATGGACATAGTATTAAAATGACTTCCTTTTTTATGGTTTTTTGAGATAGAGTTTCTCTGTTGCTTCGGAGCCTGTCCTGGAATTCTCTCTGTAGTTCAGGCTGGTCTTAAACTCACAGAGATCCACCTGCTTCTGCCTCCCAAGTGCTAGGATTAAAGGTATGTACCACCACCACCTGGTTTTTAAGATGACTCTTAGTGACATATTGCTATGTTCATAGACCAATGCATTGTTCAACCCTTGTCCAAGAAGCTTCTTGCATTAGATAGCAATTAACACAGTGAGTACAACTGGTCAATGTGCAAAGACTAAAAGACTGTGGATGCTCAGCCCTGAATGTGATGTCTGTATCACATGCTTCTCGTCAGGGCTTGGGAGATCTATTCAGAAGAGGGAGTGGAAAGATTTGAAGAGCGAGAAGTGGTGGATGACTGCCAGGAAACTGTGTCTTCCAGGCACATTGGGACATATGACATAAGAGCTCACAGAGATTGTCACAGCACGCACAAGACTTACACTCAAGCCAGTAAAAATCTCAGCATGAAGGAGGGGAGGTGGATATGAAGTTGCACCCCTGCCCGAGGAGCTATTGGCATTTGATCGCAGCTGGAAGGGGGAAAGTTGTTTTTCTTAAAGGGAGTGACATCTGGTATACCAATCAGAGGGTATGCCTGGAGTAGTAACTGACGAACACAAATTAGACTTGAGTCTTAAAAAAACCCCATATATATTTTATATATTATTGTATAATATATAAATATATTATTACATTTAAAGTATAAGTATATATTTATATATAAAATATAAATGCATATTATATATATTTAAAACATGTCTATTAAAAACACAAATATATATAAAACACACACACACATATATATACTGAGAGAGAGAACATTAGGTAGGATAGTAGGGAGGAGGAGAGGATATGGGAGGAGTTGGGGGAGGGGATGAAAATAATCAAAGTATACTGTATGATATTTCCAAAGGATGAACAAATGTGGATTTTAAACAGTATGAGAATTATGGGGCTGAGGAGATGGCTTGGTTGGTAAAATGCCTGTTGCACAGTCATGAAGACCTATGTTTGGGTTCATGGCAACCACATGGTAAACAGATGTGGCTGTGCACATCTGTAATGCTAGTGTCGAAGGGGGAAGGGAAACTGAGCTATGTGGGTCCCTTGAGCTTGCTAGCCAGCCTGTTAGCCAGTTGGTAAGCTTGGTTCAGTGAAGAAATCCTGTCTCAAAAGATGAGAGTGACAGAGGGAGTTATCTGATGTCAACCTTTGGCCTCCATATTCACATGCACACATGGGCACACACACCATACATGCATATGCAGACACAGAGAAATCATAGCTATATAGAGATGTTTTTTCTTAACTAAGTATCTTTAAGAAATAATTGACAAAAGGAAAAATAGTAACAATACCACTATTTGAAAATAAATGTCTGATAATAATACCAAGGCCAGAAGAAAAGAAGTAGATCTATAATATTGCAAGATGCTTATGTATGAAGTATCACTTGAAGATAAATAATGATAAGTTAAAGCCTATATAGCTGGGCCTGGAGATATAGATTAACTGTTAAGAGCATTATTTGCTCTTCTTGAGACATGGATTCAATTTCCAGCACTGACATCACAGCTCAAAATGGTTTATAACTCTAGTTACAGGGGTCCCAAAGCCCTCTTCTAATCTCCATGGGCACTACACATGGGGTACAGACATGCTTGCAGACAAAACACTCATACCCCATACACACAAAATAACAAATGTTTTTCTTAAAGATGAATATTATAGCTAGGTATGTTGCTGCACTTGGGAGGAAGATCATAAATTCAAGGCCTACTTGAAATACATAGTAAAATTCTATTTTTTAAAAATGCATATCATAAACCCCAGAGCAACCCACTAAAATTGTACAACAAAGAATTATACTTCAAAAGTAAAGAAAGAATAATCCCAGCACTTGGGAGGCAGAGGCAGGCGGATCTTTGTGAGTTTGAGACCAGCTTGGTCTACAGAGCTAGTTCCAGGACAGGCTCCAAAGCCACAGAGGAACCCTGTCTCGAAAAACCAAAAAAAAAAAAAAGTAAAGAAAGCAAAGAAATAAAAACAGAATCATGAAAAAGAGCCAACTAACCAAAAAATGGGTAACACCAGAGAAACAAGTAAAAATAGAAAGGAAAAGAACAAAATGAATGCCAAGATGGTAGATTTAAGCCAGGCAGTGGTGGCACACACTTTTAATTTCAGCTATCTGGAGGCAGAAGCAGGCAGAGCTCTGAGTTTGAGGCCAGCCTGATCTACAGAACAAGTTCCAGGACAGCCAGGGCTACACAGAGAAACCCTATTTGGAAAAAGAGAAAAAATTACAAAAAATAAAACAAAATAAAAATAGATGGTAGATTTAAAGTGAACTGTATTGATAATCACAATAAATGTTAATGGACCAAATATCTAAATTAAATCAGATATTGCCATATTGGATTAAAAAACAAGACTCAGTTATATATAAAATCCACTACAAACAGGTTAAAGTGAAAAGATAGAAAATATATACAAATGTATTTTATATATGTTTTAGTCAAAAGAAAAATGAAATGGTCTATTATAGCAAACCAAATTTTAGGACAAAGAATATTTCTAGGATCAAGAGGGTAATTTCATGACAAAGGAAGGATTCAGTCATAAAGATAATATAATAACCCTAGTCATTTGTATTCCTCATAACAGGCCTTGAAAGTATATGAAGTCAAAGCTTCAAGGAAAACATTTTCTTACAAAATGAAAAAAAATCTATGCCTATCATTTGTAATTTAAAAATTGACCTCTCAAGAATAGAACAAAAAGACCATCAGTCTAGATGGTTGAGTGGAAAAGCAGTGCAGGACAAGGGTGAGAGGTGGTGAGTTCTGTGCTGGAAGACCAGATAATAGACCCAAACACAACCGCAGTGATGAACTCAGGGACTCTGGGGCGAAGGAAAGCGGAGTGTTTGGTAAACACAAAGCTCCCCTGTTACCAATCGTAAGTCAAAGGGTTCTCAGGTCCACAGTCTCCACCATCCCTTTTATTTTTATGTACACAATCCACACATGTTTACCACAGGGCACTCTTGGTCTTTAGTGGCACAGAACTCAGAAGCAGAGTCCTTCGAGATTTTGTAGAGTCCAGCTGGGAGCAGCTTGCAATGGAGACTGGCCTTTGGGTCCAGTCATTGATGTTCTCTGAGTGACTCTGGGCATAGATGTCCGGCCAGCCATGGCCCACCCTGAAGCAGAAGAGTAGTGGAGACCTCATCCTTAATTTGCCTTCAGGGAGAAGTTCCATGAAGGCATTCTTCATCTAATGATTCTGTCTTGGGGGCTATCCTGGCAACAGTAGACATTTCATTTCACAACCCCCTCCTGTCCTTTCCTCCCTCTCCCCACTACTGCTCTGCATATTGAACCTAGGGCCTCACACATCTCACACATGCATGGCTCCACCAAATCAGGATTCTACTGTGAGAATTTTCACCCTGGGGGTGGGAAAGGACCAAGCAAGATATACCATACAAAGTCCCGATGACAAACCAAAGTTTGACGCCATCAAAGTTCATCTTGGGGAGCCAGGGAGATTTTTTAGGGTTATTTATAGAGTATGGAAGATTCTAAAGCAACAGCGTTGAAAGGTTGGCTCCCAACAGAGACAGCAGCTTCCTCGTGGCTGACAGATGGAGCCCCTTCCCCTAGTCCTTTCTGGCCTCTCTACAGTAGTCCCTTCCTGAGATCATGTTGGAAGAGTGGCTGACACTCAGGTAGGGTCCTGTGACGCCCCACCTGCTCCCTCTACTACAGAAAGTAAACTGTCAACCAGTCCAGTGGTGGGATGATTTTTTGCAGGCAGACATAGCTGAACCCACAGAGATGGAGGTGGTTTGGCTTAGACAATAGTCCTGCCTTGCACCTCTAAACACTCATCTCCAGGAATTTGGGCAGAGAGAGAGATGCACATAAACCAATCTGTGTGGAAGGGAAAGGGGACAAGCTAGACAAGAGGCCCTTCTGTAATCAGGGGGCAAAAATGGGTTAGGTGAGAATTCCCCCTGCCACCCCACCCCGGCCCCAGCAGTTCTCTCCTGTCCCCAACCCAAGAGCATGGCAGGGTCTTGAAGCGCTGTTAGCCTCTTGGTTGACAGATATGTGGGCCCTCTCTAGAAACGCTGGCAATGTGGGGCTCACAAGACAATGTGGGGTCCTTAGAGAACACAAGTGTTGGAGGCTAGACACACTAAGCTCTAAGTTCCCACTCTAATGCCTAGAAGTTATATGGCCCATAGTAAGTCCATAAAATCCTCCCATATTGGATATTGCCTTCCCCATTTGCAAACCCAGAATAACAGCACCACCATGAGGGTGGCTGGGAGGACCAAACCAAACAACAGATGTTCTTAGGCTACAACCTTGGGGATCCCCCCCCCCCAATCTAAATTTATTTTTTCTGTTGTGTTTTACACACTGTTGGTGGCACAGAGGTCTTTGTCCTCACAGAGAAGCACTAAGAGAACCAGGAATGTTAATCTTGCAGGGGTGTCTCCTCAATGCAGGAGATAAAAATCAAATGCGCGCCTTCTACGACAAAGCTGGGAGTGGTTTTGTTAAGGACAGAGGTGACTTTTGCTGTCTGCCGAGGCAGACCTTACCCACCTTTTGCTATAGAGGCAAACCCCACCCAAATTTCCCAGAATGGTCATTCTAGACTCTTCTCTCCCCAGACCATTACCTATCCTTAGGGGCAATGTCACCATACTTTATGACTTTATGGCCTGTAGACCTCTGTGCCGTGGTCAGAGACCACACTAGATTCTAGGCCTTCCAGCTGTAGACCCCACCCTCACGGTCACAGGCTCTTTGTTTCTATGCAGTCACACCTTCAGCTTTACTGTGCACCTGGAGCTGGACTGATCAGTGCCTGAAAACTTTTCCCCAGATTGTACTGTTTTAAATATGCTGACAATTGTGGGGGTGGTGGCGGTGCACATATTTAATCCCAGCATTTGGGAGGCAGAGGCAGAAGCAGGTGGATCTCAGTGAGTTTGAGGCCACCCTGGTCTACAGAGTAAGTTCTAGGACAGCCAGGTCTGGTACACAGAGAAACTCTGTTTCAAAGAGCAGAACAAAACAAAACAAAAAACCAAACAAGCAAAAAATGCTGACCATGAACTGACTGACATCAGACTCCCCAAAGTCTGGTCTAGGTTGACGAAGTCAGTCTGTGCTGGGTTTTCATTTTTGTCCCTTGTCACGGTTCGCTTCCCTGTCTGACATGCCCTGCAGGAACCCTTCAACACTTTGTGCTGCCTTATTGATTCCTGGTTAGATTTAAAAAAAAGTAACAACGCCAAAAAGCAAACGGTTAGTTGCAAATTCAGTTACTCCGATGTGTTTGCTGGTTCCAGTGTCAGTGCTGTTTGAGACAGTGTCTTCTCAGGGAGCCCTTCTCTGGCCTGTGGCTGTTATCAACATAGTGGACACCTGACCCTGTGTATTCCAGGAATTCATTTGGGCTAGTCTGGTCTGGAACAGGTTGGCATCTTCTGGGATATTCATATCCCTTACTAAACCTCTGGTCATTAATGTGGGTCTACAGAATCCTCTACCCAATCCTGCCCCTTTGTAGAGCCCCAGGCCCTCCTAGACCCTCCTAGACCCTGCTACTGCTTAGATAAATATCCCCTATTGGTCCCTAGTATAGATTTGGTTTCCTGGAGGTTCTAGGAATCTTGAAGAAGAGGAGCTCAGAGGAATGTCTCTCAAAGGGGATGGTGGGACCCTGGTCTCTCTGTGCTCCTGGCTCAAGGTGTGACCACGCACTTTGACATGGTCTCTGCAAACTGTCACTTTTATCAATGGTGCTGCATAATCTGACTTGGGCCTTTGGAAACGTGAGGTAAAATAAAGCCTGGGATAAGTGAAAGACCCAGATAAATTCAGACCAATCTAGCTGGAAGGGAAGAGCCAAAAATCTAGGTTAGCTGGTTCAGTGACTCTGTTTCAGGAACTAGCTGAAGATGAAGTTAGATTATAATCTTGAGAATAATCTTGAGAAACAGAGAGTTATCCCCTTGGGATTATAATTGGTATTTTTGGAATTTTTCAATGATCACTGATATTTTTGGAATTTTCCAATGATGCCCTCCCTACCCCGTTTGGATTACTGGGTTGTGGTTTCTTTCCTTAAATACCCCTTCTCCCAGCTACTCGAGGTCGAACTCTCTACCCCTGTGTGGGAAATGAGTTTCAGCCTCAGTGCACTGGTTCCTGTCCTGTCAATAACCCTTTTATGATTGCAGCAAGGACGGTCTCTCATGAGTTCCTGGGGGGTTGTGTTATCCCGAGACTTGAGTGAGAGTCTCCCCACTCTGGAGGTCTTTCATAAGGATCTTTTTATCGGGATGCAAAGTCAATTGATGTGGGACGTCCTTCTCTATATGTGTTGCTTTTATTGGTTAATGAATAAAGCTGCTTTGGCCTATGGCAGGGCAGAATATAGCCAGGATGGAAGGGATATAGAGAGAGTAGGCAGAGTCATAGAGACACCATGTAGCTGCTGAAGGAAAAAGATGCAGGAAAACCTTACCAGTAGGCAACCTCCTCATGGCAGTACATAAAATAATAGAACGGGTTAATTTAAGATGTAATAGCTAGCCAATAAGAAGCCTGAGCTAATGGGTAAAACAATGTTGTAATTAATATAGTTTCTGTGTGAATATTTGGTTCTGGGTGGCTGAGAAGCAAATAAGCAGTCTCCACTTATAGTAAATTGATACAGCTGCTGTCTTTAAAACATTTGAAATTTTCTGGGCACAATGGCCGGTGCCTTTAATGCCAGCACTCAGAAGGCAGAGGCAGGTAGGTCTATGAGTTTGATCTGGTCTATAGAGTGAGTTCCAGGACAGCTAGGGCTACATAGAAGGACCCTGCTTCAAAAAACTGCCCTGAGTTCAATTCCCAGCAACCACATGGTGGCTCTGGTATCCTCTTCTGGCCTGAAGGCATACACACAGACAGAATATTGTATACATAATAAATAAATAAATATTTAAAAAAACTCAAAACAACAAACAAAACAACAGTAACAACAAAATATTTGGAATTCACCTTTAAAATGCTAATAAAAAGTCCAGATGTGGCAGTGAACACCTCTAATCTGCAGTACTTGGGAAGCCTAGGCAAGACATCTTAAATTGGAAGCCATTTTAGGCCCATAGTAAAATCCCGTCTGGATTTTTAAAGTTTGATAAATCCACAGCATTGAATATGCAAAGGGTACAAAAAGAAATCAAAAAATTCTTTCTTCTACTTTGTCTCATAGCCACCAGAAGCCACCATCTTTACTAGAGTTTTCTTTTAATTTCTTTTTTTAAAATTCATTTTACATACCAACTACATTTTCTCCCTACCTTTCTCCTCTAACCCCCCCCCCCCCCACTCCTCAGAGAAGGAAAAGCCTCCCATGGGGAGTCAACAAAGCCTGGCATATCAAGCTGAGGACAGGCCAAGCCCCTCCCCCCGTATCAAGGCTGAGCATGGTATCCCACCATAGGGAATGGGCTCCAAAAAGTTACTAGTTCATGCACCAGGGATAAATCCTGGTCCCACTGCTAGGGCCCCCACAAAAAGACTAAGCCACACAACTGTCCCCCACATTCAGAGGGCCTAGTTCCATCCCATGCAGGGTCCCCAGCGGTCAGTCCAGAGTCTGTGAGCTTTCACGAGTTTGGGCCAGCTGTCTGTGGGTGTCCCCGTCATGATCTTGACCCACCTTGCTCATATAACCCTCCTCCCTCTCTTCCACTGGACTCCAGGAGCTCAGCCCAGTGCTCGGCTGTGGATCTCTGCATCTGCTCCCATCTGTTACTAGATGAAGGTTCATGTTTATCTTTCTGAGTCTGGGTTACCTCACTCAGGACAACTTTTCCTAGTTCCATCCATTTTCCTGCAAATTTCATGATGTCATTGGTTTTTTTGTTTATTTTGTTTGTTTGTTTGTTTTTTCCACTGAGTGATACTTCACTGTGTAAATGTACTACATTTTCTTTATCCATTCTTCAGTTGAGGGACATCTAGGTTGTTTTCAGGTTTTAGCTATTACAAACAATGCTGCTATAAACATAGTTGAACATTCAAAAATAGTTAATGCTTTTAAAAACAACTACTATTGAAGCTTACTATGGGCTTGCGTGTGTATGTATAACCTGTATATATATTTTATGTGTTATATAAAAATCCTTTGAACTGCCCCAAGAAACAGAACCTAAGGCATCGCTTATTGTACTGCCCCATTACAGAGGAGCCCACCCTCCTGCACAGCTGGAGCCAGGGAAAATGGAAGTGTTGGGTTTCCAGAGCTATGAAAGAACACCACTGTGGTGGTCTGAACAAGAAATGTTCCTCACGGGCCCGTGTATTTGCACGCTTGGTCCCTGGTTGCTGGTGCTGTACAGGGAAGATTGTGAAGTATTCAGGAGGTGCAGCCTTGCTGGAGTAAATATTATACAGTTGGTCTGTTCTTGGTTTTGTGGAGGTTTAACATCACACAGACCAACGACATTTGAGAAAGAATGTCTGAGCTGAACATGTACAGACTTCTTAACGAGAATCCCCAAACTATGCAGCGTGGCGGCTCCTTATATTGTACAAGGTATTCAAGCAGTCTAGAGATGCTTTACATACATGGGAGGATTTATGCAAATACGACCCCATCTTATATCAGGGACCTGAGATTGGTGTGCTTGTGGGGGTTGGACCCTGGAACCAATCCCCTATAGATACTGAAAAGTAAATATGATTATTCTTTGATAGAGAAGGAGAGTGAGGCTCAGAGTTGCTGAGTGACTTAAACATGAAGTTTGCATCCTTACTCTTGTGTCTCTAACCACACCACCCTGAATGTACTGGGTCTTGTTGATCACAGCCTGGTCCACATCATCCACACCATCTTCCTTGTCCACATCCACACCACCCTGAATGTGCCAGGCCTTGTTGATCAGAGCTCACTAGGGACCAGCTCATAACAGCCACTGTTCACTTTTTTCAGGAAGCTGATTTTCTTCCTCAGAGGAAGGGACTAGCCACATGGACATAGGGCCTCAGCATCATTTGTCCAGGGAGAATCTCCAACCCCTGAGCTACTAGAATCTTCTTGCCAGTTTGTCTATTTGTGAAACTGTGAGTTTTTTTCAGCTGATTGTGAAGTGGAAATGGAGGTATTTCTGTTTTAGGGAAGTGTTTTGCCCTTAAACAGATGTAAACTAGATTAGATTTTGGTGTCTGTCTCGGTTACTTTTTTATTGCTGTGAATGGACACCAGGACCAAGCACCATAAAGAAGAAAGTGTTTAGTGGGGCTCACAGTTTCAGTGGGTGAGTCCATGACCGTCATGGCAGAGAGGTTGGCAGCAGGCAGGCAGGCGTGGTGCTGGGTGGTAGCTGAGAACTTACATCCTGTTAGAGAGTGGGAGGCAGAGCTCACTGGGAACTTCCTGAGCGTTTGACACCTTAAAGTCCACCCCCCAGTGACCACCTCCTCTAACAAGGTCACACCACCTAATCTTTCTTAAGCAGTTCACTGTTTACTATTCAAATAGATGCATCTAGGGGCTGTTCTCATCCAGACCACCGCAGTAGTATCCAAGGAAGAATTTTGAGCTGAAGAAGGCACCCAGGTTTTCTGAATTCCCTTCTTTGATTCCATGGATATGTTTACTGGTCCCCTAGGCTGCAGGTAGCTAAGTTCTGTCTTTGGTTTCCTACATGGGCTAGCGGGGCAGGCCAAGACTAAACACAAAGACAGCATCTCCTCAGGCCAGGAAAGCTATGGCATTCCTCAGTGCCCTCATCTATACAAGGCCTTGCTCTGACTAGGCTTCTCCCCTGAAGTGAGAGTCGGTAAGAAAGGGGAGCCGATCCAGTTTAGGTTTTGGGTACTTGGGACCATGGAACTCTGGAACAATCAGTCCCAAGTACCCTTCCAGGGCATTTGACAAACTTTCCCCAAACCCATCCTCCAAAAGGTAAACAGTATATATGATACACAAACTTGTATGCCTAAGAGGTGCCCAAGGGGGCAGTCCTTTGCCGGTAGGGCACATGGCTAAAGCTTGGATAGGGCTATCTGTACACGTGGATGTATGCCCTCAAGAGAAAAGATGAGAACCAGGGATACCTACAGAGGCAGCCCAAGCAGTGATCCAGGAGCCCTCATTTAAATTCTCAGGGGAGGAAGCTGGAAAGACATCTCAGTTGGTAGAGCGCTTGACTTGCAAGTATCAGGACCATGTTCAACCCCCAACACCCGTGTAATAAAGGCAGACATGGTGTCTTACACTTGCGATCCCAACATTGGGGAGGCAGAGACAGAACCATGAGAGACCTCGCCTCAAAAAACATGGTATTTGACACCTGAGAAACAATGTCCGAGGTTTACCTCTTACCTCATCACACACACCTGTACACACATGCGTACCTCTCTCCCCAAACACACCTGCCCCCAAATAAAATAACAGCTCATAGTCACCCCTGCAAATGTCAGGGGTGAGTCTGCCGAGGGAAAGACTGATGAGAATAGCCAGGGAAAGAGAAGAATCAGGAAAACCACACAATCCATGACTTCCTGTATGGGGAGAGAAGTGTCCCCCAAACGGTCATACTGATAAACTTGGACATAAAGCTTAGTTTACTTTTCATAAAAGTCAGCAATGTATTGGTTAGCCCAATAACCAAAACCCTTGTTTTTAAAATGGTACCTACATTACTCTGAGGTTAGAACGTGAATCTATCCAGTGGAGACAAGTGCTGAACACATGCTAACAGGATTTTCTTTCCCCTGTTTTCTCCAGCGCTCCCCTCACTCTCAAAGCTTGTCTTTTTCCATTTGTCCTATACTCTCTGATGTGAGGTGGTTAATAAGAAACATAACAACAGCCAGACACTACGATGTTTTTAAATGTCAAGTCAAGACAGGTCAGTAATTGTTCTCGTATGATTTGAGAGTAAGCTTGATAGTCCAGGATCAAAACCAGTTGTTCCTACTTTTTGGTACTGCCAAAATTCTCTTCCAGGGTGTGTACCAGGTCTGCGTGTGGACAAGCTCACAATCTGAATGACGTCATGGTCACAGCCCACATCAGACCCAGGTTTGTGAGAATGTGATTTAACCAAACCTTGTCTGAGAAGTAAAGAAGGGTTGCAAACCGCCCCAGTGAGCCAGGCAATCTGTCCCTGTCAAAACACTTTCCCTGTGGGGTCTTTCCAGGCCAGCCAGGACTAAGGCGTGTGGCTGGTGTTGGAAATGACAGTCATCAAGTTTTGCCCTTGGATAGCACTTTACAGAGGGCTGCCCCAGACGTGATTTCACACCATCCTCCCCTGGAGAAAGCACCTAAAGCGGGAACTCTCCACATGTCCTCAGTTCCCATTCTGAGAGCATTGCGAGAGAATGACCCTGGCTCTGTGGCTTGGGCAGAGCACTGGGTTACCAGGGAGCAGTTTATCCATGGCTGCTTGAATTCAGTGACGCCACCCTGTGCAAGACCTCTAACCAGGTGGAAGCCACAGGTGCCTTTAAGGAAATCAAGTCTGGCCAGCCTCACCCCCTCCATCCCTAAACCCCTGGGTGAGGCCCTTCCCACCATGATCTTGCTGATGGGGAGACTGTGGCGCTTGTACTCCATGAATAAGAGCTTTTCCTCTTCTCTGCATGCCATAGAAAAGTGGTCACTCATGCAAGTGGGCAGCAGGAGACTTGTCATTTGAGCCACAAATGTCTGAAAAGACCTCTGGTCTGCAGATCTGCGTAAATGGAACAGCCCAGGGTGCATGGGTACCACCACTTGAGAACCAGGTACCCTCACCACAGGGAAGGGGAAAAAGTGCTGTGTATCACTTATTGCCTCCTTCAGCAGCCTTGGGGCTCTGGCTAGGGACAAACTAGAGCAATTCTCCAAAAGACTTACCAGTGTGTTGGGACCTGGGGACTGGGAGATGCTTCTAAGAGAGTACCACTCTTTCCTCCTCTGTAGCTTGTCCAGGAAGCCCCCCCCTTCCTGATAGAGGAGGAAAACCACTGGAAGCTTCCTTCCCAGGCCTTATGATTTTTAATTTTTCAAGAGAGACAGGATGCGGAAGTCTGTAGAACCTGAGGTCCCCTGGTGGGCAGAGTACACCCCAGTAGAGAATGAGTGTCAGGTGACACCTGAGGGCAGGCTAGGGGTTTGTTTCAGGGAGATGGAACTGCAGGTAGAGGAGGCAGAGGCAGGAGCCAAGCAGAGCAGGAGCAGGAGCAATGGGACTCAGGTTCTAGATGAAAAATAAGCCAGCCGGCCCAGGACTTTGGCTAGATGTAAGAAGAACGTGTGGAGTCGGCCCCTCCTGGTTGCTGGCTCCATAGACTGATCAAAGTCAAAAGAGACAGATAGGTCACCCCAATGGCCCATATTACAAAACAAACAAATAAACAAAAAACAACAAAACACCCCTATAGGATTAAAAGGAATTCTCCACACACTGACATACGTACATGCACATGCGTCTCTATATGACTGTACGTGCCGGGGTCAGAAGTCAAACCTGGGAGTCATTCCTTAGGTACCATCTATCTTGTTTTTGAGACAAATTCTCTGACTTGGCCTGGAACCCACCATTTAGGTTAGCCTGGCCCGTTTTTGCTTCTCCAGGCGTAACTCCAGGTGTGTAACCCATGCCTGGATTCTATACATTGGTTCTGGGGATCAAACTCAGGTCTTCATGATTGCAAGGCAAGCACTTTACTGTCTGGACTTTCTTACCTACACCCTAGCCACAACCCCGCCTGTTTTCTTTAGCAGGTTATTTATCACTAGATCTGAAAAGGTTGTTTGCTATCCCCAAATGCCAACTTGAAGCCTGTGGGAATCTTGCTCATCTCTCATGAGCAGGAAAGTTATGGAAGCAGCAAAGTAAGAAAGGATATGGAAACATGGTAGAGAAATGTGGATCCAAGCAACAGTGGGCATCATGGCACAGCTGTGACGTTATAGCAACTTAAGACCCACTAACCTGTGCACAGTCTTCTGGTAGAACAAGGGTGGTTTTTGCTGGTTACATTATATGGCCTGGGGTAGATAATTTTATGAGTCAACTTGGCATGGCCAAGAGATGACTAGATAACTGGTTATACATGCATGCATGCATACACACATATATACATATACATATGCATAAACACAGACGCACATATATTCTACTTCCAAGAGAAATGGCATATGAATTGGCAGGTAGCCTATGTGAGGAGACCCACCCTCATTACCCTAGTTGAGCACCACCTACTCAGTCCTGGGCCTACAGAGACGAGAGAAGCAGAGGAAAGGAGAACTCACTCTCTTCTTGAACAGGGCCAACATCTGCCCACAGACATCAATCCTCTTGACGCTCTGGACTGGAGGCTTAGTCTAGAGCTACAACCAGTTCTCCTGCGCTTCTGGATTGCCAGTGGACAATGGTGAGAATTCTCAGTTTCCAGAGAGCCAGTCCCTCATGCTGGGCATCTTCCAACCACTTGTCTATATTCTGTTGGTTTATGAACGCTGCATGGCCTACAGACTCAAGCTTTGGGAGGAAGAGGGAATGATATATTTCAAAACAGAAATGTCCGTGCCCTCTGATCCCAACCACCCTATTTCACAGAGGAGGGCTCGATGAACTGAAAAAGAAAGCAGCTTAGAGACATCCAAAGTCCTCTCACATCACGGCTGTGAGGGGATGGGAAGAGCTCAGCACTCTCACAGTGGAGGAGGAGGCCTAAGAGAAATGACAGCAGCTGTGGATTGTTCCTTTACACTGTGTGAACGTATGTCGCTGAGATTGGTTTGAGAGAGAAGCTGATTGGCCAGTACCTGGACAGGATGAGGTTAGGTGGCAGAGCCTAACTGAGAACTCTGGGAGTGAGAGGGGTTGAGAGCTGATGTAGAGAGAAGCAGGATAGGCATGCCATGATGAGAGAAGGCACCAAGCCATGTGGCAAAGCATAGATAAGAAACATGGGTTAATTTATTATTTTGTTATTTAAAAGTTTTTTTTTTTTCATTTTACATACCAACCACAGTTACCCTTCTCTCCCCTCCTCTTATTTCCCCCTCCCATCCCTCCCCCTATCCACTCCTCATAAAGGTTAAGGCCTCCCATGGGGAGTCAAAAAACAATTGAGATAGAACCAAGCCCTTTCTCCCTGTATTGAGGCTGAGCAAGGAATCCCTCCATAGGGAATGGGCTCCAAAAAGTCAGTTCATGCACCGGGGTAAATCTTGATCCCATTGTCAGTGTCCCTACAGACTGCCTAAACCACAGACCTGTAACCCACATTCAGAGGGCCTAGTTTGTATGCTCCTCAGCTGTTAGTTCAGAATCACTGAGCTCCCACTAGCTCGGACCAGCTGTCTCTGTTGGTTTCCCCACCATGGTCTTGACCCCTTTGCTCACATAATCCCTTTTCCTTTTCTTCAACTGGACTTCGGGAGCTTGACCCAATACTTAGCTGTGGATCTCTGCATCTCTTTACATCCTTACTGGATGAAGGTTCTATGATGACAATTAGGGTAGTCATCAATCTGATTACAGGGGAAGGCCAGTTCAGGCACCCTCTTCACTATTCCTTGGAGTCTTAGCTGGGATCATGCTTGTGGATTCCTCGGAATTTCTCTAGCACCAGGTTTCTCCCTAACCCTATAATGGCTCCCTCTATCAAGATATCTCTTTCCTTGCTCTCTCTCTCTCTGTCTCTCTCCCAACTCAACCAACCCTCACGTTCTCCTTCCCCTTCCCTTTACCCCTGCTCTGCCTGAGTGCTCCCAATTTACTCAGCAGATCTCACTTATTTACCCTTCCCAGGGACATCCATGCCTGTCTCTCTTAAGGTCATCCTTGTTACCTAGCTTCTCAGGGGTTGTGGATTGTAACATGGTTATACTTTTCTTTATGTCTAATATCCACTTATGAATGAGTACATACCATGTTTGTCTTTCTGGGTCTGGGATAACTCACTCAAGATGGGTTTTTCTAGTTCCATTCATTTGCCTGCAAATTACAAGCTGTCTTTGCTTTCACTGCTGAGTAGTACTCCATTGTGTAAATATACCACATTTTCTTTATCCATTCTTTAGTTGAGGGGCATCTAGGTTGTTTCCAGGTTCTGGCTATTATGAGTAATGCTGCTACAAACATAGTTAAGCAATGTCTTTGTGGTGTTATTGAGCATCCTTTGGGTATATGCCCAAGAGTGGTATGGTTGGGTCTTGAGGTAAATTGATTCCCAATTTTTTGAGAAACCACCATGTTGATTTTCAAAGTGGTTATACAAGTTTGCACTTCCACCAGCAATGGAGAAGTGTTCCCCTTACTCAGCATCTCATCCAGCATAAGTTGTCATCAGTGTTTTTGATCTTAGCCATTCTGACAGGTGTAATATGGTATCTCAGAGTCATTTTGACTTGCATTTCCCTAATGACTAAGAATGTTGAACAATTCTTTTTTTAATATTTATTTATTTATTATGTATATAATATTCTGTCTGTGTATAAGTCTGCAGGCCAGAAGAGGGCACCAGACCTCATTACAGATGGTTCTGAGCCACCATGTAGTTGCCGGGAATTGAATTCAGGACCTTTGGAAGAGCAGGCAGTGCTCTTAACCACTGAGCCATCTCTCCAGCCCAGGATGTTGAATAATTCTTTAAGTGTATTTCAGCCATTTGAAATTCTTCTGTTGGGAATTCTGTTTAGACCTGTATCCCATTTTTAAATCGGATTATTTGGTATTTTGATGCCTAGTTTCTTGAGTTCTTTATATATTTTGGAGATTAGCCCTTGGTCAGATGTGGGGTTGGTGAAGATCTTTTCCCATTCTATAGGCTGCCATTTTGTCTTTTTCCCGACAGAAGCTTCTCAGTTTCAGGAGGTCCCATTTATTAATCGTTGTTCACAGTGTCTGTGCTACTAGTGTTATATTTAGGAAGTAGTCTCCTGTGCCAGTGCATTCAAGGCTACTCCTCACTTTCTCTTTTATCAAGTTCAGTATAATTGGATTTATGTTGAGGACTTTGATCCACTTGGACTTGAGTTTTGTGCATGGTGGTAGATACGGATCTTTTTGCATTCCTCTACATCTAGTTATGTCAGCACCATTTGTTGGAGATACTTTCTTTTTTCCATTGTGTAATTTTGACTTCTCTTCACAGACCTCAAAAGAACAATACTCACTCAACTTCATATGGAAAAAGAAAAAACCCAGGATAGCCGAAACAATCCTGTACAATAAAGGAACCTTTAGAGACATCACCATCCCTGACTTCAAACTCTACTATAGAGCTATAGTAATAAAAAACAGCTTGGTATTGGCATAAAAACAGACATGTGTATCAATGGAATTGAATCGAAGACCCTGACATTAATCCACACACCTATGAACACCTAATTTTTGACAAGATGGATTAATTTAAATGTAAGAGTTAGCTGGAAATAAGCCTGAGCTATTGGCTGAGAATTTATAATTAATATAATTCTCAGTGTGTTTATTTGGGAGCTTCTGATGGGACAGAAAATTCTGCCTACAAGCAGCACATGGAAATGCTGGTGACGGGAAGTATGTAGCCAAAGTGCCTGTTTAAGACACCGTGCTTAGAGCAGCACATATGTGCCTGTGACTGCACTGTAGAATCACATAGATGTATATGCTGCTTAAGAAAACATGGGAAAAAATGACTTAATGGGGTGTTTTATTTAAAAATATTTTTAGATTTTTATTTTTTTATGTCTTTGTATGTCTGTGTATATATATGCAGTGTGCATGTGGGTGCCCCCAGAGGCTGGCAGAGGGTGTTGAGTCCCTTGGAGGTGGAACTACAGGTGGTTATGAGCTACCATTATGGGTGGTAGGAAGTGAACTTGGGTTTTCTGGAAGAACTGCTGTAAGCAGAGGCTGCTCGTTCAATTCCCGACCGCTCAGGACTGAATAACCACACAGAAACTATATTAATTACGCTACAGCTTGGCCAATGATTCAGGCATATTCCTAACTAGCTCTTACATCTTCAATTACCTCATTTCTATTAATCTATGTATCAGCACTAGGCTGTTGCTTACTGGTAAGGATCCAGTGTCTGTCTCCTTCAGCTGCTACTTGGTGTCACTTTGACTCTGCCCACTCGCTCTATACATCTCTGGCTTTATTCTGCCCTGCTGTAGGCTGAAGCAGTTTTATTCATCAATCAATAAAGCAACACATATACAGACCGACATCCCACATCAAACTGCAAGCACTCTCAATCATTGAGGTACCTCCCCAGCCCCGGGGTGTCATTTTTTTATTAACATGTTGCTCTTGTAATAAAAATCTAGAAACATACTGGCCCTCTGACTGCCCTATGGCCCTTGTGACAATATCCTTCCAACATAACCAACCACGTGTACACCAGTTTCAACCTCCTTAGAACCACACCTCTACAAGGGCAAGGACTGTGGTTTATTTTCCTTTGTCTTGACTCAGCACTTGCATTTGCTTGGGTTGTAGGATATGTTTGGCAATTACCTTTTAGGTGAGCCAACCGCTGCTGAGGATTGCATTGCATTTAAAAATAAAGCTCAATAGATTACTGTCTCCACTCTCTTATCTCCTGGCAAAGAACACTCATAAGAACGGATATCTAAGGATCTTTTAGAGGAAGGCAAAACCACATTTGAAAAGCTGCCACTTTGCATCCAAGTGAAACACAGATGCATACTGCAAGAGCCGCTGGGAGCTGACAGAGGCCCTTGGGCTGGCTTGCTAGTCTGCCTGTCTGTCTGTCTTTCTGTCTATCTCTCTGTCCCCAGAGGCAGTAATGTATTAAAAAAACTAAAGTCATTTTACCGTTTGTCATGCAGACCAACTGGATCTTTGCCAGAAGGAAGGCTGCCACCACTCTGACAGCCAAAGCTGCAGTCTCTCAGCTGGGGCCTGTGCTTCATGAGCTTAAATGTCAGGGATCTGAGGAGACAAGAAATGTGATAATGCAACTCGTGCCTCCCAAGAAACAAGAGGCCAAATTCTGATCTGAGCAGCAAATCCTTACTATTACACGAACCCCTGCTCCCACCTTACAGCTGAAAACTCAAAGTTCAGAGAGCTCACGTGGCTCTCAAGGTCAACTAGCTAGTGAGAACCGGTTTCTGCCAAAGCAGCCCCTGGTCCTGAGGGTTTACTGTCAAGAGGCCTGAAGAGCTGTTTGTCCAGGATGATGAAGTCTTGGGTCCTTCCTTCTCCTTTCTTCTTTCTTCTTCAGCATAAAACATCACCCTTCAAACATTATTTTTCCCTAGCTTGCACCCTTTCTCTTGTTTTCAGACTAGATCACCAAGCCTGTGACTATACTCGGTGTCTTTATTTCTCTCATCCCCTTTTACCAGCAAACATCTCTGAGACGCCAGAGGACAAAGTAAGTCTAGGTTGTGTTTGCTCCAACAGGGTCTCAGTCTGTGAGGAGCAGCTCTGGGATAGCTACAGCCGGTATGTGTTTCCTTCAGTTCCAAGCCCCGCCAGTGTGAGAGTAGGAACAGAGACTTTAATGCACTGACTGAGTCAGGCTTTCTCTGCCCAGCATGACTTGGAAAACTTTGTCAAAGTAGGTGATTCACCAAAGCAAAAACATAACAGCCGAAACAAACAAACAAACACAAACCCCCAAACAAAACACAAAACCACACTCCTCACCTTAAAATAAATTAGAGAGAGTTTACTCTAGAGCCAAATTTGAATGACCATGGCCCAGGAACACAGATTTAGGTTGTCCTAAATTCCATGTTCCAGAGGGGAAGCAGTTCCATGAAGTTTTTATAGCCACAGAACAAAGAAAGTCATAAATCAAGGCAATTTAAGAATACACTGGTGGGGACATCAGGAAGGCAGTTATAGCAAGGTCGGGGAGGCAGCCATGAAGTCCTGACGACATCTTTGGCTTTGGGGTTGGTGGAAGCGAGTGGTCTGCTAAGTTAATAAATTCCAAAAGGTGTCTGTTTATTAGACACAGAGATGAGCAAGGAATGGCTGCTCGGGGGGGGGGGGGGGGGGGGGGGGGAGCTACATCTAGACCGACATAAGATGACTAGATTCTGGACCCGCAGCGTCCCAACCTCCGTATCACTCAGTTCCGGTCAGAAGACACAGCTTCCTCCTTGTTGACTCAGGGTAAAAGCCTCTGACCCAGGGAGTTCCTTTCAGCCCCATCGTCTGCTGCACGAGGGCACCACTTTCTTCCTCCTGAGAGGATGTACTATTTAAGGCACCGCCATGGAACCAGACTGCTGGGTCTTGGTCTTGGACTTCCAGGCTCACGAACTGTAAGAACATGGGTTTCTGTTCTGTTACAGTACCCAGGCTGCGGGGTTCAGTCACCGTAGCAGGAATGGATTGTGGTAGGACTGAAATAGCCTTTGTGCCCGAACAATTTCTTTAGAATTATACTAATTTTCCCCTTGGAAGTGAAGCTTTTTCACAGACCATAATTTTTAAACTCAATATTCTTCCATGCCAGCTATACCCTCCCCCATCCTGTCTCAGTCACTCTCTTATTGCTGTGCAGAGACACCATGACCAAGGCCACTCATTAAAAAAAAATCATTGAATTGGGAGCTGGCTTAGAGTTTCAGAGATTTAGTCCATTGTCACCATGGCGGGAGCATGGATGCAGGAGCTGTAGCAGTAGCTGAGGGTTGAGAGCATCCCAACCAGCAGGCAGAGTTGGGGAGCCAGAGCCTGGTGTGGGCTTTGTGGCCTTTTCAAGCCCACCCCAGCGACATACTTCCTCCAACAAGATCACAACTACAAGGCCACACCTTCTAGGCCTTCAAATCCTCTCAAACAGTTCCACTCCCTGCGACTAAATATTCAAATATATGAGTCTGTGGCGGCCATTCTTCTTCAAACCATCACACCTCCTTTTTTCCCATGGTAACAATGACATCCAATTAACGCCCAGAGACACTGCCATCTGCTGCCCTGTTAAGGTCCCTTCTCTTCTTGTTTTTCAAGTTTGTTTTTTTTGTTGTTGTTACTTTTTGTTTTACCCATTGCTCTTTAAATTGCCTTCCTAAAACACAGATTCCACATCCACTCAGAATCCATTTAGGAAATAATTGCTGCTTCAGCTACAAAAATCCCACAGCTTCCTTGCCTGGGGCTGACATGTTAAACATTAAAATGGTATTAGATGCTCCCTGGTGGATACTCAGTTTCTAAGTCACACTTCATCATTCCTTCTAATTGATAGAATTTTTCACCCCATCTTATTTTTCGCACACACAAAAAGGGCATTTTATCGAGACAAATAGAATTTAAAATTCTGCATGGTGGGGGGAGGATCGTTTTGTGATAGATTTTCGTGATACATTCCTTAAGAATTACATGTATTTATTTATTTGCATGTAAGTGTGTGGGCATGAACAGGCCACAACACATGTGTATGACAGTCACAGAAAAACTTGGATGTGGAGGTTGATTCTCTCCCTCCACTTGTGGGTCTTGGGGCTTGAACTCTGGTCTTTATGCTTGGATGCAAATGCTTTTATACACTGAGCACATCTTGCCTGCCTGGTACTCTTTTCAACAATTTGTGGGAAGTTGTGGAAACGGAGAGTGCCTTTTCTGAATTTTTTATATTGTATATAATTTGAAACATTGACTATTTTAATATATGTGTTATATATGACCGTAGAATTTCTTGTTGTTGTTCATTTGTTTTTAACAGTTCATTTCTCCCAGAGGCAGAGTGTTTTCCTGCCCTTGAACATGTATTACCTTCAACTTGCTTGACCCATAGGAATATAAGGCTGAATTGAGCTCCCATAAATTAAGGGCTCGGACTTAGTTTAGCAGCCTCTGACTTTGTTCAGCCGGAATGCTGTCTGCAGACTGTCACCGAAGGAGGCCGAGAGGTCACCTGGACAGGACAAGTTGCTGTAGCAGACGCTCAGCATGAACTGCCAACTCGGCTGAGCTCCGGAGGAAAGCAGCCCAGGGTACAGCAAGGTGGGCTCAACAAGATAGTCACTCAGCCACCGTCTTAGGAGACAGGACAGATCATAGTGTTGTAAGCCACCAAATGTGACAAGGGGCTTGCTCTGGAGAATAGATAAGTGAAACAAGGTGGTATGAGTTTTGTGTGTGTGTGTGTGTGTGTGTGTGTGTGTGTGAAAGAGAGTGTATGTGTATGTGTGTGAGTGTATGTGTGTGTCTGTGTTTGTGTGTAAATCCACATATGACCATTTAAAATAAAACAATGGTTTCTTGTAATTAAAGTTGGTTCCACCTCCTACATTTTTTTAAAAAAATAAATAGAGCATGTATAGGAATTTGTAAACAAAATGCCCACACCAAAAATGTCTGCTGCCTCTTTTGGTACCTAATTAGTGTATAAAACGATGAGTCTTAAGTCACTTTTATTATGGAACATTTCCAGGGCATGGCATAGAATAAATATACATCAGACAGCAGCATACCCTGCCTAGCCAATAGAGGATTGTGGAGACCCCTCACCCAGCCGCCTCACATGCTCTTCTGCCTTCCCAGGGTGACCCCTGTCACTAGACATTGTTCCTCATTCCCATGCACATTTGGGTCTCATACGCAGCTCTGCAGTTTTACAATGATATGAGACAAATCATCGCTGATATCTACAATTTACTTTATTTAATATCAGATTTTTGAGGTTTACTTGTAGTGAGAGTGGCAGAACAAAGAACTCAGCTCTGAAGAGGAGCGTGCTGACTTGGGGATGAAGCCCTGTTGGTAGAGCGTTTGCCTAGCATGAGTGGAGCCCTGGTTCCCTCCCCACCACTGCGTGCCATGGTGGCACATGTCTTAATCCTAGCACTCAGGAAGTAGGGGCAGGAGGATCCGAAGTCTAGGCCATCCTTGGCTATATAGTGAGTCCAAGGCTAGCCTTGGCTATATGGTGAGTCCAAGGTTAGCCTTGGCTATGTCAGGATGATTGAAAGGACAGCAGGGCCACTCTATGTCATTCTGTATTCACTCAGGGTGGGCCAAACTCTGCTGGCCTGCTGGCGTCTCAACCGTTTCTTGATGTCTGCTTGTGACTTGGTTCTGCTAGCATCATCATGGATTAAAAATCAGAAGTCAGAGTCTTCTTGTTATCTAAGACTTTACAGTGCAAATCTAGCATCAGCCTCAGCAGTCATCTGAAGTGATACACCCTTCACGTTATACAAAACAAAAGATAAAGGGAATTTTCGGTTGAAACAGGATTCACTCTATAGCCCAAACTGGCCTCGAGCTTGAGATCTGCCTGCCCCATCCTCCGGAGTGCTGGTGTCTGTCACCAAGCCCAACTTCAGAGAAGTTAATTTTAATAATACATTTCTCTTAAGCCAGGATGTCTATAACAGGATGCTCACATACTGTATGTTTAACATAGAACTAGGATAAAATTATTGTGAGCCAGTCTACATTTTTTTCATGTGAAGTATTCAAAATTAGATGCAGATTTTACAGTTATAGCACAGGTTAATTTGGATTAAGCTCTATTTCAAGAGCTCAGCAGCCACTCGCAGCTAGTCGCTCAATTTTAGCACAGATCGGCCTTTAAAACCACACACAAAACAGTCATTGGCAAACCCATCACCAAATTAACGAGCAAACACTGTGAGGTGTTCTATTCTCCCACGAGGCTAGCGGGGTATGTGTATGGAGTATGTAGACAGGGGTCTCCTAGTAGAAGTAGTAGCCACTGTGTTTGTTGGTGACCCTGGTGAAGGCTCCAGTGGTTTATGTCTCTGAATGTGGGGGTGGGCTACATACATTTCAAGAACCCTTAGGGCACTAACAGTACTGACTGCTCCATCATCCATGGCCAACCTTCCTCGGGATGAAGGACACTGATTGGTACCCTGCTAAGGAATGAACTGCTGTTTGCCTTCCCAACATAGAGCTCCAGAGAGCCCTTCATTGGGAGCTGACTCCTATGTGGTCCAAGGAGACTGAGTGTGAACCTTTGTTCTTTGAGGAGGACCATGATTCCGCCCAAGGCCAGACTGGCACCATTGAAGTCCACAGTGGGAAGAACCACAAGCCAACTCCCTGCATGGTCCAGGCAGCTCTTTATTTAGATGAATCCACACAGAGATGCTACAGTTTGGTCTGGACATGATTATATGGTTTTCATGCCATGTAGTCTTACGAGAAGTCAGGAGCACTGACAGTAAGTCCTGGACCACACCAAGTGTACTGTTCCTTGACTCAGTTTCTCTTTTTCTCGCTCCAGCAGTACAACTAGTACTGACCTTGTATGATGACTCTATCCTGGCCCCCCATCCCTTCTTAGGGAACACTCTCAGGAGAACGTAAATCAAAGGGTTGAGTGAACTCCAGTTTGCTGTCTTGTCTTCCCTGAAGATTCTTGAGGTGTCGCTGGAGCACTGAGGAAAAGTTTTGTTCCTCAAGTCCTTGTTCAGAAAGAGGGGACTCAGTGTACCCTTCAAAAGGAAGACTCACTGGGCTCTTGGCATCTTCTAAGGTCCTTTCTGAGGTGGGGACCATCAGTGGGTACACAGGCAGGCTCTCTTCCTAAGAAAACTTTCTATAAACACTCAACTGTGGCTAATCAGGTTTTTTTTTTTCCTCCTCCATTGGTAAAAGTCATCAGATACATAGGCAAAGTTCTTTCAGAGCTACGTGTCCTTAGACGCATCACCTCCCAAACCAGGCAGGCTCCTCTGTACTTCCATTGAGTCCCAGGGCTGGATGCCAGACTGGGCTGTAGTAATAGGAGCGGTGGGGCTGCGTTCCTAGCACCCCGGCCGCCTGGCTAGCTTATGCCCCGAAATAATTACACGGACACTGTATTCTTTTAATCACTGCTTGGCCCTTTAGCTCTAGCCCTTACTGGCTAATTCTGTTATCCCGATCAACCCATCTCTAATAATCTGTGAGCACCGGTCTTACCGGGAAGATTCTAGCCTACTTCCATCCTGGGTTGGAGCTTCATCGCGTGTATCTGCCCGGGAGCGGGGCATGGTGTCTCTTCTGAGGCGTCTGCTCCCGAGAGGAGAGCTGTGGAGTCTGAGCTCACTTCCTCTTCCTCCCAGCATTCTATTCTGTTTACTCCTCCCACCTATCTTCTAACCAATGAGGGCCAAGCAGTTTCTTTTTATTTAACCAATGACCTTCCTCCATCACTGGGCGATACAAGTGAGATTCTGTCTTTCAACACAACAAACAAACAAACAAACAGTGCAAAAAAAAAAGAACACCTTTTTTCTGAGAGTTCAATTTCCTAGAACATTTTTTGTCTGATCCTTTTAGAGTTGTGAGTTTCATTTTTATGTATTTATCTTCATTTTAATTAATTTTAATTTATTAACTTAAAAAGTTACATACATTCAGTTCAAACTCAAATACTTTTAAAAGCTCCTCAACAAAACTCCCAAATTACTATCCCTTCTGGTCAAACACCAAATGGTTATGATACCATTTCAAAGTTATTCTGCAGATAATATATATATATTTTTTTCAGATATTTTTAAATAAAAAGGAACATTGTTTCATTTTTAAAGCTACTTAAGCACAAAGCAAGGTAAAATGGCAAAAACCTGTGGATTGAAATGGAAAATTGCCTGTGGTATAATTGTTTTAAATGCTGTGTTCATGTGTTGGGTTTAAAAATATTTTGATGTGTTCCGATGCTTGGAAAACAAGAAGCTGTGAATCACAGCCTTGGATAAACTGTCCAATATGATTATATAGTTTGTGCTCGGTGGCGAGGTCACCTTAATCAGTTTACACAGTAATATACAGCAAGCAGAAAGCTACCCAATAAACTAGAGAGAGCAGTCAGGGAGGAAAGGGGTGGAGGGGTCAGGTGACCTCAAAAGTCGCCACTTGACGACAGGAGCTGCGAAGGAAGCCATCAGGAGCAGGGAGTCCTTCCCAAGTGGAGTTGGTCCAAAGAGGACTTGCGCGACACGATTGTCCCATCTGCAGGAGTGCCGCTACGCGCACTTGAGAAGTGCCTGGTGAGACAGAGGGACTGGATTTTAAATTTCATTTCGTGTCAACTAATTCTAATTTCTACATAGCTGGGTGTGGGATAGTGGTTCCCATACTGGGTAGTGTAGTTGTGGGCTTGCCACGTTCGCTGAGGAGGGAGGCATCATGAACACAGGCGGCGGCGGAGAGTGAGAAAGGGCTAAAAGACCCAACGGAAAGTGGGGAAAGGAAAGGTGTGCGCGTGTGCGGTGGTGGGACAGAGCTGAAGGGTCAGACAGCCAAGAGCACTTGTTTGTCTTGGGCGATCTTGTATCACGGGCAGGGAGCGTCCTTCACCGCTAGTACTCCGCTGGGTTTTTCTGAAGAGTTCCTATCAGGGCATGGATCCATCTGGGTCTAAAAGTCTAAGGCCTCAACTACCAAGCCGGTTACTGGAGCGACTTGCACTGATCCAAAGCACTCCTGCAAGGAAACCCCACAGTTTCACACACCACTAGATGTCACCATTAACCAAAATGAGTGTTTGTTTATTTGCGTTGGTCGTTTGTCTATATAGTAGACTTGGGGTATGTTTTTTTTTGTTTTGTCTCGCTGAAAGCAAGGTGGTTTGTAATCTGGGAACCCATCAGTGGAGATGGTCTAATTTGGTTTTATGTTATTTCCAGGTAAAACTATGCAGGTTCAGACACATGTTCATGATTAACTATCTACCATGTGCCCGGCGCTGGCCCGGCACACAGTGCAGGAGTTACACGTTGCAGGCCGCTGGTCACGGACCTCTGTGTGGCTGGCGCTCCCCTTAGTGCAGCAGCTGAACAGTTCTGCAAGACTCTGGGCGGTGGGGACCAAAGCTTGAGGTTTCTCCTCTCCTTCCCTCCTGCTATCCCTCTCTATTTTTCTCTTCCTCTCTCTCCCCCTCCCTCTCTGCCTCATTTGTCCTGTTTGTCCCTGTTCTGGCCTATATGTGTCCCTGCCTTGGGATTATTAGCAGGAGCCAACATGCCCAGTTTGTGAGGTGCTGGACCCAGGGCCTCAAACATGCAGGCAAGTTCTCTCCCACCCTTGCTCTGTTCTATGTTTTAGGGAAGTTTGTTCATCTAGAACCTTCTTTGTGACTAGAAACACAGGTGCCCTGCACTCTTTTTGAGAGGTCTACAGATCGCAGTGTGGTTTTCCCTTCCAATTTTGTAAGAAACACTAAATTTTAGTTCTTTTCAGAAAATACCTCTCATTGAGCATAAATCTAAAAATAAAGCTATGTACTAAGCCTGCTAGAAAAATTAACTCATTGACACTTGATGACACACAAAACCAAAACAAAGCTTTCACCTCAAAGGGAATAAGAGATAGTTTATTCTGTAGCTGAATTTGAGTGACCGAGGCCAGGAAACATGGAGCAAGGTTAGCCCAGGTTCCATGTTCTCAACTTGGAAGTAGTTTCCTGAAGTTTCACGGTAGCAGAACAAAGAAAGTCGTAAATAAGTCAATTTAAAAATACGTGGGTGGAAACTTTGGAGAGAGGGTTACAGCAAGATGGGGGAAGCTCCCCTACAGCCCTTAGACACTATCTCGTGGCATTCTTTACTTTTGAGTTAGTAGAAGCTAGGGGGTTGCTAAATTAATAGACTCCAAAAGGGTTTTGTTGTTGTTGTTGTTGTTTCTATTAGCGATAGGATGTTAGCTCTGGCAAGAATGGCTCTTCGGGCTGAGATAAGGCAATTAGCTTCTGGACCCACAACATTCCAACCTGGCCACAGCACTGCAGTCCTAATCAGTCTGTCAGTCTTCACCCACACAGCTTCTTTCCAGGAATTCTTGTTGACATCTTTGCCCTTGAGAGATTCAAAGTGTTGCTGGGTCAGACCTAAGATCCAAAACAGTATTCTTAAATTATGCATGTCTCAGCCTTTGAAACGGGGTAGCTGGCAGTAACTGCATGAACTTGGGGACCAGGATCCTAGAGTCAGACTTGGCTACGCTTTCCTGGGGGGATAAACTAGTTAGGTCTCACCCTGAAGCTCAGTGACTTCAAGTAACAAGCACTTGTCATTTGTCTTGCTTCTGTGGGTCACTGGACAGCTCTGGTCTAGGCTGGAGAGGCATATCCCCGTTCAGCTGGCTGGCCTCACTCTGTACCTGGACACTGCCGAATGGTTGTGAAGACTTGGTTGAGAAGGTGTTCCTGAGCAAGGGACATCTCATCGTCTAGTAGGCTTCACATAGTGGCCTCACCATGGTGTCTCAGGGCACAGAAGAGCAACAAGAAGGGGGCAAGAGTTAATATACAAAATACATGAATTTCTTCTTATGGCCTGGTGAGATAACTTAGTGGATAAGGAACTTGCCACCAAGCCTGAGGACCTGACACTCAGGACCCACATAGTGGAAGGAGATAAACAACTCTGGAAAGTTGACTTCTGGCCGTCATATGCATGCTTGGCACATGCATGTCTCCACCCCACGATACACAAATGGGAAGAAAATGAAGGGTAAGAATTTCAAAAGACATGCCTGTTGGCTTCACAGTTTTCACTTATAAATAGGTCCATTGGATGGGCTGTGTATAAAGACATACCAAGAGAGATACTCAAGACTAGAGGCCCTGGGATGTCTGCACACTAAGAGAGACATACTCAAGACTAGAGGCCTAGGGAAGTCTGCACACTAAGAGAGACATACTCAAGACTAGACGCCCAGGGATGTCTGCACACTAAGAGACATACTCAAGACTAGAGGCTCAGGGGTGTCCACACACTAAGAGAGACATACTCAAGACTAGAGACCCAGAGATGTCTGGCTACCTGCTAACATCTAATAATTGCACCTGTGTGTCAGCCTCGTCAGACACATTACTGAAAATACTGCTCACTGCTGCCCAGGCTAAATAGCTGTTGCCATGGCAGCTGAAGACCCTCATCAGGTAAGAGTGATTCGGGAGGTATGGTATGTGTTCTCATCCCAATTTGCCTGTTGCTGAGTGTGAAGGGGAGCACCAGTTTTATGGGCCCACAGTCTCCCTGAAGCCAGTGTTAGCCCAGGGATGGATTTATTCCTACTTACAACTTCTTTCTCTTGTGATTGGCAGCCCCCGTCCTTTTCTGTGAAGGTCTAACATGTATGGAACATGTAAACATGTAAAGAGAAAGAGGGTCACATGCACAGCTGGGGTCTACCACCCAGGTCTTGTGAACTCAGGCCTATTATAGGGGTGGCAACTGCTCCTACTTAGTGTAGTACCAGAGGCCCTGGGCAGAGTTATAAAACGAGAAAAAGAGGCAGCGGGTATACGAATTTAAGAGGGAATGACAAACTGTTCTTATTTTACAGATGCTCTGATAATCTCTTCGAATGTGACATCCATCATCAGCTTTGATAAGTTAATGGACACTACAGCTCGCCACAGATCACAGAAGAAACAGGTAAATGCTGGAATATTCATGTTCAACAAGGATGTCAGGAACAGATCTGCTCACACAAAGCTGTAGCATTCTGTTACCCATCACCAAAGATGCTTCTCTCTACAGCAAATGGGCACAGTCGAATAAAACCATGGCCAGATGCATTGCAAAGACCAATGAATGGGAGGGGTTGGAGGGAGGGAAAGGAAGAGGGCAAGCAATGTAATTATATTTTAACTAAAAATGGGGAGAAATCAGTCATAGTCTTCTTTACCAGC
This sequence comes from Microtus pennsylvanicus, assembly GCF_037038515.1. Lineage (NCBI taxonomy): Eukaryota > Metazoa > Chordata > Mammalia > Rodentia > Cricetidae > Microtus > Microtus pennsylvanicus. The sequence goes on along the minus strand of NC_134581.1, from coordinate 53,797,938 downwards.
AATCTAAAAGACGTATAACAGAAAATGAAACAACTTTCACATGAGCAACAGAACCACTAAGTACCTAAAATAAACTTAATTAAAAATCTCAGGACAGGACTGGGAAGATGGCTCAGCAGGTAAAGGCGTTTGCTGTCAAGCCTGAAGTGCGTTCAATCCCTGAGTTCAAGACGCGGTGGAAGGAGAGCACCGACTTCTGCAAGTTGTCCTCTGAGCTCCACGGGGTGCTGAGGCATGCGCATTCCCTTAGCCTACCACACGCGTCAATAATTGAATAAATAAATGCACTAAAAATTTTAAATACAAGATAATTTTTTGGACAAAACTGTAATATTAATAAAGGACGTAAAACTGAATAACCAAAGAGATATGCCATGTTTGTGGGCAAAGCTGTTTAATAAAAAGTTATCAGTTCTCAAATTATTTTGAAAATTCAAAGTAATTTCAAGATATTCACAATACAACTATTTGAGGGAATAAAAGTTAAAACTTAGAAAATCAAACCAAACCAACCAAACAACAACAAAACAAGACCCACAATTCATTAGTCTTTTTTTTCTCTCTCTTGAGACAGCATTTTACTATGTATCTCTGGTTGTCTTGGAACTCACTCTGTAGACCAGGCTAGCCTCAAACTCACAGAGATACGTCTGCTTCTGCCTCCCAAGTGCTGGGAATAAAGGCCCATGTCAACATACCCAGCTTTATTAGTCCATTATGATGGACTAAGAAAATAGCAAAGAGGAAACATTCACCTCAGGCTATCCCAATGCTATTGTGCTGGCTAGTTTTATGTCAACTTGACACAAACTAAAGACATCAAAAGGCAGAAACCCCAATTGAGAAAATGCCTCTGTATTATTGGGCTGTAGGCAAGCCTGTAGAGCATTTTCTTAATTAGTAACTGGTGTGGGAAAGTCTAGCCAACTGTGGGTGGTGCTACCCTGGGCTGGTGGTCCTGGTTTCTAAGAAAGTGGGCTGAGCAAGTCAAGGTGAGCAAGCCCGTAAGCAGCCCCTCTCCATTGCCTCTGCATCAGCTTCTGCCTCCAGGAGTTCCTGAGTTCTTGCTCTGACTTCCTTCAATGATGAGGAGAGATGTAGAAGCTTAAGTCAAACAAAGCCTTCTTTCACTAATTGATTTCAGTCATAGTGTGTCATTGTAGCAATAGTGACCCTGACTAGCAGAGCTACATACTAGAACTCCAGGACAGAGGCATTTAAGAAGGTGTTCAAAAATGTATGTATGTGTGTATGTGTGTGCTCTCAAGTGTACTGGTGCACGTGACATGTAGCAAACAAATCAATAAAGGATAGGCTGTTTCATAGATAGTGTAGGGAAACTGGCTCACTACATGGAAAAATTATATTTGATCCCTAACAATACTATAAATAAACATTAATTTCAGACAAATTAAAGAATCCAATGTAAAAGGTAACTCTACAAAACATATGTGTGCATATAAACATACACAGAACATGTCTATATCAGAATATATAACTATATATACACACACATATGATACACATGTCAGGCTATATTCTGGGAAATGTTTCTAACCCAAGGTTATTCTTTTTTTTTTTTTAAAGATTTTATTTTAGGTCTCATTACAGTAACCCTGTTGGCCTGGATTTTGCTATGTATATCAGCCTAGCTACTAACAGAGATTCACCTGCCCTTGCCTACTAAGTGAGGCTTATTTTTATTTTATGTGTACAAGTGTTTTGCTGTGTGGATATATGTGTTTCATATGCATACAGTGCCCTCGCAGGCCAGATGAAGACATTGGAACTTGTGGTAGTTTGAATGTAATTGGCCCATAAACTCATAGGGAATGGCACTATTAGGAGGTGTGGTGTTGTTGCAGTAGGCATGGCCTTTGTGGAGGAAGGGTATCACTGTGGGGGCAGGCTTTGAGGTCTCTTTTGCTCAAACTTCCCTCAGTGTGACACTGAGACCCCTTCCTGTTTCCTTCTGATCACCATGTAGCCAGCACCGTATCTGCTGCCTGCCACTATGTTTTCTGCCGTGATGATAATGGACTGAACCTTTGAAGTCTAAGTTGTCACCTAAATTAAATATTTTCCTTTATAAGAGCTGCCCTGGTCATGGTGTCTCTTCACAGCACTAGGAACTGTAAGACAGATCCCTGTAGCTGGAGCTATAGGCAGTTATGAGCAGTCACGTGGTTGCCATGAACCAACCTGGGTACTTTTCAAGAGCAGTAAATGCTCTTAACTGCTGCTGCTGAACCATGTCTCCAGTCCCCAGTGTTAGTTCTTGTGGCAATGTAATACATGTAAGATGATATATTTGCTTCAAGGTTATCAGGCAAGTTTTTGTGTTGATATGGACAATAAAGAGAACAAGATGTAGAAAAAGGAAGAATGACTGATAAGTAGGACGGATTATTGTGGTTTTTTTTTCTTTTCTAAAAGATTACAGCTAAATAACTTTGTTTCATTGTTGGAGTTCAGCTACAAAGTTCTGTTTCCTGCCTCCTTCTGAGACACTGCCCATCAGGGTGCTGCTCACTACTCCCCTCCAGTGGCCAACTTTGGAATTAGCTTTCATTTCCCTGCACCTGCTGTAAAGGAGGACCGTCTCTTCCACAGCTCTTCTCTGCCCTCTTCCTCTACCATTTGCCTTTTAGGGGCAGCTGGGCACATAGGACTGTTATGAGCCTGGGACAATGGTGCACACCTGTGATCTAACTCAGGAACCAGGACGACGATGCTCTCAAGGCTAGTCTGGGCAGCATAGCAAGACTGTTTCACAAACAAACAGCAACAAGAAAAGAACAACACGCTATTATGTTGGGATTGCCATACTTCACTATGTCTAACTGGTTATTTCTTCTGCATTGGAGCTGCGTTCACTTGGTTTAGTTTGGTTTTCAGAGGTGCAATGGGTCCAGGCAGTCTTGTTCCCAAAGCATGCCTGATACCCCTCTAGCAACTCTCTGGTTGCAGGGGTCAGTTAACTTTATGACTAGGGTTTATGGTGGTCTTTGTTTCTTAATATTGTAGACAAATCTTTATGCATTTTCCCTGGGATTAAATGTCACAGCCCCTATCATAAAGAGAGTGTGACTGAAGTCATCCCAGCCCCCAGAGGAAATAGAACTTGCAGACAGAGTCCAAGTTTGTAGGACTCAAAGTTTCTGGTTCTTTTTAACATTTTTTTTAAAAAAAGAATTCTAACTATAGCTGCCATCATTTCTACTGTTCAGTATCCTGGACAGTAAACAATGTACAATATCTGAACCAAGTTTTGCATTTCACTGTTAAAAACAGTGTAGACATTAGTAATTCAGTTATTTGTTGTTTGTCTTTGAGGCTGGAGCTCCTGGAGCCCAGATTGGTCTCGAACTCTCTGTATAGCCAACATTTGCTTTGAACTTCTGATTTTCCTGCCTCTACCTCCCGAGTATGAGGAGTACAGACTTGTGCCATGATTCTCAGCCAGTAATTCAGCTTTAGTTATATAATTACTGCCACAGAATCCTCAAATCTTCAAGCAGTTACTCTATGATGTATCTAACCATCTCAGTGGTCTTGATAAGTCATCTCTCCTTGGGAGGTTCTTAATTCACTGGTCAGGCCATCTCACGTGAAGGAACTGTGATGTCCTACCAAATGGGTTGGCCAGCTAATCAGCTAAACCTTTAGCCTTTCTCAAGGGCTGGGAGGAAATTGGATGCTAGGCAAGGCTGGCTACTGGTTAGTGAGCAATTTGAAAGGTCCAGGGAGAAGCTCACTGTACGGACCTTTGCCTATCTGTGTCTCAAAGCCAACCATATAAACCGCTGCCCCAGACTCCCAGCCCTGAGCACTGTGAGGCCTTAGAGCCTACGTAAGGTGGCCCAGCTCCACATGTCAACTCCAGCTGGAGGGGAAGTAGAACAATCCCATGCATGTTCCTCTTACTTCCACCTCGTACAGATGGATGCACACTGACATGCAGGCAGCTGGGGGTTGCTTGCCAGTTTTCTTTGGAAGCATCCGAAGTGAGGGGCTACATCACAAACTCCTGAAGTTGTAGACAGCAAGTGTGGAAGAGGAAAACTGTAAAGTGCAGTGATCTCCAGCCTTTCTTAGAGTATATGACAGCTCTGTGTTCAGAACTATCTCCCAAGTCCAAAGGTCCCCCTCCCACATTCCCTGTGGTGCAGTAGTTGAGTCTACTGGTTTGGAAGGCATCTTACTTCAGTAGAAAGACTGGGTTTGTGATGACATCAGCTACATTTTTGGAGGGGCCAATGTGTAGAACTATGGGGAAAGCTGGAAAATTATTGCCTGTTCATCCCCGAGGGCCCATAAAGTTGGTGAGGTTGTCCATACCAAGTTCGGAATTATGAAACAAAAGGGCTGGCTTCTTCCTCCTTCAGACATGCAAGGCCCTTCTAAGAGAACTACAATTAGGCAGTGTTAAATGTACCCCTGTACTACACTTAAATATGCCTCGTTTATTAAGTTACTCCCTCTCTGACCCTGTGGGGTATAGTGACTATGGGCCTTGTCATCATTTTGAATTTTTGAAATCGAGTTTATCTGTGAAGTCCAGGCTAGATGCCAACCTGGGCTCTTCCCACCTCAGCCTCCCGAGTGCTGGGATTCCAGGCATCCTGTCCCCACCCCTTCAACCAGACCCCAGATGGAGATTGCTTACCCAAGGTCATGCGGGACGGTGAGCTCCATTGAGATGCGCTCTTCTCCCCTGGGCATCTCTGTCTGTGCCACTGGGAAGTTGTCAGGCTTGATGCTAGGACTGTTTGCTCTAAGCTCACTTACACACTTGCTGGAGGGCAAGTTGTCACTGTGAAGAGAAGACATGCTTTGGGCGGAGTCCAAAAACAGGTTCAGAGACTCCTGAGGTCAGAGGAGAGTGGGTCCAGCCAGCAGGTGTGCAGGCAGGGGGGCTGCAAGAAACCCAAATTCCGACCTATAAGTTATATTTCCCAAGTAAGCTATCTTCATGCCAGCTGACCATGGTTTTTTTTAGATACTTAGAAAGAGGTAAAGAATACTACATCAAGCTTTTTTTCTTTGAGAATGACAAATTATTCTGTATGTAGAATTGTGAACTTTATAGCTTTTTAAATTAATTATGCATAGCATTTTATAAAGACCCCGATTACAGCCGTCATTCAACAGGAATGGTAGCTGAAGGATTCTGTGGACAAGTAACTGGATCAGCAACTCCATGGTAACCAGAGGCAGGAATGGGTGAGAATTTCCACATTAAAACCCAGTTTCATTTTTCTTAGATTGGAAACATAAAGTTGAGATTCTACCAGCTTTCTTTTATTTCAAGTTCACTCTTTGGAGTAGTGTGTGTGTGTGTGTGTGTGTGAGAGAGAGAGAGAGAGAGAGAGAGAGAGAGAGAGAGAGAGAGAGAGAGACAGACAGACAGAGACAGAGAGAGACAGAGAGAGAGACAGAGACAGAGAGACAGAGAGAAACACACACACATACACAGAGAGACAGAGAGACAGAGAGAAAGGAAGAGAGAGAAAGAGAGAGAGTTTGTTTTCTTCAAAGCACTTTCACATATGGTCTTACACCTGTATGGAATTAGACATTCCTATTCCAGCTAAGAGATCAGAAAACAGAGTCACAGCAAGGCAGGAGGCTCATGAGGGTTCCAGTGCTGGTTCCTGGCAAAGCCAGGAGTTTGGCACTGTTTCCCCCAGGTCACACTGTCCTCTTATTGATCCTGCCTGAAACTGAGCAGAGTAGCTGTGGTTCACGCAGAGGTTACGAAGCCATGCCACTGCTGCACGATATGAATGAAGCTATAAAACTCACTGTATTTGTGCATCCAGATCAGTGAGTCTGCACGAATTTTGACACAGAAGTTGCTTCAGTTCCTGCCTAGTTAAAGGAGACTTCGCCTTTTCCTTCTTCCCTCCCTGATCCCACTGCCCTCTCCCTCTTCAAGTTCCTTCTAACACATTTCCTCAGATGCTGTGCTGATCAGGGGGGCACCCCATCTCCATCTCTGCCATCTGGGGCTTAGAGAGGAGGACACATTATGTCCCCTGTTGAGAATGGATTGTTGGAATTGGCACACCTTGCCTCTGATCAGCGAATACAGAGCTACAACATCTAGAAAATTAGAGAATCCACACCTCAGAGGAATCTAAAAATAAAACAACCCCATCTGAAGCCTTGGTAGGGTATCCACGGAAGAAGCCTGTCCTGGTCTTGAAGACAGAATTATCTGGGTTGAGAATATAGTTTTTGCCCTTTCAGAAGCTTTGTGAATCTGTGCCAAGAAAGGCTGGAGCATCTCCAAGCTTCGGATTCCTAAAGCCTAACGCGACCCCACAGGAGGTTTGCAGAATGGAATGTCACACTGTCACATGACCAGCAGACAATCAGCAAACCATTTTCCTCCGTGTGTTCCTTTCTTTGGCTCCGTACAAAGGTGAATCCTCCCAGCTAAGTGACACTATTTATGGAGCTTATCCCTACCTTAAGAAATGAAATTCTTGGGGCTGGAGAGAAAGTTCAACGGTTAAAAATCATGTACTGCTTGGAAAGAGGACTGGGTTCTGTTCCCAGCACCCACATGGCGCAGCTCCAGCTCCAGGACCATCCAAGACCCTCCTCTGACTTCCTTGTCATGTATACACATCCTTCTCCTCCCCTGGCGCCTATGTATAATTTTAATAGAAGAAATGGAGTTCTCAGTAGCTGGCCATTCCCTGTGATGGCTTATGGAACAGGCAAGTGCCTAATGGCAGCTGTGTTGGGAAGAGAAGCCTGGCAATAGCTGTTATTTTGGAGGGTTTATGAAGTCATGGAATCTGATTTCACACTGATGATGTCTCCTGTCAGCACCCTAGGACAGAATGAGGCCTTCTGGGTTAGACACCTACCTTCCACGGCACCACTCCAATTACAAACCTATCTCAGTCACGTGATCATTTGCTTTCTGCTTGTGTGCCCTCCAGGAACAAGGCCTAGCCAGGCAGCATTTCAGTCACATAGAAAATGAATGAATGAATGAATGAATGGATAAAATGTTTTCACTGAATGAATGAATTAAAGGACAGAAGTGTTTTCTCTGGCTTGTTCTTCCTTCTAGCCATATATATAGGTTCTGTTAGGCAACCAGGGGGCAGGGCTTACTTCTTTTACAGACAGGACCATGGCATGAAGTGGGTGACACAGACTTCTGGACAGCCAGTGGGTGCTTTCTCTTTCTCCCTTGCCTGTCACTCTCCAGCCTGGCCCTTGGGTCTGTTCCCTGGGTCCGTTTGAAGGCCAGTTACCACATTCTGTTCACAGAAACCCTACTCTGAATCAGTGAGGGATAGGCTTCCATTGGCAGACAACAGCCCATCTAAAGATGCCAAAGCTGGTCCTTACTTGCATAGCTACACAAGTTCCAGCAAACAGGGAAAAGATACCCAGGGTTGGGGATGTAAACTGGTCGAGAGCGTATTGCTCAGCTCCACTTGCTTTTGAAGTTTGGTCATTCCACCCATTTCAATCCGCTTTCCCCACCTCTGATCCTTTGAAAATATTCCCCCACTCCCATCAAATTGACTCTTAAGTCCTTATGGAAATTCTCTTCGCCTCTTTCTTTTGAGACAAAGTCTCAGTATATAGCCTTGGCTGGCCTGAAGCTTATTTTGTAGACCAGTTTTGTTTTGAACTCTTAGAGATCTACTTACCTCTGCTTCATGTGTGCTGGCATTAAGGGCATGTGCCATTACACCTGGCCTTTTCTTTTTAAAGATATTATTATTATTTTGTAGGGCTAAGAGAAAAGCTTGCTTGGCACACAAGCAACTTAAAGGAGCCAAGTCCTCTCCTTCCACTGTGGGACTCTAAGGATCAACTCAGGTTAGATTTTCCAAGCAACTTTACCCTCTGAGTCATCTCCTCCTCATTACCCCTCCCATATTATCCTGCCCCCCTTTTTTCCCTTAACACAGAGTTTCACCACATAGCTCAGAGATCCTCCTGCCTCAGCCTCCCTCACGCCAAGACTTCAGGGACAACCCACCACAGCAAGCTTCAGCTTATAATCTTGTTCTCTTCTGTTAACCATTCTTTACCAATTAGCCAGATTTCTGGTAGAGACATGCAATAAACACCCCAAACTTTCTCTCTGTGACACCTGTCAATGATCGGGTCATCTCGGTTTTTTACATTCACCCTTTTCTCTCGCCTCTCCATCTTTGGGGTCATTTCAAAGTGAATGTTTCAGGAGGAGCTCAACTGAAAAACACCTGGCATGTCCGTTCCTGGGGCAGGTGTGTGGGCTTGTTCCAGTTTGCCTGGGAATAGTCATGGTTTCACTGGGCCCTGGAATGTGCATTTCTGAACCTGCAGGGGTCTCCCTCATTCTTCAGCTCCCTGGGCCATTTCAGCTTCTAATGACACTGCTTAGGCCACTCCAGAGCTCACTCAAGGCTGTTTATCGTGGAGAAAAGTCACCCTTAAGCTTATTGTGGTCTGGAAATGCTTGTGACACAATTGTCATTGTAACAACTTCCTTGAAGAGATTTCAAGCCCTTTATTGCCCACACAATAGCTGAGCTGTTAGGGACAGAACAGTAACACCTCTTGAAATGCAGGTAGTGCCTGCTTCCTGGTGGCTCTCAGCTGCTCAGCTGCTCCAAGTTCTGGGTGAACAAGTGGCTTCATTGGTTACCAAGGCCAGCTTGAGTCTGTGTGGGCTGAGTAGCAACAGAGACTGGAGAGGGATGGACCAGGTTACAAACTTGGGGGTTATATACTGAGCCATGTGTATAGGCAGTAGAGGGTCAGAGTTACTAGGGGAAAGGTAACCAGGCCCCATACCTGGAGTGGTGCAAAGACACTGGAAGACCTAGGAAGCAGGAATAAGAAACCGAAGATATAGGAAGGGTGGGGGACAACAGGGCAGCAGCTCAGCAAAGACCTAGCTAGACATGGGCTAAACATGAAGGCGATCAGAGCCGTGTGCTGTCATGTAGCACAAGTGTGCATATTGCAAAGCAGGCAGATAGACGAGAAAAGCGCACAGAAGTAGCAACAGGTGGTTACTACTGCACTCGAAACAGCTTGGCCGCTGATCTAGACTGAGACACGAACGCCTAGACCGGTCTCTGAGGCTTTTAGACACTCAGCAATGATGCAAGTCCTTTTCTTTCACAACTACTCCAGGGAGGGCGCCTTCTCCCCCAGCTTCCTACTGAGGATGGACAGATAAATTGTGGATTTGCACAAGGAGCAAGCCTCTTCCCCGGGAGGAATTCTAATCGCTGAGTAAAGCTGCTCATTCGTGTGAATCCCATTATACCATTTTCCTGTTCACAGGAAAGAATGTGGTTTCATTGAAAAGAGTTTGTTCTGGATGTGCTGTGCAATTCACAGCTACTTAGCTAACCCCTGTCCAGACCAGGCAGAAGCATTCGGTCCCTGAAGGAGGACTTGGCTCAAAGGGCATCCTATGGAGACTTTCAAGTAAGGTCAGTGACAGACCACGGCCACATTCAGTGAAGTGACTAATGCTTCCCTGGCTTCCCACAGCTCCCTGGGAGACCTGGCTCCCCAGGTGGCCCAGAGGAAGGGCCAAGCCGGCCGGCCACTGTGGACCACTTAAGTCAGGATTGCAATTCACCTTGGACCGGGGACTCCAGCCCTCCGGTAGGCTGGGCGTTTTGCTCCCGCCCTCCTGTTGATGACATCATGTTTGGAGTTGAGTTGCGGCTTAAAAAGCAGCTTGGGGGCAGCCGGCAGCCTACACTGCGAGCGCGGCGTGGTTCCAGGTTGCACGCACGCGGTGCTGGTGCGCCCCAGTCAGCTCCTAGCGCCTGGCAGCCCCAGAGCGAGTGGCAGATTTGAGCCGCCGGGCAAAGATGCCCCACTGCAACCTGCGCGCGGCGGCCGTCCTCCTTCTCGTGATCCTAAAGGAACAGCCTTCCAGCTCTGCCCCACTCAACGGTAAAGTTTCTTTTTTCTTTTCTTTTCTTTTTTTTAAAGAGTCGCGCACACTCAGACTCTCAACCATGCCTGAGCAGAAGGATCTCCTGCCAGGCTCTTGCAAGATAAAATAAAATCACTACCGAGGGAGCAGGGAAGGAGCTGTGTAGGTAGCACATTTTCAGGGAAGAAATGCCCACTTCTCAGTATGCACGACCTACTGAGGTTGGAGACACGTTGCCTTTTTGATGGTGTTTTGTGCACCGTTGGCATTACTCGTTTGCCTTTTTTCTGAGCGCCACTAGCTTTGGAGATGGTGCTTGGAAACTTGCTAGGCAGAATCCCGGAACCACCTGCAGAGCGCTGAGAAATGACAGGCTTCTTGAGTAGTGCGACCCGCAAGAAGCAAGAAGCTGGAGTCCGGCTGATCTTCAGAACCTTCAGGGGCAGTTAACCAGCAGGCTTCACCTCTATGTTAAAGGGATAAGGTAGCAGCCCATCCTTAATCATTGTCTTTCCCCTAGAGGACTCCATTTCCCGGAACCTACACGTGTGTGCACGTGCACCCCCTATTTCTGATTGTAAAAAGGTGCTGAACTCCAGAGGGCAAGGGTGCTGAGGGTGCCGCGTGGGGTGTCCGGCTGAGGTGGGAAGAGGAACCTGAGCTGTGGGCTCGTGTCCAAAGCCTGGTTAATTAACTCCTTTGGAACAAGACAGGGAGAGCAAGCTTTAGCCTGCCTCTCTCTCAGCTGCTTTTCTCAGGGAGAGGTCAGTGGCTAGGTCCTGTTGGTGACAATCTCCACATCGTGGAGATACTTGTGGGTGTCCAGTTCCTGGGTTGCAACATTTATACAAAGGACCCTAATGGCTGAACCCCACCCCATCCGCCGGTAGGAAGCAGGGAGAGAGCATCGGTCCTGCTCAGTGGTGTCAGAGCTCTCCACTCGGTCCTCCACCTCCTGGGAGGTCACTGTACCTGTGGGGAAGGCTGGACCTGTGGGCAACAAACTACCCCTTCGCTGAATCTTCATCTACTGGCTGGCAAGGTCTGCCTACTCACTTCCATTCAGTCAGGAAGAGGCAGGAGGTGGGAGAAATCTCCAAAAATAAGGATCAGTTTTGAAAATGGCGAGCTTTGACTAACTGCTAACTCTCCAGAAACCCATGGAGACTGACGTTCACCAGAAATCTTAGTACTGAGCACCTCCCACAAAGGAGAGGGGAGCTGTCTATTGATCTTGGGGCGCCCTCTCTGACAGTTACTCCCCATTCTCCCTCTTGTTGCCCCCCTTCCCTCCTCATTCTCCAAACTGCCTTAGGGGCAGCTTGCAGTAAAACCCCATTTCCATGGGACACTGAGCAGTCTTACCTGCCTCTAGGTTCTAAGCTTTTGTTCTGCTATTCATCGGGTCTGCTTCTTAGCTGCCTCCGCGGAGAAGTTACAGAGGTGGTCAGAAGGACAGTTACCACCAGGTTGGGACTGGAGAGTTAGCTGAGTAAGAGGGTCAAAGTGTGCTCTGCCTGGTCCTTGGGGGACTGAAATTCCTCACAGTTGGCAGAAATCACTGCCCAAGAAAAGCTCTTGGTCCAGGGGTGGGTGGAGCATAAGGTGAAGCTGAAGGTCTTCTAGGGACAGCTTAGAGCTCTTTGTTCCTATGGCTGAGGGCCATTTCAGTGACCTGAAGGTAGAGCATAGGACAGGCTCACACTGCCTGGATGCAGTGCCATTAGCCCTTGGAAGCTGCTGGCACCCAAGGCAGAAAGCAGGTAGGGCAGGACCCTGAACACCTACCTGGTCTGGACTTTGCTGAATACCCATTCCTCGGGGCATCTCCCTGCCCAGTGCCAGCTGGGTTTGCAGGTTCCAACAGGCACTGCAGAACTACCCAAACCCAGCCATTTTTGGAAAGGTAATGGAGGAGTTTGACACCCCCCACCCCTAGGAAGTTACTGAAATTCACAGGAACTTGGCACATGGGCAGAGACTCTTAGTAGACACATGGTTCGAGACAGGTCACTTTACATCACCTGCAAAAATGAAACTCTTCTCTTTCATTGTTGGATATCAATAAAGAGTGCTTGATTCTACAAAGCCCAAAGGGGACAATATAAATGTGTTTTCTAAAGGTACGGAGAAACTCAAAGAATTACTTAAAAGAATCCAAAACGGTTGTCCTAGAAGGCAAATAAATGACAAGTGACTTTTAGTGGGCTGACATTTGCTAAAAAGCCTTGTAGAGCCATCTGACTCTAAACTACAGATGCCTCATTTGATCAAATTAACTCTGAAAATTAAAAATAAAATTAACACGGAGGCAAAGACATCAGACAAGGCAATAATAGCAGGAATGAGGCAAAAGGAGATAAAAATCAACATTGAAAAGAAAGAAAGAAAAAGCAAGGTTCTCTTCCAGCTTTTAGAAACCACCATTGGCTTGAGTAGGAAATTGTTGCTCATGGGGAGTGGTCAGGTCCTTGACACTACATTTTATTAAGAGACAAAGGTGAGGCCAGTTCTTAGTCTTCCAGCTGCTTCTCCCAACCACAGACACTCAGATATACCAGGAGAGAGCACCCAGCAGTTGCACTATCCCTAGCTGGATGTGTCCCCCAGTGTATAGGGAGATGCATCTCAGCTTGGGGTACCAGTCTTCTTCCACAAGGAAGGTGGAAGTGGGCAGGCTGGGTGACAAGGGCAGAGTCTTGCAACAACTGTTTAAAGATGTCACTGGATGGGGGGAATGAAGGACCCATGTGAGGGGTGAGAGGGCTGGGAGGTGGTGGGTGGCTTGGCTTATGTTCCCGGCAGAATTTCTCCTCCACATTCCTGCCACTGCCGGCAGTACAGCTCAGATTAGGATGGCAGCTCCCCTGGGGGGAAACCATCTTCCATTCGCAGGTAGTTTTCTGCTCTCTGGATACCGATGTGAGAAGTTCTCCATGATATGTTGTTGAGTGGAAAAAACCAAGATGCTAAACAGTGTGTCTAGTAGGGGAGGTGGGAGAATACATGGGTGTCTGGCCCACCATCACCCCATAGACAAGGTGTCTATGGAAGAGGGAAGGGACAGTGGGAGAGAATTCTTTCACTGAATGAATACTTCGATTGCTTCTGGGTTTCAATTCACATGGAATGGAATTCCCTGCCCGGTTAATAATGTTTGACATTTCTAAGATGTCTGGGGTGGCATCTATTCCAGATGCCCCCTGCTGAGTCCACAAACACCCCTACAAACTCCCTATCCTAAGCTCTGTGTGAAGCACAGCTCTGAGGAGTCATGGTTCTGGCTTCACGTCAGAAGTTTTTATTTGGGGACAGGACACTGGCTTCCTTCTCAGTCTTGCCCACTTGGAAACCAAATGTGCAGGGTCTTCCTGGCTCTGTCATCTCCACTGCATTGCACTTACTTCTTTCCCTCTGTTCTTTACAGGATCCAAGTGGACCTATGTTGGTAAGTAGAGATTTTAAATATATTTATTAGGCAATAACCATATTTAATTAGAAACTTGGTAGAGGTTGTTGGGGGCATGGGGGTGCTTGGGGGAAGCTGTGCATCGCTAGAGAGTGGCTCCTCATGAGAGTTACGTTGTGTCTTCTCCCCAAGCAGAAAGCTTGCTCCAGGGGGCACTTGAACTGTGAGACTCAGCATTGAGATTTCCAAATTCCAGTAAGAATTTCTCCCAGACCTCCCGTTGCAGGGGCTGTGGCAGGAGAGAACCCTTCCTCCTCTCTAGACGTCTTTCCTACAACAAACAAAGAAGAAAAGGCTCCTTTCGCAAAGCTTGGCCCAGGCCCTAGAACTTAAGCTGTCAGTGGATCTGAAATTAACTTCTTGTGGCCATGTTGTCAGCAAGCCACGGATGCAGAGATGATGGGCAGTCCTGAGTGAAGAGGAGGCTTGACTAACGTTAAATACGGTCCAGGGTTTCTGTGGGCCTGGGTCAAGAACGCGTTAGTCAGCCTGGCTAGCCTGCAAGACAGTAGCTGGGGCTACATTGTTGCAGTGAACGGGCAATGTCGCCACTGGCTGGAGTGAGAACTGGAAGGCAGGGCGCTTGGTTGGTCCTCTGGCGAGTGCAGGAATGTTCGTGATATTTTGATAGGGACAGGGTCATGGACACTGCACATGATACAGCGTGGAAGTGACCTTACTGGCCCTGGGAGGTGAAGAAAGCAGAGGTGTTCTGCTCACGTTAAAGCCAGGAAATGCAACAGCTACAGGTAGTGACAGTCAGGGATATTGATTATGAAAGAAGAAGCATACTGCAGAGAAGTCTGACCTTCATGTGCAAAGATTAGTCTGGACACTCCTGGGAGCCCAGAAGTCACTGAATCAAAAGGCACGTTCTCCCAGGCCCAGCCTGCAGGCGCTCTGCCCCCCCCCCCCAGCACTGCATAGCTCCACTGTTACTAACGTCCTTTTATGTGCTTATTATGTGCGAGGAACGTTACCAGGTAGCTGGGTAATTAGAAGGGTATGCTGAGCTCTCTAGCTTGGAATTACTAAAGTTCATAATTCAGAGCAGAACATAATAGGTAGTAACAGCACATTGCTAATGAATGGTCCAGAGCTGATTGTCAGAGGAGAGAGCCAGAGCTGGGGAGTTCCAGAGACTTCCTGAAGGAACCAGGCAGCCTTCTATCTAGGCCTTAAAAGAATGGGAGGATTGGGGAAGGTGGCAGATGTACCGTCGGCCCAGGTGCTAAGGGCACCCCGTGGACAGAGGGCAGGCTGAGCAAGCTGAGATTTGAAGGAAGTGCATGGAGACGGGGTTCTAGAAGAGTCATGGCTTTGCAGGTCAGAAAGAGTCCAGCAGGAGAGGTCAGGATATTCCAGCTTGTTCTGCGTGCAGTGGGGCAGGACAGGGAGCTGATCTGGGTGTTAGGAGAAGGCACTGGGCAGACGGAAGGGATACGGGAAAGTGCTGGGTCTTTGTGGAAACTCTGCTCTGTTCCCTGTCTTTACAAAAGGGCAGGGTGAGAATCCACCAAAGAAAGAGTATACAGAGTTTGGCTGCAGGGGCCCATCAGACAGACTCTGTGTGTGTGTGTGTGTGTGTGTGTGTGTGTGTGTGTGTGTGTGTGTGTGTGTGCAGCACAATAGAAGATAGGTGCTTGGATTCTGTGTTTCTCAGTAAGCCATTTGGGCCCTCTGGGCTTCACCTGCTCCATCTGCAACCCTGAGGGTGGAGTTATCTAGACCAGTGCTCCTTGGACTACATCTTGGTATCAACTACATCAGAATCTTCTGGGGTTCCCTCTGAAAATGCAAGTTTCTGGGTTTCAGCCTTATGTAAGGAGGGACCTGAGAAACCTGCATTAAAAAAAAACATTCCCCCAAAAGATATCTCTCTCTCTCTCTCTCTCTCTCTTTCTCTCGTGTGATCTAACTCTCAAGACCTCTAGAATCTAGATGAGCACTGCCCACTGAGAAACTCTAGGCCTGAGAGAGTCTCATGAATACCACTAAAGGACCCTGTGCAGACGTTTCTCAAAGAGCCTTCTAGGCCAAGAGTTAGCGCTGACTTGCCCCACCAATTCTGCTAGCATTTCAAACACAGTGGAAACAAAAGTTGAGTCTCTGCAAGGCTCCCTGCATCTCTGCCGCTGTCCCCCTGCACCTCTGCCGCAGTCCCCCTGCACCTCTGCCGCTGTCCCCCTGCACCTCTGCCGCAGTCCCCCTGCACCTCTGCCGCTGTCCCCCTGCACCTCTGCCGCAGTCCCCCCCGCACCTCTGCCGCAGTCCCCCCGCACCTCTGCCGCAGTCCCCCCCCCCCCGCACCTCTGCCGCAGTCCCCCCGCACCTCTGCCGCAGTCCCCCCGCACCTCTGCCGCAGTCCCCCTGCACCTCTGCCGCTGTCCCCCTGCACCTCTGCCCCTGTCCCCCTGCACCTCTGCCCCTGTCCCCCTGCACCTCTGCCGCTGTCCCCCTGCACCTCTGCCGCTGTCCCCCTGCACCTCTGCCGCAGTCCCCTGCATCTCTGCCGCAGTCCCCTGCATCTCTGCCGCTGTCCCCCTGCACCTCTGCCGCAGTCCCCCTGCACCTCTGCCGCTGTCCCCCTGCACCTCTGCCGCTGTCCCCCTGCACCTCTGCCGCAGTCCCCCTGCACCTCTGCCGCTGTCCCCCTGCACCTCTGCCGCAGTCCCCCTGCACCTCTGCCGCTGTCCCCCTGCACCTCTGCCGCTGTCCCTCTGCATCTCTGCCGCAGTCCCCCTGCACCTCTGCCGCAGTCCCCCTGCACCTCTGCCGCAGTCCCCCTGCATCTCTGCCGCAGTCCCCTGCACCTCTGCCGCAGTCCCCCTGCATCTCTGCCGCAGTCCCCTGCATCTCTGCCGCAGTCCCCTGCATCTCTGCCGCAGTCCCCCTGCATCTCTGCCGCAGTCCCCCTGCACCTCTGCCGCTGTCCCCCTGCACCTCTGCCGCTGTCCCCCTGCACCTCTGCCGCTGTCCCCCTGCACCTCTGCCGCAGTCCCCCTGCACCTCTGCCGCTGTCCCCCCCGCACCTCTGCCGCAGTCCCCCTGCACCTCTGCCGCTGTCCCCCTGCATCTCTGCCGCAGTCCCCCTGCACCTCTGCCGCTGTCCCCCTGCACCTCTGCCGCAGTCCCCCCCGCACCTCTGCCGCAGTCCCCCTGCACCTCTGCCGCTGTCCCCCTGCGCCTCTGCCGCAGTCCCCCTGCACCTCTGCCGCAGTCCCCCTGCACCTCTGCCGCTGTCCCCCTGCACCTCTGCCGCAGTCCCCCCCCCGCACCTCTGCCGCAGTCCCCCTGCATCTCTGCCGCAGTCCCCCTGCACCTCTGCCGCAGTCCCCCCCCCCGCACCTCTGCCGCAGTCCCCCTGCATCTCTGCCGCAGTCCCCCCCCTGCATCTCTGCCGCTGTCCCCCTGCATCTCTGCCGCTGTCCCCCAATTTCAGGCCGAGTGAGGCGGGAGTAGTCACATCACTTGCAGAGGCCAACAGCCTTGTTCCAGAAGGGCTTCTTTGTGTAGCCGTTTGGCCTGGCCCAGGACTGCTCTTCCTGATCGCTATCCCTGGACAGCCCTCTGCCTGCTGCACTGTGCAGTCAGAGTGGCTCTGTGATGAGGACAAAAGCAAAATCTGATGACACATGGCCAAGAGCCCTGATAAAGCTAGCCTTGGCTTTTGTTTTGGTTGCTTTGGAGACAGGGTCTCTTGTTAGCCCAGGATGGCTTCCAAACTCACTATGTAGCTGAGGATGAGTTTGAATTCTGATCCTCTTGCCTCTGTCCCTGGAGAGGTGAGATTGCAGGCCTGTGCCACTATGTCCAATTTATATGGCATTGGGGATTAAATGTGGGCCTTTGTGCATGTACTTTACTAACAGGGCAACAAACCCAGCCCAAACATGATTTCCAGTAGTGGTGCACAGTCATCCCTCAGAGGGGATGAACGCAAAGGGCAGAAGGAGGATAGGTCAGGAGGCAACAGGTCCAGGCCGGCAGCTGGCAGTTGGCACCTGTGCCCAGAAACACATGGGTAGAGAGTAGGCCCAGCACTGGTGCCGGAGGGAAGTGGTTTCCCATCAGTAAGGGCTGAACTGAACAGGGCAAGCCCACCCAGCGCTGTGCGCTGACTTCCCAGGGTCTAGAACCGAGCACATAGCTACACTGAATCACCTCGCTCCAGGCTTCGGGTTGACTACTGCACATGGTGGAACTTGTAGAAGTATGTGGAAAAAGAATTCGCCTCCTATCCCTGGCACTCAGCCTCATGGCTGACCTCACAGTGGATCTCCAGACACAGGACCATCTTCCAGCCAAGATGGACTAAGTCCTGCCCTGACCTGGGCTGGCATTAGAATTTTGAGGCTCAGTTATAAGAGAGGAAAGGTGCTAGAGCCTGCCCCTACCCACCAGCCCTGTAGAGCTGAGCACCTGACCTGCTCAACTGCTGAGTGACTGACTTGCAAGTTAGCCTGCCATGTGAGCAGAGGACAAACCCCAGTCCAGGAAAGTATCTCTGCAGCTGAAAGTCAGAAGAAGGGGTGTTCTGAGGTGGTGAGGTGACTGGGAAGTGATATCAGGGGTAGCTGGGTGTATTCAGTTCCTTGACATGGGTACTGTGTTTGGTTTATGAAAATTCACCAATCTGTTGGCTTATGATGCATGCACTTGCTTGTATGTACCTTAGGTTCAATGCAAAGAGTGAACATTTCCAGCTAGCTGGTAGAGTCGTTTCCCCCAGATAGTCAGGTTTTGATAGTCTTATGTCAAGAAAACAACAAAAATCCCATTGTGGGCTGGCGAGATGGCTCAGCAGGCGAAGGTGTCTACAGCTAAGCCTGACCATCTCTGAGTTTGCTCAGGTGGGATCCACATGGTGGAATGAGAGAACCAACTCCTGCAAGTGGTCTTCTGATTTCTATATATGCACCATGGCACATGTACGGGTATGCACACACATACGCACACGCACATACGCACACACACATCCAGTGTGTTTTGAAACAATGGAGCAACCAAAAGGAATGTCAGTGCTGGAAATGAGCCAAGAGCACAGAATGGTCACGGTGTCGACATCTGGTGGTACCAGACCTTGGTGTGTTGTCTACAGATTTAGGCTATTTTGGAAAGAGATTCGGGAAAAAAAGATGACCCTTAAAGACACCATGATGTTGGGGTACGTGGACACCAAGGCCTCCCCTGGAGAATTCCACTTCTGTCCAAGTCATCACCCCACAGAGCCTCTGTGTTGCTTGTCTCTCTATCTTGACGTGTGGGATTTGGGATCAATGGGGCTTGACTGTGTTGGGGGCCATGGTGGGCTGCAGTAGAATACAGTCTTCCTGCTCAGCTCAGTGATCGCTTGGACAGTTGACTTGGGGAAGATTTGGTGTGTCCCAGGCACTGACGTGCGTTTCCAATACCGCTTTCTTTCTCCATGCCTCCATTCCTCCTGCACACAACAGAATCTCCATACTAAAGGGTTTTCTCTTTAGGCATGTCTCATCTAGTCAAGTGCTTACCATGCAAACATGAAGACCTGAGTTCTATCCCTAGCTGGGAGTGGCGACATTTGTAATCCAAGTGCTGGGAAGACAGAGGCAGGCAGATCCCTGGGGCTTACTGGCCAGCTAGCCTAGTCCAGTTGCTTAACCCAGGTCCCATTGAGAGACTCAAAAAAAAAAAAAAACTTAACAGAGTCTAAAGAGGAACCATTGGGACTGACCCTAGCTTTTACATCCATGTGCACACATGTGTGCATGCTCATTTTGCACACACATGAACATGAACCCACATAGAGAATTCCCTTTGGCAATCAGGCTGGGATCCTCCATAGCAGCAGACACCGTGTTCACATCCTTCACGTCTTTCAGGCCCTGCCTCCACCTGCCCTCTGCCTGCCTCTGCTGGCGTACAAAGCTCCTGCCAACGCATGTGCCCTGGGGCCCTGCACGCTCTCTCTAAGCCCTTCTTAGCCTTTAAGACCCAGAAATGGAACACAGGAAAGCAGTCTTGAAAGCAAACTTTTCTTTTTACCCTAAAGCAGGCCTACCCTCAAAATGCAGTAATAAGAGCAGGCCTGAAGATACCAAAGGAAGGGCCAAAAATGGCAGCTGGGGGCACACTCAATTACAAGGCAGATTTAATTAAGGGGGTACATGCCTTTCTCCCGTGTCCCGCAGCTGCCAACCTAAGCGTGAAGAAGAGACCCAAAGTATTCTTTGGAGAGCTGGAAAAGGCCAGGCATGTTTTTCTATTGGAGAACCTAACCTTGTCCCTGTATTGGGGGATTTTCTTGAGACCAGCAATCTGACCTGCTCTCGTTTATTAAATATGGGCTCCAGTCCCAGTTACTGCTAATTAAAGCCGTGGCATGCAGGGTCTGTTGGGATGTGGTGTGGTCTGCCCACTCGCAATGAGCCTCATCTTTCCCGGGTTGCAGAATTGGGGCTTGAGTGTATCCCGGAGGCTTTTGGTTCGCTTCTCCCCAAATTTCTGCACCTTAATGACGACCGCTGGCCTTAGAGAGGACAGAGATGGCAGTATTCATCCCTCCAGTTGGGTGTGATGACTGGGTGGGCTGTTTGGCAGAAAACTAGGGTGTAGAAGTCTGGAGATTCCCAAAGCTGGCAGACCTTGGATGTATCCACTGGGTCACTTTCTGGCTGACTGGAGCAGGAAAGTAATTTGGGTGCTCTGTGCCTCAGTTCCTTTGCTATAGCACCGGGAGTGATAGGAGCTAACTCAGCTTGTCGCAAAACATGGTCCTTGAGCCAATATCATCAGCATTAATGTGACCATTAGATAGGCAGGTTCTTGGCCCTGCCCCAGGCCTACCCCACTAAGTCAGGAACTCTGCTGGGTAGGTTCAGCCATCATTTTAGCAAACCCTTTGTATGAGTCTGGTGTGTACTCAGATTTGAGAAGGACCCTGGGCTTCGCAGGGCTGTGGTAAAGATCAAATAAGATAATGGAAAGAAGCTGGCTTAAAGCTGAAAGCCTTGACCTTGTCTATTCTAATACCTGATAACACCAGAGCGCCTAGTGTTCTCTCTCTCTCTCTCTCTCTCTCTCTCTCTCTCTCTCTCTCTCCCTCCCTCCCTCCCTCCCCCTCCCTCTTCCTCCCTCTACCCCCCTCTCTGAACTGTGTTTTTTTTATAGTCAGTAGATACCTTGTATTCTAATTAAACAAAGGATATTTTTTCGAGAAGAGTTAGACAAAAACATATAAGAACCTCTCCTCCCAGAATGTTCTTTCTGGCTTTGTCCTTCAGACCAGGGTGAAGGTAGATCTAATCCTGTGCTTTCTTGGCACCTAGACACCACGTATCTGGTTGCACATCAAAGGTCACTTCAGCCAAGCACCAATTTTCCAGAAAGCAAGTCCATCTTGGGTGCCTGAGCCCAAGAATAAAAATGAACTTGACCTAGGGCTGATGGGGCTCTGAGCTGCATATGCCTAGATCCATGCACAATCTTCACAGCTAGAGAAGAGCCTTGCATGGTTTCCTATGAACTTGACTAAAAGGGAGCCTTAACTTGGCAAAGGACTGAATCAAAACTGTTGTGTGTCTGTGTCTGTCTGTCTGTCTGTGCATGTGTGCATGTGTGCATGTGCGTGTGTGTGTCTCAGTTCCAGGCAGGCGCTAACAGGTCTGGTTCCTATGAATGTGTCATTGTGACAACGACTAAGAAAAACACTTTTTTACAGAAAAGACCTCACTGTGTAGCTCTGGCTGGCCCTGAACTGACTGCATCAACCACACTGGTTTCACAGCTTCCAGCAGCTGTCTTCTTTCCTCTGGGCCTGAGTGAGGCATGGCGTCATGTTATCAGGGTAGAGATGGTGTGCTGAGGCAGGCGGCTCCCCTCCTGGCTGCCAGGGAGTATTACATATGTCCTTCTCAGACCCTCACTAGCCTTTCTCCAACCAGTCTTCCCGCCGAGAGCTCGTTAAGCCATGAACACCCCGAGGGATCCCTCTATTCATGGCGGTATTGTTCTGGTGAGATGCTCACCTCTCCACAGTACCACCCACTGGGGGGGGCTAGACCTTCAATACATGAGTCTTCGGGGGACACGTCAAATCCAAACCTCAGGAGCAAGGAAGAAAATGGGGCACAGAATGCTTTAGGGAAACCCACAGTCTGCGAGGGAAACCAGGAGGGAAAATGCTTTGCTCCGTTAATATGATCATTTTCTAACCTTCCCCTGCCAGGCAGCCCCACAGTGAAGGAGCCCAGGCATCCCAGGCAGACTTTCCCAGGGCAGCACCATGGGATGAGGGTTTAGCAAGTCCACTTGCCATGGCCACAGACCCTATTTTATTGGTTCCCCACATTTTAGCATTTCTTAAACTAAGATAAATTCTTTTTTTTAAAGATTTATTTATTTAACGTACGTTGGGGTTTTGCCTGCATGTATGTCTGTATGAGGGTGTCGGATACCCTGGAACTGGAGTTATAGATGGTTGTGAACTGCCATGTGGGTGCAGGAAATTGAAGCCAGGCTCTTTGGAAGAGCAGTCAGTGTTCTAAACCACTTAAGCCATCTCTACAGTCTCCCAAGATAGATCTTTTTGAGACAAGAGTCTCACTGTTATCTGAAGCTCGTGATTCTCCTGCCTCAACTTGCTGAGTTCTGGGATTAGAGGCATGGACAACCCATTGATCTTTTGGGCATGGATCTTGTCATCAGTGACTTCTAGAACCATGAAAATATGGTGGTTGTTTCACAAATATTCACGGAGAAACAGAGTTCTAGATGCTAGGAATATGGAGGAAGAGGCAGAAATGATAAATTCCAGTGAGTAGTAAAAACAAGGAAGGTCAAAGAATGGGAAAGACCATGGCTTATACACACTCTGCTCACAGTGTCCAGGAAGGGGCCCGTTCGATTTTGAATATAGCTGTACTGAGCGTCCATCAGTTAGAGCTCACACGCTCAGGTAGTGCTGGATACGGAAAGTACTTTTAGCAATGTGATTGATGTGTCTTTTAGGTTTACAGAAGTATCTCTTTACAGAGCAAGCTTTCTGAGTCCCTGCCTGTCATTTGACTTATGCCAACCAGGAAGGAACAAATCTTGGCTGCCACGTCCTTGTGTCTATAAAGGTTGACTCAGAACTGGTATAAGTCTAAGTCAGATGGTTCTGTTTAGCCTGCCTTACCTTTTACAATGCTTTATGCAATCATTTATGTGTGGTTCAGTCAGCTGCGGGACCTCTGGGTGGAACAGGGAAGACCCGTGCAGTTCTCAGAGGGACACGTGCATATTCCACACCAGAAAGGCCTGTCCCTCTGTTCACGCCGCATGGTCCAGCAGAGGTTCCTCGGTCATGATGAGAGCGGGCTTTGCTTGTTGTACCTAAGGGTGACCTTAGCTAATGAGGCCTGGTGCTCTTTCTGAGTCGCCCCTCTTTGGAAACTGCATGAGAAACGCAGAACAAAAAGAGGTGACATTCAAGGCTGTGTGACAAAGCTGTTCTGTAGCAGGTCTGAGGCAGTTTTGTGAGCCACTGTTTCCCTCCTTGGCTTTGGTTACCAGGAAGATCAGAGACAGATTGCAGATTCGGCTTGAATAAATGTCTATATTTATTTATTTATTTTTGGGGCGCAGGGACTAATGTATCCCAGGCTGGCCTCAGACTCACTCGATAACTGAAAATAACCTTGAATTTCTGACCTTTCTGCTTCCACCGCCCAAGCACTGGGGTTGCAGGCATGTGCCACCACACCTGGTTTTATGCAGTGTTGGGGGTTGAACCTAGGACTCCGTGCTGGGCAAGCACAGAGCAACTGAGCTATGTCCCTAGTCAATTAATGTTTGACTTTTTAAAAATTAGTACATTAACGAGCCGGCCACGATCAAAGACTACATATAGGCTTCAATACACCGGAGAGAATCGGTTTACTTCACAGCACAAATGTTTACTGAGTGACTAGTATGCCAAACACTGGGGTGTGGGGAGGAAACAGACAGGCATTGGGGCTGAGCGCTGTTATGGGATTGACAATCTGGAGAGCCAGCAAGGTACAGGTTCTTAAGACACAGAGCAGAAAGCTCCCACCTAGAGTCTTAAGGAAAGGGTTAGAGCAGCGGTTCTCAACCTTCCTAAAGGTGCAACCCTTTAATACAGTTCCTCACACTGTGGTGACCCCCAGCTATAGAATTATTTTGTTGCTACTTCATCATTGTAATTTTGCAACTGTTGTAATCGCAAGGTAACTATCTGATAGGAGGATATCTGATATGTGACCCCTGAGAAAGGGTCGTTTGACCCTCTAAGGGGTCACAACCCACAGGTTAAGAACACTGGATTAGCGCAAGTTCATTGAGGCAGCATGAGCTGAGTCCTAAAGATCATGGAATTGGGGACAAAGGGACAGCCTATACAATGGTCAGCTAGGAGGCTGTATAGTTTGTAAACGACACAGGACTTCAATGATGAGAGAAGGAGCCTGAAGTGAGGCTAGAGTCTGAGGAGCCCTCAGCCAGCTAGGAAGGCTTCAGGAAGCTGCTACTAGAATGTTCTAGGCAGAAGAATCGTGGGAGGGGGTAAACTTTGAGAAGGACCATCTTGGCTGTGGGATGAAGAGTGGTTTGGGTGGAAAATACTGGGCAGGGAGCAGAGGAATGTGAGGAAAGGAGGGCGGGTTCTGGACCAAGGGAACAGCAATGCGGACCTGCCGAAATGTTTTCTCCAGATCCATGGACAGCTAACAGTGCAGCCTGCCTGGGGGTGAGCCCCATTTTCAGCTCTGCCTCCCTGAGTATTCACGTAGGCTCTGGTGGTCACTATTACCTGGATGGATGGGGAAGAGGGAGTGCAGATGCAGCCATCCAGACTGCACCCCCATTTACAAACAAGAAAACAGTTGGCGAGTGGGCTAAGTGGAGCAGAGAGGCTTTGCCCCGCCAGACTCGAGTCTCCTGACTCTCACCGGCATCACTTCTCCAGGGATTGTGCTCTTACATGACACATCACGCTACAGGGGAAATGCAGGGCTTGAGAAAAAAGAAGTAGACCATGTAGACTTGTCAGGAACACGTCCCGCTAAATTAATTCACTTTTCTTCCCCTCAGTGAAATGAAAAGCTTTGGTGGTTGAGGAAAACACAATAGACGAATACATGTTGATGTAAACAAACATTTGGCACAGCTCGCTGTGACAATGCTCGCAGGAAACGTGGATCAAATTGGTGTGACTGCTCAGAGGAGAAACTAGTGCCTCCGAGTCACCACCACCACTCTCAAAATCCGAGGCGGAAATGCAGCTTCCTCTAGAAGCAATCCTTCTGATCTACAAAGCAAATCCAGGACAGCCAGGATTGTTACACAGAGAAACTCTGTGTTGAAAAACCAAAAAAAGAACCAAACCCAAACAACCCTTTTCTGAGGCCTTCCGACTGCAGTGGTCAGTAGGAGTGCAGGGGCTGGGATGAGAGCAGAGTGCAGGATGCGCTTGCATGTAGGAGCAGACCCATGACGAACTGGCCTGCTGGCCTCTATAGGTATGGAGGAGCAGGTCCTGCAGGCGTGAGAAGAGCTGGGTGCAGAGATGGGAGATGAGAGCCTCAGCATGCCCACCCATGTTCACACATGATCTCTTCTCTTGGCTTTACCCCTCTCCTGTCACCTTCATCTCCTACAGTCTCCATAGCCTCCCAGTTTGTTATTGAGTTGCATATCTGGGACTTCACTTATCATTGCCAGGCTCCATCTTAAAGTCATTCCTCTGCTGGCAATTCCCTGGGAGTCTCCACTTTTGATAGACCTGTTGGTGGAATGGGTCCAGCAGCCAGGAAGAGTCAGGGAAGGTCCCATTTCTAAATGGATATCTAGTAGAAGACTTGAGAGGCACAGGGTTTGAGCACAGTCCTTACCCCTAACTGCCTCAGGGAGCATAAGTCCTTGCTTCATGAACTCAGTGACCATTGATGGAGACCTTTCCCCCAAGGACAACTTTTGATCTGGATCTTGCTGTGCAGTGTCCTAGGGCCTTTGAGTGGTCATGGGTCAGTAAGGGGCCATGTGTGTCCAGGAGGAGAGTTACTCAGAGGGTGTGTGACCATGTGCTGAAGGAGATATCCTCCCTCTCCATGCGGGCTGCCCAGCATCCAGGATCTTGTGACTGGCTCAGGGGAGGTCCTCAGAAAACATTCATCTGTGGATACAGCTCTATGATTCAGAAGATGCCATGAGAACATGGCATTTGATCTAGGATGGGAGGGTTTCGAAGGAGACTCTAGTATGGAACGCAATACAATGCTGCTATGCACTAGACATAAAACAAGACACACAGGGAGCCCCAGATGTGTTTGGGGTGAAATAAAAGGGAGAGCTGGCTGTGAAAGGTTGGAGCCTGCTCCTAACTCTTGAAGGGGAAGAACTGAGATTCTCCTGAAAGACCCGAGCTGCATTCATATAGTGCACCTTCTTTAGACTGTTCCGAAATGACACACTGTGGGGCAACTCTTACTCCTGAATTCTGTCACTGGCGCTCTGAGAATTGAAGACAGGCGCCCACGAACTCACAGCTGTGAGTCGCAGCTTTGGTAGATGGTTTCAAAGCCTTTCATTCCCCACGGCACTTCACACCTTTGGGAAAGACTGTTGAAAGGAGCCTATGAATGAACACTGTCAAGTGTGAGAAGTGTCGAAACACCAATTCTTTTCCAATAAAGGGAAAATGGAGGG
Organism: Microtus pennsylvanicus; assembly: GCF_037038515.1. Classification (NCBI taxonomy): domain Eukaryota; kingdom Metazoa; phylum Chordata; class Mammalia; order Rodentia; family Cricetidae; genus Microtus; species Microtus pennsylvanicus. The sequence goes on along the minus strand of NC_134581.1, from coordinate 53,771,851 downwards.
TGTAGTTACACATAAACACACACATACACATGCACCCACGCAAATACATACTCCATAGTTCTAGAAGTCAGCTATCAGAAAGGACTTCTTCATTATGAAAACAACTAAGCATTGAATCCGCATTCAGAGGTCATTTGAACCTTACAACTTCGTTCACACTCTGGGGAACAGCAGAAAGTTGTCTTTTTGTTTGTTTGTTTGAGGCAGGGTCTCAAGTAGTAGTCCAGGTGGCCTTTAACATACTAGGTGGTCAAGGATGACCCCTGTCTTGACTTCCCAAGTCTGAGATGACAAGTATAAGTCACTACACCTGGTTTCCTGTGGTGCTGGGGACTGAACACAGAACTTACTGTGAGCCAAGCAAGCATGCTATCAACCTAGCTGCACCCCAGGCCACGCTGATGTCTTACATAATCCTATATACTATATATGCCTATATACCCCAGGCCACACTGATGTCTTACATAATCCTATATACTATATATGCCTATATACCCCAGGCCACGCTGATGTCTTACATAATCCTATATACTATATATGCCTATATACCCCAGGCCACGCTGATGTCTTATATATACCCTATATACTATATATACCTATATACCCCAGGCCATGCTGATGTCTTATATACAGGCTATATATTATATATACCTATATACCCCAGGCCACACTGATGTGTTACATATATCCTATATACTATATATACCAATATACCCCAGGCCATGCTGCTGTCTTATATACAATCCCCACTTTTTCTCATTTCTGGGCTCCCCAGGGACTGCTTAAGGGGATGCTTTATGATTTCACAACCACCTCCATTGCTGTTTGTCCCATCCGCTCTCACCTGTCCCCCAGGCTTTATCTCCCAACCACCTCCGATGACCGCCCAGATTGTGTTGAGAGGTTGCTATAGGGGAGTACAAGGCTTGCCACAGTTCCCGGCTCAGTCTTTCTGGTCACTGGCTATATGGGTAGCCATATGTCTTAGGGTTTCTATTGCTGTGATGAAACACCATTACCAAAAAGCAAGTTGAGGGGGAAAGGGTTTATTCAGCTTACACTTCCACATCACGGCTGATCACTGAAGGAAGCCAGGACAGGAAGGGCCGGAACCTGGAGGCCAGAGCTGATGCAGAGGCCATGGAGGAGTGCTGCTTACCAGCTTGCGCCTCATGACTTACTGTCTTCTTTTCTAGAACCCAGGACCACCAGCCTGGGGTGGCTCTATCTACAATGGGCTGGGACCTCGCCCATCAATGATTAATTAAGAAAATGCCTTGCAGCTGAATCCTATGGAGGCATTTTCTTAATTGAGGCTCCCTCCTCTCAGATGACCTTAGCTTGTGTCAAGCTGACATAAAACACCATGTTATTCTATCTTTCTGAGCTCAGTTACCTTATCCACAAAATGAGAGCACGGTACTAGGTTATAGGGTAGCTACACAAATAGAGATAACTCAGAACTCTGGGCCTGCCCTCCACTGTTCTTTTGAATTCAGTTGCACAAGAGTGTGGTCTTGGTTTTTTGCCTGTGTGTTCCCTGGGGCAGCTTTTGTGCCACGACAGCAGAACTGGATTGTGACAGAGACGGTAAAACCTGTGAGGCTGGAAAATCTTCTGATCTAGCTTTTTGTAGGAAAAGTTAGTCAATGTCTTCTCGGGAAGTTGCCCAGGGCATAGTCAATGCTCGGTGAATCATGACTTTGAGGAAAGAACTTTAAACCCACTAGGTTTTGGAGTTAAAAAAAGTTATTTGTGATTGTAGAGCAATGGTTCTCAACCTTCCTAATGCTGTGACCCTTTAATACAGTTCCTCATGTTGTAGTGACCCCTCTCCAACTATAAAATTGTTTTCGTGGCTACTTCATAACTGTAATTTTGCTACTGCTGTGAATCGTAATATAAATATAAAATATGCAGGATATCTGATGTGCAACCCCTATGAAAGGGTCATTTGAACCCCCAGTTGAGAACTACTGGTCTAGAATGACACAAGGCAGTCTCTGTCTTCAAAGGGAATTTAGGGGTTGAAGATGTAGCTCAGTTAATACATTTCTTGCCTAACATGCACAAAGCCCTGGGGTTCATCCCCAGCACTGCTAATCCCAGTGCTTGGGAGATAAAAGAAGGAATTCAAGGTCCTCTTGGGTTGAATATCAAGTTTGAGGCTAGCCTGGACTACAGGAGACTGTCTCAAAAGATAGAAAGTAAACTGGGGACATAGTTCCGAGGTCAGATGAGTGTCTAGCATGTATAAGGTCCTGAGTTTAATTCTTACTACCAGGAAAAATAGAGAAAAATAATTGAAAATTTGGTGCTGGCAAGGTGGCTCCGTGGGGAAAGGCACTGGCAAACTGCTAGCCTGAGTTCAATTCTCAGGAAACACCTGGTGGAAGTAGAAAACTAATTTCTGCCAATTGTCTTCTGATAATCTTACTCAAACCTTGGCATTCACATACATGATCTCAGTCTCTCTAAATCTCAGCATGCATATACATGATCTCAGACTCTCTAAATCTCTCTCGCTCTCTCAGAGAAAAGGTGTGGAGGGAAATCCAGAACACGTGTTGTCCATGTTCCCTGAGGGTAAATAACCACCATGTCCTGCTTTTTCAGATGGCAGGGGACTGTGCCATCCTGTTATAGGCATCAGCCTTGCCTCCCGTGACTACATCCTCTCATCTCTGAGGCCAGGCCCCCACTCTATGTTTCTGCCCATAGTGACTGACAGTGAGAGCATCTGTTCCATTCAAGAACGCGTTCTCTGTGGATGTTATCTGGTCCCTCATTCCCTGGGTCCTGGTGAACAAGGACAATCCTCTAGTCCAGAGCTTCTGACCTTATGCATGACTGAGCTTTGTGGTGGGATATTTCTGTCATGGACTAGTCCTGTGCCTTGCAGGATATTTCCCAGCATGCCTGGCCTCTGTCCAGTAGATGCTGACGGCATGCCCCTACTTGTGGTCGCTAACAATGTCTCTACACATTGCCAAATGTTCCCCAAGGGGCAGATTGCTTCAGCTGCAAATCCCTAGGCTTAATCTCCAGTAACACAGCAGGTGAGGCAACAAGACCTGGGCCCAGCACGAAATAAGTTCATATTTAGAAAAGCAGGGTTCTGTGCAAGGGCACATATCCAGCCGTCCCGCTGCTTCATTCAGTAGAATGCTGGGGGCTCAGCTCCACTCTGCAGCCGCTGCTGCACATGGCCTGGGAACCTGGGTAGCTACTGACCCTTGTGTTGCTAAGAGGCCTCTCCCCCTCCCCCTTTCCTTCCTCTCCCCTTCTCCTGGGCAGGGGATTGGACCCAAGGCCTTGTGTATGCTAGGCAAGCACTCTAAATGAGCTTCAGCCGACCAAGAGAAGGGTTTCTCTCTCTCTCTCTCTCTCTCTCTCTCTCTCTCTCTCTCTCTCTCTCTCTCTCTCTCTCTCTGTTGTGGTATATGTGCACTCAGAGGTCAACATTGGGTGTTTTCCTCTATAACTTTCTACCTTTTTTTTTTTTTTGAGAAAGCCTCTTACTGAATCTGGAGCTCACAGATTTGCTAGACCGGCTGGCCAAGGAGTTCCAGGGAGCTTGCCTGTCTGTTCCACCTTGGCGCTGGGCTATGACTATGCATCCCTGAGCCTGACATTTACATTGGCCTTAGGGATCTGAACTCAGGTCCTCATGCTTGCGTGACAAACACCAAGTTCTTTACTGACTGAGCATCTCCCTAGCCCAGACGAGTTTTCAAAACGCTGCCTTCCACAATGCCAGGAAGGCTGCCCTAGGATGTGAACAACCCCCAATCCCACCCCATGCCAGTTTGTCAGCTTCTTCATTTTTCATATCCAGCTCCACTTCAGAGGGAGTTTTTGGATCCTTGCTTGTCCACTGGTTCATTTATCCCCCTCCCCCCCGTTGTTACCCATTTGCTCTGTGGGCTGATCATTTGGTGGTATATAGGTGGGATCAGGGCCACAGACTTACCCAAAGTGGATTGATGGTTAAGGGGAAGCAGGCATTGGAAACAGATATTGCAGCAAGAAACTAAAGGTACTTGCCACCAAGCCTGACAACCTAAGTTTGATCCCTGAGAATCATATGACCTAAGAAGGGAATAGATCATCCCAGAGGCATGTCTAACAAGAAAAGCCAAGGAAAAAGTCATCAAACAGTTCACATTGAGAGACAGGCAGCCTTGGGCTAGAGAGATGGCTGGGCTATGAAAGGCGAGGTGCACAGCCACAACATCACAGAGATTCAGAAGAGCGAGAGATTTAAGGTGACAGTGTAGACAAAGCCATGTCCTGGAAACAGTAACGAGAAGTTTGAGAGACAGCTGGGGCTGCGGGGCTGCTTGGAACAATGCACGTCTGTAATCTCAGCACTTGAGCGGCAGAGGCCGGAGGATGAGGAATTCAAAGCCAGGCTGGGCCACACAGTAAGATCACCTCTTATAACATGAAAAGGGAAGGAAAAGAAAAAGGAGGGAGGGAAAAGAAAAGTGGCACAGGCAAGACAGAGCACAGCAGGGGTGAAGTCTGCTGTAGAGAAAAAGAGGGCAGAAGAATGAGCATTTGGATCCAGTGCTCTGTGGACATGGACTTGAGAAGAGTGAGCAGCCAAGGTCTGAATTGGAGGGGAAGATGCAGAAGTGAGCAGGCAGGCAGCTCTTGTAAGATATTCGGAACAGAGAGAAGCCAGACCAGGAAGGGGGTGGTTCTTACCCAGTGGACAGACACAAAAGATCCACAGCTGGTCACCAGTCCAGAGTGACATTCAGTTTAGACATCCCACTTTTCCTTGACCCCCTGTGCAAATGCCAGTCAAGTCCTGGCCCCATCCCCCAGCCTCTCCTGTGTAAGAGATGAGCCCTGAGAAGGTGGATGTGAAGGAGTGAGGGACAGCAGTGTGCCTGACGGCAGGTGAGCCGCTGCACCGCTGCAGAGAAGCACCTGACAGACAGCAGCTGCACCCTTGCAGAGAAGCACCTGACAGCAGGTGAGCAGCTGCACCACTGCAGGGAAGCACCTGACAGACAGCAGGCGAGCAGCTGCACCCCTGCAGAGAAGCACCTGACAGCAGGTGAGCAGCTGCACCACTGCAGGGAAGCACCTGACAGACAGCAGGCGAGCAGCTGCACCCCTGCAGAGAAGCACCTGACAGCAGGTGAGCAGCTGCACCACTGCAGGGAAGCACCTGACAGACAGCAGGTGAGCAGCTGCACCACCACAGAGAAGCACCTGACAGCAGGCGAGCAGCTGCACCACTGCAGGGAAGCACCTGACAGCAGGCGAGCAGCTGCACCACTGCAGGGAAGCACCTGACAGCAGGTGAGCAGCTGCACCACTGCAGAGAAGCACCTGACAGCAGGTGAGCAGCTGCACCACTGCAGAGAAGCACCTGACAGCAGGCGAGCAGCTGCACCACTGCAGGGAAGCACCTGACAGACAGCAGGCGAGCAGCTGCACCACTGCAGAGAAGCACCTGACAGCAGGTGAGCAGCTGCACCACCACAGAGAAGCACCTGACAGCAGGCGAGCAGCTGCACCACTGCAGCTAAGCACCTGACAGCAGGCAAGCAGCTGCACCACTGCAGGGAATCACCTGACAGCAGGCGAGCAGCTGCACCACCACAGAGAAGCACCTGACAGCAGGCGAGCAGCTATACTGCTACAGGGAAGCACCTGACAGCAGGTGAGCAGCTGCACCCCTGCAGAGAAGCACCTGACAGCAGGTGAGCAGCTGCACCCCTGCAGAGAAGCACCTGACAGCAGGCGAGCAGCTATACTGCTACAGGGAAGAACCTGACAGCAGGTGAGCAGCTGCACCCCTGCAGAGAAGCACCTGACAGCAGGTGAGCAGCTGCACCACCACAGAGAAGCACCTGACAGCAGGTGAGCAGCTGCACCACTGCAGAGAAGCACCTGACAGCAGGCGAGCAGCTATACTGCTACAGGGAAGAACCTGACAGCAGGTGAGCAGCTGCACCACCACAGAGAAGCACCTGACAGCAGGTGAGCAGCTGCACCACCGCAGAGAAGCACCTGACAGCAGGTGAGCAGCTGCACCACCACAGAGAAGCACCTGACAGCAGGTGAGCAGCTGCACCACTGCAGGGAAGCACCTGACAGACAGCAGGTGAGCAGCTGCACCACCACAGAGAAGCACCTGACAGCAGGCGAGCAGCTGCACCACCACAGAGAAGCACCTGACAGCAGGTGAGCAGCTGCACCGCGGCGGAGAAACACCTGTGACATTTGCAAATCTGTCTGCCAGGGAAGCTGCTTGCCAGGGAGGCCGTCCCTACCCACAGTGTTTACTCTCCCACGGTGTCCTTTCTGTGCCAGGAGCATTGTTATATCCGCTTGTACCTCCTGATATTTAAAGTCTTCTCTTTCTACCCAGGAGCGTGTTATGAATTACAGCCTTCTTGACCCCCAGCCTTTTCCTACTTCTTCCCAGGTTCATTCATAGCTTGTTTGCTGAAACCTGAAAGGGAGAAACCAAGATCTTTTACAGCTGCCAACAACTGCTTTACAAGAAAGAGCAAAAGCAATTTAACTAGAATCAAATGCTTAAATTAGAATAAGATCAACCCTGTGAACGGATGAGAACTTGTAGTATATACGCAGAATGGCATAGCACTCAGCTGTGAAAAGGAATGGAGAGTGACTTCATGCTAGAAGGACAACCTTGAGAATGATGCTAAAGGAAAAAAGCCACTCTGAGATCACATACCATGTGACTGCATTTATAGAAAATAGAGCAGGCAACTCCATAGAGAAAGCGGATTAGTGGTTGACAGGGTCTGGAAGGAGGAGAATGGGTAGTAACCATTGACTGGTTTTGGGTGTCTTTTGGGGGTGATGAAAATATTCTAGAACTAAATAGAGTTGATAGTTTCCCACACACTGTATTTTATTCCTTGTCTATTATGTCACACGAAAGAAGGATAGTTACAAAATGGGACTGAGGGGGTGGTGAGATGGGTCAGCAGATAAAGGGGCTTGCCACCAAGGCTGACCGCCCAAGTTCAATTCCTGGGACTGGTGTGACGGTAGGCAAGAATCTGATTCTTGTGAGTTATATTCAGATCCCCCCACAAATAAGTACGTGCAATTTTTTTTGTTAAATCCTTCTCATTTTAATAGTTTGGATAGCAATGTGCTGTACGTTTTTCCCCACTCCCCTTCCACCTTTATAAATGTAAATTTTTAAAAAAGATTTATAAAGGGGACTAGGGTTGCAGATCAGACTGGTAGAGTGCTTGCCTAGCATGCATGAAGTGCTAGGTTTGGATCCAGCACCACATAAAAGTTAATGTGGTTGTACATGTCTATAATCCAGGACTCAGGAGGGAGAGGCAGGATCGCCAGATGTTCAAAGTTAAGGAATTCTATGATAGGACAGTAAGCACTATGGACTCTGAATCCAGAAGTACAAGGTCATTCTAAACTACATGAGAATTGAGGCTAGCCTGAGACATAGCCTTGGCTAAAAAATTTTCTTGGTTGTTGTTATAAAAAAAACTGTAACCCTGCCATGATGGGAGAGAAAAAACACAGCTGTGGCTCAAACCACACGGCCTTTGATCAAATGAGGGTCTCCACCAGCTCCTCTCAACTTTAGCTGAGCATCAGGCTCACTGAGGTAGCTCGAGACCAGTGAAGCAAAACCTCACAGCCAGGGCCAGGCAAGATTAGAAGCTCACAGAAATTCCTACGTGCGGCAAAGGTTGGTAAATGCTGCTTAGGCCAGTGGTTCAAAAATGTGGAGCCCAGCAACAGCAGGACTTCAGGGGGATGTATTAGACACGCAGAGTTTACAGCTCCAGCTCTAAACTATGGCATCAGAAACACGGAGTTTCAGAAAGCCTCAGTGGTCTGTGTTGTAACAAGTGTGGCAACCACTCTTCTGAGCCTGGACCCTGTGAAACAGAGGGCACATTCTTCAACCTCTGGGTGAAAGTCTGGGAGCCTCTGTTATGTGTTTGCCTTCATGATAGCTGTTGTGAAAATACAGAGGCCTACTCAAGCCCTCAGGCATCCTGTGGGTGAGGTTCTTGGAATAAGATGGGCCCTTTATGGCTGGGTTATAGTCCATTGGCTGTCTGTGCGCCGGTTTTGCTTAGTCACCCTTCTGTTGAGAGATATGGGCTATTTCCACTATTTGGCTTTATGAATAACGTTGCTGTCTAGCCAGGCCGGTGGCCACAGTCTGCTGTGGACTCAGCAGTTTCACACCTCGTGCAGCTCCCTCGTCCATGAGTCAAAGAAGACCAGCAAGAACGTCGTGCGTGCAGCTGGCACAGGCAGCTGCTCGGTTTCATTCTCAGGGTGGGCTAGTGCCACGTTAACACCTGCTGTGCCAGTTTGTCGTCTCTGTAGTTTTTTTTTTCATTCAAGAACTATTGGTTGCAAACTTCAGGATATCCAGGCTCTTTAGCAGGAATCACACACACACACGCACGCGCACACACACACACACACACACACACACACCAAGCTTCCACCTAACACACTGTGTCTTAGTCCTTGGCAGGCACACACACACACACACACACACACACACACACACACACACACACACACAAAGCACGCTTTCATCCAGCGCACTGTGTCTCAGTCCTTGGCAGGCACTGGGATCACTTGGAGAGGTGATCTTCAGTAACGTGCCCTGGGTCCACCCACATAATCTGGTTCAGTAGGTCTAGGAAGGGGCCTAAGAATCTTCATTGTTCTATTGCTTTTCTTGTTTCCTTGATTTTTAGCCAAAGGTGACCTTGAACTTCAGATCCTCTTGTCTCTGCCTCACGAGAGGTAGAATTTCCCATGTGCACCTCTACACTTCATTTGGTGCTGGGGATGGAATCGGGGGGCTTCTTTCATGCTAGGCCAGTGCTTTGTCTTTAAGATATATCCTCTAACCGAGCTACATTCCCAGCTAGAGTATATATCTTGAAGGAGCTCTAGGGAGATGGGGGTGATGCTGTTTCTCTGGGAGACTTTAAGTACCACTGGACCACTGGGGTAGAAAGACCAAGCCCTCTTTTGCTAAGTGTAATTGCTGCAGGGGTGAAGAGCACAAAGGCCCCCGCACAGCACAGAGCAGGGAAGTATTTTGATCTGCCTTAGAGTGCGAGAAGGCAGATATTCTGGGGAGTTGCCAAGAAGTTCAGCCCATCGGGATAAAAAGGCAAGGTGAGAGCAGCAGGCAGCAGTCCAGGGGGGAACTGTGGCTTCTCTGTGACAAGCAGAGAAGACAGCAGGTCCTGAGAGCCTGCCAAGAGGGTGGCTGAGATGGAGGAGCAAAAGCAAATAGATAATTTACCTTTGGCATCTTGGAAACCCCACCCTCCTCGCTATAAAAGGCTTTCTTCCAGAAAGGACCCGACAAAAACCTTGACGCCAGACTGTGAATAATTATGGAGCCCTTTTGTCCCTTATTCCAGCAATACTGGAGAAGACTGGAGAGGATTATAGGCAGGGTGGGGTGGGAGGGGTAGGAGGGTATGGAAGGGCAGGAGAAAGAGAAGGTTTGCATTGGCTAGCAGAGTTGATTGACTAACCCAGCCTCATCCTCCCTACCTGCACCATCGGTCCCTCCCACCACGGCAGATACAGAAATGGTGGCAGAGTGACCTGGGGTGGATTACAAGGCCTAAGCTGATTCTGTCTCTTAAATGAACTCAAATTAAAACAGATACAATAAAGATAAAATCTGGATACAAAGGATGACTTAGGCACCATTAGAGAACTCTGTCCACTTTGATTAGTCTGTAAGGTAAAACCCAGGGGACAGAGTGGCCTTTGGAGTGGCCCCTTCAAGTTTCCTAAGAGCTGCCATGGCCCTCTGGTCTTTTCCCTGTTCTAGCTGAAGCCTGATTCATCTATAACATGAACAAAGGGAAAGTTTCCATGCCGGTGTGATTCCTTGACCTCTATTAGTAAATAACACAACCAGGAGACCTCAGCCATCAATGATTAACCTGTGGTCCTGGCATCTTCCTTTCTTCTGGATGGTTCTTGCCTTTCTGCTGTGTCTGACTACTTAATAGACAGGGGCAGGCCAGGGGTAGGCCAAGTCCAGCCAAGTGTGCTTAGGTTCATTGTGAGAAACCATATATATTTCTTAAAAATAACTTCTTAGTGAACTGCAGGAATAAAGTGTACTTTAAATATATTTTTAAATGTAGCTCTATATTCAAAGAATATCCTAGAAATCCGTGGTTCTGAGTTGGTTTTAGAGAAAACAGACTGTTCTTCGCTCCTGAATGGGATTCTGGGGCTTAGCTGCATTTTCTGTGGTTCCAGCCACGGGATCAGGACTGATGGATGACCTCTCCAGAGAGAGGTAGTGACCAGCCCCCTGAGAGGAAGATCTCTTTAACACATAGAGGTTCATAAATGAGTAGGTGATGAATGATCCCTGCTTAGCCTCAATGCAGAGTAGTTTATTTCTTGGCAAGAAGCCCAATGGACCCCAGTTCTCTCTGAATGCATGCCTCCTGTGCACCTGACAGACCCCAGCTATGGGCTTTGGCATAGGCCCCCCAGGCTCTTTATCTGGAAGGCTGCTCCTCCAGCTTTGTTCGTGGGTCATTCCATCTCGTTCTTTAAGCTTTGAAATGGATGGCTCCTCCTCCGGAAAGTCTGCCTGCACCACTACCCAGCAGCGGTTTCCCCTTTCCTCCATCAGGGCCCTGGTTCGGTCCCTCCGAAGCACCAACTGCAGACGGTGTTATTTGGCTGGCGTTGGGGTTGTTTATTTGTGATGGTCTTGATCCGTGAAATGTAACTGTACAAGGACAGAAAGTAGATCTGCTTTGTCATCCGTCGTATTCAGTACTGGGTCTAATGCCTGGCACACTGAAGGCACCTTTTGAAGAAACGAATAACTTCAAAATTAAATAGCAGTCCAAGAAGGAAATTATTAGAGATTTTTTCCTTTATTCAATATATAGCTACTCAGGTGTGTGTGTGTGTGTGTGTGCACGTGCGCATGGGTGTGGAGGCCAGAGGTCAACCTTGGGTGCTGTTCCTTAGGAGTTGACCACTTTATTTTTGATGCATGATTTCTCAGTAGGACCCAGGGCTTCCCAGTTTTCAGCTAGGCTAGTTGGCCAGTGTGGCCCAGAGAGCCTCCCGTCAGCCTCTCCAGCTATGATTACAAGGGTGCTGAGGATCAAACTCATGCACTCATGCCTGCATGACAAAGTACTTTACCATATTGAAGGACCCTTAAAAGAAATCCCACACTAGCTCAGAATTGAGAATAATAGAGGGTTATTTATTTAGGGGTAGACTCACAAATCACAATCCTCTGCTGGAAGGGAGAATAGCAACTGAATCCCGCAGCCGGGAAAGAGAGCTGATGCGTGCTTTACATTGGCATAAATAGTATAAGAGGCCACACCCAAGTGGGCGGGTAACTTTAGGCTACTGGCAGTAGGAATTCCTACAGCACCCGTGTGAACTCTCACCCCAGCCCTTAAACACTGTTTTATTGTGACTGTATCCTATATAGTTAAGTGTGCATTCATGGGTGCTTTACAATTGCTGGTCATTTCCATGCGCACGTATGTGCTAGGAGTAGCCGTGCTTTTGCTTCCCCTAGACCCCTGAATACAACAAACTGGGAAGCCTTTGAGAGACTAACCAAAACCTACAAATGTTCACTGTATGGAAAATATCGCTGGTGGTTAGCAACAAGTCTCACCAATATCTAGAATGTCAACGTTGCATCATAGTCAAACAGTTCTGATGTGTTTTTGTAGCCAGTCCGAAGAGACAAGGCCTTAAGCATCCACACAGACACCCAAGGCACTGACCTCAGAGAGTGTGACCAAAAGTCAGGGCAGTCGGCAAGACTGAGCAACCAGTTTTTAGGAAAAAGCCCCAAAAGCCAAGCTCAAAATCAGAGACAAGACCATGAATATATCTTTACTTTTTATTATTGTTGTCAATCCAACTCCAAAAGATCCTGTCAAATCACAAATAAAATAATATATATTTTCTTTAAAACTGTGGGGCTGGAGAGATGGATCAGTGATTGAGAGCCCTTGTCAGAGACCTGAGTTTGATCCCAGCACCCATGACAACTAGCTCACAACTGCCTGGAGCTCCAGTTTCAGTGGATCTAGTTTCTTCCTCTGGCTTCCATGGGCACTGCGCTCAGATGCACCCACCAGCACCCACACGTATACACACATAATTAAAAGTAGCATAAAATCATTATTAATCTTGAGCACACAGGGTTGTCAGGGAGACATTGTAAACAAGCCTTAAGGGTAACTATGTGCGTCATGCTTTTACTATTATGTTAAGTGCTATAATGTGGATGTATCAGGATCATAAACCTAAGAAATTACTTGACCCATATATTTTTTTTTACCCAGACACCATGTCTGCAAACAGGCTATAAAATTATCCTTCAATAACTTGCATAAATTCTTTGCCCAGAGCAGTAATGCATCTCATGCTGTGTGTGCAGATATCTTCTGAGCACCGGGGCTACAAACTCTTAAGATCGCGTTATGAGGTCATCGGGGAAATTTGAGAAGTCACTGGATAGTTAATGCTAGTAATGAATTATAAACAGGTGTTACAGATGAAATGAGCATATGGTTTAAAGAACCCTCATCTTTAGTGATACATAAATATCAGCATGTCTTGGTCAAAGTTTCTATTGCTCTGATAAATACCATGACCAAAAAGCACTTGGGGAGGAAAGGGTTATTCTCAGCTTACAAGTCTCAGATCACACTCCATCACTGAGGGAAGTCAGAGCCAGAATTTAAGACAGAAACCTAAAGGCAGGAACTGAAGATGCCATGAAAAGTCACTTAGTGGCTTGCTTCCCAGGTCTGACTCTGCCTGCTTTTTTATACAAATTAGGAAGATCATGGGTGGCACTGCCCACAGTGAGCCAGGCCTTCCCACGTGTCAATCATTAATCAAAAAAAATGCCCTCCAGGCTTACCCATAGTCCAATCTGGTGGGGGCATTTCCTCTTGAAGTTCCCTCTTCCCAAATGACTGTAGCTTGTGTCAAGTTGCCAAAAAACTAGCCCGCACTGGCTTCCATAGTTGGGGGAGAAAATGAAGGAGCCCGGGGGTAGCTCAAACTACCGAGGTCGTGAAAAAACAGTACAAAGTGGTCTTCACGTCGCAGTCTTTCTCTATCTTTAGATAGACCCAGGCTGGCCTTGAACTCCAGGTTTTTCACCTCCTGGAGTGCTGAGATAACAGACACGCGATCATTCCTGGAGCTCTGCAGTGCTGAGGATTGAGGCAAACCATCTCCTGTCCTGCTTCAGCTCCATACGATGTGTCTTACTTTTGTTAATGCTTAGAAATTGCCTATAATCAAAATTCAAAATAAGATGCATAATGAGTTGAAAATGGTTGTGCATGCCTCTGATCCCAGCACTTGAGAGTCAGAGACTGGAGGCCTGCCCCAAGTTTAAGGCAAGCCTGGTATTTATATATTGAGTTTTAGGCCAGTCAAGGTTGCATGGTAAGACCCTGTCTCAAAAACAAAAAAACAAAACAAAACAAAAAACAAACAAACAAAAAAAACCCAAATGAAACTAAAGGACAAGAAAGCAAAGATACAGTGTATATTAAACACAAAAGAACCAGAGATGAGTACGGGGTTAGAAATCACGTCCTTGTTTTTAGGATGGCTGGCTTGCTCATGAGGCCAGCCATTCAGATGGCTGTCTTCCCAAAGCTGATCCTCCTCTTCAAGACGTCCATCATTTTTGCAGCCTGCAGACTCTCAGGAGCTCTGATTGGGGTTTTCATTGTCTGGGTGTCATTTTCAGACAGGCTGCTGTGTTCTGGTCTGCAGCATTCAGCAACCCCCCACCGAGTGCCTTCTTCAACCCAGGATGAATTCTGGTCTTCCAGGCTGAACCCTCTCCCGCTTCTGATGTCTGGCCAGGTCTGCTTTTCTAGTTTCTGAACATGCTGTGCCCACAGACTTCATAGATGTCCTATGCTGAAAATCTGTGCCTTTCCGAAGCTCATCTATTTCTCAAAGCCCAGTTCAAATCTTGCCAAAGCCAGTGTCTGCTTCATTATGGCTGAACTTCTCAGGCAGCTGGAGGTTCCTACAAGGGCGATGACTCAACTCTTTCTGCACCTGAGTTGCCTGAGGCTATCCCCAGACTCCTGCTCTTCCCAAAGACCTCTGCAGATCTCTGAAGGCCATTCCCTGTGAACATACACTGGCAGCTACAAACCATGGATAAAGATGGGCTCTTAAACTCATTTTAAAAATTCAGTCAAAAAGGGATAAGACTAGAACGGTGGTTACAAGAAGGTTTGTTCTGTTCTTCAGTGGGGAGGCCTGAATATACTTCCATGCAGATGGCGGAAGAGATCAGGGAAGGAAGGTTTGGTAGAGGAGAAAGAAAAGTGAGGTGCTGGACAAGCAGGGACAGTCTGGGCTATTTTAAAAATGTGGAAAATGGCTACTTTCTGCTTTGTCTTCCTGGGAGGGGGATGAGGAGAGAACGTTTGGCACGACCAGGCCACAGAAGCAAGGCTGCCTTTAGAGCACACTAGAGCAATCTGGTCACAGCAGGATAATGGGATTAATCTGACCAAAGCAAGAGAGGAAGCCTGGCAGTGCCACGGGGCAGGTAGAGGCCGGGCAGCCTGTGGAGGGCTCTCGCAGGCTGGCGTGGTGAGGGTCTAGCCTGAGATAGAGGAGGTGGTACCAGAAAGTTGTGACTCGACCAGCTGAGGGCAGAAAACCAGCAGGGTTTACCTGGCTGAGATTTTGAGTGTGGCAGGAATGGGGCCCAGGTGTTGTCTGATATGGCTCGGTACCATCAAACCGTGACCTGGGCCCAACGCGTTGACTGTTGCAACGTGTGGACCTCACTGAATGCTAAATTTTACAAACAAAACAAAACGAAAATGATTAACAACTTGTCAGCTGGTAGCTGTTCTCAAGAAGGCTGCACCATGGCTTGTATGCATACGTCTTTTCTCTACGTACCCTCTCCTGAGGTCCACACTTCGATCTCTCTTTAAACTGTTTCTCTGTCAGTTTGAACTTTGCTTCATACTGACTCAGACTGAAATTACTTTCATCTACACAGTCAGACATCGTAGTTTCACCTGAGCAAATGTCTTTGCAAGGGGTCAGGCTGTAGTATAAGGCTGTGTCTCTACGGCCACTGCCATCTTCCCTCGGGGCCCATCTGAGATGGGTTCCAAGCTGAGGCTTTCCTATGTCCTCCCCTTCAGGGAAGGCAAGTCTAGACCTTAGATGCTGGAGAGGCAGGATCTAGCAGCTCAATAGTGAGGAAGTTTCAAAAACTGAAATCTTAGGTCACCATCAACCTGTAAAATTGAGGGGTGAAAATCTCAAGAGGGGAAAATTGAGCCTGGATCGAGAGATGGGGGAAGCTGAGAGGACATAAGAAGGGAAAGAGGACCCTCACTATGGAGACTGACTGAAGCCTCTCTTCTGCTGAGAGCCAAGAATTTTAACATAACTAAAATTCTCTGTGAGTACGGCCCACATAGAGACAGCATTCTCTTTTCCATGGAGATACTGCAGATAAGAATGTTCAAACAGCAGAGGGGAGGGCTGGAAGGAAGTGGTAGTGAGCTTTCCAGGCAGGCATGTGCCATAGAGTCTATCACCAGTACTGCAAATAATATTAATATCAATAATGATAATAAAAGAATGCTAAAAACAACAGCAAAGGACTTGGGAGATGGCTCGGTGGGCAAAGTCACTTACTGCCCGGAGTGATGGCCGGAGTGTGATCCTGGAGACCCGCGTGGTGGGAGGAGAGAACTGAATCCCACAAGGTGTTCTCTGCATGAACTTGGAGGCATGCACATGTTCATACACCCATGTGCCCAGCTGCACATACATGCACGATAAAAAAATTTAAAAGACAATAAATTATGCATAAGCCTAAACATACATGACCTTTGGATTTAAAAAATTACCATGTGCCATATGATACACACACACACACACACACACACACACACAGAACAATACTGTAGAGTCAGCTCTCTGTGTCCATCTTTACATGGGTTCCAGGAATCGAACTCAGGTCATCAGGCTTGGGCACCAAGCTCTTTCCCTGCAGCTCATGACCTTTGGATTTAACCTGACCTCTTCCCCAGCTGGAGTTTTCTGAGATCTCAGAACAGGAGCATGAACCCTGCTTATAGTGAAAACATGCCTGGATTTCTTTGTAACTGAGATCTAGTAAAGGCTCCATAGTCCCTTGTGACCTATGGGTTTAATCCTATCAGCCTGTAATACCCAGTTCTTTTAGAAGCCACCCAGGGACCACATTTACTAAAAGAAAGAAGAACATCTCTTAGAAGCCCTTTGAAGTGTAACTTCTGAAGTCACCGATGCTGTATCTGGAGCTAATGCTAAGACACTTAAATAAGAGGTCCTCTAGAATTCTGCCTGTGTCTCTACTGCCTTTTCCTGACTGCCCTTCTGTCCCCTAACACCAACACATCTGTTAGCATCCTTTCTCTTTCTTCCTTTCTCCACTTCTTTCTTCCTCCCTTTCTTTTTCTCCCTTCCTTTTCTTCCTTCTTTTTTTTTTTAAGAGAGAAAGAGGGTTTCTCTAACTGTGTGTTTCCAGTGTAGCCCTGGCTATACTGGAACTCACTCTGTAGACCAGGCTGGTCTCAAAGTCAGAGATCTGCCTGCCTCTGCCTCCTGAGTGCTGGGATTACAAGTGTGTATCACCACCGCCCAATTTAGTATCATTTCTTAATAAACTCCTACTTTGCCTCTTTCAAACAGAAAGACGCTATGATCTAGTTGTAAAACTGAATGCTGGTCGAATGTGGTAATATGAAATTCTAACTTAGCTTTGCAGGGATGACAGTGATATTGAGTTTTTGCTTTGAGGGCTCATGGTTTAGGCAAGCCTACTGAGACACGTGCACATGAAATCAACCTGGTTTGTTTCAGAGTGATCCGGGCAGATGGCGAAGATGAAACGGGCCCGGCTGTAACTCATAAGCTGTCGCAGCTGGGTGATGTGGAGTGCACCTTGATTATCTCCCTCTTCTGTGGGATGCAGCTGAAATTTCCCCTACACAAATAATCTGGTTCTCAGATAATGCGGGTCCTGTACCCTGGGCCTGACAATTCCCAGTCAGAAGTCACAAGAGACATTTTGAACTGTGCTGTGATAACCAATTTTATATTTTAAAACAAAGATCTATTCACTTCTTTTTGCCACAAGTAGGGAAATTCATGAACTAGAAAGAAATAATATCTTGATTTTACTTGGGAAAACACACTTTGGGGTGTACATGGTCTCCTTCATAATCATGGGATGGAGCTAGGGATGGGGGTTCAACCAATGGAAGAGGTGTCAAGGAAACCCAAAGCAAAGGCAAGTGTTTACAGGAGCTGCTTTGTAAGAGTTGCTTCCAGCACAGGCTCTCTGGTAGAGTACACTTGGTAAGGGTCTGAAAGCTGGAGCAGGGTAGGTAGCTCAGCTGGTAGAATGATTGATACATAGCATCACCTAAACTAGGTATGGTGGTACATGCTTGTAATCCCAGCACTGGGGAGATGTGGGCAGAGGATCAGAGGTACAAGGTCTCAGGAGAGAGAGGGGGGGGGGTGTATTGTGATAGCTGAGACTCAATTGAGAAATTGTAGCCTTCAGTGACCCTCCCAGGCCTACTGTGGCTGGGATCACCTGGACTAGACAGAAGCTGGAGGACAATGGCAAAGAGTCTGCCACTGTCATGTTTGATATTGGTTGTCTGGATGCCTAGTCATGTGTCTCCCTCTCTGGATTCCCAAGTCAGGACATCATGAGTATATATGACACTGTCCCCAGATGTGCAAGGGGAAAGCGTCCTGATGTGGTGGTGTAGGGGGTCTATGAACTCTGTGAAGCCCTGTTTACCAGGCCACATCCTGCACTATAGTATGGAAAGCAGGTTTCCTTTCCAACAAGTGGTCCCAGCCGTCCAGAACCAATCCTCGCAGAGGAGGACTTGAAAAGATATTCTGGACTTGAACAAGTGATCTCATTTTCAAACTTTTTTTTAAAAGGCAGGGTCTCGTGTAACCGAGCTGGCCTCAGATTCACTATGTAACCAAGGCTGGCCTTGAGTTCTTGATCCTCTCGCCTCCACGCACACATACTAGGATTACAGAGGACCAGTAGGATGGCTCAGTGGGTAAACGTGTTAACTGTGAAAGCCTGGGATTCCAAATTCAATTGCTGGGACCCATGTGAAAAAAACAAGATATGGTGACATACAACTATAATCCCAGCATTCCTATCCTGAGATGGGGGCAGAGGCAGGAGAATCTAATCTCCCCAGAAGCTCACAGGCCAGCTAACTTAGAGTATGCATGCACCTGTACACGCACACACACACACACACACACACACACACACACACACACACACACACAGAGAGAGAGAGAGAGAGAGAGAGAGAGAGAGAGAGAGAGAGAGAGAGACAGACAGACAGACAAGAAAGAAAAAAAGAAAGAAAGAAGGAAAGAGAGAAATAAAGAAAGGAAGGAAGGGAGGGAGGGAGGGAGAAGGAGAGAGAGGGAGGGATAGAGGGAGGGAGTAGGAAGCAGTACTGGGTTTTGGATAGGCTCCACCATAACTGGCTCCCACTCTTTTTTAAAGGGAAAAAAACATGCGGGGGACTTCAAACGGGTAATCAAGTACCCTTAAAGAAATACACAGGAAACAGGTGGGGGAATTAGCAAGCGTGTGAGGACCTGCCATGTGCCAGGCGTGGTAGGAAATAGGATGAAGAAGACACTCCTCGCCTCCGAGGAGAATGTAGGAGAGAGGGGGAGGAAACAGATGCACAGAATCTCCCGGAGAGAAGACAGCAAAGCTTCATGATCCAAGCCAGGTAACTCTGGCATTAAGCCAAAGTTTAAATTTGGACAAATTGCTTCATCTCAGTATTTCATCTACAGAACACTTTCATCTTCTCCTTGTGGCTATGTCAAGGTTATAGATTCTAGAAGGGCCAAACTGCTAAAATAAATCCTGCTGCTGAGGGTAAAAGAAGCAGGGGGATGGGAAAGGCTTTTTAGACCCTGATGCCACGAGGGCTTGTGACGGGTGCCAGTGACTAGCTTGCCTGTGGACAGAGGCCAGG
Organism: Microtus pennsylvanicus; assembly: GCF_037038515.1. Lineage (NCBI taxonomy): Eukaryota > Metazoa > Chordata > Mammalia > Rodentia > Cricetidae > Microtus > Microtus pennsylvanicus. The sequence goes on along the minus strand of NC_134581.1, from coordinate 53,752,700 downwards.
ACTGGGGAGGTGGTGTCTACACCCCAGACTGCTCAGGGACACCAGCATCCTGTACCTTCGCTCTTGAAGCTGGTTCCCACTGGGCATTTTATCACAGGCACTAGAGCTGCCTTGACATGAACGAGCCTCTGTGAGTCGTTCCAACTTGCCTGGTGCAGAGGGTGAAGCTGCTTAGTCCTGTAATCTTCATAAATGTTGGATCTCAGGAGCCAGGAGGGACCTTCCAGAATACGGTATCCAACCCTGCCATTTCTACTAAGGTGGGAAACATGCCCTGGCTGTGGCCACTCACCAAGGCAGGGGGACAGGAGGTGGTGCAGGCGTGTTGCCCGGGCATTCCGTGTTCCTGCCTCGCTTTCTGCTGAAGCCTAGGCCACACTGACTCTATGTTTAACATGCTTATTTCTCTCGCCCCCAAATGCCCAGTGCAGCTCTAACTTCTAATAATGACTATGCAGGACACAGTTGACACAATTTCCTCCTTATAGCTTCCCAAGGTCTCAGTTATTAGAGGAAAAATGTCTGCCAGTAGTCTGAAAATCCTTTTAATCACCACGGAAGATAATCTTTTAAACGCAGATCTACATTCTTTCAAGATTTTTCCCCGTGGGAGTAACATAGTTTTCACTGGTTCTCAGGCTCCCTAATGCTGTGACCCTTTAATATAGTTCTTCATGTTGTGGTGACCCCCAACCACAAAATTATTTTCATTGCTACTTCATAACCGCAATTTTGCTACTGTTACGAATTGTAACGTAAAACATCTGTGTTTTTTGATGGTCTTAGGTGACGCTTGTGAAAGTGTTGTTCGACCCCTGGGGTCGCCAACCCCCAGGCTGAGAACCACTGGTTTATCTGAACATGGGATGGTTGTTTTCATTCACAGAGGAGTGGCTGCTAGCCAGTGTTTAGTAAGGAGTGCGAGCCCTGGATGGTTTCCACTCTAAGCCTGTTTCTCTTCACTGAGGACCTGTCAATTTTATCACAATAATTAGACTGTAGTCTTACCAGGCTTTCTTTCCGTCAAAACCCCGCTGTGCCCTGCTGTGCTTGTCTTCATGATGCCAGGCCTATAATTACTCAATATCTTCCAAGCATTGTTTCTGGGTTGCATCCTGCACTCTAGATGTGGGTATCAGGAGTCTGTGTCCACAGGGTTTCCTATCAGGAACATCACACTGTGAACCTACCAGCATCAGAGACCTACTTGAGCTATGATAGTCAGATACCCACGGTGCATCCTGACACAGTTTGGCAGATTCATCAAATTTTCCCCACGAGAATACCTGTTTGCATGTCCCTAGAGTATCCATCTTGGTGGCATCAAGACCTAGAGTCAATAGGTGGCATACATAGGTGCTCAACAAGCGGATGGTGAATTGCAGGATGTCTCCAGTCTTCGTGTAGGGAGGATATGTACTGTGTCAACATGGCAATGAAGTAGAGATTGGGTGGGGGCCCTAGTTTCTGGCCTGGGCTAATCCAGTCTCTCGACCTCTACAGGACTTTAACAGCAGATGGCTCTGAGATGTTCTCTGGGCCTGATTCTATAAGCTGGTATCTCCAGGTCTTGAACAGCTTACCTCTAAAACTAGGGCCGACTCTTCTCCCTCAAAGCGTTACAATGAGCAAAGGGGTCAAGCATTTCTTCCGACTCTCCCTAGTCTCAGATTACGTCCACATCTGAAGCCAAGGGACCAGTACGTATACTTGCCTCATGCAGAATGGTATGGTTGCCTATGGAAAGACGAGGGAATAGAAAGGAGTGAAAATTCCTGGTGGAAAACTAAGCTTCAGATTGGATCTCTCCTTCTAGGTGCTACTGGGGAAAAGAACTGGTCCAAGAAGTACCCATCGTGTGGGGGCTTCCTACAGTCCCCAATAGACCTGCATAGCGACATCCTCCAGTATGACGCCAGCCTCACACCCCTACAGTTCCAAGGTTACAATGTATCTGCTGAAAAGCTGTTGAACCTGACCAATGATGGCCATTCTGGTAAGGGGGAGATCTCAGAGACCCCAAAAGGCAGATCTGAAGTCCTGTTGACTCCCTGGTCTGACTCTTGTGTCTGGCCAGGAAGGGCCCCCTGGAGGCACTCAGGAGAAGGAGCTAGGAGGAGGCCGTGGGGCATTCCCGGCCCACTGTCTTGTATATGGGGGTGTGTGCTACAAGTCCTGGCTCCAGTGATGCTTCTTGGCAGCACATTTCCGAATCCCATCTCTTGAGGAAGCGGGAGGGAAGAGATAGGTCTGATCCCATTGGTCCATTGACTAAGCTGCTAGGGTGAAACCAGCAATTCGGTGGGTGGACACTCAGGGTTTACAGTCAGACAGACTGGGGTTAAATCATGACTTTGACACACACACACACATGAGCCCAGGTTTAGAGTGAGTCTTTCCAACCAAGGAAATTTTCAGAAGAGTGCCCAGCAGCTTAGGATGTAGTTGATTCCAGATGTTAATTTAGTTAACAACCAAGATTAGCCATCACAGATACTAATGAGTCATCAAACTGGATAAGAGCTTTAACTTCCTTGTCATTTGGAAGAGAGATCCATTGATCTGTTTGGTGAACATGAGATATGGGGCACATCAGTCTGTTGTACAGTAAATGCTTCTGAAATAGCAATTGTCATTGGAATATAATTTTCCAACTTGGGAAGTTTTTCACTGATGGTTCTATTATCACAGGCAGGAGCCTGATACACGGATAAGTAAAGAAACAACCATCATCGGCGTAGGTTGATACTTTCCAGGGGGATCCATGAAGGTGCTGGGGCTATTGGAGTTGCACTAGGGGAAGGAGGCCAGGTCTCAGACCCACAGGCATTATTGCTCTGGTCTACCCACTTGTACCCGTGCAGGGGTTACCTGCCTGCCTGCTTTCTAGCAGGGCTGGTCTGCCCAGGGTTCAGCTGGCCAGGGCTCTGAAGGCTGCTCCTCCATTCTTCACAGTGAGACTGAATCTGAACTCGAACATGTATATCCAGGGCCTCCAGCCTCACCAATACAGGGCGGAGCAGCTGCACCTGCACTGGGGGAACCGTAACGACCCCCGTGGCTCTGAACACACCGTGAGTGGGAAGCATTTCGCCGCTGAGGTGAGTGAACCGCCAGTCTGGTAGAGAGAACCTGGCGCTGGCTCCCCTCTCTGCGGTCACTGGGATAGAGCAACCTTCACAGTCTTTGTGGGCAGCACAGCAAAGTCTCACTGCCCTGCATTCAGTCCCTTCCTTTGCTGGAGCATCCTGAGTTTGCCTGTTTCTTTTACTGTGGGATGCTGTGGAGAAGGCCAGCCTTGCAGATGGCTTGGTGGATGCGCGTGGCCCTTTTAGAAAACATACTCTGCTGTGTGCACATGAAGACCTCACAACTTGCCTGGCTGTTAATCATACCAGGCTCATTGCTCCCCCATGCTTCTCAGTCTTAATATATCATGCTGCTCACAAATGTCTTTCCCAAATCCTCCTTCCTCTTCTTCGTCATGAATTGTACTTGGAATATGAGGACACTTATTCCGGACCGCTCTTATAGTTTGCCACAGATTAAGGGGTGGCTGGCACTAAGATGCGCAGGGCATGACTATGAGCGGAGATTCTCTGAAAATGGTTTGGGATATGGGAACAGCACTGTGTCATGTCGCCTTGAGATTCTAATCCAAAGTACCAAAGGGAAAGAGAAGGGAGGCAGCATGTTCTTGCTGTCTCACAGGCATGGGATGGGCTGGGATGGTGAGGGGTCTTGCATTCTTCCACTCCAAGCTCTGAGTTGGGGATGTGGCTCTGACTGTGTATAGGGAAATAGGAAGAGATAAATGGTCAGCCAGCAGACCCCATGCTAAATAATGGTACAACCATTCTCTCCTCTGTTCACAACTGCTGAACTGCTTAACGTCTCAACCTAATTATAGGTCTCTTACAAGTGTGGAGGGGATGTGATTCTGGCCCAATAGAATGGTAGGACTGGAGGTGCACAGATTTCAGAGCAAACCCTTCCTTCCCCGGAGCTCAGGAACTGCAATTTCTTGCAAGCTAATTGCAATGTTGAGGCTTCTGCTTCTCCCTGGGAGAATAAAGTGGCAGCTAGGATGTAGGTTTGGAGAGTTTACACATTTAAAAATATTTCCAGGGTGCTAGAGAGATGGCTCAGCAATTAAGACATCGTACTACTCTTACGAAGGACCTGAGTTTCATTTCCAGAACCCATTTTGGGAGCTCACAACTGCTTATAACTCTACCTTCAGTGGTTCCGATGCCTTCTGGCCTCCTCAGATACAGTATTCACATGTGCCCGTGCGCGCGCGCGCGCGCGCACACACACACACACACACACAGAAATCTTTTTAACATTTGAAACAAAATTTTGCTATGTAGTCCTTTGGCTATGTAGCCCTCACTGGCCTGGACCTTACTATGTAGACCAGGGTGGCCTTGAACTCACCAAAAACCTCCTGTTTCTGCCTTTGAAATGCTGGGATTGAAGGCATGCCCCACCATGTCTAGCTAAAATAAAAATAAAATCTTAAAAAATATTACTAATTATTGTATCCTCTGCTCTTAAGCTAATCGTCAGACAAAGCCTGGTAAAAAATAGGTCATAATTGCAAATACGAGAGAAAAAGCATCAGGACGAGCCTAGCCAGAGGATTCTCCGGAGAGAATCTCTTTGAAGTAGTGGTTCTATTGGGTGGGGACTACAGAAGATTCTTTCTGAAGCCCTCACCAGGGAACGCCTATAGAACTAGATTAGCTTTTAACCTACTTTTTAAATTAGTCTGAAAATGGTCAGATCTGAAGCAGACTGTGGGCAAAGGTCAAGCAATAACTATCTTGGGTAATTTAGACAAACAGATATCAACTCTGCTTCCCCATCCTAAGATGGTGTGGGCCGTTGTTCATGGGGAAAGATGGCGAAGCAAGGGCTCCTAAGGAAGCCTTAGCAGAAGATGACTTACAAGAAATAACAGGACAGTCAGATGTGGTGGTGCAGCCTGTAACCTAGCACTCAAGAGGCTGAATTAGGAACTTTCAAGCCCAAGGCTGGCGTAAGCTATACAAGTAAGACTCTCCCCACCACCCCCAAATGACCCTGGTCTATTCCCTCACACTTCACAACCATCTGTAACTCCAACCAGTGCTCTCTTCTGACTTCCTCCGGAGCCAGGCATGCGCATGGTACACAGATATATACGCAGGCAAAACATCCATACACATAAAAAAATAAAATGGAATGAAAAACAGCAAAAGGGTTATGTAATGACATTAAAAATAGACCTTATGCCAAATTCCTTTTAAAAAGGGAGATAACAAATGAATAGGAAAAAAGGAATCGAGATAAAGATTTCCACACGCAATAGTCAAGGGCACAGAATAGAAGGCGTGCATTTTGCATTTAGAGCTATCCACTAGAAAGTTTTCAGATGGCTGGTGATACTATCTTTAGGATTAAAAGTCAGATTAAGCAGGATTTATAATAACAAGGGTCATAATATGTGCCTTGTACACTTTCTAAATTTAGGATTTCTCAAAAACTTCTTTACCTCAGTAATTAACTTCTGGCCTGATTAAAAACTCCACCGCTAAGAATTTTATTTTGAGAAGATAAAAGTCTACATGTGTGGGAAGTCATTTTGTTTCACAGGCTCTGAAAATCTGATTGGGAAAGCAGCTGGTAAAGCCATGCTGCGATTCTGTCTGCCCGGGGGGTAAACACCAGGGGTTTGTGCATTATCAATCACGATGAAGTTGTAGCCGGCAGCTGGTTTCCTGCCCCCACCCCTACTGCTTCCAGAGAAAGTACAGGAGTGTCAAACTACAGGAGACTGCTTGGCTCCAGAGAGAGAGAGAGAGAGAGAGAGAGGAAGAGTTCCAAAGTACCAACATCTTCTCATGGTTAATATAAAAACTCATTCATTCATTCATTCATCAATCCATTCATATCTATTATAACTCTGCTACTTTCAGGTGCCTTATCAGACTCTAGGAAGCCAGTAGACAGGATGTGCCGTGGTTTACAGGTTGGAGAGGACTGGGGAATGGGGAAAACTGGGGACAGATGCTAAGGGTGAGGGATCGTGTCTTTTGGAGGAGAGGAGAGATAGGTGCCAATCTTTCTGGTTGGATTCAAGTCTTCCTCAGAAACAAAGGTTCCTGTGAGTCACTTGCCCCCTCCTGGTTCCCTTCTCTCCTATTGCAGCTGCACATCGTCCATTACAACTCAGACCTGTACCCTGACTTCAGCGCCGCTAGCAACAAGTCAGAAGGCCTCGCTGTCCTTGCGGTTCTCATCGAGGTATGCGGTTCAAAGGGTTTTCATGTGAAGTCTGGACCAGGCATGTGTGCTGTGCACAGCAGTCGGTGGTGAGCTGCATTGCCTCTAGAGCAGGGCTGTTCCTCAGAAGGCTCCTTCTCTCTTTTCTCAGAGGAAGCCTTTTCTGTATCTAGATAGCTAAGACAGGCATGGCTTTTGTGACATTGAAAATATGAGCCCCGTTTCCAGTCCGGTTGCACAGTCTGAGGTCGCATGGCTGGGGAGGACCTGTGGGGTACAGAGATCCTTATGCGGCACCCTTAGATGTACCCATCACTGATTCAACACCTAGCATCCAAACTCCGTTCTGGAATGAATGATTTGATATCGGGACACAAGAATTGCGCCTGTATGGTGGTGTATGCCTGTAATCCTAGCAGGACGGAGGCTGAGACATAGCAAGATTTTATCTCAAAAACTGGGGGGCAGGGGTGGGGAGTGATCAACTGGCCTGGCTTTCCCCCAGTGAGGCAACGTGTTCCCATTTCCCAAAGTGTTTGCTTGCTTGCTTACTTACTTTTGCGAACTCAAAGCTCCCTTAAGTTCCAGGTTAAATAGACTGATGTAGTCTTTGGGCTTATATCAGACAACCAGGAACACACCCTATATACTGCGATACTGAAACCTGGTGTCTTCAGTTGAAAACTAGGTATCATTTGATGCCAAGGTCAATACTAACTCTCAACCATTTGGTGATGGGTCAGAATTTTCTTCCTAAGACAGATCCTCAGGGAAGGCCTCCAGCCAGCCCTCTGATGGCCACTGTCGATGTGGGCTGAGCCTATCTTACTCTGCCCCAGCTCAACCTTTCCTGGTCTCTGTTGCAGATAGGTGCCATCAATCCATCATATGACAAGATCTTCAGTCATCTTCAACACGTTAAGTACAAAGGTGAGGGGTTCTTGGCTACTTCTCATTCACGGTTACACAGTTACACAGAATAGCAATGGCGTAAGGGATGGGAGTGTTGTGACACTGGCCAGGTGGCCCAGGAAAGAGCATACTCTCTATGCCTGAATGTGAGTATTTAAGCTCTGTTACTATGCTTATGCCTCTCCTATCAGGAGGTAGACTGGTACCCTCACTCTCAATATGTCTCTCCAGGCCAACAAGTGCGCATCCCAGGCTTCAACATTGAAGAACTTCTGCCTGAGAGCCCTGATGAGTACTACCGTTATGTAGGGTCCCTGACTACACCTCCTTGCTACCCTACTGTGCTCTGGACAGTTTTCCGAAATCCTGTGCAGATTTCCCAGGATCAGGTAACAAGCCAGAGACTGTGCAGCATCTTGTTCCCTGCCACAAGCTGTTCTAATCAATGACTTGATTTCCTCTGAGTTCATTAGCAGCTCTTCAGAACCTCTCCAGTGACCTGCCGCTGAACTGCTGCAGAAATTACAGACTAAGCTCTAAAAAGAGTTAAACATCAAGCTGGGAAAATGGTCATACCTCCTGCAGTTCTTTAAAGAGAGCTGCAAAGCTGAGTTTGCAAGCATAGTCCTCAGTGGCTGGGTGGCATTTGCTGTCCAGGTGGGAGAGTCTGGCTCTTTGGTGGGGTAAAGTTCATAGCCGGATAACACATGGGCCCTGGGATTGCGGGGGCGAGGGAGTCACAGGTCTTAGAGCTCATGATCCAGAAGTGAAAGTTACGGAGCCGAAGCCATGTCATTAGCAACCACTCAGGCTGGAGTCAAGGTCAGAAGTTCTCAGGATCACCTGATTCCTGAGATGAGTCACTGCGCATCCTGCTACCCCACAGCCTGAAGGCACGAAGACGAAAAGTGTAGAGAAGGCCAATGGTATAATGATAACCCCCACCCTGTCGCTCTAGCCAGCCCTCACTGTCAAACTCCTGCTCTGTACTACAAGCTTCTGAACGGAGAAACCTCGGCAAATGGCATCTGGTGGGTGGACAGGAGAGGGGATGAGCTGAATCAGAGGTGAACTGTGTGGGGAAGCAGTCACAGCCTAACCCAGAAGCTGCCATGGAAACGGGTTGGATCATCTTCGTGGGGGTGTGCAAATGCCAGGGAGCCAGCAGTCAGATCACCAGGGGGCCTCCTCCCTCTGTCTTTTATTCTGATTTGATTATTAAAAAAGAAAGAAAAAAAGAAAAAACAAGCCCAGCCCCCTTTAAGGGTTCAGATCATGAAAGGAATGTGGTCTTGGTGAGAGGTTAAGGAGTCCTTCTCATGAGCTTTCCCTTCCTCGGGGGCAGATTCTGTGGTCATCGGGATCCTTGACAGCAGGAAGGACCCAGTCCAGTTGAGCAGAAGCTAGCTAGTGAGACCCTCAGGATGGAGCAATCTTCTCTGACTTTCCCACTGCTTTCAAATACTTCCTGCCAAGCTCTTCATGAGCTGATTCCTGAGGCTTCTCCCCAGGCGGCCAGGCCAGCGAGCATCCTCTGCTCACGAGACCCGTTTCCGTTTTTCCCCTCAGCTGCTGGCTTTGGAGACAGCTCTGTATTTCACACACATGGACGACCCTTCCCCCAGAGAAATGGTCAACAACTTCCGGCAGGTCCAGAAGTTTGATGAGAGGCTGGTGTATATCTCCTTCCGACAAGGTGAGGAAGATGCTGCGGGAGGGGGAGGTAGCAGTGTGCCCTCAGGAGACTGGCTCAGAGTCCCCTGACTTCTGAGAAATCAGAACACGTCTAGGAACGTTGGTGTGGGGGCGACTGTGGTCTCCCTTCTGTGTTCTCCGCTTCCTCAAGTCCTTGCAGAGGAGCACAGGACTTTGAGGCACATGGACGGAAGCCCTTACATCACCCACCAGTGGTGGTGAGATGTCCTCCGGGACTTCTCTGCTCTGAAGAATGATTCCTTATCCTAAGACACATGGAATCTTTTGCACGAGGAGAGAATTCAACTTCCTGCCTTAGACTCCCTCGGCATAAAGGGCTACATACGCCCTGCCCTAGGCTGAAGGAAGTGATTACATACCACAAGCATCCATGCTTCTTTGTGAGGTCAAGGGTATAACCCATGTTCGTGGCCACATCTGCTCAAAGTCTAACGTAGCAGGGCCCATTAGCAAGAAAGCACCCTGTTTCAGTTTTTTTTTTTTTTTTGGTCTAATCTTGGAACTTATATAAGCACCAGCAAACACATTCCAAGCTGGATAAAGCTGAAGAGTTTGGTGTATTCCAGCTGCAAAGAACTCGTTAGTCCTTCTACGTCTATACCTGTGATGACTAGGAGAAAGTTCCGCTTGCTTGGTGCCTCCATTGGTACACTTAGTGGTGATGGGGATGAGAGCTCTTGCCAGCCACACCCATCTTCACACCTCCGAGGGAATTTTCTCACCACACCTTCCTGGGCTTTGCCAAGTCTGAAGATCTCGGACGGTCAGAAGCAGTGTAGATCTGCAGAAGTGCTCCTGTTGTTTCTGTATGTCACACATAGCTCAGTAGCGTCGGGGGTTCATACGTTAAAACATATATACCTGAGCCCGCCTGTTAAAGGAGCCATGTCCCTCATCTTATCTCAGGCTTTTTGTTGTTGCTGTTCCTTTACTATATGAGGTTATGCTTGTCACCTGCCCTATTGAGTCACCAGCAAATGAAGACTGTGTTTCTAAGCCAGAAGGCATTAGAGATCTGCCCTTCTGAATTGACCCCCCCGACGTGGCCAGCATTGTGTCTGTAGACTGTCTCTGTGGGTTATGCTCAGGCCCCGGGGGTTTGTGCCTTGTGTTCTCTCCAGGTATCGCTCAGTTAAGGTCATTGCCCTTCTCTTCAGTTTCTGAGTCTGAAATACAATCTGGGAACAGGGTGGTCCCCCCATGACCTGAGAATGGGTAAGACAGGGACAACCCACCTGTTTTCTGGTGAATGATTTGAGTTCCTGGGATGTTTTCATTCTCTCCCCATTATGAGCACAGCATCCTCCTTCCCTAGTCTTCTAGGTGGACTATGTAGTATGTAGAGATGAACCTTTGTTCTCAGTTCTCATTGTTTTCAAGTCAAGGTCTCCTATATTTCAGGCTACCTCGCAACCCACTATGTAGGTCTAGGATGGCCTTGACTTTATGGTTCTCCCGCCTCAGCCTCTCAAGGGGTCAAAGTTATAGACATGGGGCATCATACTCTGTGTAGAACTATTTCGATTCTTAAATTTAAAGGCCTAGAGACGAGGACCATAGTCCACACACATCAGGCAAAATATTGCTTATGGTTCATGGGCTGTGAGAGCCGCTCTCTGAGCTAGTCTGTATACGTACCTGGAAAGAGGGTAATAAATACTTTCCCTGGAGTCAGGAGACCTGGGTTCAAGGCATTGCTGCTTCGTGTTCTCCTGGCTCTATGATGTGGACAAAGCACACCCTTCTTGGGCCTTGGCTTCTTTGTCCACAGGGTGGCAGGCTGGAGACCTGCTCTGACATCCTTTCTGTGCCGACATGCTGTGATTCAGAATGGATACTAATCACTGTCGATGCTCACTTTGCATTGCAGGGTCAGTGTGTGGGGGCAGTTACAAAGGATCAGAAGAAACCGTGCAGGAATTTGATTATGACAACTAAAAGTAATCCCCACTTATACCGATGGACTGTGGCACTGGGGCTAATTAGCCGTCGTCTTAGATGGGCTCAGGCCTAAGTAGCTGCTTGTAGACCGGACCATACAGGCAGCTTTGTAGCTGAGCGCTTTGGTAGATCCTGCAAGTCTGGCTGGAGTAGATTGAGCAGGCTCTAGACAGAAGCTTGAAGCCTAATCCCTGGCTCAGGACATCAGGATCAAAGCCTAAAGGTAGCTTTGCCACAGACCCTCCCGCATGGCTTGGTCAGATGCTGCTTCCATGAGGCGAGGCTCAGCTTTCTCCTTGGATAATCTGCAGCAGTTCAAGGGGAAATTGTTCACTTAGACACTGATTATAGAAACTTCGCCAAAGCACTCCCTTTCCTCATACTCCAAAACACAGGCAGCAAACAAGGCAAGATGAAGCAGCAGCCCCTAGGAGGCTCAGCTCTTACCCCCCTCTGCCCACAGGTACCTGAATCCACAAGGGCCACTCACAGCCCCTCTGGAGCAGGTCTGGCTAACATGAAGTTTCAGATTTGGAGCGTGAGTCTGTCTGACCACACGACTCCTGAGTGTTTTGGGTTCAGTTCTTTGCAGACTCTTCCATGGAAGAGTTTTATGCAGTTTTCTTTGGAAGTTAGTGAGAGCTAAGGAATCCAAGTAGAGACAATCTCTAGGAGAGAAAATGCAAGGGCGAGCGCACTGTGTGTTGTGCACGCGAGTGTGTACATGTGTGTGTGTTCTGAGATTTAATTAAATTGAAACAAATAGGATTGAACCATTTAATTGCTATTTTCCTAGAACATGCTTACAAAAGACCACAGAAAGTGCCTCTTCCTGTAAGGGATTTGTATTTTAGCTACAAAGTAGCCCTAGAGTGGGGTTTCTCTACCCTGACCCTAATGGCAAACCGGGCAGGATAATTCTCATCGTGGGAGCTTCCCTGTGCCCTGTAGCATTAACAGATGTCTCTTATCCTTACCTATTAGATGCTGGTAGCATGTTCCCACTTGTGACATTGAAAAAATACCTCTAGACATTGCCCAGTTCTCTAGGGGAGATGAAGCAAAATAGCCCCATTGAGAACTACTATCCCAGGGCATGGTCAATGACTTTGTAGGCTTAGGAACGGTTTTCTCCCCTTTAGTACAGGATTCTAAAGTTGAATATCACATGCGCTGATCTTTATTTTTTAAATTAAAATTTTATTTTTATTTTATATGTATATAGGTATTTTGTCTGCATGTATGTCTGTATACCATGTGCATGCATGCCTGGTGCCCTGGGAGATCAGAATAGGGTGTTGGACTCCATGGGACTGTAGTTATAGACAGTTGTGCGTCACTACTTTCAATACCGTGGGTGTTGGGAATCGAACCCAACTCCTCTGGAAAATCAACCAGTGTTCTCAGCCATGGAACCATCTCTAGTCTTTACTATATTATGCCATGAAAACCTGAGTCTTGTGCTGCTGATCCCAAACAAATTCAAGAGGAACCTGGTTCCCATAGCCCTTTAGAACCTCAGTTAATATCCTTCTTACATAACTGAGCAAGGCTATGAGAAGTGGCAAGAGAGAGACTTGGTCATGTCAACCACCAGGTGAGAAAGCCCTTGTTTCCTTCCATGTGTATGAGGCTTTCTCACCTGGTGCTGTTTTGATGACCTAACATCCCTACTCCAGATGGAAGGCTGCAGGTCCTGTAGGGGCTCTAGAAAGTGGAAAGAAGGCTTGGGCCTGCCCTCAAGGTGGGGTGTTAGAGAGAAGACTCACCTGAAGCCAGCTCAGGTTTCCTGAGAGCCAGGTACCCTGAGCAAGAATGCTAGAAAGAGCGTGGGCCAGCACCCAGAAGTGAGTCAATTTCTTCCCAGTCAAAGGCACCAACTCTAGTCCAAATGGTGGTGGATAGTAAGGCCAGGGCCTAGCAAACCTGATTACCTAATATTGGCTAGCTCTCCTCAAGTATGTTAGGGGCAGGGAAACTGGAGAGGCACAAGGAGGCCAAAACGTTTCCATAATCATGTCTTTAGTGGGCTGCTCCGAGGAACTGCATGCGCTCACCATGGATCTAGAGCCAGCTGAGGGGCATTCAGATGCGTGAGTGTGCTGCACTATTGAGCTTGCTGGACGCAGACAGGGAGGGCTCTAACCAATGGCCATTGCAGAGTGATATAACTTGAGCCTGCTTATCCCGGAGAGATCCGCATAGCTTTAGAAAAACTTGCAAAAGAGAGAAATTTTACCCAGCTAAGATGGCTAATTAATTTTTTTGGGACTAGAACTTTATGTTCCGTGGTTATTGACCTTGTGTTTCTTCAAGTTTCTATTTATAAATAAAGCTATTAGACGGAAGAGTATCATCAGTTCTTCCAAGGCATCCAATGAGAAACCAGAGAAGTTCCTACCTTCAGATTCCTAGACCTGGATCAGGGGTCTGAACTGTCAGCAGCAAACATCACTGTGTTAAGAAGTGAAGTTCCAGTCCCCTCAGCACACCGCGTTTCCCCAGCACGGCCCTAGCTGTGCACTGTGGGGACAGGAAAACAAACCAACAAACAAGCAAACACTCCCCTGAGCATTGCATCTTCCTGACGACAAGCCCCTGACACAGAGCAGGCTGAGTTCAGGAGCAACAGCTGGGGAAGGGGCCAGGCATAAGGCTGGACCCATTCCTGATGAGGCCCCTGGCTGATCCTCCCATGTGAGCTCTCTGTGGCCGCCATCCTTGTCCTCAGCCTCAGTCCCCCAAAGTGCGGGGCCTCCTAAAACAGGGAAGGCACATGCACTAATCACTAGTCTTTTTGTCAGGAATGACTCTCTCTCATTCTCAAAGTTCTTTCAAGACCCAACTTTAATCACACCCTCTCAGAAGCCCTCCCTACTACCTGGAGGGAGCTTACCCACCTCTTTTATCTGACTTATTCATCTCTATTGTAGTATGTGACATATAACTGAGTAATTATTTATTATAATACAGTAAAACGTGAGAGAGAGTTATACACGGCACACTTACATCCTTATGGAAAGGATGCCAGTGTCTCATGTCTCATTCATTCTTTATTCCTGGCACCATGCCCGGTGTATGTTACAAGCTTGCTGAAAGAATATAACGGACCGTTTCCTTTTCCCCTTCCTCCCCACCATCTTCTCTTTAGAATGGTTTACACATATGCCTGGCCAGTTGTCAAATTTCAAGTCTTACTTTGCTCTATTCTAAGTTTGCAAACAATGTGAAAATAAAACCCTTTGTAAGGGAAATTCAAGGCTAGAGCTTGCAGCCGAGTTTTAAAGGCCCAGAGCAAGCTGCCAACGGATGCTACACTTCTCATTGCTCCGAGCTCACGGGGATATGAGCTCCCCATCCTATTAGCCTTTGCCCCCTCGGCCCTGGCAGCCTGGACCACTGAATGCAAAGCACGAGAGTTGGCATGGCACCTGGCTCAGAGCAGTGTGGCAGGCATGCTTGCCATTGGGGTGACAAAGCCCTCAGTGTCTATCACAGTTTTATAAGCCAGCTTCTTTATAGAAGTCATTCCCTCATTGCATTTGTATAAGGTTGATGAAAAGCAGTGCCTGGTTAAAAAATACCTTCCAAAGACAGCAGCAATGTGTGCTTGGTCACCGAGGGCGTTTTCCTAAGCAAGTACAATCTGAAGCGAACGCTGGTACTGGAGCCCCTTGACCCTATGGCTTATGACATCACGCAGCAAGGGTAGTCTGTTACCGTTCTAAGCCAATGTCATGGTTCTTAATCATTTAAACTCCAGGGAAACCTAAACTCTCCTGGAGACCATGCAAGACTGGCTCATGCATATATCGTTCCTACATAACATGTTGTTCTTTGAGAACAGTTCATGCTTTGACAGGAGTTTGAAACAAGAGATTGTATCCCACAATGAAACAGAATTGAAAGTAGAATGAGAAAATACTAGGCTGTTGTTCCAGGTACTCCAAGATGTGTGAATGAGGGCTTGCTCTTCCGGCTGGACTTGTCTGGGTTTGTGCTTGAGGCTTCAGAACACCTCAAGAGCAGTTAACCAGCATCCTCGGTGCACCCAGATGCAGGAGAAGATGCAGCTCCTGAGCCGGCTAGTCCAGGTAGCAAGGCCTTTGTGTTAAGCAGTTCCTGCCCTTCTACAGGTGTCCTGCCTTCCTGGACAATGCTGCTGGCTGTACCTGTGCACAATTTCCTTTTGTGTGTCATATCGCCCTATCTCTGTTCACCCTGGCTGGTCCCCAAGTGCTCTCTGGAGGCACTGAGCAGGCAGCGCTCCCCGATCTTCTCAGCTTGAGTTTATCCATCTCAGGAGTCTTTTCTGCTAGGTTCTCACCAGCTGGATGTCATGGGCCACCACTGAGAACAGGCCTGTCTCCATTTTCCCCGTTTGTCTCATCATTCTTTAGGAACTCTATGTCATTGTCCCTGTTTGGAAACAACCAGTTTCTTCGTTGAAGCTGAAGCCCTTTCCATCCTGAACCATCTTGGATACCTGTACTCTGGTTGCCCAGAGACTAGTCTCACCTGGTTGAGCCTCTGCTGAGAAATACTTCACCTTCTTTTTCTGGCTCTAGTTCCCAAATTATTGATATTTCTCCTAGCTCCCTAGTTATTTGGCTAGCAGATGCCTTGGCCCTATCTTCAGTGGGCCTCAAACCCACCGAGCGAGGTCTTTTTGCTGCAGACCATGTTTGGTATTGCTGAAATTGGTAGGATGATGGCATTCTAACCACATCTTCCTGCCTTGCGTCTCATGGGGAGGTAGAACCGTTTACAGTGACCCCCTTGTTAGGGCTTTTCTTCCTTGGAACCTTAGCTGTTTTCTTTTCTTTCTTTTTTTTTTTTTTGCAACATCAAAGTCTTAGTTGGAAATTCACTTATTCCAGTCTCTGCACCTTTCTTTGTCTTATTATTGTTTGGGTTCACATCATTGCAATTTAGTCCCTGACAGGAGTCCACCCAGGAGTAAAAAACCTGGGTGGGAGCCGGGTTCAATTATGCTGTTGTTGAAATGTTGCAGAACAAGCAAGGAAAGCCAGACTCTTCCTCCAGAGCAGCCACCAAGCTGAGCCACTCTGGAGAAAAGCGTCACTCTAGGGCCTAGCTCCCTATGGGCTTTGCTTAGCAACCCAAGACCACAGCACACAGATAACCCCTTCAGCCATGTGGTGGGCATGCTCAGCTGTTTTGGCCCATGTGGCTCTCACATGTTGACGGTGACTGTGAAAGACATGGCCCAGCTTGGATGACCTAGCTAAGTGGCTTCCTGGAGACAGTCTTATGTGGCTGGATCAGCACTACGGAGTTTTGGAGCTTGAGGAACAAAAGTGTGTTTCATCACAGGGCTAGAGAAGAAACAGTCAGCTTGTTTAAGATAGAAATGAACAAGGTCTCTGGGTTCCATAAAAAAAAAAAAGCCAGCAAACTCAAGAACTAAGTTGTGCTCTGCTGGGACTCCAGGCTGGGGGAGTGCACAGTATATGGCGTAGAGCGTGAAATTACCCACGTGGGAACCTGTCCTGTGTACATCTAGAGCCAGACACTGTTCCCTGTGTTCAGTTTACCAGGGAGGCCTGGCCAGGCAATCGACCAGGGCAGTTACTGAAGAACTAGGAACGACTGGTGGTGGCCAGTCAGAACAGGAACAGTCCACCTGTTCTGGGGGACACTCTCCCCGTGTTTACTCAGCTTAATCTCATGACAGCCGGGGCCACTCAGGTTCAGGCCTGTCTCCGAGGCTTGGCAGGCTTGATGTGAAATTGCAGGGTAGTGGAGAACTGGTTTAGGTGGTATGGGCCCTGGGGAACCAGCCGGACTCTGGCCACAGGACAGGAGAAGGCAGGTGAGCCAAACCTGACCCTGCAGCCTCAGGTCTTGTGCCTCAGCACGATGGAAGCTCCAGGGTGAATTGTTACCCTCTGCTAGCACCTCACACTCGGCCAGGGGTCGCCCGGAGTCTTGGTGCCTGTGGTGGGCTTTACAGGTGCAGGCTATCTCTGTGTGTCAGACTGGGTTACCACAGCCTGTCACACCCAGGCTTCTAGTGTGAGTTAGAAAAACACCATAAATAGACAGCAAAGCAGGCAGGGAGGCATGCATGCACACATGCACGCGCGCGCGCACACACACACACACACACGCACACACACACACACACACACACACACACTGTGAAGTTTCAGGAAACCACTGGAGAAGAGGGTGTATATAAACAGACTTCTTTAGATGGAGGACTGGTTGAGAGGAGGATGCAGAGTAGTGAGAACCTGTAGGAGGCAGACTAGGGGCTGCTCAGGGAGGATGTATAATTAGGGTCCTCTATTTATTTAGAAAGACACAGTCACGGGTGACTATGCCCCTGGAGATCCCTAGTAGGCTGTGGGATTTTATCTTTGGTGGCTGCGCCCCACTCAGAACTCTAAACTCATCCCACTGATTCCTGATAGTGACTCCTTGGGAAAGTCATAATACTCCAGTCTCATGAAGCAGAGAAGATAATACTGGGATAGTAGAGGGGTTTGTCCAGTAGGACCGAGCAGAAATGGCAAAGAAAGAACCCAGCCATGGTGCTAGAGTAGGGGGGAGTAGGGGGAGGTGGGTGGCAGTTTCCTTACTGAGGAAGGCAGCTATCAGAGAAACAGGAAGCAGCCTGCCGAGGTAGACTGATTCTTACTCATCCCCTTTGCTTCTTTGGCCACTATGACAAAAAACTGAAGTCTTGCCCTAGCAAAGAAAGGGACTGTGGTAAAAGAACAAGGGATGGAGGAGGAAACAGTATGGATTCCTAGGTGGGAATTTCCCCTACCCCATCAACCTAAGACAAGGCTGACCATCCACAAACCTGGATAAACCCCAGAAAATCCACCGAAAATAAAAGTTTTATGCTATGCACTGGTCAGACCCTTCACGGTCTGACTCTAGATTAACCTCCAATCTTTTCTCCCCCCTTTTAAGTAGGACTCCTTACCGACACAGGACTGAGTCTGGGTATGTGGCTTCTGGAGTGTGCATGTTACAGCTGGGTGACCCCATGATTTTCAGTGTGATCCGGGCCTGTGACACTTTCAGCCCATCTTCTCTGCTTCTCTGCTGTCGCTTTGGCTGCTGGTGTCACTCAAGCTGCTCTCTAACTGAAAAATGAACTGCCAATCAAATGTTTCTCTAATGAAAACCCTGAATCACTCTGTGATGTGTTTGCAAAAAAAAAAAATCCCATTTACGATATTCTGTTGGTTAAGGTTGGAGGGCCTTGCCTAAAGACATCCCTGAGAATAAGGTTAGGTCACAGGACCTTGACCACGGGCTTGGTTGTTTGGGACTACAGTGAATTGGGGGTAACACTGATAGAGTCATCCCAAGAAACCTCACATCCAGCAAGCAAAAGTAGACTGAGATCTTACTCTGTAGCCCAGGGTTTCTCAAAGTGTGGTTCATAGACCACAAGCATCAGCATCAGCTGGAGATGTTTGAAAACCAAATGCAGATTCCAGGGTCCCTGGTCCAATAGTCGGAACCAGTTCTCTGAGGGCTGATCTTTTGGAAAGTCGACATTGTGAATGATGACCCGTGTGCGAGGTTGGGGACCCCGCTGGAAAACCACTGTGATGTGCTGGGGTCCCTCTAAGTGTTCCCGCCAGTCAGTCCCACATAGCCAGAGACCAGGATCTGGGAACAGAGGTGGGGAAGTCACAGTGCTCTGAGGACAGCTACAGCGAGGACATACATTCACACTCAGGTGCTATGGGATCAGAGGAGGAGAAGGGTGGAATGTGACCCGTGCTCCCTGCCTCCTCTCCAGGTATCATCCTTTCAATGGCCCTGGCTGGCATTCTGGGCATCTCCATTGTTCTGGCGGTGTCCATCTGGCTCTTCAGAAGGAAGAAGAGGTGAGTTGGTTTGGATTAAGAATTCCCGTTCTAGATGTGTGGTTTATGTACACTCGTGACGATTGGCCTCTCTGGAGGCAGCTTTGCGGAGCCCCTGTGTGTAACCCACACTCTCCTAGGAGCACTGCTCTGGAAACACCAGTGTCTAGCTCCTTGCGTGAAACACTGGTCATTTAAGGGTTGCTGTGTTCCAGTGTGGAGGTGACTCTGCCTGCCTTGCGCTATGGCTAGTCAGCTATGAGGCCCCAGACGGGTCTTTGGACTGAGATCTTTCCACCTGGTTTTTCTTCTATGAATCCAATAAGAAAAGCCTGACCTTTCATTGACATTAGCTATAAATACCTTTGTCCATAGTTTTATTGCTATGCTTGGGTTTTCCTAAAATTTTTATTTTTCTTGGTATGGAAAATAAGGTTTCTAATTATGGCACCAGAAGTTGAAGTGGGGCTGACAATGAGACCTGCTTCAGAATGCAGGTCTAGTACAAAAACAAAAAGCAAGTAGGTTCTGTTTTAGTTACTGCTTGGTATGATACCGTTCTCTCCCAAGACCAACAGAGCTGGGTGAGGTCCCCAGAGAGGACTCTGGACTTCCAGACCTCCTTTATTCCATGCCTGAGCCAGACTGCTCTCTGGCTCCCTCCCTCTCTCCTTTTTGACTAACAAAGAATTGTGTTCTTATTGTTCCTGTAGCAAAAAAGGTGACAACAAGGGAGTCATTTATAAACCAGCCATGAAGAAGGAGACTGAGGCCCACGCCTGAGGTCCCTGGCCCTCTCAGACATCCAAGGAAGGACCTTGCTTTGGACACTACATGCTTTGGCTCTCTGGACACTTGAAATACCTCAAGGTGTTCTCTCGAGCTCAACCGTAACCCCTTCCCCAGATACTTGTGAGGCTTCTGGCTGGGTTTCACCTGTTCTGCTTAAGCCACCCCAGGGTGACCTGTGAGTGGGATATACTGAACTAGGGGGCAGGAGCTTTCAGTGGATTTTTCTAGCTGCACGAGATGGCTAAAGATTTAGAATTCTGGGTCACAAACCTAACCTGCTGATGGGCTATTATGGTTTGGAAAACACTTCCATTCTAGGTTCATCTTGATACATTTCCAGTGCCCTGGACATTCTAGTTATTCTTTAACCTTCCAGACTAGAGCGTGTACCCTTTGCTCAGGTGATACTTTGGAAACTCAGCTTCCTCCCTCAGGGAGGAGCTGTCTTCCTTGGATTTCCTTCTTCCCTGACAGACCCTCCAGCCTGACCAAATGCCTATGGGGAAGAATTGAGACAAGAATCATCAGATTATCAGAAAGAAAGAAAAACCATAATATACTAAGGCATTGCCACAGCCCTGTCTTTTGGGTTAGAGACATTGGCCAAATCTTACAGAAATGCAGGCTCAACTTCTATTTCTTAATGGAGATAAAGGGAGACAGAGAAAGGGAAGCAGATGGAATGGAAAGGCGTACATTGTCCAGGAGTCTTGCTTTGGAGTCAGAACTGGAGTCAAGATACAACATAAGAGAAATTGAGTCTGAGCTACTGTCTGCTTAGCCTCAGGAGGACGGTTTGCTTTGTACTCCGCTCCATTGCTGGAAAGTGAGTTGCTCTCTGTCTCCTGGAGTAGATGCGATTCATGGAATAATCTACTCTGCTTTGAACCCGTGGGAAACAGACAGAAGCAAGACAGCTGTGCAACTTTGTCTCTTTGCCCTGGTGTCACTTCTACCTGGTCTGATATCCCTGCTATCGACTCGGTGTCAGGGCTATCTACTCCCCTGGCTGGGGGGAGTCTAAATGATGTTTGGTCAAAATGTGTTCTCATACTCTCAAAGCAGAAAGCTACCTGCACAGAGCCAAACCAGGTTCCGGTATTTAGGTACTAAGACCAACAGAATGCTCCCAAGATTCTCCCTGTTCTTCCCCCTCAGTCACACAGTGTCTGAGAATACTTAATTCCTTACTCATGTTCTTCCCGCAAAGGTGAGAACCTGTGGATCACAGTCGGCTCTGTGGCTCAACCGTAGCCTCAGCCTCCAGCCCCTAATTGCTAGTTGCCTGACGTTCACAGGAAGTTCTCCCATTTCGTCTCATTTTGACAGCATGGAATGTCCTCTTGAAGTACAAGGGTTTTTGTTTATTTTGTTTTGTTTTTACATCTTTCTCCTTCTACACCTTCCTCTGACTTGATAAAAAATCTTTTTCTACCATTACAACTTTTCATGGTGGCAAGCCCTGCGTCTTTGTAACGTAATTCCCTGGGCAAGGTTACAGGTGACCCAGCGGGGGCTTGGCTGTGTGTGCAGTGTATGCGCATGCACACAAGATCTCCGGCAGCCTTGGAGTCTGGGTACCCACCCCCCCCAGCCTTGCAACCGACGACGTGCCTGATGGTATCACCACAGTAAGGACAACTCTCAAAGAGAGATACACCATTTAGTGGGCCTGAATTGTCAGCCGGAAACTAGCATAAAGCACGCCAGGACAGCAAGACTGTCGCAAAGAACTATACCCCGACACCTTGTGTGAGAACGCAGCGAGCTCGTCGTGCCTGGCGTGAAGACTGGCCGTGAAAGGAAATGTGCAAGGAGGGGGCAACAGTGGCATTTCTCCTCCCCTCTTCCCATTCAGCCTGGCCCAGACACTCAGTCCTCGTTTAGTCCTCATGGATGAGATGAAACGGAGCCAGGGAGGCAGAAAGAGTGCTCCGAGAACCAGCGCCGTCCACCTTTAGCTCCTGAAGATGCAGCTTTCTTCATATTCCCCGTCCTTCTGTGGACACGGGGCCACCACTGAGGGACCGGTGCTGTGGTGTGTGCGCAGCTTGCCTCACACTTCTTATCTCGGTCGTGTGAGGTGTAAGGTGGGTGCCTAGGAGAGCCTGGGTGGGCGCAGGGCTGGGCACACGACAGGTGAAGAAGACCAACACAAGGCATGGGGGTGGGGCATGCACTGGGGATGTGGTGGGGGGGCACTGGTTCCTGCAGTCTTTCCTCTGCCTCTAACTTGAGGAGAATTCGAGTCTCACTGTTCTTTTTTAGTATCCATGGCTTTAATAGACATTCTAGAATTTGCTGCACTGACTGTCTTAATCATATTTCTATTCCTCTTCCTCTCGATTCTCTTTGAAGGCCTCCTGATTGGCCCTGACAAAATACCAGGGGTGATATAGTATCTCTGGGTCCCTGTGCCTCTCATGCCATAGGCCACTGTGATGATGGCTTCTTTAGCACTTATATATTTATTGTACCAATGATTGTAATGAATACATACTCTGAAAATATAAGAAATTATAATAAAAATGTTTGTCACATTAGACTGATTTTTTTCCCCCAAAGGTAAGAGTGGATGGAGCATTTCTATTGGTGATGAGTAACTAATGAGAACAAATGGTCTTCTCCTTTGCGTCCAAAGGAAAATACACAAATGGACTTAATCGCCCAGGATGGAGGGGCATAAAGATACATGGTGTGTGTAGCTTTGAGTCATGTAGCTGCTAATAGTAAGGCTGGGAAATCCAGAGTGATTAGGGGAGGGCTTAGGAGGAAAACAGGGTATAAGCTGGTCCATGAAGAGCAAGTCACAGGATGCTTGCTTTCCCGGCCATTGAGAAGCCAAGACAGGAGCATCAGGAGGCCAAGGCCAGGGATGGCAGAGATGGCTAAGTAGTTTTTCTTTTTAATATTTATTTATTTATTATGTATACAATATTCTGTCTGTGTGTATGCCTGCAGGCCAGAAGAGGGCACCAGACCCCATTACAGATGGTTGTGAGCCACCATATGGTTGCTGGGAATTGAACTCAGGACCTTTGGAAGAGCAGGCAATGCTCTTATCCTCTGAGCCATCTCTCCAGCCCCAGATGGCTAAGTAGTTAAGCGCACTTGATGAGAACTGAGGTTTGGTTCCTACTACCCGTGTCCAGCGGCTCACAGTCACCTGTGACTCCAGCTCCAGGGGATTTGACACCCTCTGAGGGTTTTGGGGTACCTATACTCATATTAGATTTGAACAAATGGATGGAAAAAGAGGAGGTATCCCAAACCAAAGGGCTATGACTATAGGGCATAGGTCTGTGCCTCTTCTTCTTCTGAGAATACTTCAGGCAGTCGGTGGTTGACCTCTTCGGCTGCCATTTCTTTAGTCTGGATCCTTTTGCAAAACATGCTATCACCTCCAAATAACCTTTTGCCTAAATCCAGACTTCACATTCTCCTTTGCTAAAGAGGAGGTGCCGTGCAGGTGGCAGTAGGTCCCATCATTGTTTGTGTGAGCTATTTAGAGAAGCCTCTAATTTTCACTCTAACGGTGAACTATCCAGGAATTACATGCTCTGGGAGGTGGCACAGCCGCTGACCCAGCTTTGGATTAGAAACACTACAAACCGTGGGTATTGATGATTGCTTTATTGAGAGCCAAAGCATTCTCCAGCTCTACGATTTGACAGCCTTTCAGGTGTCATAGGCATTTACAGGGATGCAGACAGGTGGGGAACAAGACACAGAGCTCCCTGAAATGCCCATGCTTTGGGCTTGCTCTAGGCAGGAAGCTAGGAAGACACTTCCTGAATCGGGTAATGAGTATCTCCTCTGTCTGTCATCTGGGTTAAGCCGGGAAAGCATGGAGGCAGGAGTTACTGGGGCATAAAGCATTCAATTCTTCCCTCAGCCTGGTCATTCCCTCCTCTAAATATAGCTAAAACTACCTAAGGTGGACCTTGAAGAAAAAGTCGCAGGATACTTGTGTTTCCAGCCCTTGGGGGCTGATGTAAGGAGGATCAAGAGTTCAACACCAGCCTTGACTACATAAAGAGGCCCCATCTTGGAAAAAAAAGTAGATTTGAACAGATGGATGAGAAGGAGGCATCCCAAACAGAAGGATTATGAAAGTACCATCCAATAGAGATAAAATATAATACCACACATGGTACATTTTAGACTTTGTAGATGCCACACAAAAGGGTAAAGAAACCAGTGATATTTTAATAATCTTATATATCCAAAGGACCTGAGATAGTGTCATTCCAGTGTGTAATCAGCACTTTAATGGGATAGTTTGTTTATACTATCATCTATCCTAAAAATCTGTTGTGTATTTTACTTGTGCACCATATTTTACTGCTCAGGGAAGGGCAGGTCTAGAGGACCAACTTGGGCTTAGAAGAATGGAGATGGGAGAGATTACAGAGGACACCCGAGAGGGAAGGAGACCAGAGGAAGAGAAAATCAAGGCAAGGCGAACAGGTTGGCACCAGACCTCCTCCCCCTACTTATTCCTTTAGTAGCAGCAGCTTTGCAGCCCTCCTGACCCCTGGGCACTGCCTAGAGATGCTGAGGAGTGACTTGGCCCTAGGGTGTCCCAGTACATTTGCCTAACTCCCATTGTAGCTGGTGCCTGATTATCCTCAGTAGAACCTAGTCTCTCCTTCCTTCCATTTCCTTAAGGTTGTTAGGCCCTTCACCTACAAGGAATGTCTAGGCTTTGGGTGCCAGCCAGGCTGAAGAGTCAGGCACATCGGCTCTGTTGCTTGCACTATGGATGTGAAGAGAGTAGTGCTCCTTCTGGGAATCACAGATCCCACAGGGCCCACTCTCAGGAGGAAGAGAGACCTCTGAGGCATCTGCAAAGAACAGTGGCACGATCCTTAGTCACCATCTGCAGGGTAGATCTGGGCCTGGTCACATTGAGCTGCCATCCACTCTGAAGGTCACCCAGCCAGGGGCTCACAGTGTCTCTTATGACTCAGGCGTGGCTGTTGCAAGCTTGCAGGGAGGTGTGAGGCTGGATGCAATGGGGGAGAACCCTGACACACTTACGGGCCTTCGTTATATAATGAATTGGCACAGATAAGGGCCAGAGTCCTTTGCTGCACTGAACGATTCGCCATAAAAGTACTCGTCACCAGGTGACTGTATCATTGTGACCGTAGGTCAGCCAGCAATTTGGTAGTGTCTTGAACAGCCCCGACTGTTTCAATGTTCTTTTATTCCATGATGCAATCACCCAGGGAAAGGTGTAGCGCTGCCTCCATCTCTTTTTTTAATGACATCTTTCATATTTTATTTTATTTTTTTTATTGAGAAAAGGAGAAAAAAAAAACAAGTTTCCACCTCCTCCCAGCCTCCCATTTCCCTCCCCCTCCTCCCATCCTTCTCCCCCTCTTCCCCCTCCCCCCACTCCTCTCCCCCTCCCTCTCCAGTCCAAAGAGCAGTCAGGGTTTCCTGCCCTGTGGTAAGTCCTAGGTCCTCCCCCCTCCGTCCATATCTAGGAAGGTGAACATCCAAACTGGCTAGGCTCCCACAAAGCCAGCACATTACGTAGGATCAAAACCCCGTGCCATTGTCCTTGGCTTCTCATCAGCCCTCACTGTTCGCCATGTTCAGAGAGTCCAGTTAATCCCATGCTTTTTCAGTCACAGTCCAGCTGGCCTTGGTGAGCTCCCAGTAGATCAGCTCCACTGTCTCAGTGGGTGGGTGCACCCCTCGTGGTCCCGACTTCTTTGCTCATGTTCTCCCTCCTTCTGCTTCTCATTGGGACCTTGGGAGCTCAGTCCAGTGCTCCAGTGTGGGTCTCTGTCTCTATCTCCATCCATCACCAGATGAAGGTTCTATGATGATATGCAAGATATTCGTCAGTATTGCTCTAGGATAGGGTCATTTCAGGTTCCCTATCCTCAGCTGCCCAAGGAACTAACTGGGGACCTCGGCTTGGGCGCTGCCTCCATCTCTTAAGTAGGAAACAAGTATCCAGCTGGTTAAAGAGCATCATTGTCTTCAGAACGGGGGTCCCCTCCACAGGCCACAGGAAACCATCTTATTTCATTTCTCTTTATCTATCTATCTATCTATCTATCTATCTATCTATCTATCTATCTATCTATCTATCTATCTCCATCTCTGTGGTGTGCACACACCGAGATCAGAGAACAACCTGCAGGAGTCTTTTTTCTCCCTCCATTATATGGGTCCTGTGAGTTCAGCTTAGGCCTCAGGCTTCCCGGAAGCTACTTTTCCTCACAGAGTCATCCTGTTGGTCTGGAAGCACTTTCTTGTAATACAACTCACCATCCTTATCTCAATCAAGCAATGATCCCAGAGCCTGAAGGCACTAAATGATTTCCAGGAAGCAACAACCTCCTGCCTCCAGCCTTCTCGGTGGCATTAAACTCTGACTTCCATCCGGTATGGTTTGATTCGGCATCACCAACTACAGCTGTGTGGAGAAGTTGGCTCAGTTCCCAGGGTATTTATTATCTTTACCGCTTATTTCAGTAGAACCAAATTCCCAAGGCCACTTTTATTGGGCTTTCTCTTTTTCTAAGGCAAGTCTAGACAAAAAGACTAAATATACACAGTATGAGTGTATGCTTCTCAGTCCATATTTAGATACCATTTCAGATGAGAGAATTTGAAAGAATACAAACATAGTGATAGGAAACAGATCAACGGCTGCCTGAGAAGGTGGAGCGGTGTGCGTGCGTGTGAGCGTGCGTGTGTGTGCGTGTGTGTGCGTGTGTGTGAGTGTGTGTGTGTGCGTGTGTGCGTGCGTGTGTGTGTGCGTGTGTGTGTGTGCGTGTGTGTGAGTGTGTGTGTGTGCGTGTGTGCGTGCGTGTGTGCGTGTGTGTGTGTGCGTGTGTGTGTGCGTGTGTGCGTGCGTGTGTGCGTGCATGTGTGCGTGTGTGTGTGCGTGTGTGTGTGCGTGTGTGTGCGCGTGTGCGTGCGTGTGTGCGTGCGTGTGTGCGTGTGCGTGCGTGTGTGCGTGTGTGTGAGTGTGTAAGGACTACAGGAATATAATGTAAAGTATATGAGAAGTGGCTGAACTGGTGAGCATGTTCCTTATCTTGGTTTCTCCATATATGTCAGGAATGTTCAAATTTTACACTTTAAATGCAAGCCTTATTATAACAATTATATACCTTAGTAAACAAGGGGGGAAATGGAAACCATACTTTAGGCAAACCATACATTAGCTCCTCCTGGCCACCAAGTAGGAGAGGTTTGGACAGGGCCGGCCTCACCTTGCCCTCCCACTATGGGAAGCAGCATGATCTTCAGGATTCTCCTGGAGAAGCAAAGACTTGTTCCGTGACATATATAACAACCAGTTAGCATATCTGATTAAACCAGGGTTCACAGCTTAGTGTCTCTCCTTATGACTCACACAGACCCATTTGAATCCTTCCCATGGAGGGCCATGTAGGCATCAATGAACACAGCTCAGGAGCTTAACGCTCTCATTTAACTACAGGTGAAACGAAGATAACATCCTTCCTATCAATGAAAGTCATTTGCAACTGGCTTTCTCATATACCATCTCATTTGAAGTCAGAGACTTGATGAGCAACTAGTGTCTGTTTAGTGCAGAGCAAATGATGGGGCCTCTAGCATGATTCAGACAGGATTTCTCTATCAACAAGCTCATAGTCTCATTTAGCGAGACAAAAGCCATAAACGATAGCATCACCTGAACATAATGCTATGATGTCCATCAACAGAAGAATGGCTAAACTCATAATGGCATATGAACGAAACTGAATTCTATTCATCAATTAAAAAGTGGTAAATACTGATATTTGCAAAGACAAATGAATCACAGAAAACTGTTGGGCAAAAGAAGCCAGAGACAGAAGTATACTTCATGTTGTTCTGGTTATATAAAGTTCAAAAATAAGCAAGGTATCTTTGAAAATTAAAAAATATATATGTCTTTGTGTGTATCCGGGGAAGGTCATGTATGGCATGTGGAGTCAGTTCTCTCCTTTTACATGGTTCTGCGGTTTGAACACAGGCCACCATGTTGTGTGGCAAGCACCTTTATCCACTGAGCCATCCTGATGGCCCAAAACAAGCAGAATTTATATCTGATAATAGAAACGAGAGTCAATGATTGTGTCAGCGTGGGGTGACCTGAAAGGAACAAGAGCAACCCTTGAGGGAGAGGAGATGCTGTGTCTTAGCAGCAGAGGGTGGACACGCGCGTGTGTGGGCCAATGTGCACATACATTCAACCACAAATTATTTTATTGTGTGCACATTACCCCCTGATGTAAGAATAAAAGCAAGTAAGGGATCATGGTGGAGAGAGCCACTTATCTTCCTAAGTCTACTAAAGTCAAATAAGGCGTCACAGGAAACGACACTTGAGGACTGGAAATCAGGCGCTTCCAAGTTGGAGCTAAAGCAAATAAAAACGCAGAGGTGTGAAAGTTCGGGAACAACCCGATAAAGGAAGCCCCAGGGGTGTAGTTGAGAGTATCCAAGAAGAGAGGCTAGGCCCTTGATTCATTCGGAACTGGTTTTTATGCAGGGCGAGATCTCCTAATTTCATTGTGAGTATTGTTTTCTCAGCTTTATTCAGAGAGGCTGGCTTTTTCTCCAATGTATTTTTCAAAGCATCTTTGTCAGAATTTAGCTGACTATAGCTCTGTGACTTCTCTCTGGAATACTCTTCTGTTCTATTTGTCTATATGTCTGTTCTTGTTTACTCTGTCATGTTGTTCCTGTTACTATGGATATGTGGTGTAATTGGAAATCAGGCACTGTGAAACTCCCAACATTGCTCTCTGTCTAGGATTCCTTTAGCAACTTGCAGTTTTGTTTCCATATGAAGTTTAGGTGTTTTTTTTTTAATTTGGTGAAGAATGTAATTGGCATTGTAATGATGACTTCATTGATTTCTGTGTTTTTGTTTTTTTATGGCTAAGGATGTTGAACATTTCCTTTAGTGTCTTTCAGTCATTTTAGATTCCTCTGTTGAGAGTTCTCTGTTCAGGTCTGTATCCCATTTTTTATTGGATTATCTGTTCTTTTGATGACCAATTTCCTGAGTTCTTTGTATATTTTGAATGTCAGGCCTCTGTCATATGTGGGGTTTGTGAATATCTTTTCCCATTCTGTAGGCTGTCATTTTGTCTTGTTGACTGTGTCCTTTGCTTTACAGAAACTTCTCAGTTTCAGGAGGTCCCATTTATTAATTGTTTCTCTCAGTGTCTGTACTGGGATTATATTTAGGAAGTGGTCTCCTGTGCCATTGCGTTCAAGTGTACTTCTTACTTTCTCTTCTATGAGGTTCAGTGTGGCTGACTTTATGTTGAGGTCTTTAATCCATTTGGACTTGAGTTTTGTGCATGGCGATAGACATGGATCTGTTTTCCTTCTTCTACTTGTTGATATCCAGTTATGCCAGCACCATTTGTTGAGTATGCTTTTTTCCATTTGATACTTTCTGCTTCTTTGTCAAAAATCAGGTGTTCACAAGTGTGTGGATTGATATTCGGGTCTTCAGTTCCATTGATCCACCCGTCTGCTTTTATGTCTTTTCTTTCTCTTCCTTTATTGTTCTTTGACTTCAACTACTGAAACATGTAAGAGTAGAGCAAGTGGATACTTGTGTCTTCCTCATTCCTGATTTCAGAAAAAAAAAATGTTTATCAGAGCCTTGTCTTATGTGAATCAAGGGGGTTTCTCCAACTTTTCTCCCCTTCGATTCTTCCTGTCTCCTCTACCAAGGAGAAAGCTAAGAGAAAGTCAGGATAAGCCTCGCTGAAAAGCTGATGCTTAATTTTAAGATTATAGAATATGATCCCCATCTTATTGCTGCAACAATAGAACTCTGGTAAGGCAACAGTGTGCTACAGCAGAATGAGGTGCGAGACACAGATAGTCTCTAAAATAAGCTCTTAAGGGAGGCCAAGAGGATGACAGAACAAGAGAACCCCAAGTTTCCGGTACAAATGACCAGCAAACATCAAATGTGGTCTGATCCTATGCAGTGTAACATGAAGCTCACCCTAATGGCTTGTTTTGCTTACCAAGTGATCTCTAGCTCTCAACAGATAAGAGGCAAGGAAAGGACTTACTGCTCAGTGGTTAGTGCACTTGTGTAAGAGTGAGGACAGGAGTTCAGATTTCCAGAACCCGTTTTATGTGCCAGGTGGATGTGGCGGCCTGTTTGTAATTCCAGCCTCAGTGGGTAGACAGGACTCCCAGAGCAAGCTGGGTATCGAGAGGAATCATGTTAGCAAGTGTTCAGTTTAATTGAGAGATCCTGCCTCAAACAATAAGGTGGGAGAACAACTGAACCAAAGGTGAGTCTTGACATCATCCTCAGTATTCATGCACATGAGTCTCCACACTCATACAATCATGCACCAAACACACATGGAAATAGAAAAAGAGTCAAGAAAAAAAAAGTCAAGTCTGAAAAGATACAGATTCTTATATTTTTTTCAAAATTATGTTATTTTTATTCAATATGTGTGAGTGTTTGCTTTCATATATAAGCACCACATGAATACTGTGCCCTCAGAAGAAAGAAGAGAGTATTAGAAGCCCTGGAATTGAAGTCACAGAAAGTTGTGAACCACAATATGGATGCTGGGAACTGATTCTGTGTCCTTTGTAAGATCAACAAGTGCTATTACCCACTGAGCTGCCTCTCCTACCCCCCAAATTCGCTATTTCCTGAGTAAGTTTTATTAGTGTTTCTTAAAGGACTTGGTCCATTTAATCTAAGGTTTAAAAACATCATTTTTAACTATGCACATGTATATATGCCTATATGTGGGGATATGCATGTGAGCAAAGATACCCCTGGAAGTCAGGGGTGCAAGAACCCTTTGAAGTTGGCGTTCCAAATGATCCAAAGCTGCCAGACACTGTTGCTAGAAACTAAAACTCAGTTCCTTTGGAAGAGCAGTATACTGTTCTTAACTGCAGAGCCATTTCTCCAGCCCCTCATCTGAGAATTTAAATTTATTGACTTTAAGCTGATCACTGTATTTCCTTTTTATCTATTATTGTAAGATCTCTAGTGATGTTTCATTTGTGACATTGGTGACTTTTCTTTTGTCCGTATCAATCTAACTGGTTTTGCTGTTACTGATTTTATCCCAGAGAACCGGATCTACGTTTCTTTTTCTCTGCTGTTTCGGTGCTGTTCTTTGGTTTATTTATTTTATTTTATTTTTTTTGTGAGCAACTTACGGAAGATGGTTTTATTTCAGTTTGTGTTTCCAGAGGATAGAGTCTTCACGGTAGGGAAGGCAGGGCAGGGCCTAAGGTAAGGTGGTAGCAGCAGGAAGTTGGTTAAGCAAGTTTCTGTCCACATAAGGGAAGCAGGGCCCTATTTTTGTTCTTATTTATGTTGTTTACTTTCTTCTTCCTTTAACTTTAGCTTTTCCTTCTTTTCCTATTTTCTGATTTTGAGCATCCCTATTTATCTAACAAGTTTTTGAAGCTAAATATATCCCTCTCTGCTCACTCCCTGGGGACTTGGAGTAACTGTTTTCCTCTCTCCTACATCAGCTTTTTCTTTGCTTGCTGAAAGCTGAATCATTCCCATCATAATACATCCCCAACACAGTTACAGCCCTCATGATGACACAAAGACAGCGTCCACGGCTCCCACATTCTCCGCAGGCTAGCCCACCCTGTTACCATACTGTACCCAGAGGCTGGCGAGTCCTCCCATTCTCTAGAACCCTCTCCCTTGACGCAGTCAGCCTTATCTCCACAGCGAAGCGGCTTTCATAGAGGGCAGCAGCGCGTCTCACCCCCTGCCCGCTACCATCTTCTCCTGCTCTTCTTCCTCATCAGTCAGCAACATTTGGCAGCCTTTGCTCTTGCTCCCAGCATAGCACTGATTCTTCCTCCCTCCCCCCTCTCCCTCCTTCCTTCCTCCTCCCCTTTCCAGTCCCCACTTGGGTTCCTGCTCCAGAGTTCTCAGCTAGCACCTGTTATTTTGTACCTATAGAAACTGCCCAGTGCCTTTCATTCTCCTCAAATCTGAAATTGCATCTATTCAAGCTTTTTGTATTACTCGTAATTTGCAGTATTTGTTCTAATTTCCTTTAACACAATTGCTACATATTTTTGAGTCAGGATCTCACTACAGCTCTGGCTGGCCTTGAATGATAGTGCTCTTCCTAACTCACCCTTCCAGGCATGGGGATTACAGGTATGAGCTACATGACTGACTAAAACTTAGATGTTTTAATCTATGTGGTTAACTAGAAGTTCTCCAATAACAAACATCTCTATACTATCCTGTTTCTTCCATTCTTTAAACCTGTCTAAATACTGCTGTGTGAACAGCAAATCCGAAGACAGCACTATAAACTCCATTTCTGACTTTACACAAGTACATAAAAATATAGTTTTACAAGATTTACCATGGTTTACATTTAAATAACAAGGATCACATACAAGTCACTGAGCCTCAAAATCTTGGGACTCACAAGTCAGTGTGTGTGGAAATGGAATACGAGTGTTCAGCTCAAACACGGACTGTAAGTCAGCTGAGTGGTTCTTCAGTTCGAATTTTTGATTAGATGAAAAGAAGATATTTATATTTTTCTACTAGAGGTTTCTCACAGGTCGAGGTTGGTCACTGGAAAATCTCCACTCTAACTTAAAGTCAAACAAATGACAACCAACAAGACTCACAGCTTTCTTGAGAAAGGGCCAATGAAACTGTAGCTGACTCTGGGCTGACACCTGAGGAATGTGTACCTTTTCACCTGTATTACAAGCTGTGAACTCAGAGCCATTGGCCCTGAGGCCGGGTCACCCAGTAACATGATCGGTGTGAACCTGGAACAGCCTCATTTCAAACAGAGCCAGCTGCCACCATATGGAGTCTTGATTGGTCCTCAAGTTCCCTGAACCTCCTGTCCGAATAAAGGTCATAGCGAGCTCACAGCTGCCCTATCTCTCCAAGGGGAGGCAAATGAAAAGGTGAAACTACCCAAAGCTACCAAGGAGAATCTAAATCATGCTCTTTCTCACCTGCCTCTGGTCTTCAGCTACTGCTGGGTGATGTTTTGTAAGATTAGTCTTTGACAATTTCTTAGAAGATTTTTCAAAGTAAGACTCCAAGATCTTTGATAATTTTTCTCTACTTGGTTTAAGAAGCCACAAGGAACATCTCAGCACCAAAGTGTTTATGAACACACAGATATGAAATAAGGTTTGTGAATTTTAGATAAGCAAATGGCCCTCACTTTAAAGAGTCTCATAACCGATTGATAATAGGCGACAGAATGTACAGCCGAGGTTCAAATGAGGCAGTAACTATAGTAACAGATCCTGAAGGATGCTCTATTCTAAATAAAGGAGATGCAGAGAATGAAGTGTGTACAATCTTTTTACTGTCCATTGAAAACTACAGACGGGGGGGGGGGCGGGCAGGTCTGCTGCTTCAGAATGAAGGTGATAAAGATTAACATAAAAACCCAACGTATGAGCCGGGCGGTGGTGGTGCACGCCTTTAATCCCAGCACTCGGGAGGCAGAGGCAGGCGGATCTCTGTGAGTTCGAGGCCAGCCTGGTCTACAAGAGCTAGTTCCAGGACAGGAACCAAAAAACTATGGAGAAACCCTGTCTCGAAAAATCCAAAAAATAAATAAATTAATTAAAAACTCAACGTATGATGCACACAAACGGTACGCGTTTCCTCTAAACACTAAAGAAGACTGAAGTAAAGCCAATTATTAACCTAAAAGATAAACATTGTAATAATAAATAGTATCCTTCAGCTTGGTGGGTGATGCATGCCTATACTCCCCAGCAAGGCTTCACGGTCTCTCTGCCGCCCACATCTCCTGCTAACACCTGCTTGGCTACGGGGCTGAAGCTAAGGGAACAAGAACAGGTGTAGGAGAACTTCTGTCACACTACCGTGCTTACAGGCAGCAGTAGCCACTTTCTGTGCAGTCTGCAGATAGCATCCTCACTTCCCTTAGCACGTTCCACCGAGATGCTCTGAAGAGGTCACGGCCACTGCACTGCGACGCAGGCAGGCCAGAGGAATGGACCGTGACGATACACACGTCCAGTTGTGAGCACCGGTTCAAATGAGCTGACGAGAAATGTGGCTTGTGTTAGAGAACAAAAGCGTCTACTCCTATTATTCACGTGGCTGCTAAGACTGTCACTGGAGCACTAAAGCAGCACTCACAATCCCAAGGTCAATCTTATGTGCACTTTCCTTTCTACAGAGAAAACCTGAGGGACAGCATACAACACCAAGCCCCACTCCTCTTCAGTTATTAGTAAGAACATCATTTCCTCGTGCATGCTTAGACTCCACCTCCCTCGAGGCTGCCTTGGAGAGGACACAGCAGGCTGTCTGCCACAGCTGTGTCTGAGCTACCACCACACGCACAGTGTAAGAACACCCACAGGCAACCACAGGCAACTGGCCAATGATTTCCTCACAAAGACCACAGTTTCACTGAGTAAAATGTCCTCTCATGTGTGATGGTTTTGCTGTTGTTAAATATGCTAAGTTCCTGTCTGCGTGAGGCTATGGATGCAGGTGCAGCTGAAGGCCAGATTCCTCAGATCTGCAGGAACTGAAGTTACAAGCAGCTGTTTGAAGTGGGCACTGGGCACTCTTGGGTCCTCTGCAAGAATAGTCTGTGCTCTTAAGCACTGAGCCGTCTTCCCATTTCTCATATGGTGGTGTTGGTCCTTGCTTAGATCTCAAGTTTGAACTAGCAGTAAAGTTCTCAGGTTCTCCATTCCTCAGATGAACAAACACTGTATCAGAATATCTACATACAGGGCTTGTAAGACAGCAGTAATATCAACTACGTGTTTTTCTTACTTAGTTTAACAAAAGAAAATACCATTGTTGGGTAGGAATACATTCCAGCTCTTTCTGCATCTCCTTGTCCTTGGTTCTGCACAGCAATGTTCACTGTTTGGTTTCTGTATCCTTGTCCTTTCTAGTCCATGGAAAACCTTATATAAAGCTGCAAACCCACCAGCTCCAGCAGAAGCGCTGGTGTGGCAGTGCTGAAGTAACCTGTAAGGGGATAACCACACAGGTTTCTCAGTGATTTGTAGTCTTCCTAGGAGCTTTACTGCTCTCGCATCTCTGCACTGAGACACTCACATGTTTAACCAATTAAGGTTTAGTTCAGGGGTAAGAAGCACACAGGTTCTTGGTGCCAGCACAGTGCTGTCAGGCTCATCTTCCATGGCACTGCCAAGTCCTCTCACTGCTGCTCCTGTTTCTTTCAGAAGATGCACGGATGAGCTGGGGTCAACACTTTCAAGAAGACGTAGTTTCTAAGTCCCCAAAAAAGTTGGATTGGGAACAGCTCCCAATTCAGTAGCATTTCATCGTAAGAAGAAAGTGAGCTGACTTATTTAGAAGACCAACAAAGCCCCTGGGTATTCTTAGAAAGGCCGAGTTTCAGGCTTCGGCAGCTCCCCCCAGCAACAAAAAATGCCCAGATGCCTATGAGCACCATGATTATGTATGCTGATACAAGATTTACTCCATAATGAGGACTGAGGAAGGTCTGCAAAGGAAAAATAAATCAGCCTGGGTAAAAACACAGCCTTTAAAAACCTGTGGAATAAACAGATACTGGAAAACACAGAACCTTTCAAAAGCTGGACAGCATCTCATAAATATGGGATGACTGTCACATGTTAAAGCCTCAGGAAGGCACAACAGACACTGGTCTGTGAACCTGCACTTTGCTTGACTCAAATCGCAACCGCAGAAGACAGCTGATATCCAGAAACTAATGGGATAATGAACAAAAAGAAAATGGAGCACCTGACCCTGCTTTCTAGCCATTTCTGTGTTAATTGAATTGGCCCTAAGAACTTGCAACAAACTCAGGTACATCTTGATTACTTTAATATGAACCATTAGTATTCAAAGGGACATGAGGAAATAGAGTTAGCTTTTTGGCTGTACAATTGCTATGGATTCCAGAAGTTTAATCATTATAAAACATGAACAGGAACACAGCTCAGTGGTACCATGTAAGCCTATTGTGCACGAAGACCCTGGGTTCTATCCACAGCACCAAAGTATGACTGACAGAGTGTTCAAAGGTGCAGTGAGTGAAGTTACTGAAGACAAGTCTCCACCATAATGAAACTTATATACTACTAAGTAACGCCGATAATAAAGGAAAATGAAATAATTAGTTGCAAATGATGACCGCTGGTAAGCCAGAATAGTTACAGTTGCGAAGAATGCTTGGATGAGCACGAGGTGATCTGCTTAAGGGGTGATGGAAGCCCTGAGAAAATGGCACTGCACCTGACACAGATAGCAGGAGGAATGAGATCATGCTGTGTTGGCTGGCCGTGGAGGCGCGAAGATGAGGACAGAGAGCTGGACACAGGTGAAGCTAGAGCCGCTATGGATCCAGGTTAGGAACGAAGGAGCAGGTGAGGTCAGACTACTGAGAAACCTGTGGGCCAGCTGTGTGAATGGTGGTCTCTGTGCAAGGCAAGGGCTTGGGAAAGGTTTGGGTTGAGATAATAATGACTGATTTTGATTTTTCAAACTGCATAAAATGGATTAAAGGAGGTTCTGGTGACTCGAGGAGATGAGTTAGGAGGAGATTGCACTGGGTGAGGAGAGCATAGGATGGTAACTTAGGGAGTTAGTGGTGGAGGTGGCGAGTGGACAGGAAGAGTCACAGGGCTTGCTGATGGACTGAAGGTGAGGCGGATGCCAAGACTGACTCCTTTATTTCTTCCTTGAGGCAAATGAATGTTGAAATAGGAGCGGCGGGGCTGCGTCCCCGGCACCCGGCCGCCCCCACGGCTAGCTTTACCCGAAATAATTACACGGAAACTGTATTCTTTTAAACACCGCTTGGCCCATTTCTATCTAGCCTCTTTTAGGTTAGCTCTCGCACCTGGATTAGCCCATTTCTAATAATCTGCTGTAGCCTATGAGCTGGCTTACCAGGAATGATCTTAACCTGCATCTGCTGGAGTGGGAGAACCATGGCGACTCCCTGACTCAGCTTCTTTCTCCCAGCATTCCATTCTGTTTACTCCACCTACCTAAGGGTTGGCCTATCAAATGGGTCTAGGCAGTTTCTTTATTAATAAGAAATCACTCCCACATCAAATGAAGGCTTAAAAGAGACTGGGAGTCGGAGGCAGGGACAAGCTTGTAATGAATGGTTCAAACCAGACCCCAAGATGTCATGGTTTAAGAGTAAGGCCATGGGATTTCAAAAGGCAAAAGTCAAATAATTATTTGGATTTCTGAACATGATACTCATAGAGAGACAGAGGCTATAAAAATACAAGCATAGCCTACACATGGTAATTAATGCTATTCCATCATTGTGGTTACTCAAGGAGCTAGAGCAGAGGTAATGCCAAAACTGAGTCCTGAGAGACTCCAACATTTATTTTTATATTGAACATAGTTTTTTATTTATTCTTTGAGAATTTCATACCATGAACCCCAACCCTACTTATTCCCCAGTTCCTCCATATCTACCCTTCATCTTGTAGCATCCAAAGAAAATTTAAAAAGGAATAAAGATAAAATAAAATACATTCGTTCAAACAAACAAAAATGCAAAACAAGACAAGAATGAAAAGCAAAACAAAAACAAATGAAAAAACCACTTTGCTCCTCCATCTTTCCCGCCTCTCCATCACCTCTGCGTTGGTCTCAGTGGTAGTGGGAGCTGCGGTGTGTCACACAGTAGACCCTTTGTCCGTCCAGCTCTGCTTCCAAATGTTCATTGTGTAAGTAGTTGTTGATCTGGTTCAAGGCCTCTGGCATCTGATACACCACCAATACTGGACCCTCAGCAAAACTCCTATCGGATAGCCTGCTGTTGCCCTGAGTCATGGAGATCCTGCCACTATGGTTCTATATGGTCAGACTCTCCACACACTCCAGCAGGTCATAGATGGGGTACACGTTGGATTAGGCCAACTTGAAGCCTTGGAGGTGGGTCAGGGTGGTAGCTGATTTGGTCAGTCCAGGCTGCTGCCCCCCCCCCCGCCTCAGGTGCCAGGTGGAGACAGCTTCATTCATAACTGTGGATGAGGGGTGGGACCAGCTTTCCCCAGTGCGGAGGCCAGCTCTTCTGTTCTGGGGTCATTGGGACCAGCTCTCCTGTGAGGGGCGGGGCCAGCGAGGGGCTCAGCATGGCCCTTGGACTTCAACACGCAGGTCCCACATGGGCCCCTGTGTTAGCACAGACAACAGACATCAACACAGACCCAGCAGCAGGACCACGGACCCAGACGTGGCCCTCAGCTACAGCTTGGGCCTTGATATCACCATGGCTCTGGGTAGCAGATTTTAAGACTTAGAACGACTTGGCCAATTAATGGAAAGATTTACGATTTTAGAACCACATGTCACCATAAAGCTAAAGGAAGCTTAGGAACTAATGCAGTGCCAGGCAGTGGTGGCGCACGCCTTTTATCCCAGAGCTCAGGAGGCAGAGGCAAGTGGATCTCTCTGAGTTCGAGGCCAGCCTGGTCTATATAGCAAGTTCCAGGACAACTAAGGCTGCACAGAGAAACCCTGTCTCAGAGAAAGTGACTATAGTTTAGTACAGATTATGGATATAATGCTTGATATTTTAAAGTATAAACTTGTTTGTATATTTGTTAAGAACATATTTCTAACCCCCCCTGCCAATTGTTAAGTCCTTCTTTCTTTTTTCTTTCTATTTGTTCCTCTTTCCTTCTCTTTCTGCAAAGCTCAGTCTAAGACCCTTAAGGTACTGACAAGCCACATTCCATGCCGTTCTGAAATCCTGAGTCACACACGCACAATCCCCCAACCCTGCCTTCCTGCCCTGTCTGTCATTTCCTCTGTCACGTCCACAGTGCTAAGGCAAAGGGGACAGGCAGGTGTGCCTGCAGAAGAGAAGGCAGCAAGCTCTGTTTAGAGTGGGATTAGTGATGTAAGTGCATTAAAAGTGATAGCAACCAGGTGGGCCACTGTCACAGCAAGGCACCCAGTATGGAAAGGCAGGGAACAAAATTGAACTGTGTGGTGATGATCCAGAATTAGAGATATCGACGTGGACTCCTGGTTGTCCATAGGGGGAGAAATAGTACACACCTTTCTATGTACCTATGTATAATAAAGAGTTCTGTCAACATGAATGGACTCCCACTGTTCAAGTCTAGGCTTAGATAAGCATAAAATAACAACAGTCGTGGATGCTAAGAGCCAACAAAGGAGCCCTGAAAAACCAGGTCAGTGTGCTGCAGCAGAAAACAAAAGAAGAAAATAAGACGTCTTTTTAAAGGCTGCTGAGCTGGTGGGGTGGCTCCCTTGCTGCTCTTTCCGGAGGACTGGAGTTGGTTCCCAGTGCCCATAAAGGGCAGCTTACAACTAGCTGTACCTCCGGCTCCAGA
This sequence comes from Microtus pennsylvanicus, assembly GCF_037038515.1. Taxonomy (NCBI): domain Eukaryota; kingdom Metazoa; phylum Chordata; class Mammalia; order Rodentia; family Cricetidae; genus Microtus; species Microtus pennsylvanicus. Next base: position 53,713,815 of record NC_134581.1, on the reverse strand, counting down.
TCTGATGCCTCTGCCTCCGCTCCAGGGGATTCCAGTGACGCTCTCTGGCTTCTCTGCATCCCCACATACATGTGCATACAATGATGTTGCAGGAATTTGATTGCTGTGACACTCCGAGCCTGTTAAATGAAGTTTACCTTGAATCAGGAGGCGGCACTAGCAACCAGCTGACTGGAATTCATCATAGAGAAGTGAGCAGTTTTGATAGAGAAGACACATAGGAAAGAAAGGGCAAGGTTTGGCGCTTCCTTTTGGTTTCAGGAGCAGTGAAGAGACATGTCTCTTGCTGGGTCTATAGCCAAAAAGCAATGTCAACTGGCTTGCTTCTTGGCTTCTCTGATCTATGTTCTCTCTCTCTCTCTCTCTCTCTCTCTCTCTCTCTCTCTCTCTCTCTCTCTCTCTCCTTTCTTTCTTTTTTTGGGTGGGTAGAAGTGGGGGGGGTGAAATCCTGTTAGCTCAGAGAGGTTGAGTAGCAGGTAGCTGACTTTCTCTCTTTGCAGGTATCTCTGAAAGAGAGAGTCCTACTGCTCCAAATATATAAATAAATAAATAAAGCTCATGCCACACAAAGTCCCTCCCTACTCCTTCCTATGCGTCTGTCTATCGTCTTACAGACACCCTCTGACTCTCTATGATTACTTTCTGTAAACGAGTTGCTAACTCTGCTTCCTGGCCCAAGGTTGATTTCATTTAATTATCCCACATGCAAACTCAGGGTTCACAGTGTGATCTAAGAGCCCACAACACACTGACTCACACAGATACACATAAGTTAAAATAAAATAATCTTAAAGGCTGCCAAGATAAACAAAGAACAATATCATTATATTTGAAAAAGTGAGAGTTTGGAAGGGTGGTTTGAGCAGAAGCCAGACTGGACTAGAAGTCTGAGGGATAAAGTAGAAGAAACAGGACCAGTGAGATGGCTCAGTGGATAAAGGTTCTTGTTGTCAAGCTGGATAATATCAATTTGACTCTCTGGAACCACATGGTGGAAGAACAGACCAAGTTGTCTTCTGACTTCCACAACATGCGCACACACCTGCACGTGCATGCACACACACACACACACACATACATACACACACATACATACACACATACATACATACAAATAACAATTTCTTTAAAAAGTGGAGAGAGAATTTATGGAGACTATACTTTGAGATGTGTGGCGTTGTGATGAAAGCAGAGAACGTTGTAGGAGCGGGATATCAACAAGTTTTGTGTAAGATGTGTCTGACTGGAGAGAGAGACAGACTGGACCTAGATGATGGTGGCATCCCAAAGGAGGGAAGTACTCAGGGCAGGGAGGATGGATTAAAGTTACAGCCTAAACAGAGTGGCCTTAACCTAGGAGTCAGATTTTGCCTCTATTGAACCAGAGCTAAGGTTAGAACCTAGGTTCCCATCTAGCCCCAGCTTTTTCCTAACAAAAGAGCAAATCTGACTGTGGCAATTATGTAGTGTTATTTTGTTTGTGTTTTAACAAATAAAGCTTACCTGAAGATCAGAGTGCAGAACTAAGCCTCTAGAGGCCAGGCCGTGGTGGCACACACCTTTAATCCTGGGACTCAGGAGACAGAGGCAGAGGGATCTGTTTGTTCAAGGCCACCCTGGGCTACATAATATTGAATCTGTCTAAAAGAGAAACAGAGTTCACACAAAGGTGATCCCAGCACTTGGGATCCCATGCCTTTTATCCCAGAACTAGGGAGGTGGAGACAGGAGTGATATGGCTGGGCGGAGAGAGGACCATAAAATGGGAGGACACAGGAACTCAGTGCAGTCTGACGACAGGCTAGCCCCTTTGGTTTGTACATCAGTAGGGGTGAAAGGTCTCTCTAGTGACCGGCCACTCTGCTTCTCTGAGCTCTCTGCTTTCACCCCCTAGTATCTGACTCTGGATTTTTATTAAAAACAATTAGAATTCGTGCTATACAATTTATTTACCAGATGATTTTAAACTAAGTTTTTGAGATACCCTAAGTACTCCCTCTCATGTCTGCTCAACCTGTACATGGCATAGAACTTGACCTATCAGCTCTGGCCAGGGAAGTGGGTTCGTTTTGCAGACAGCACCTCATACAGGAAGAATGCTGCATTCTAGAGGCATCTGTGGGTGTGGCAGGTGTTGAGAAGTTTATGAATTCTTTTCTAGAATGATCCTATAGTCAATCCCATAAAATTTTCATTTCTATTTCAAAATGATGAAGTCTTCTGCATTTTCTTCAGTCTATTTTCTTTAGAGCCAGTTTTCTCTTTTAAGCAAACACAAAAAATGCAACTTCACTATTAAAAATGAGAACATACAAATGAGGAAACTAATTTTTAAAACTTGAAATTTAGATTTTTTACTCATCACAACATAAAAATAAATAATAAAACCCAATATAAAATGAAAACTGGGACTGGGCATGCAACTCGTGGAAGACCTGCCTGTGTGCATGTGGGAGCCCCAGAGCGACACACGCAAAGCCTTCAAAAACAATGTAAAAGCTGGATGTGGCCACTGAAACAGGAGGATTGCCATAAATAAGACTGGTGAGAGCTAAAGAGTGAATCCTAAGCCAATTTGGGCTATAGAATGAGACTATCTAAAAAAACAAACAAAGACAAACATTCATATACATATACCTGACTAAAGATTCTTTTAAAGAAAATATAAATAATTCCTTAAAATTTAAAGACAGTTGGAGGTAGATAAAATATTTGAACAATTGACAACAGACATATGAAGATGTGTTTATTACCAAGGGAATAAAAGTTCAAAGTTTACTGTGTGTCTACTATATTCCTGGAAAGATGAGAAAGTTATAACAAGTGTTGACAAGGACAAAGAGGAGTTGAAGCTCATGAATAAATGGTTAGTGTTTAAGTCACCATAACCATGCTGAAAACTGAGTGATCCCACCAGCTGACTTAGTGATTCCTCTAGTCCAGCCAGAGTGCTTCTGGGCATGTATCCAAGAGAAACGTGCACACGTCTTTGCTGAAGGACATATGTGTAAACACTTAAGAGTCATACTCTTCACAACAGTTAAACACTAGAGCACTAAAGCTATGACTCGGTGGGTGAAGTGCTTTGGGTGCAGCAGATGTGCCGCAAGCCTTTAATCCAGGCACTGGGGAGACGGAAGTACATGGATCTCCGAGAGTTTGAGGCCAGCCAAGGCTACGCAGTGGAAGCATGTCTTTAAAAAAATGACAGGTAGATCCCATGTCTCTCCTCAGTGTGCTTGGCTCCCAGGACACTCAGCTCTCCGGGTGCCCTAATTTCCTACTTTCAGTTACTCTTTGTGCTTTATTGCTGACTCCTTTTAGTCTAATCTCAAGGATGGAGTGTCATGGACCTCCATGAACATCTTCTCTGTTTACCCACAACTTTTGAGCTATCTTTTCTCAACCAAACTCCTCCCCAAAGCTACCCCTTTCCATCCAACTTTTACCTGACCTCTACCCTGGATGTTTAACAGAGGCAGGAGGCTCAGAAGTTCAAGGTCATCCTTAGCTACATTTTAAGTTTGAAGCTAGCCTGGGCTATATGAGATACTATCTTTAAAATTCGAATTTTTCTCTTCTCCTCTCCTCCTTTTCCTTCCCTGCTCCTCTCCTCCCTCTTTGTATGTGTGTGTGTGTGTGTGTGTGTGTGTACAGATTGTCCCTTTAACCTGAATATTCATCCCTCCCCATTCTACCACACCCAAATCTTGCTTTAAGATACAGCCTAGGGCCAACAAGATGGTTCAATAGGTAAAGGTACTTGCTGCCAAACATATGATGTAAGTTAAATACCCAGATAGACACTGTTGAAGGAAAGAACCGATTTTCATTAGTTGTCCTCGAATATGCACACATATTCGAGGGTGCATGTGTGCGCACACACGGACACACAGATGCAAAAAAAGCTTTAAAAGATGCAGCACAGCGTTACTCCTTCAGTAAGCATTCCCAATACATGCTCTCCTCTCCTCTGTGGCTTTATTACATTTGTGGCTGAGACTCCTATTCTGTACACCAGGGGGCATTGAATGCATGGTATTCCTACTACCTCGGTCTCTGAAGTGCTGGAGTTACAGGAATGAACCACTATGTCTGGCTTCCAATTCTGGTTACACTCAATATACATTTACCGAGCATGGTGACAGTCACATACGAATATTCTTGTTGTGTACCTTTGAAGTCAGATAACCCTGGATTAGAATCCGACCTGTGTGGATTTAGTCAAGCTGTCTAACTCTCTGAGCTTACACTGCCTTTACTTCTAAAATGTCTAATATCTTACAGACTTATGGCAAGGAGGAACAGCACTGGAAGAGCAGAGCTTTTCAGCAAAACAGTGAACACTACACTCTACAGCAGTGGTTCTCCGCCTTCCTAACGCTGCAACCCTTTCATACAGTTCTGGTGACCCCAACTGTAAAATTATTTCATTGCTACTTCATAGCTGTAATTTTGCTACTGCTACGAATTATAATGTAAATATCTGCTATGTGAACCCTGTGAAAGGGTTGTTTGACTGACAAAGGGGTTGTGACCCACAGATTGAGAGCCGCTGGTCTACAGACTCACAGATCATACCGTAGATCTTAGTTATACTGACAGGCGGAAAGTAAAGTGGAAAACGTGTGATTACCACATTTACCCAAGATTCCTGGGTGCTTGGCTATGGATTAAAACCCATTCCTCTCTCTCTCTTACAGATTATTCTTCCTCTGACTTTGTCTTATTATTAGATTTTCTTCTTTCACTCTTTCAGAATCCAACAAGTATTTTCTCGGTGACCAATACAGGCCAGGCGTTATAAGCACTGAGGCTATTGCAGTGTTTGGAGCAGTTTCATAGAAGCTACCCACCTTCAGTTTTCTCTTTTATTGCTGTCATAGCCAAGAAATCACTCAAATGTTACTGAAAGACTGAACATCCCTACATTCTGGATGGCCTGGATATCACCATATAACTGATACTCAGAAACTGCTTCTGCTAAATCACCGACTTCTTACTCAGGTCACTGAAAGCAGATCGATAGCCTGGCATCACTGCCTTCATTTTGTGCCTGTTTCTTTTTCTGCTGGGTATCTGTTTACCTCTGTAGTAGGCATGACAATCATTCAAGGAGAGTCTGCAGGCCCCAAAAGGCACCCGAGTGTCCCCAGTCACCATCCTAAACAAGCATCTTGGATTCCAGGGATAGAAGAGCTGGCTGGAAAGAACACTTCCCAGATTGGGGAGATTCTAATGCTGTCCTGAACCAGGGGCAATCACCTCACGAGAATCTGCTAGCCCTTTCAAGCCATAAGACATCTTCAGACCACCTTGCAGGACCAGAACTGAGACACTAAGCAATCAGGACCACTCACTGATGGCTTAATTGCACCTCCCTTTGCCCCCACACCTTAATTCTTCTTCTCTTCAAACCTAAAGCTCTTATCAGTGCGATCAAGTTGGATTTTGGTGTCACTGGACCCCATGACGGATCTTCTCCCCATTGCACCGTATTGATCTCTTCCTCAAACTTTTCAGCACTGTTCATCTCCTGACTTGGTGAGCAGACAGCTGGCCAGTCCTAGTCTTGGGACTCTGAGAAATAGGACTTTTATTTCAAAATTCCAATACTGGTCATGGGCTAAGTTTTACTATGGCAAACATTGTAGAGCATTTGTTGCTTCTACAAATGGTAAGAAACTGGGCCTGAGTATCTAAACCATCCTACCACATGCAAATTCACACCACATTCATGCCATTTGGACACTTATTAACAAAAGTGTAGTAGGAGACCACTGGTTTGTTTACTGGCCACCCAGACCTGAAATAACCACACACAAACTATTAATTAAAAGACTGCTTGGCTTATTAGCTCATGCTTCTTATTGGCTCACTCTTATATCTTAAACTAACCCATTTCCATTATTTTATATTTTACCATGAGGCTCGTGGTTTACCAGTACTAGTGCATAGGTGTCTTTCTCCTCTGGTGGCTACATGGCTTCTCTCTGACTCCGCTTACTTTCTCCTCTTCTATCTGCTTGGAATTCCTGCCTTGACCTATTCTGCGCTGCCATAGGCCCAAAGCAGCTTTAATTATTAACCAATGATATTCACAGCATACAGAAGAGAATCCCTCATTACAAAAGGACTGAGTTCCAAGAAATGAAGACCTTCTAACAACATCTGTAAAGTCCCCCATTTTCATTGCTAATCCTTTCTCAGTTCATGGTCCTATACATAAAATCCTAGACGTCCTTCAGAGACTGCAACACTACTTTTTTTTTATTCTAACATGGGGCTACAGAGATGGCTCCAAGGGTAAGAGCTCTTGTTATATTTTATGATACTGTTCTTAATTTTACTTAATTCTTTGTTTCTTCATTAGTTTTTTGAGACAGGATTTCTTTGTGTAACAACTCTAGCTGTCCTGGAACTAGTTCTATATACCAGGCTGGTCTTAAACTCACAGAGCTCTGCTGCCCCTGCCTCTATTGTGCTGAGATTAAAGGTGTGTGCTGCCGTCACCATCTCGACCACCACAACCTGGCTAATTTTATTTAACTCTTATAGGCTCTAATCTGGACGTTCTCCTCCTTCTCTTTCTTTTTTTTTTTAAAGTTAGATAAGGCCTCACCATGCAGCCCTGTATCTCTTGGAACTTTCTATGTAGATCTGGCTGGCCTCAAACTCACAGAGATCCTCCTTAGTGCTGGGATTACAGGTATGCGCCACGATGCCTGGCTTTTGGTCATTACCTCTGGCCTTACTGAAAGATTCAGAAATGGAGGCCTGAGAGATGTCCTCTTCCTGAATTTAGAACAGCTTTCTCTTCAGTCCCTTCCTCTGGTAGCATAGTTATTATTTATCTTTATGTAAAGCTCTATAACTATAAGCAGTGAGTTCTATTTTTCAATCAATATTTATCAGATTTGATCCAGTAATGGAGAACTCCATAAGGCTCTGTGGATGGGATATGGCCATAACCAAGACAGCTATAGTCATTGGTTACAGCACACAAATAAACAATAGTCTCATCGTCAGTTAATCACACCTGAGGACACAAGCAAAGGACTGCACTGTCCACAAGTGTCCTTACACTTCTCTTCCTCGCTGTAATATTTATATAAGATTTGGTGCAGCTGGGTATTTGATTTTATAGATATCATGGGTAGAAGATAAGGAAAAATCTTTAATAATTATTTAGAGACTGCACATTTAAATAATCAAAAGAATTTGTCCCCAAATACCATATCAATGATATGACTTGAACTTGGAACCTCACTTTCATACTTCCTTCTCAACTAAGGATTTCAAAGAAATGGCAATGAGCCTAACTTACTGCTGGCCTGCTCCACAACCACAGATAACAAAGACTGATTTGCACATGCACTTCATAAACTATGCCTGTCTGTACCATAAAAACTCGTGTACATACGTGTATTATTGATACACAATGACATAGATAGACAGAGATACTAATTAACTACCTCAGATTCCTTACTTATTCTAATTACCATTTTAGATACAAATCTACCCTCCCAAGGGACTCATTTAAACACAGCCTGGTTTACAGAAGGGAATTAGCACCATCTAGAGGACAAAAGCCAGCAGTACATGAGGATGGAAAGAAAACAGCTCCAGTAACAATGTAAACTGTAAGGAAATTCACTAAATAGAAGGTGTCATATTAGTTTCTACTGGACTCTGACAGACATTAGTCATTAAAACTGCATTTTTTACAAAAATGGAATTATTAACATTTAAAATTTATGCCAGGAATGTTCCAGTTAGGAATATTCACAAAGGCAATCTGCTATGTTGGAGGGAATGTTAATAAGCACGATCTATTAACACATTTTCCCTTAGCTCACAGCCAGAGTTAAAGAGTCTGCACTGTATGCTGTAGGCCTCAGAGAGTCAAAGGCTTTCCAAACAGGGGAGACTACTTTGCTGGCTTCACAGAGGATGGATTCACTTGAAAAGCTGACAGCATCAATGCCCACAGGGGAGGCTAAGATTTGAACTAACAAAGAAACTAAAAATGGTGGAGGGCTGTCTCTGGGTTCAGGGATGGACATGATGTCTCTAAACTATGGCAGCTTTTCAAAATTGGTCATTTCTCGTTATAACCTTTTTTATTCTATTAAAAAGCTACTAAAACCCTATTTAGTTTCTGGTCATATTCCCCTAATGAGCTTTGGCCAGGATATAAACATTGATTTAATTGTGAAAATGGGTATGTGAGTTCACATATTTCAACCATATAGCTACTGTTGGTCTAGACAACTACAAACCCATTTCTCCTCATAAAATATATTCTAACTATATATCAAACTTGTGATAATTGTGTCATAACTTGTAGCCGGTAAGTGAAAACCAATAAAGAGTTTGTCCTTTTTTTTATGACATCTTTGCATAGAAAGATGAACTCATCTGAATTAAGGAAGAACTGAGGAGAATCACCATGAATGCCCACTGTGCCTGGCCCCAAGGAGTTAGACAGGGTGATTCCAAAGCCCAAGCCAGAAACTAAAGAGGAAGAAAAACACCATTAAGCCCTTTTCCTGTTATGCATTCAGCTCAAATCTAATTTGCAAGGACTGGGGAATACTATTTCACTGCAGGAAACAGGGTGTACCTGCTGCTGCTGAAGCCTCAGAAAGCTGGAAGGCTAAGTGAGAAAGGAGAGGAGGAAAGGAAGCACGGGTTGTAATAGTCAATGACCAAAGGAGAGGCGCAGAAGAAAGGAGAGGAAGAAGAGGGTAATGTGCTGAAGGCCCTGGCTTTGGTTTACTGTAGCCAGACTGTGAGGGAGAAACTGTGATTGCAAGGTGGGATCTCTGGGCCAGACTGAGCTAATTCTACATGAAGACCTAGATCTTCTCTCTGTGTGTGTGCTCATACCTGCATTAATTTATGTGTGCCATGTGCAGGCTGTGCAGGTGTTGGCTCCCCTAGAACTAGAGCTACAGGTGGTCGTGAGTCATCATCTGGGTGCTGGGAACTGAATTCAGGTCTGCAAGAGCAGTAGGTGCTCTTAGCTGCTGAGCCATCTCTCCAGCACTTCCATTCTTTTTCTTCCTTACCACAGGCCAGCAGTCGCACTGAAGGTGCTGTCTCCTCAGCACTTACGCTTTTCAAACCCTCACTGGCTCTTTTAAAAGAAAAACACATTTTTTTATTTTTAAAGAAAAACCTGTTTATCAAGCAGATCTCAGTACCCTTCAGAGCTAGATGCTTAGTGAGGCTTCTGATCAGGTTACACGCCATGTTGCAATCCAGAATCCATTTAAGTGAAACCCAGCGCTCTTTTTTGTTGCTGCTTGTTTTGCTGCCTTGTTTCATTTTGTTTGAGAAAGGCTCTCTCTACATAGCCTGGCTGTCCTGGAACTCACTATATAAACCAGACTGGCCTCGAACCCACAGAAGTCCCTCTGCTTGGCCTCCTGAGTGCTGGGATCACAGGTGTGTGCCTCCACATCTAGCCTTCGCACATTTTCTTTGCCTTTTTTTCTATTTTTAAGATTTTTTTTTTAAAAAAACTTCCTCTGTGTTTTGCTGAGTGTGTGTCTGTGTGAGGATGTAGGATCCTCTTGAACTGGAGTTACAGACAGCTATGAGCTGCCGTGTGGGTCCTAGGAATTGAACCTGGTCCACTGGAAGAGCAGCCAGTGCTCTTAACTGCTGAGCCATCTCCCCAGCACAATTTTAGCACATTTTTAATAACTAAAGTCAAGTGAAATTTCCATCAATTCCATCTAGCTGATGTTTCCATAAAATAAAAAAATTAAAATATCAGTAACAAGCCAGTAGGGATTGAGTTTAATAGTAATAAAAGCAATGCTCTAATTTCTGGGCTCAATGAATATTTTTTTTATCCTGAGGGATATATCACTCTGAATTTTCTTTTCCCCGAAGTCTCAGATCATTATCTTCAAGTTATTGGCATTCTGCTGTATTTTCCACTATGGCTGTACTTATTCTTATCGCCCCTTCTGTCTTGCACACTGAAGAACCGAAGCCATTCTCACCCTTCGAGCAGTAATTTTTCCCTTTGGTTCAGGAACTAAAGCCTTGCCTCACACATACCAAGCACATGTTCTACACTGGGCTCTTTGTTTTCTTTGTTTGGTTGGTTGTTTTGAGATGGTCTATGTAACTAGGCTGGCTTCAAAATTCCTATGTAGCTAAGATGATAGGCGTACCACCATGCCTAGCTTAAGAGGGGATTAAATCTGGGGCTACACCTTGAGATCCCTTAACACACCATTTCAGAAAAGTTAAAAAAAAAAAAACAGAAAGACACCTCTAAAAAAGAAACCCAAACAGGCATGAGAGTATAGGTTAGTGATAGAACTCTTGCCTAGCTCGTGGCAGGACCCTGGGTGGGAAGTGGAGGGCACACGTGGGATAGGACACAGACACGAACAAAAACACCAGAACTGTAGTAGTGATTATCTTAGCTTTTTACTTTTCTGTAAATACAAGATTTTTCTAAAACCACAAAATGTTTATTGTAACAATAGTATGAAAAAAATTGAATTAGGCTGGAAAACTTGCAAGCTATTTTTCAAAAGCATTTTTTTAAAAAATCCATAACTCCCATATATTTCAGGCACCATACAGCAGTTTTAGACAACACAGGAGTTTGGTGAAGATGTTTTTAAGGCAATGAAGTTAGGCTTTAGGCAAACAACTTGAAAGTTTTAAAAGCTTGTGTGGAAAGGGTAGAGAGAATGCCCAGTGGTTGAGAGCGCCGGCTGCTCTTCCAGAGAACCCAGGTTCTATTCCCAGCACCCACATGTGACTCACAACTGTGTGTAGCTTCAGGTCCAGGGTTTTGTTGTCTTCTTCCGGCCTTCTTGGACAGCAGGCCTTCACACAGTGCACAGACATACATGCAGGCAAAACATTTATACACATAAGATAAAAATAGGTGTTAAAAAATTGTCAGAAATGGCTAGCATTGCAGCCATAGGCCAACTTCTCACTGTACAAGGCTTTGTCCTGTTTGACAGTTACAGTCCCTCATTCATTCATTAACAATGTAGAAACTGCTCCTGAGTCCTGACTCATGAAACAAACTTATTTGACTGCGAAAATTTATAAAAAATGGGTATAAGTGCTCCACATTTTAATCATGGTAGCAAATTCAGGCAGAAAAACTTTGCTTGAGTTGGTGCCTTAAACTAAAAAGGCTCAAACCTATTTGTGGCAGCATAGATATTTAAGCAGAATCTGAATAAACCAAGATCTCTAGTATTGAATGAGGTATAACATGAGAGTTCAATTTAAATCTATTCACTTATATCCTAGCCTGCGAACGGGAGCTCGCGCCTCAGGCTTTGCTCTTAAATGTATTTTCCCTTTTGTAGACTTGAAACTATAGAAAATGTTTCTCAGCCTTGTTGTGCAGTAGAGAGAACGCCCATTAGAGCTGACAACACTGAGCAACACTTTCCAAGGGACACAGGGACAAGCAGGCACTTGAACAAAGGGTGGAGATTTTCCAAGATACTTTTTTTTTCTGAGACAGGGTCTCATAATGTAGCCCGAGCTGGTTTGGAACTCACTGTATAGACCAAGCTGGTCTTAGACTCACAAAGGTCCTCCTGACTCAGCCTTTGGAGTTTTACGAAACCCACTATTGCATAGTCCCTTGGAAGAAAGAGATTAGGCAAGTATTCATGGCAATGAGGCATATACTGCCAAACATGATGGAGTTTTGTCTCCGAGAACACACAGTGTCGTGGCATACACTTGTAATCACAGAACTGGAAAGGCTAAGATGGGAAGATTGCCACAAGTTCAAGGCTAGCCTGGTTACACAGTGAGTTTGGAGATAGTCTAGAATATATGGTGAGACCATGTCTCAACAAATAAATGAGCAAACAAACAGACAATAAAAATACCCTATTTTCTCTAGAGGCATTTCCATGAGAAAACAGGCAGTGAAATTGGTCATATTTACCTCAAAAAAAAAAAAAAAAAGGAGCTGTCAAAGCTGTCATGGTCTGTAGGAGCGAGAGAAAAGTTACCAGTAATGGTAAAGCAAAGATGGCTGAACCTTTGCGACCTCTGGCTGAAGAAGGGTAGCAGGTGGAGGGACTGGGCTGCTGGGAAGGGAACCCGAGATCAGTTTAGGAATTAGCTCCCCTCAGAATCTTCACTCCAGATCTGGCTTACCTTTGGGGGAGCCTAGGCAGTTTGGATGCTCACCTTTGGAGACCTGGATAGAGGTGGGCGGTCCTTGGGCTTCCCACAGGTCAGGGAACCCTGATTGCTCTTCTAGCAGATGAAGGAGGGTGACTTGATCGGGGGAGGGGGAGGAAAATGGGAGGCGGATGAGGGGGGGGGGAGGCAGAAATCCTTAATAAATAAATAAATAAATTCAAAAAAAAAAAGAATCTTCACTCCAGACCCACTGCCTTAGTATCAGAGAAGGAGCAGCTGACAGCCCTCTCAGATGTACTTTACTGTGACAGGCTATAGCAATAGGGAAGACCACAGAGGCCCCAGTGCTCAGATAACTCACAAGATAAGGAAGGTCTCACCCCAGAGGAATGCCTGCATCAGTACTAGAGGCAGGAAGAGAGGTGGCCGGATGAGGATGACCCCCGGAAACGAGGTTCCCTTATGCCTGCCTAGCCTAGGTGGAGTGACCCTTCCTTCACAGCTGTCTCAGGGCACTCAGCTGTAGGCAGGAAGTGGCTAGGACCTATGAGCTCCTTAGGGCTGGGAAGTGGAGATTCCCTGCAGAAAGATTCAGGAAGGAGGAGTGATTTGTGAAGCTAGGCCCCCAGGCTGAGCAGGACCTGAGGTAGCAGGGATCAATTCTCACTGAGTGGGTGGCTTTTCTTTGTGTGGTTGGAGGCTTGGCTGAGTGTCTGTCCGTGTTAGAGCTTCCTGGTCACTTCTCCTAGTGAGTTTCACACTCTGACTATACTTCCCAAGCACAGGCCCCCTGCTCCTTGAACTAGGAAGGACAATGTAGCCAAATCGTTCCTGGGATCTCCTTGATGTCGGTGATGCTTCTGATACCATGGCATGTCCTGCCTTAACCTAATCATGATCCCTTCTAGTGTTTGCTCCTTTCCTGTGTGGTAAGTGTTCGTCTAATTTGTTCCTTGGAACACGAGATTACACTCAGGGCAAATAATTTACTCCTTGAGCTGTATCCCCAGCACCGTGGGTCTCTTTTATTCTGAGGCTTCTATACTTATTCTGCATACATGGCCCCTGTTGTGCTTTCTACAGGCAGACTCTGCTTTTCTCTTCGTCGTTTTCTTCTCCAAGAAGACTCTGGTGATTCTGCGTTACCTTGGGTTCTCCTCCTGTCTTACCCTTCCTCCTGCAGCTCCTGTGCTCGGCAGGGCGCCAGCCTTGCTCTCTTGTTAGTCCTTTAATTTCTTATTTCTTTTTTTCTTGGCTCCCAGCTTCCTGACTCAGGAGGGCGCAGAGGAGTTTGATGGAGCTCTTTCTTTACACTGGATGCAAATGGAAGAGACAATGGAATCCAGGGACCATAAAGGACAGGAAGGTTGAGCCCACACCTATTAGTACAGGGAAACAGAAGTTTAGGAAGATAGGAGACCCAGTTCCCAGGCAGAGGTGTATAAATCCTGCCCTCTCCTCAGCATGGCACGTTTTACTGGTGAGATTGCCATACCTGCCATTCTCCTGGAAAACCGGAAGTACACCAGGGCTCCCATCAGAACCGCCCCAGCCCCAATTCCAAGAATGATGCCAGCAAAGGTTCCAGCTGAGGGGCAAGAACATCCTTGTCCTGGACCAACTGTCAGGGAAAGAAAACAGAAGCAGGCGTGAAAGGCAAAACGTGCTGCAGCGGGGGGGTGGGGTGGGGGTGGGGGTGTCCTGGAGACAGACTCTCAGGACCTGCAGTCTCTCTTTGTTCCCTCAGGGAGTGCATTTCTGCCTGTGTCACAGAGAAATAATTCCCATCTAGAGTGGAGAAAAGGCCTGCATTTGTATGTTAAATCAGAGATGGACCTGGTAACCTGACTTCAAGACCCACACAGAATGGTAGTACTAATTTTAGCTAATAGTAGTGAAACGGTTTCTGTGTGCGCGGTATTTTGCCAAAGGGTTACTTTATTGATTCAGTAAATCCTTAAAACAACACCGTAAGATCCTCCCTTCATCTCTAGAAGAAGAAATAAAAGAACATTCCACCCTTGAATCCCCTGTGGAAGGAGGAGAAGAAAGAATAAAACGAATATAAGAGAGAGACTGGATTACAGTAGAGAAATCAATTCATCAAAAGGTGGTGCTTTAAAAATAACATTGACATTTATCTCGATTAACTTGGTAAAATATAGATTATAATTGCTAACATTTGAAGCGAGATTTGAGGCTACTATTTTTCAGAATAATAAGAATTCCAAAAGTATTAAATATATTTTATTGTATATTGTGTGTGTGTTTGTGTGTGTGCTACTTCAAGGCAATGAAATATGTGTCTTCAATGACATCAACTTATATGTTCAAAATTCTAAAAATTTTAGAAAGGTTGTTAGAACTAATGGGCAAAATCAGCAAAATTAAGGGCAACAAAATGGATGTGCCCAAATTAATTTTATTTCTACATGCTAATATTACAATAAAAAATGAGATTTTCTTGCTACTTGCCCAGAGACAGAAGGACCATGACGTTGTAAGAGATGGGATAGACCTAGAGAAAGTTTTGGAGACGGACTGTAGTGAAGATGGTTACACACAATATGAATGTGTCATATTCCATTGAAATGTGCACTTCAGAATGGCTAAAATCATAACATATCAACTTTACCATACACAGAAAATTATTAACACAAAAGGAATGCTATGCAAGGTCACATTGTAAACTCCAGTCTCACAATAGGAAGTTCAACCCAATGGGTCCTTTATAACTGTGTATTGGATCACAAATTATGTCTCTACTGAAAAATACATAGTAGTTTTTCTGTTGTCATTTCTTATTCAGTATGGGTGACTAGTATCACCCGGCATGGGAATTAGGTATTGAGTGTTTTAAGTATATGAGAGAATGTATTTAGCTATGTGCAAAACACTGCACCATTTTTAACAGGGTCTCAGAACAGCCATAGCTTTTGGTATCCAGTGGGCACCTTGAAATCAGTACTCCTTGGCTCTGAGAGTTGACTATCTAGTTGGTTCAGGACCTAAACTCTTCCTATTGCAGTTCTGTTCCTTATGTTAATATCCTGCTGGGTTTTGTTGCGTTTTGTGGAGATAGGGTCTGGCTTCATAATCGTGTTCTTTCTGTCCCATGTTTTATCCTAGGATTACAGGCATTTGTCACCATGCTGGCTGCCTCTGTGTCTTAATAAGTCTCACATTCTGGTATAGGATAAGAGGTGAGGTCACTCACTGATAAAAGCTAGGTGAACTGGAAAACTCTGGTTGGAACTGCCCCACTGGCGATCTCACACTGATACTCCCCTGCATCTTCCCTCCTGACAGCATCTAGGTGGAGCATGATGTTATTTAGAGACAGTGACATCTTCTCGCTGACATTCAGCCTCTGTTTATTGAAGATCCAATGGGTGGAGAGTCTGTCAAGTGGCAAGTAGGTGAGGATGCTAGTGACCTATTCTCTTGATGTAGTGCTGTCTTCTTGAAGGGAACTCTCAGTCCGAGGCTCCATGAACAGAGGAAGGATCAAATAAGATTGTTCCTCTTCCGAGCTCTCAGCCAGCCCACTGCTGGTCCACAGACATCTAATAGAATCTATGGGGTAGAAAGGTTGGGGGAGGCTATAGACTGGTATCTTGTACTTTTCACAAGTACAGCGTAGCTGTGTGACTGTGATGTGGCCAGTCTATTTTCTGTGTCTCAGTTTCTATATAATAGCATACATGGTAAATGATCTTTGCCGTATCTGTAAGCCAGCCATAAATATAAACAGTGAGCTGAACTTGGGATAAAAGAGCCATATCACTGGGCAGTCTCTGTGAGTTCAAGGCCAGCCTGGTCTATGGAGGGAGTTCCAGGACAGGCTCCAAAGCTACAAAGAAACCCTTTCTCAGAAAAACCACGAGAGAGAGAGAGAGAGAGAGAGAGAGAGAGAGAGAGAGAGAGAGAGTCATATCAGGAGTCTACTACAAGGGAGTCTAGTACAAGGGAGAATTCACTATGTTAGACCCCCAAGGACACATAATCAGGAGTACCTGTTTCCTATACGCCCATCAGAATGGGTGACTGATAGTTGAGACACCTGTACAGCTATGCTCTCCATCCTGAGTCTCGGAATGAGATGCTCATGTCACTTAGTCTAAAAGTTTCTTTCATGACTGGCTGGTTCCATAAGTTATGAATTTTAGACATCCAATAAAGCCTGATTTTCTGTCAGGTCATGAGGGAGTAAGATTTCAGCCCTGGAGTAAAGCTCCCTAGGGTCAGCTGGAACTGACTCTGGGACTGAGCTCTTCAGCCCAGGCTTCAGTGTGCTGACTTCTATGTGAGGATCCTATGGTTTCCTCAGCCAATCCCTCTCTGATTCCCACAGGGTCTTTCTGTTCGTGGTGAGAGTCACGAGAGTCTGGGCTTAGTCTGATATCTCAGTTCCATTATCCCAGCACTCAGCCTCCTCTCTGCAGGATGGAGTCAGATGAAGGATCCTCATTTAAGGCAGTGTCTGCACTGTGTGTGTCCTGCACTGAACTGCCGAGTCCCAGTCTGGAGACACAAAGTAGAATAGGCAGATACATCATAGGCCTCACAGTCCAATGTGTATCAAATAGAATTCACAGAACCCAGTGCCCAGAAGTCACAAGGAATCACTTACTGTATACAGGAAGATAGGCATTTGTTTGCTCACTTTGCTTATATGTATCAGGGGTTTTTATGCTGTAGCATCCTGTATCCTTCTGGGTGACATTAAAAAGCAGCAGGGATCCATCAGTATGACCTGTTGGATTGGTACCCCCATTTACATGAGTCGGTAGCTATTTTATATGTACAATTTTATCATCTGCTTTGCAATCAAATCCTTTGTAGAAGGAAAAGGCTTGACAATTCTGTGATTTAGTGTGAATATGTAGAAGAATGCTGTCCCCTTCAACAATACTGTCTGGCACTTCAGTAGTTAGCTTGGCCATGACTGGAGTGTTCCAGAAGGTTAAAGGTGAGACTAGAAGCAGAGGGAAAAAATAATCCATTGGTATTGGAGACATTTATCCCAGGTAGGTGTGCTCCTCCCTCAGCCTAGGTGTGTGGGTGTGCCTGCCGACCTGTGGGAGAGAAGAAACATGACCTCCATTCCCTCAGCATCACCAGAGTTGTTTCATCTTTGTTACTGTTTGGTTTTATTATTTATTATTTATTTTATTGCTGTTTTGTCTGTGTATGATGTGCACAGCTGGTGCCTGGAGTAGCCAGAATAGGTCAGCAGAACTTCAGAACTGGAGTTATAGACAGTCATAAGTCTTCACAGAGGTGCTAGGAAACCAACCTGGGTCGTCCGGAAGAACAGCCAGTATTCTTAACCATGGAGCCATCTCTTCGGCCTCATGTCGTTTCCTCTTAATGGTATTCTCTCCTCAGGTGTCCACACCTCTCACCCTTCTCCGTTCAGACTCGCACGGTTCTGGGGTTGAACGATGCCTCCCCTGACTTCTTTCTCTACAGACCCTGGTTTTCACTTTCTGGCTCTTGTTGCTGTTGGTGTCCTCTTCTCCTTGTGCTTGCCGCCCACTAGAACTAGGGATTGTGATGTCAGAGATACTCTGGAAAAGGCTCCGATCCCTTTGAATGAATGAGTATCCAGGGTCCCCTCGTGTCCATGGAGTTCACTTACAAAACTCACTTTTGGAGCTAGTAACAATGTTTGTTTTTTATTTACTCTTCTTATATTTGTTTTTTATGTGCCACAAGTCTAATTAATGTCTAATTGAAATTTACCTGAACACTTACTTACAAGTCAGTTTGAGACCAAAAAAATACAAAAAGATAAGCACATATAGACATAGTATCCATACATGATCAGACTTAAAATGGGCTTTTTTAGCAAAGATCTTGAATGTTATTGTTTGTTGGGATTATCTCTCCTGTAATCTTCAATGTAAAGAGAAAAATTACAAGAAAGATCGTTAGCAAAGATATAAAACCTTACATTTAGCGGTTTTATATTAAAAAAATTTGGATATGAGTTATGAATGAGAATAAAAAGCTAATTATTTTTATAGCTATGTCATGGATTTTTTGAGTTTGATGGTGGATTAATGCATAAAAATATATTCAATAGTAAAAATGGAAAACCCATTGTGAAATTCTACAGCTCCCATTCTGAATAGCTATTCTAACAGTATAGCAGTTCACTGAAATGTACAGATTAGGATGATTTTGGTGTAATTTTTTAAATATGTGATATTTTTATAATAAAGTTTTAAAAAGAATATTTCAAAAAGAAATACAATTTTATTACCTCTGGTTGTTATATTAATGAAATAAAATTATCTTGACCTACTTAGAACCTGCTTTGGAAGGAAATCCGTATCAAAAATCCCTGCACATAGCAATTTGGTAGCTTAATATTTATCTTATGACTCTAGTGAACATTATTTTATATAAACAAATAGCACTTTAAGGTTTTATTTAACACTTAATAGCCCCAAATTTTAATAAGTTTTAAGGTATTTCAAGTCCCCAGGTTTATAAATCTGTAAGTAATAGCCAAGCCTTTTAATATATCATCCAAATTTGGAATGCACATTTTGGTTGGGTGTGAAAGTAATAAAATAATTTTAGCACACAATAAAAATAAATTAAAAAAACTAAAGTAGCCACAGTTGGCAAAACTTTTTTTGGCATAAACAGAACATAAAAGCAATTGTCATAGGTACACATGACACAGTTTCATGAAGTCTAGGAACACCTAGTAAAAACGGAAAGCTTATATCTCAACCTCCATAAGTGTGAAAAAGGCTTGGTAACACCGAAAATCAACAGTTGGAGTTTGCATGTAAACTTAAGGTAAAGTCCTTTCCTTTTTTTTTAATATTTGAATTTATTAAGTAATGTTTTATTGACTTTACTAGTTAAAAATATCTTTTAAACAAATAAAAACATCACACACCAAAATTAACCAGACTTAAACTCTACAGAATTTAATGAACTCATAGGTAGTTAGAATTGGCATGCCAAATGGAAGGGTGTGGAGCTTGACATTAAACTTTACACTTTGCGTATTGAATATGTGATTTGCACTTATCCACCACCCAAACCAGAAAAATCCTTTTTAAGATCTAAATAGATGAGGGCTAGATGCCTTTATTGATGAAATGTTTTTCTTGGTGTTTGTTACTTTAGGCCAAAGGTTTTGGAAAGTGTTTTTAAGACTTCAGATTATGAGAAAACAGGTTCCCAGGAGGCAGCCAAAGTGACTGGGTCAGCCCCCGTTCCCATTGTTAGGAGCTCACAAGTAGACCAAGCTGCACGACTGTCACGTATATGCAGGGGGCCTAAGTGGGTCCCATTCAGGCTCCTTGGTTGTTGTTTCTGACTCTGTGAGTTCTATGAGCCAGGTTAGTTGTTTCTGGGGTTTTCTTGTGATGTCCTCTTGACCCCTCCGACTCCTCCAGGCTTTTCTCCCTCTCTTCAGCCTAATGTTTGGCTGTAGGTCTCTGCATCTGTTTCCATCAGTTACTAGATGAAGGCTCTCTGATGACAGTTGGGGTAGTCATCAACCTAATCACAGGAGATGGCCAGTTCAGGCTATGTATCCGTGTGTAATACAAGGGGAGGTGCTTAGCCTTACTGCAGCCTGACATGCCATGCTTTGTTGATACCCATGGAAAGCCTGCCCCTTTCTGAACAGAAACAGAGGAGTGAATTGGGAGGGGATGGGAGGAAAGGAGAGGGGGAAACTTGCAGTCGGGACGTAAAATAAATAAATAATTTTTTTTAAAAAAACAAAGACTTCAAATGAAGGCCCCTAATTGAGACTCGGCTGTTTCTAATGCTGGTGCCGCTGCAGGAAGGCACCCTCATCTGTGGTCAATGGTGATAGGGGATCCAGGGTTCCAGCATCCACCTGTTGCTCTTCACCTGAAGCTCACTGCACGTGGCCCCCAAGCAGGAAACGGGCAAGGATAGAAAAACCTAGGTCAGGGCCTGAGGCACAAGCCACCTCTGAAGGAGCTCATCCAAATGCGAACACCAAGACACCTGGGGCACAAAGTTAATAAGGATGCTGCCAAGACCTGGAGACCTATAGTTCTCAGACACAGGAGAAAGGCAAGGTGCGGACTCCAGGCAGCTTGGGAGGAGGAAAAGGCAAGTGTGTCTCAGAAGTCCCGGGAAGAGTTTTGTAGAGCGCGGGTATGCCTGATTGGCCAGATGCAGCTCACCAGGGAAGAATAGATGGATGGACGGACTGCTTTGCAGGGCCAGCAAGCACACAACCACAGTCGCACTGATTGGTTCCATCTGGGGCCACAGCAGCAGTACCTTCTGATCCACGTGGTAGCCACGCCCTCTCCACGCCATTCCTATCCTTTCAAGCACTGAGCAACCTCCAGGCTCAGTCATACCGGTGGTCTTGCCCTGCCCCTCTCTCTGACCCAGCAGGAGCATCTCGAGGTCCTGCCCCACTCAGTAGCCCTTCAGTTTGCTTTGAGTGAACTTGGAGCATTTAGGAGGTTAGTCCTACTCACGGTGCATTCCATGCAGTTAAACAGAATAGACATATAAACCAAATGCTGTGAGAGTATACACAAACTAAAGCATATCCACCCAGTGCTTAAACAAGCAGCTCAGAGTAAGCAAATGAACCACTGTCTTCTCCCACCTCTCCTGTTCGAAAGCTTCCCAACTTGCAATGTCTCCTACCAGCACAGAAATCTGCCTTGCGGCAGGTAGAGCAGCTTTCCTGGGTCCCAGGAATAAACAGAAACTGTGCTTTCATCTTCTGGCCACCCAGACCCAAATAATCACACAAAACTTTATTTTATTTTATTTTCACACAGCACTGATTATTTTAAATGCATCAAAATACAGATTTGCACACCTATGTTACAGTGGAGTTAACACCATCAGCTAAGGATCGTGGCAGGTCAGTCCGTCGGAGTCCGATGGTGCTGATGCAGGCTTCCAGACGCTGTGAAGGCGGCCCGGGCATGTAGGGCACAGCTGTACCTGGAGAGGCCTGAACTGACGTGACTGGGAAGGCAGCCTGCCAGGGGGCTTGTTAACTTCTAAGTAATTATTGAAAGGTGGACTTTTATTTTTTTCCTTTCCAAACTGCCCACAAAGACCATCTCACATATTAAACAGGGGTTTTAAAGGCACAGCTTCAGCACAGCATGTAAGCTGATAATGCTCCAAGCAAGTGAAGTGTTCTGTAACTTGAGGCCTTTTAGGAACACAGGGGAGGCGGTGGGAACATGATTGGTGCTGGGAGGTTTTTAACCTGGTTAAACACAATCAGCACAGTTTAGGGCAAGGAACTTACAGAACCAGATTTGGGGTTTAATAAACATCAGGTTGATAAATACACATCTAGAGGAACAAAATCCTTTTGCTTTTATGTGAAAGCCTGTCTACTAGGTACTCCGAACAAAACACTCACTCAAAAACACAACTGCAAGACGTATCTCCAAACACGACATGTTCCTTACACTGCAAAATGGCTTTACATGTAAACTTCAAAAATCACATGCTGTATATTAAATTTTTAGATTCAAAAATATCCCTGTTTTTCTAACCATGTAAACAGTAAAACTGAGGGTTTCAGTTAAAGGGGATAATACATAACAAAATTCCACTCTTTAAACAGTGGTTGAACATAAACCTCACTAATTGGGATTTGCCTTGGGTTACAGGAGGATTTTAACCCCTTGCTCATCTTTTTGCAGTGGGAGGTGTAGCTCCTATTGCCCCAAACTATGCACCTTTCAGGGCAGTTCTGCATCTGTTTTGCAGAATGCATTTCTGCGGCTCAACACCAGGGTCTAATGATGAGAGTCTCCAGGTGAGAAAAGAGAAGCAAGCGGTTTTTCTGGAAGCATTTAGGTAGGTGAAATTGTAGACAGTCTTGGCATCGGACTCTTGGAAGATGAAGGGCTCAGCCTGGGACACTGGGGAGGGGTGACACGGTTAGGACAGAGCCCTGAGCCAGTACACAGGGAAATGCTAGCATCCTTCTGCCTGGGGCTGTGCGCTTAGGCAACCATCATCAGGAGTAGTCTCTGTGCGGGCCAGGAGTGTAACATTTGAAGTAAATCGATCCTTCTTTTGATCGTCATCATTGCTATCATCACCATCATCATCATGAACACTCTCACATCTTACCTCAGCAAACGGAGCTGCAGTTTATTTTGCGGTACTGCCAC
Organism: Microtus pennsylvanicus; assembly: GCF_037038515.1. Taxonomy (NCBI): domain Eukaryota; kingdom Metazoa; phylum Chordata; class Mammalia; order Rodentia; family Cricetidae; genus Microtus; species Microtus pennsylvanicus. The sequence goes on along the minus strand of NC_134581.1, from coordinate 53,691,475 downwards.
GGCTGCGCTGACATGCATTTCCTCTTTCCCTCCCCATATGCTGTCCCTTCATCTACCCATTCAGCCACAGCTGGAATCAGACGGGGCTGGTTGTTACAAGCTCTGATTCAAGCTGAATGGTTTTAATTAATTAATATTAATTAATTATTTTAAAATGTGTGCTAGAGCGTGTGTACACATACCTGTGCGCACACACAGAGTCAGAAATAGCTAGAACGGTGCTGGGGAATATCAGGTAGCTGTTAAAGCGAGTAGCTCCCCACTTTAGTCATCTCGGCTTGAAGATGTAAACAAGGAGGTTTGCTTCCTGCAAGGTGGGTGCTTCATCGGGTTTGGTTGTAACTTTCCCACGCCGAAGCCACCACCAGCCTTCCCGTGCTCATGTCCATACGGGCCATGCAGGAGGTTACGTCAAGATGTGCCCAATAAAGTCCAAAAAGCACTTTGAATACTGTTCTGGATTCACTGTTGAGATCTCAGCTCCAGCGCCATGTTTAACAGTTTTTGCAGCGTGGGCAGCTTTCGTTTCCGCATCATAATGAGTAAGAATGTCAATAATGGCCATGAAGTAGACCTCTTTCCTGGGCGAGTTTTCATGGCATTTAATTGCATAACAAAACTTTATTAATTACAACACTGTTTGGCCAAATGGCTCAGGTGTATTCCTAGTTAGCTCTTATATCTTTTTTGTTTTGTTTTCTGTTTTCTGAGACAGGGTTTCTAACTCTTACATTTTAAATTAACCCATTTCTATTAATCTGCGTATTGCTATGAGGCTGTGGCTTACCAGTTAGGTTCTGGACATCCTCCTTCAGCAGCTACATGACATGCTTCTTTAGGCCTGCATTCAGTTTAGCTTTCCTGCTTAGCCCTAATTTGTCCTGCCATAGGCCAAAGCAGCTTCTTTATTAACCAATGGTAATAAAACATATTCACAGCATGCAGAGGAGAATCCCACATCACCCAGGCCCTCATCCCCATGGGCACACTTGCCCTCTCTAGATTAGGCTAACTCCCACTTAACTGCTGAGCTCCTTCCTTGGTGGCATTGTTCCATGGGCTCTTGTTTTGGTGGCCCCTTGTGATCTCTGGCCCTGTGAGGACTTACTGGCCTTAAGGGACCCCAACAGCTTCTCAGATGACCACACCCTTGGCTGACCTGGAGGCAGCTGTAGGCATGACCAGTGCTGGGGATGCTTAGATTCCAGCACAACCCCAATTAAACTGTCATCAGGAGAAGCTGGATGTGGGATATATAATCCCAGCACTCCTATGGTGAGAAGGGAGCAAAATGGACAGAAGATTTGCCTGCAGGTTTTCAGATCAGTTAGCCTGGAGTATAAACCACAATGGTGGAAACAAGGGAGAGACTACCTCAGTAAAGTGGATGGCCAGAACTGTCTCCAAAAGGTGTCTTCTGACCTCTATATGTGTACCCATATAGACACAAGAGTGCATACACATACACACATTTCAAGACAATAACAGGTTTAATATCAGGAATATATGACGATTACAAATGTAAAGTCATCTAGCAATAAAAAAACATAAACAAGATCTGAAAATTGAAGAAAATAGACAATTCAAATGGAAATTTAAACCTTGTGTAAAATATTCTAATCGCTCTCAGTAAATGATAGAAACTCTGGGCATTAACCCAGAAAGGCTCTAAAAGACCCGTTACACAATTACCTGACAGGTGCTAACACCGACTCTGTATTTTCAAGAACATAAGAAACATTTTCCAGATCAGATTAAACACTAAGACAGAAGGCAAATCTTCATATATAAAATAGATTTTACTTAAAGTATGGTTTTGTTTTGTTTTTTGGATTTTTAGAGACAGGGTTTCTCCGTAGCTTTTGGTTCCTGTCCTGGAACTAGCTCTTCTAGACCAGGCTGGCCTCGAACTCACAGAGATCCGCCTGCCTCTGCCTCCCGAGTGCTGGGATTAAAGGCGTGCGCCACCACCGCCCAGCTTAAAGTATGATTTTAATAGATATGTAACTAAATAAGAACCAGCAACACAGCTCCTTCAGAAATATGTGGGGGGGAAAGGATGTGGAAAGTCAACATCATATTTCTTAATAATTCCTGGGATATACTAGAAATTTTAAGGAAAGAATTGTTAATACATTTTGAGATGAATTAAACAGGAAACATTGGATATCAAAGTGCACACTATTGACCGGAAAATGTATCACTTTAAACACATGCCATTTTCCCTCAGACACAGCATCTCAACATACTCCTTCACCAGCTAGTCGGGGACCTGCTGTGTCCTAGAACAAGGCTTACCATCCAGAGTCAACACAGATTTTGTTTTCCCTGGAGCTCATTGAAATCAGAGGAGCTGGACCATAATTAATAACTTGCTTATGATTATGTCATACGATTTTTTGAAGAATTTGGTGAAAATATAACATGTTAATATAAATAAAAGTATTCCAAAACTATTTCAAATTATAGACACAAATCCTCATGTGTTAATATTTAAGATATTAACAACCCACCTTTTAAAATTAGTAGTGCATAAACCAAGCAATCTGGTTAGGTTTAGTGGTGAATAGCAATGTCCCCTGAACTCATTTATGTCCAGTGCAATCCAGCAGCAAAATGGCCCCAACGTTAGACTGTTCCACATTGCTCCTTTTTCCCTCTGCTTTGGCAAAGACTTCACATAGCCACCTCTACAGTTGCTGCGTTTTGGTTTTAATTTTTATTGTATATAGTCATTGTACAGAGTTTAGGTTGTATAAGACATTTCCACATGAGTATATATTGTGCAGTGAGGAAATTTTCCCATAACACCTTACCCTCTTTCCCCAGTTCCAATTCTTGCTAGTCTTATATGTTCTTCTATGTAGTTTCTTTCATGCAATATATACATACATGTTTTTCTATCTAGATAAAGCATGTGAGTCACAGATGGGAGAAATGTATGACGCTTTTGTATTTGAACTTTCTGAGACTGCTCTGTTTCACTTAATAGTATTATTTCCACTTGCATCTATTTTCCGGCAAAGGTCATAACTTCATTCTTTATGACTGGAAAATTCCATTGTGTACACACACTACATTTTCTTTACCCATTCCTTTGTAGATGGGACACCCAGGGTGCCATAGCTCCGACATGAATGTGCTGCCATAGGCACTGTATCACTGGAATGTGCCATGACTAGCAGAGAAGTCACATGCTAAGTCTATTCGTATTACTTTGAAGTGGTTGGAATACTTTACATCCCACCAATCATATACAAAGCTTTTCTTTTGTCTACATCCTCAATAGAACTGTTGTTGGAATTTTTTTCATAATGGTTGTCATTATGACTAGGGTGAGATGGAATGTCAAAGTACTTTTTATATGCATTTCTCTGGTGGTGAAATGAGCCTAGAGTAATGGATAGAGTGTGTAGCTTTTAGTCAACTCAGCATAAGCCAGAAGAATCTTAGAAGTGGGAACCGTAATTGAGGGTTTTTCTCCATCAGTCTGGTCTGTAGACAGGTCAGTGGGAGCATTTTCTTGATTAATGATTAGATTAGGGTAGGAGCACCTACCCATTTGAGTGGTGCCATCCCTGGGCAGGTGGACTAGGTTGTATGAGAAAGCAGGCTAAGCTAGCTGCAGAGAGCAAGCCAATAAGCAGCATTCCTCCACGACTTCTGCTTCAGTTTCTGCCTCCAGGTTCCTGCCTTGAGTTCCTGCCATGGCTTCCCTGGATGATGGACTTACCAGTAAGCAAAATTAAGCCTTTCTTCCCAATCTTGGTTTATCACAGCAATAGCAAACAAGCTAAGACATGGGGTATTTAGTGATTTTTTTTTGAGAGAGAGAGAGCATCTCACATGGTCAACTCTTTTATCTACAATTTTTAAGGCTGGACAGGATGGTGTTGCCAGTTAGACACAACATGAAGCCCCGATATATATTTAATATCAAGGTAGATGGGCAGTAAACTTTGTCTTGACATTCCTTGTCTACCTATTTCTTTGAGTTACAGATTGATCCATCTTTTTCTGGAATCAAATAGTCTAATAAACAATAAACATTGAGCTACCAAATGCTCATTCTGTGCCAGACACCCTTCTAGGCAAAGGAGATCTAGCAGGGAATATACAGTCGAGGAGCTGTTACAGAGGGAAACCTACTCTAAAGAGAAGATTGAACTCAGGAGGCGGAGGAAGAGGCAACCTAAATTTAAAACAATACCATCTACCAGATTAGCCTGTTGGCAAGCTTGTGGGGCCTAGTATTAACTGATAATTAATGTGGAAGGGCCCAGATCACTGTGGGCAGTGCTATCCCTGGACTAGTGGTCCTGGGTACTATAAGAAAGCAGGCTGAGCAAGACATGAGGAGAGAATCAGCAAACAGCCGTCTCCCATGGCCTCTGCATCAGCTTCTCTGCATCAGGCTTCTGCCTCCAGGTTCTTGCCTTATGTTCCTGTCCTAATTTCCCTGGATGATGGAGTCAGAGCTGTAAGAAAACAAAAGCAAACAACAGAAAAACCTCTTTCTTTCCCAAGTTGGTTTTAGTCTTTGTATTTTATTGCAGCAAAAGGAATCCTGCTTACGACAAACTATAAGAGCTTGTAACATGGACGACAGTGAAAAACTGATGACAAAAAGGAGCCAGAGACCAAAGAATACATAATGATTGCCTGAAGGGCTACAGAGTATATATAGGCATTATAGCCAATGTTGTTTACTAATACTATTGTGTGTGTGTGTGTGTGTGTGTGTGTGTGTGTGTGTGTGTTGGTGCTTAATTGTAAAAGAGGGGAAATTAAGTACCAAGCTGATTAGTAGGAGGGCATATAATTAGGCAATTAAATCATTTCTGCGTTTAAGGCAGTTTCTTAACTGTGTTATATAACACATACTTTAAAATGGGTAGAAAACACGATGCACTAATTTATTCCATTGTCTAGGACTTAAAATCCACTTTCAGAGCCCTAAATAAAACTCCTATTCCCGAAGAAGTAACTTATCCTCTCTGAACACCTCCTGATTCCTAATCCATTTTCTCTACCTATGGGTCCTACACAGCCCATACATAGAACCTGATAAAATTGGCTTATCCTTTGGCTTATTACTTTTAGCATAATGCATTCATTTTAGCATAATGTATGCACACTGAACCTACATCAGGACTTCATTCCTATATGACTGCATACTTTTCATCCTTGTACATATAGAGCCTTAGGCTCTTGTACAAGCATCTGTTCAGGCCTTTGTTTTCAACCATTTATTATACAGGAGTGGTTTTAGTATCTGTAGTTTTTAGTTACTAAAAAGCAGCTGTTTTACATATTCCTATCAGCAATTTGCAAAAGCTCCATTTTTTTCCATGTTCTTAGCAATCTTCTTTTCCTTTTTATTCTAGTAACTGTGAAGTTGTATTTCACAATGATCTTGATTTTTTTCTAATGAGTGAAGATAATAAGCATAAAGTGGTGACTGGCCATTTGTATGTCTTCTTGGAGAAAGGCCTACTAAGGTTCTTCACTGATTTTTATTTTTTGAGATTATAATATAATTGCACTTTTCTTCCTTTTTTTCCCCTTTATTTTTAAGTTGCATCATTCACCTTTCTGCTGTTGAGTTTTCGTTCTATTAGCCATACAATGTACCGGTATTTCTCTAGGTTTTCTTTTCATTTTCTTGATCATCTTTTGATGTGTAAAAGTTTTTAATTTTGAAGAAGCCCAGTTGTCCGTTTGTGTTGTTGTTGTCCTAGCTAGGGCTTACCTGCCAAACCCAAGGTTATGGAGGTTTACCTAACATGTGATTCCTTAGGAGTTTTACGATTTAGCTCAAATATTTGGATTATTGATCCATTTTGAGTGAAAAGCCATGGGTGTGTGCTGACAGGTGATCTTATCTAAAATGGGTGAAATGTTAGAAATTTTCTTTGGATGGTCTATTCTTGGGTAGTGCCTGGGACCCATAGACAGACCCATAGACAGACCCATGGGAGTATATGTACACTCCACAAGGAAAACTCGTCTTGCAGTGTAATCTACTGACCTTTTGCTCTAAACTAGCAAGCTACTAATATTCTGTATTTACCATTCACGCTGATTTCAATGAACATAAGATCATAGCCCAGGAGATGAACTGTTTATGCCTTTACCTCTAAAGATATAGGAAAAAGGCAAGGGTGGCTAAACTAGCCCTAAAGAAATTCCATCTCACCTGGGTGCCAGGAGGTACCCTGCTGGAGTTACAAGGAAATTCAGGTATTTGATGAACATACAAATCAAACACTTTGACCCATGGGTTGCTTTGGTTACCAAAGCTGTATTCCCAGTTGCGGGGGAAGAAAGCAGAAACAGCATTGCTGTGTTTTTCTACAATTATTAATCATAAACTTCTAGCTTAATTAGTTACACTTAAGAAATGTAGTTAGCGCATGAAAACATCTTCTTAAAATTTTGTAGTGATTTAAAGTCCCATTCTTAATTGATCCTCCTGGCATTTCCAGGGGAGCTTCACAGCCATGCCTCCTCCTCTGAGAGGCCTCCTTTACCTTCTTTTGCGATTCTGTGAAATGCATGCTTGTTACTATTCTTACTACCTATGGAATTGCTAACTTGTCTGTATGTGTATAAAAACTGAAAACCTTGTGGGGAAGAACCCTTTTTCTTCCTTGCCCAAGGAATAAAAAAATAAGCAGAGGAAACATGTTTGAGTCATCTTGTTCTGCCCCTCAAATCCCCCTTCTCAGCCAGTTTTTGCTTGCTGTAGAAGTCCTGTTCTGAACCCTAAGGGAATGCCGTGACTGGTACTCAGTAACTCCTGTTACTGCTCAAATTTGCTTAGTCTAAGCAAGGAGAAATGCAGGCAATTATGCTTTCATGGTCATATTTCTGATATTGGAGTGGCTTATGATGTTAGACCCTAAGCTAACCTGTAAGTCCCACCTGCCCAAGGACCAGGTAACTTCCTGGAATTCTGGGAGTTGTAGCTCTTGGAAAATAACAACAACCCTCATTGGAAAGTATGGTGGCCTATGGGTTTTATACTTATAAACCAGACAACATATGCCTTGGGGCCACTTATCTGGAAAGTTTCTGACCAAATTCCCTCTTGTTTGGTACATGGTCAAAACAACCAACACCCCTATATCCAAAGATTCTGGGATGATTGGAACCGTCACCCCAGTCCCTGGCATTCATTCTGGGATATTTGGTCATAAATATCACCTCAGTTCCTTGTCACACCCCTATATCCAAAGATTCTGGAATGTAATATTAAGCTAGGGGCATCACTCCAGCTCTCTAACACTCCTATATCCAAGAAGTCTGGGATGATTGGAAGCCCCGGGCCTGGCAGTCGCCTTGGCTTGGACTCCAACTCCCAGCCTGCCAAGCGCTGACCCCTCCCCAGGGAGGGTCAGGACCATTCCCCCAGGTTATTTAGGTTTGTGATGGAATCTTTCCCCTGCCATGCAATGGTTAGAGAGGGGTGTTTTTTTTGTTTTGTTTTGTTGTTTTTTTTTTTTAAAGATCTGTGTTCATTTTCTATTTTTGTGTGATGTTGTTGGGTCTTTCTTTGTCTAGTTTTGGTATTGGGGTAATAGTGGCTTTGAAAAAAACAATTTGGAAATGTTCCTTGAGTTTCTATTTTGCAGATTTATTTGAAGAGCATTAACATCAATTCTTCTTTGAAGGTCTGGTTGAATTTTATGTTGAATCCATTTAGTCCAGGGTTTTTGGATTGGGAGATTTTTAATTACTGCTTTTATTTTACTAGGGAATATAGATCTGTTTAAATTGCTTATCTGATCTTGATTTAAACTTTGGGAGATTGTATGTATCAAGAAATTCATCCATTTCTTAAAGCTTTGTCAATTTAGTGGAATACAGATTTATTAATTATATGCTTATTATTTCTCTGAATTTCCTCTGTGCCTGTTGTAATCTCCCACTTTGGGTCTTCTCTCAGTCATTTATTTAATTTGATAAAGGATTTGTTGTTGACTTTATCAAAGAAACAGAATCAACTCCTCATTGATTTTTTTTGGGGGGGGGTTGTTGTTTGCTTCTATTTCATTAATTTCAGTCCTGAATTTATTTCTTGCCTTTCACTCTTTTGGAGTATTATTATTTCTTTTTGTTCTAGAGCTTTCAGGCATGTCACTAAGTTATAATATGGTGTAGGCACTTAGTGTTATGAACTTGACTCTTAGAACTACTTTATTATATCTCATAGCTTTGGGCATGCTGTGTTTTCATTTTTATTCAATTCTAAAAGGTTGTTAATTTCCTTCTTGATTTGAATCCTAACTCACTTTTCCTTTGGTAGTGAGTTTCCACACATCCGTGTAATACTTTCTGCTGTTTTTGTTGTTGTGGATATTCAGCTTTAATCCATGATGCATCCAGAAAGGATGCAAAGCATTATTTTGATTTTCATTTATCTGTTGAGACTTGCATTGTGTCCCAGTATGTGGTCAGTTTTGAAGGAAGTTCCATGAGCTGCTGAGAAGTATGTTCTTTAGTGTTTGAGTGGAATGTTCTGTAGACATCTGTGAGGTCCTTCTGATTTATGGTATTATTTATCTCTAGCATTTCTATTTAGTTTTTGTCTGGATGGCCTGTCTAGTTGTAGGGGTGGGTAACTGAAGTCACTTACTATCACTTGTGAGGGTCAACATGTGATTTTAGCTGTAATAATGCTTCTTTCATGAACTTGGGTCTCCTTGTGTTTCACACATAAATGTTTAGAATTGCAATATCCTCCTGTTGGATTTTTCTTTGATGATTATGTAGTATCCTTCCCCATCTCTTCTGATTAGTTTTGGTTTGGTCTATTTTGTCAGATATTAAAATGGTTACACCTACTTGCCTTTTTTGGGTTCGTTTGGAATACCTTTTCCATCCTTTTACTCTAAGGTAATGTCTATCATTGATAGTGAGATGTGTTTCTTGGATACAACAGAAGGATGGATTCTGTTTTCTAATTCAATCTCTTAGTCTTTGTCTCTATATTGGGGAATTGAGATAATTAATATAGATAGTTATTCATGAGTAGTGTTTATTGATTCCTATTATTTTGTTGTTATAGTGTGCCCCATCCCCATTTTTTACTTACTGTTTTGGGATTATTTATTGCTTTTGTCTTCTTGGTGTATGTAGTTAACCTCTTCAGACTGAAGTTTTTCTTCTAGTGCCTTCTATAGAGCTGGATTAGTAGATTATTTAAATTTGGTTTTCTCTTGGGATGTTTTCTATCTTCATTTTTTGTACTTGATAGGTTTTTTTTTGGGGGGGTATAATACTCTGGGCTGGCATCCATGATCTCTCAGAATTTGTAGAACATACATTCAAGTCTTTCTAGCTTTCAGAGTCTCCATTAAAAAGTCAGCTGTTATTCTAATGGTCCTGTCTTTATATGTTACTTGGAGATTTTCTTCTACAGCTTTTAATACCCTTTCTTTCTTGTGTAAATTTAGTGTGTTGATTATTATGTGTTGTGGGTAATTTATTTTCTGGTCCTGTCTATTTGGTGTTTTGTATTCTTCTTGCACCTTGATCAGCACCTCCTTCATTAGACTGGGAATTTTTTCTTCCATATTTTGTTAGCAAATATTTTCTGTGCCTTTGACCTGGGTTTCTTCCCCTTCCTCTACACCTATTATTCATAGACTTTGTCCTTTCATAGAGTCCCAGGATTTCTGGGTATTTTGTGCCTGGGTTTTAGGTCACATTTTTTTTTGACTGAGCTATTTATTTATTCTACCTTGTTTGCAAGACCTGAAATTCTCTCTTCCACATCTTTTAATCTATTAGTGAGATTTACCTCTGACATTTTTGTTTGACATCCAGGACTTTTCATTTTCAGTTTTATTTCAAATTGCATTTTCTTTAGTGATTCTCTTTCTATTTTCATGTCTTAAAGTGTTTTATCATTTCACTCAACTGTTCACTTGTGCTTTCATGGTCTTCATTACAGCATTATTCATATCCCCTTTAAGGTCCTTGAATATATTCATAATTGCTATTTTGAAGTCATTGATGATTCAACTAAATTGTGTTTCTCAGGGCCTATTACAATACGGCTACTGACTTCTGGTGGAGGAATATTGTCTTGACTATTCCTATTTAGGTTTTTGTGCTATAATGTAGTATATGGAGTTATGTTTGTCCTTTATAGTCCAGGGAAAACCTTATATAAAGCTGCAAATCCACCAGCTCCAGCAGAAGCGCTGGTGTGGCAGTGCTGAAGTAACCTTTAAGGGGATAACCACAGAGGTTTCTCAGTGATTTGTAGTCTTCCTAGGAGCTTTACTGCTCTCGCATCTCTGCACTGAGACACTCACATGTTTAACCAATTAAGGTTTAGTTCAGGGGTAAGAAGCACACAGGTTCTTGGTGCCGGCACAGTGCTGTCAGGCTCATCTTCCATGGCACTGCCAAGTCCTCTCACTGCTGCTCCTGTTTCTTTCAGAAGATGCACGATGAGCTGGGGTCATCACTTTCAAGAAGACGTAGTTTCTAAGTCCCAAAAAAACTTGGATTGGGAACAGTTTCCAGTTAATACACTCCCAATTCAGTAGCATTTCATCGTAAGAAGAAAGTGAGCTGACTTATTTAGAAGACCAACAAAGCCTCTGGGTATTCTTAGAAAGGGAACTGTTTCACTGTAACCAAAACCAAGACAAACCTGCTGAAGATTGAAAGTCACATGCCAGCTTGAAATCTGGCAGCTTAATGTCTGTCTCAAACTTCCCCCTGTCGCATTTGGGTGATGGTGCTGTTTAGTGTCACCGGAGCAAATGAAAAGTCAACATCACACTACTTTGTGCTTTCAGCTGCTCTCATAAGGTCAGCGCCATTCTGCCAATGATACATCATTATCTCCCTGTCCGGCTTCTCAGAGATAAGAACAGTGAGCTTTACCTCGACCAGCCCAGCTCCAGACAGCACACGCAGCAGCTTTTAACTGAGAAGGCTCACAGACTTGGAACAATTTTAGACTCCCCCAAGGAAGCCAGCATGTCGTCACTCTTAAAGAGCCTGGATTTATACTAAAAAGAATAATTTTATCCTACAAGAAGAAAAATGTAAAATGAAAAAACATAAAACACAGGGCTACCCAGGTTACCACATCGAGAAATTTACTTGCTCAGCAGAAGTTAGCTTAGGAGACAGGTAAGTACCAAACCTCAATCTCTTTGGGGATTCTCAGAACTTCCCATTGGATCTGTGATTCTCAGCTGTGCTGCACACTCAGGACAACCAAATCTGGGGGGGAAGTCCAGAAGCATCAGTCTTTGTTTCCAGGAGGCCTCAAATGTGCAGCAGGCTGCAGGCCACACGGCAGCTCTTCCAGAGGCTGCTGCATGAAAGCACATGGACAGTTCTGCTGCTTCCAAGTGCCAGGAGCAAAGGGTCTTTTTAGAAAAGGACACAGTTGTGCTTCCTTTAAAGACACAGGCTGCTGTTTGGAGTGCCGACTGCCAGAGGTTATCTGGAGCGCTGGTTGTAAAGAAGAAAGTCTTTGTCTTGGCAGAGCAGGCAGAGTTTCAGGCTTCGGCAGCTCCCCCCAGCAACAAAAAATGCCCAGATGCCCATGAGCACCATGATTATGTATGCTGATACAAGATTTACTCCATAATGAGGACTGAGGAAGGTCTGCAAAGGAAAAATAAATCAGCCTGGGTAAAAACACAGCCTTTAAAACCTGTGGAATAAACAGATACTGGAAAACACAGAACCTTTCAAAATCTGGACAGCATCTCATAAATATGGGATGACTGACACATGTTAAAGACTCAGGAAGGCACAGCAGACACTGGTCTGTGACTTGCACTTTGCTTGACTCAAATGACAACCAGCTGACTGGAACTGGTTATACAGAAGTGAGAAGACACATAGGAAAAAAAGAGCAAGGTTTGACATTTCCTTTTGATTTCAGGACCAGTGAAGAGGAATGTCTCTTCCTGGGTCTATTGCCAAAAAGCAATGTCAACTGGTTTGCTTCTTGGCTTCTCTTATCTAGGGTTTTGTTTTGTTTTGTTTTGTTTTTGTGGTAGTGGTTTTTGTTTGTTTGTTTGTTTTTGGTGGGTGGAGGGGTGAAAGTGAAATCCTGTTAGCTCAGAGAGGTTGAGTAACAACTAGTTGACTTTCTCTCTTTGCAGGTGTCTCTGAAAGAGAGTCCATCTGCTACAACAAAATAAAAAGCCCATGCCACACAAAGTCCCTCCCTATGCCTTCCTGTGCATCTCTATCGTCTTACAGACACCCTCTGACTCTCTATTATTACTTTCTGTCAACTAGTTGCTAACTCTGCTTCCTGGCCCAAAGTTGATTTTATTTAATTATTCCACATGCAAACTCAGGGTTCACAGTGTGATCAAATAGCCCGCTACACAGTGACTCACACAAATTAAAATAAAATAATCTTAAAGACTTCCAAAATGAACAAACAACAATATCATTATATTTGAAAAAGTGAGAGTTTGGAAGGGTGGTTTGAGCAGAAGCCAGACTGGACTAGAAGTCTGAGGGATAAAGTAGAAGAGACAGGACCAGTGAGATGGCTCAGTGGATAGAGGTTCTTGTTGTCAAGCTGGATAATATCAATTTGACTCTCTGGAACCACATGGTGGAAGAACAGACCAAGTTGTCCTCTGACTTCCACACCATGCACACACACCTGCGCATGCGCGCGCGCGCGCACACACACACACACACACACACACACACACACACACTAATAAATACATACATACAAATAATGATTTCCTTTAAAAGGTAGAGACAGAATTTGTGGAGACTATACTTTGAGATTTGTGGTGTTATGAAAGCAAAAAATGTTGTAGGAGGGGCGAAAGTTGTATCAGCAAGTTTTGTGTAAGATGTGTCTCAGTGTACAAAAAGGGACAGACTGGTCCTAGACGATGGTGGCACAACCAAAAGTGGGAAGTACTGGGGGCAGGATAGATCAGGGTCACAGCCTAAACAGAGTGGCCTTAACCTGGGAGCCAGATTTTGTCTCTGTTGGGCCAGAGCTAGATTTAGAGCCTAAGTTCCCACCTAGCTCCAGCTTTATCCTAACAAAGGAGAAGATTTGACTGTGGCAATTGTTAACCAGATGATTTTAAAATACGTGTTCTGGGATTCACTAAGTAACCCCTCTCATCTCCACGCAACCTGTACGTGCTAAGGTACTGAACTTGACCTATCAACCCTGGCCAGGGAAGTGGGTTCATTTTGCAGGTAGCACCTCATACAGGAAGAATGCTGCATTCTAGAGGCATCTGTAGGCATGGCAGGTGTTGAGAAGTTTATGAATTCTTTTCTCAAATAATTCTAAGGCCAATCCCATAAAATTTTCATTTATATTTCAGAACCATCGATGAAGTCTTTTGCATTTTCTTCATTTATTTCCTTTAGAACAAGTTTCTCTTTTAAGCTATCACAAAAAATTTTTATAACTTTATTATAAAATACATGTAAAAGTTACATAAAATCTTACAATTTTATAACTTTATATAAAATTATATATAATTTATATAAATTTATTATAGAAAATGAGAACATACAAATGAGGAAACTAATTTTTAAGACTTAAAGCTTAGATTATTTAGTCATCAGAACATAAGAAATAATAAACCCCAATTAATTAGGTAATATAAAATGGGAAATTGGGACTGGGGATGTAACTCATGGGAGACTTGCCTATGTGGGAGCCCCAGAACTATAAACAAAACACCTCCAAAAACAATGTAAAAGCTGGATGTGGCAGCTGAGACAGGAGGATTGCCATAAATGAGACTGGTGAGAGCTCCAGAGTGAGCTAGTTTGGGCTATAGAATGAGACTATCTAAAGAACAAAACAAATAAATATGCTGTAGAAGCTATTTGTAATACATACACCCAACTAAACCTTTTTATAAAAAAATAAAAAGAATTTATAAAAATTTAAAGACAGTTGGAGGTAGATAAAATATTTGAACAACAGCTTGAAAAAGAATTCTCCAACTGACAGCAGACATATGAAGATGTGTTTATTACCAAGGGAATAAAAGTTCAAAGTTTACTGTGTGTCTACTATATTCCTGGAAAGATAAGAAAGTTATAACAAGTGTTGACAAGGACAAAGAGGAGTTGAAGCTCATGAATAAATGGTTAGTGTATAAGTCACCATAACCATGCTGAAAACTGAGTGATCCCACCAGCTGACTTAGTGATTCCTCCAGCCCAGCCAGAGTGCTTCTGGGCATGTATCCAAGAGAAACGTGCACACGTCTTTGCTGAAGGACATATGTGTAAACACTTAAGAGTCATTCTCTTCACAACAGTTAAACACTAGAGCACTAAAGCTATGACTCAGTGGGTGAAGTGCTTTGGGTGCAGCAGATGTGCCGCAAGCCTTTAATCCAGGCATTGGGGAGACAAGTACATGGATCTCCGAGAGTTTGAGGCCAGCCAAGGCTACGCAGTGGAAGCATGTCTTTAAAAAAATGACAGGTAGGTCCCATGTCTCTCCTCAGTGTGCTTGGCTCCCAGGACACTCAGCTCTCCGGGTGACCTAATTTCCTACTTTCAGTTACTCTTTGTGCTTCTTTGCTGACTCTCCTTTTTAGTCTAATCTCAAGGATGGAGTGTCATGGGCCTCTGTTTACCCACAATTTTTGAGCCACCTTTTATCAACCAAACTCCTCCCCAAAGCTACCCCTTTCCATCCAACTCTTATCTGACCTCTACCTTGAATGTTTAACAGAGCACCTTCTAAGTAATGGGCCCGAATAGAACCATGCCTCTCAAGCCCTCAAACTCAGCTAATGGCACTACTATCCTTTCAGTTGTCCAGGCCAAAAACATTAACCAAATCCTCTGCGCCTCTTCTTCCTCTCATCTGCCTCATCCACTCTGTGGAAACATTGATGGATCTACTTCTGATACGTATTTCCTTTATCTGGCTATTTCTAGATCTTCACTGCTCTTTCTCCACATCCTCCTTGCCTTTCCCTTAATGAGGAGACCTCTCCTAGCCAGTTTACTCTTAGTGTAGTAGTCAGAGAAATTCTTTCCATCTGTATGTCAATTATCCTTCATCTTCCCCTCCACTTCATATTTTAAGACAGAATCTCATTCTGTAGTCCAAGCCCAACTAGGCAGACAAATACATGCTTGGCTTTACACAGATGCCATCATGATAAAGGCAACTTTAGCGGCCACAAATACTGCAAGGTTTAACCATGTAAGTACGAGGCAAACAGACTGAATGTTAGCCGGATTAGAGGGCAAGAAACCCAGTGGATAAAATATGATAGGAATTCTAAATAGACAGGGAGGAGAGAAACAGAAGTAAGGTTCCATCAGTAGAGAATTTTTGTTTTTAACTTTCTATTTATTCTTTGTGTGTTTCACATCATGCATCTCCATCCCACTCATTTTCCCATCCTTTCATATCTGCCCTCTACCCTTGCAAACCATCCCCCGAAAATAGAATACAATTTAGGAGAAAAAAGAAAAAAAGAAAAGTAAAAGTCTCTCCATGGAAGTTGTAGTGTGATACAGTGTCTCACACAGGAAACCTTTTGTCCATATATATTTACTTGCAAGTGTTCATTGCCAAGAGTCATTGGTCTGGTTTCAGGTCTCTGGTTTCTGCTATACTATCTATGCTGCACCCTCACTGGGACTCCTCTTGGCTATTCTGTTGCTGCCCTCTGTTGTGGAGATCCTGCAGCTTTGGGTCTTCAGGATCAACCCCTTCAGGTTCTTCTGAAGATTATGGATGGGGTAGATGTTACTGTGGTCCAACTCATAACCCTGGTTCTGGACCTGGGTAGTTATAGGGTTGGTTAGTTTGCTAGTCCCCAACCCCCATGTCCTTACTATCAGGGTGAGCTCTCTAGTGTGCCCTGGCTAGTTCACCCCTTCCAGCAATTAACAAGGGGCAAGGCCAGTTCTCCTGCTTTCAGATCCTAAGGGTCAGCTCTCCCACACCTGGACCATCAGGGCCAGATCTACCTTGTTGCCCAGGTGAGGTGCAGGGGTCATTCTCCTGAGTGCTGCAGCTGGTGAGGGGCAGGGACAGCTCTCCCACATGCTTCAGGCATTGAGGGGTTGTGGGGAAAGGGTATCTCTTCCCTGCCCATGCCACCATATGACAGATGAATGTTGGGGCCAAATCTCTCATACTCAGATTCTCAGGCTGGCTCACGGGTGCCCCCTGAGAATATCGTCAGCTCCGCTGTGCTGCCCAGACAAGGTACAGGGCCTGCTTTCCCGAATGTTGCAGCTGGTAAAGGGGAGCGTCAGTCCTTACCAGCTAGAGGCAGTAGGAAGGAGGCAGGACATCTTTCCCTCATTCCCACCACCATGGAGCCACAAACAAGAGAGGTGGTACCAGCTATGCCCCTCTCACATGCTCAGGTGTGGCTCACCCACGCCCCTGTCTACAGAATCAACTCAGTAGAGACCTTTTTCTTTTAAGAATCATTTATTATGATTTGTGTGCGTATGTAACGCACATGCCAAGGTGCAGTTGTAGAGATCAGAGGACAATTTTTGGAAGCTAGTTTGGTTCTTCTGTCCTTCTCCAATAGCTCTGTAGCTCAAACTCAGGTCATCAAACTTGCCTAGCTTTACCTGTTATCCATCTCCCTGGCCTAGGAGAAACTTTTTCAAATTTCACATAAAATGCACAAAGGGTCTAGACAGGGCCATGGCAGGGTCATTTTGATAATGTCATGTATATAAACGACCAATGACCATGCAGATCCAAGTCCTTACACACTGCTTGCTGTGGAAAGAAATCTGACAACTGTTTTAAGCCTTACTTTGCAGACTGGTGCTGTTTTAATGTCAGTGAGGGACTGAAACCAGCACATCTGCTGCTGGTCAGAATGTGTGAAGTGTCGTCACTTTACGGAGCCCGTTTTAGCAGTTTGTATCAAGGACTCAAAATATTCACACCATTTGACTTCACAGTTCCCTGCCTCAAAACCTAAACACATGGGGAAAGTTCCATGCACATAAATAGTCAAGAAAGCTTCACAACAGCCAAAAAACAACAAATGGGAAATGATGAACCAAAATAATCAAATTAAAATAATTTCCACCTAAAGATTTAAACGTAAAATATGTGTCTTAAGGAGTTTATAATGAAGGAAAATTGCTTCAGATATGCTTCTTCACATGAGCATGATGCAGACTATCTTAGGCTTGGCCATACATCCACTAAAGGACAGACATGAGGAAAATCTCTAGTGAGACACCCCCCACCCCAAATTAGCAGAGACTGTCATTCTCCTAAAACTCACATGACCCACTGTCCACTTCCAGGGCTGTTCTGACTTGCCCTCATTTTCCCATGAGCGTGTCCTTCATTTGGGTGGAATTCACCACTCAGACCCACTTGAGCTCTGCAAGCACTGAGAACACAGAGACAACACTCACCTGGGTGGACACCAGCAGGTGAGTCAGGAGAACTGTAAGGAGTATGTACCACTTTTTCTTCTCACAGCCATCAAAAAACACAATGCCCCAGAACACATGCAGCAATATGATAACCAGCGTCATGAAAGCTGAAAAGACAAGTCAGCAATTAGCAGCCAGTCCTGCAGACAACAGACACCAAAGCCGGCTGAACCCCATCACTGTGCACCGGCTCTGAGGGTCCCCTGGCTGCAGTGATGGAGTCTGACCACAAGTGCACAGAACTGGCTTGATAAGAACTCCATGTTAGCTGGGCGGTGGTGGCGCACACCTTTAATCCAGCACTCGGGAGGCAGAGGCAGGCGGATCTCTGGGAGTTTGAGGCTAGCCTGGTCTACAAGAGCTAGTTCCAGGACAGGCACCAAAGCTACAGAGAAACCCTGTCTCGAAAAAAAAAAACTCCATGCTAACTCTTGGAGAAGTTATATTTTCTCCATATCTTTGTAGAAGTTATTCTTCTGGAATATAAACCTGTTGGACAAAAAGTCAACTTGGCTTTGGCTTTCAAGGAGTTTCCCTGAGGTATGCAATGATATTAGTATGAAATCTATGTAAGTATTTGTTTAAAACATATTTATTATTATATGTATAGACAATTTGTGTGCATATATGTCTGTGTGACACATGTATGCCTAATGTCTGAACAGGTCTGAAGAAGGTATCAGATCTCCTGGGACTGACATTATAGATAGTTATGACTGCCTGCAGCTGCTGGAAATTGAACCCAGGTGTTCTGGAACAACTGTCAGTGCTTTTAACCACTGAAACACATCTCTAGATCTAACGTAGCTCATTTTCAAAAACCCTTCAGCCCTATTTGTAGATAACTTTCTCAGTTGAACAGAGCTTCTGTCTAAACAAGTCTCTGCACTAAAGGGGACTTTTTCTTTAGAACCTTTTAAAAATGGTGTGATGAAAACAAACAAGAATGAAACTAAAAGATCTCTGTAATTATCTAAGATTCTTCTTCCACAAGTGGCAGTGATCAGCAACCTCAGGTCTCTAAGGAATACTGGCTACGTAGGTGTACTGTGTCCTGCATAACATTTCTTCTTTAAAGCAGACAAGTACCATATATTCTGTATACTTTAACATGAAAAAAGGCATATAGATTACCCTTTCCTGCCACGTAGTAAAGAGACCTTGAGCTTTAACCCACCAGACAGGAAAACCCAGGCTATAGTCCTACATGGCTTAAATTAAAAATAACCTGGTATTGCCAAGCAAAGGAGAATAGCTACAACTATTCCAGTCCAGAAAGGCATTTGAGCTACACTATAGACTAGAGACTGTATACGCTATACATTCTATCTGTACTACAAACCAGTTAGGTCTCGAATCAACAGATCACTATCCCAGGGACTTGTTACCAGTGTAAATTACTAGTATCCATCCCACCGTGGATCCGAAGCAAAGGGGCAGGAGCCCAGCAAAGCCAGTTTAAACAGCCTTCCTACAGATTCGATGCCTGGTCAAGTTTAAGAATCCTGCCAAGGAGGCTTTCTTATAAATGTGCATAAGGAGATACAAGAATATTTACCCCAGCGCTGCTGTAAAAACAAAGAATGCTCACCCTTGGGTATAATAAGTAAACTACAGTGTACTCACACAGTGGACTACTCTATGTGACCCACAACACGTATCATCTCGAGAACACAATGCTGAGTGAGAACAAACACACTGTGAAAATGCATATTATTCATGTGAAGTAAGAGATCCACAAAATAATACTAAAAGAACATAACTGGTGTGGCTAGAGGAGAATAAGCTGTCACATCTCTGTGACAGTGTTTTCTTGTCAGACTCTGAAAGATGACATAAAAGGATTCAGTTCAAGTCCAGCCATCATTCTGAAGAGGACAGTTCTTACACAAGACTCTTATCAATGGTGTGACACTGAGACCACTTAAGATGCCCAGGGGCTAAGCAAGGGTTTTCAAATTTCTCTGAGTCAAAAAAAGACCAAAACTGACACAGTGGCAACTTTTCTCTTAATCATAAAGTGTTCATACTCTAAGGAGGGGTTTTCTAGGACCCAGAGGAGTCCCTATCACAGGCATTTGCCATTTGCCTGGCAGTTTCTGCTTGCCCTTCTCTGTATGCATGGCCATGGGTACTGAGCTAGGTGTGCTCCCAGGGTTGCTCTTACTGATGACATTTTCCAGCTTGTTCTTAACCAGTGTTATTCTACAAGCTTCAGGCAAGTATCCTCTGGGCCTTACTGGTCCTGATCGTGCTTCCAGATTCCAGGTCTGAATGTCTTGATGCTTCCAGCTAAGAAGTCTGATGATAAAATGACATCTCAGACTAGCATTCAAGTTCCTGTACAGTCTAGACCCAAAGGACTTTAACAGCAGATTCTCCATGACTCCTCAACTGCTTCCTTGTGTCAGAAACACAGAACTCAAGCCAGGCATGGTGGTGCAGTACTTGGGAGGTAGAGACAGTGGCAGGTGGCTCAGAAAGTTCAAGGTCATCCTTGATTTGCTTAGAAGACTTTAAGTTATAAAAAGTAGAATTTAACTAAGGGAGTGCTGCCTCCATAATACATAATAAAAGGTAAGTAGTTTGCTAACCAAGTCTTTTAATGATAAACTAAATTTAGGATATAAGTAACTATTTGATCATCAAGATTAGGCTCCATTTCCATAACAGAAGTCACCCTAACTTAATGTCAACCATTATGCCCTACCCAGTATCAAAGAACATGCCTCTGACAGACAGCTCAAGAGGCAGCATAGGGTCACAACCACTGTCAAGTCCTGATGTGCCATAAAGCCCACAGTTCCCTTCTTGAGATAGCATAATTCTGCTAGATGGACAAAACGATCCCTGATCACAACTATTTGAAACAAACAAACAGATTGGCACACTTAAAATAATTCTGGCAATATCTTTACTGTGTAAATCTCTCATCTGCAAAAATTGCCAGATTTGCATCTTCTATCTCTGTTTACATTGTGTAGCCTGAGTGTGGGTGGGAAGGGGGGCGATTTAAGAATAAAAGCATATATAAAATGCATAAACCTAAGATGCATATATAAGTTAGTGGAATCTACTATTGGAGGCTGGCTCTTTGGGCACTAGCCATGGCTGGAAACACACTATTATTATTATTACTCTCCAAATGTGTAGAGTGACTTCTCAATGGGAAGACATAATATTTCTTTAACAGTGGCAGGAGAGAACTGATTCCAAGTTGTCCTCTGAACTCCACACATATGCCACGGTCATGCATGTAAATTTTATTCCACAACAATAAAAAATTTACAATGTGAATGCTTCCTCTAGAAATCAGGCCATGAAAGCACACTGATGTGCATAATCTGACTCTCACTATCAGAGAGGTGGGGAGGGAACTGGCACAGTAGAGCCAGGGCTAAACTGGAGAAGTGGCTGTGGAGCAAGTTAACAAATACCAAGATGCCTAGTCCATATGTCCCACACAGTCAGAGAGCCACATGGGTTCTAGCTGAGATAGTTGAGGAAGTCTAGACTAATAGAGCTTAAAAACAGTGTGAAATTTTCCCTTTCAGATCTTTATAGTACTGGGTTTATTTTCATTTAATGCTTAATGACTCTGAGCTGGGCATTCTTTCTTCATTTTTTTGTTTTCTTTAGACAGTGTCTTACTATGTCCCTGGCTGGCTTCCCTCACGGCAATCCACATGCCACCGCACCCTGAGTGCAGAGATGTATAAGTGTACACCACCATGCCCAACTTTTGGTCATTACTTCTGTCCTTTCCCAAAAAACTAGAAATTGAAGTCTGCAGGGAAGAGGTTTCTTCCTTCTATTTGGAACATCCTTCCCTGAAGCCCCTTCCTTGGTTTGTATAACCATTATTCATCTTTAAGTATAGTTCTATTCAAATGGTACTTCCTCCATAAGCTGTGAAGTGGCATCTAATAACTCTAGTAACAAAGGACTCCAAGAGGCGCTGAGGATGGAATTGAATGAGATAGCCATAGCTCTTGCTTATAGTTTAGACACAACTGAAGAGAGAAGTATTAAACAATAGTCATTCACAGCTGGGGCATATGTGACAAAGGCAAAGAACTTTACTGTCCCAATGTCAGTCAACACATCTCTTCTCTGTACATTTATATTATGCTTTTTGTTTGTTTTTATCTGGAAGGCATGGAGAAATCTTCAATAATTATTTATAGAATTCATAGTTAAATAATCAATTGGACTTATATCAAAATATTAGTGAGCTAGGATATGATTTGAACTTGGAATCTAAAGCCCATACTTCTCTACCAAGAATTTCCAAGAGACAGCAATGAGTTTAACTCGCTGCTGGCCTGCTCCACAAACACTGAAAAAAACTGTCTTACATGTGTACTTCATAAACTATGATTGCCTATAACATAAAAATTCATGTACATACAGGTATCGTACAATATGTGTATTATTAACATAACAGACACAGATATAGATGCTAATTAATGGCTTCATATCCCTTTCTTAACCTAATTACCATTTTAGGAACAAATCTACCCTCCCAAGGGACTCATTTTTAAATGGACTTGAAAACAGCCTGCTTTACGGAAGGAAATTAGCACCATCTAGAGGACAAAAGCCAGCAATACATGAGGATGGAAAGAAAACAGCTTGTCTTTTTATTTTCTACTGGGCTCTGATGGACATTAGCCATTAAAACTACATTTGCTTTTTACAAATCAAGTATTATTATCATTTAAATTTTATGCAGGGGGCTGGAAAAATGTCTCGGTGGTTAAGAACACTGGCAGCTCTTCCAGAGGACCCAGGTTCAATTTCCAGTAACCGCATGGGAGCTCACAACTCTCTGTAACTCCAGTTCTGGGGGAATTGACACCCTCACACAGCCATATATGCAGGCGAAGCACCAATGCTCATAAAGTAAAAATAAATCATAAAAAATTTATGTCAGAAATATCAAGTTTGGGAATCTGCTGTGTTGGAGGGAACATTAATAAGCACAATCCATTAACACACTTTCCCTTAGCTCACAGCCAGAGTTAAAGAGTCTGCACTGTATGCTGTAGGCCTCAGAGAGTCAAAGGCTTTCCAAACAGGGGAGACTAGCTTGCTGGCTTCACAGAGGACGGATTCACTTGAGAAGCTGACAGCATCAATGCCCACAGGGGAGGCTAAGATTTGAACTAACAAAGAAACTAAAAATGGTGGAGGGCTGTCTCTGGGTTCAGGGATGGACATGATGTCTCTAAACTATGGCAGCTTTTCAAAATTGGTCATTTCTTGTTATAACCTTTTTATCCTATTAAAAATATATCAAAACCCTATTTAGTTCTTAATCATATTCCCCTGCAAGATGGTAAGCTTCCTAATGACCTTTAGCCTGACTGTGATCTTTAAATTGAAAAATAAGTTTTAATTGAAAAACTGTGCATGTGAGTTCACTATTTTAATGACATAATTGCTGTTGGTCTAGACAACTACAAACACAACATATTTTTTTCTCTAAAAGAGAAATTTAATAAAATAATATTCTAATTATAAAACAAAGTTGTGATCATTGTGTCGAAACTTGTAAATAATCAATGTGAAAAGAGTTGGTTCTTTTTTACTGCATCTTTGCATAAAAAGATTAACTCATCTATTATCTTCCCCTCTGAATTTAAAGATCAAATCACCCTGCCTATCTGTAACAGGCACTGAGTTATAGATTAATCAAAAATTAGAATTTAGGACTAGGGGTCTTGTGTTGATACCTAGTACTAGGCCAGAAAGTAAAGGAGGGGCTTACAGGTTTATATTGAAGACGAATATAAAATGACAAAACAAAGAGGATATAGCTCACACAAATTAGCTGCTAATGTCTCAACTGTATTGTAACATTTTAGTATAGCCAAATGAATATAAAGAAATCTTTGGTTGGTTGGTTTTTGTTGTTTTTTTATGTTGTTTTGGTTTGGATTTTTGTTTTTTTAAGATAGGGTTTCTTCTGTGTAGCTTTGGAGCCTGTCATGGAATTTGCTCTGTAGACCAGGCTGGCCTCAAACTCACAGAGTGAGTGCTGAGTGTGTACCACTATGCCAGAAAAATATATAAATCTTATGCAAGATAAATTCCCATAATATTCTGAAGTACTCCAGTTATACCCCTGAACCCACTTCCAGGACCTTCACTTGTAATACCTAAAAATATCTTCCCTTAAAAAAAAGCCCTCCTTTTAAAAGGCTTTATCATAAATCGCCTTTACTTGAATTATGAAGTCAATAAATCACAATAAGGATGATCCGTTAGCACAGAACCCTGAACATACAGCTACGACACATACCTGAATTAAGGAAGAACTGAGGAGAATCACCATGAATGCCCACTGTGCCTGGCCCCAAGGAGTTAGACAGGGTGTTCACAAAGGAAAACACTCCACTCATGATTCCAAAGCCCAAGCCAGAAACTAAAGAGAAAGAAAAACACCGTTAAGCCCTTTTCCTGTTATGCGTTCAGCTCAAAACTAATTTGCAAGGACTGGGGAATACTATTTCACTGCAGGGAACAGGGTGCACCTGCTGCTGCTGAAGCCTCAGCAAGCTGGAAGGCTAAGTGAGAAAGGAGAGGAGGAAAGGAAGCACAGGATGTAAGAGTCAATGACCAAAGGAGAGGCGCAGAAGAAAGGAGAGGAAGAAGAGGGTAATGTGCTGAAGGCCCTGGCTTTGGTTTACTGTAGCCAGACTGTGAGGGAGAAACTGTGATTACAAGGTGAGATCTCTGGGCCAGACTGAGCTAATTCTACATGAAGACCTAGATCCAGAGAGAGAGAAGAGAGAGAGAGAGAGAGAGAGAGAGAGAGAGAGAGAGAGAGAGAGAGAGAGAGAGAGAGAGCATGCACTTGTGCCTGCATGAGTGCATGTGTGCCACTTCTATTCCCTTTCTTCCTGGCACCACAGGCTCTAACTTACCATAGGCCAGCAGACGCATTGAAGGTGCTGTCTCCTCCTCAGGGTTTATGCTTTTCAAACCCTCACTGGCTCTTCTAAAGTAAAAACACATTTTTATTTTTATTTTTATTTTTAAAGAGAAAGTCATATATCAAGCAGGTCACAGTACCTTTCAAAGCTAGATACTTAGTAAGGTTCCTGATCAGGTTACACTCCAGAATCCATTTATGTGAAACCCAGCACATTTTTGATAACTGAAGTTAAACAAAATTTCTATCAACCTCATCTAGCTTATGTCTCCATAAAAGAAAAATTTTAAATATTAGTAACAAGCCAATAGGGATTAAATTCAATAGAAATAATAGCAATGTTTTAATTTCTGGAATCAATAAGTATTTATCTCATTAGTCCGAGGGAATCTACCACTCTGAATTTTCTTTTTCCCAAAGGCTTATGTTTTTATCTCCAATTTACTGGCATTCTGTTGTATATTTCATTATGGCTATATTCTCTGAACCTTCATTCTGCTTTCCACTCCAAAGAACCAAAATCATTCTCACCCTTTTAACAGCAGTTTGGTATTTATTTATTTATTCATTTATTTATTTGTTTGTTTGTTTGTTTATTGTGTACACAGTGTTCAGCTGTTCAGCCTCCTTGTTTGCCTGCATGCTAGAAGAGGGCACCAGATCTCATTACAGATGGTTGTGAGCCACCATGTGGTTGCTGGGAATTGAACTCAGGACCTCCGGAAGATCAGCCAGTGCTCTTAAACCTCTGAGCCATCTCTCCAGCCCTGGTTTTTTTTTTTCTTTTCTTTTTTGGTGTAGTAACTAATCTCATGCCTCATACAGGCTAAGAACATGATCTATACTGAGGATCCAAATTCTCACACTGGTACTTAATCATAAGGTCTTTGATTCTAAAATATTTTACATGTTTAATTCATATTCACAATTCAGGAGCATATAAAGTCTGATGTTTCTATAATAGCCTGTATGAAATGCTACCTTTAGAATAGGCTATAAATACTATAATAGGAGAAACAAATACTTCTCAGTAATAAGTCAATCCAGCATGATCATATCCATACTTCTGTTACAGCCAGTTCACAAATATACCAAGAATCTGCTTCTGCCCCTCCCCCATCACCATGCAGACATATTAGAAATGATAGATGTGATTTGTTATACTACTGTCTCTATTACTAGTCCTGCTGCCCAGAAACTCTGCAATCACTTAAAAGCCAACTGAAAGAATATTTAAATTAAATCAAACATACTGTACAGCATATATATTAAAATAACAAAAGAACCAAAATACTTTGGAAGGACCTGTCAGTGCTGAAACAAAAAAAGGAGGTGGGATGAACTCTGAGAAAAGACAAGTTAACCAGAACATACCTATTTCCCAGAGATTGCATTAATTTAAACTCCATGGAAGCCAGGTGTGGTGTTTCATGTCTGCAATCCTAGCACTTAGGAGGCTGAGGTAGGAGAACTACTGTATGCCCAAGGCCAAGCTGGACTATACAGTGAGACACTATTCAAAGGGCCAATGTAAAATAAAATTTAAAATATCAAGGAACACATAGTTATTACTGTTGATCTATTCATTACATCAACACAGAATCACTGCACAAATATAAATTTCACTGATTTGGTAATGTAGAATTCAACCAAAATAGCCATGTGAATAGTAAAAAGTATTCTCTGCTTTTCTAGAATCAAAAGGAACAGTGTTGCCCACTAGGAAGCACTGTTTGACAGGAAGGATGTAACCCAGATATTTATGTGACTGTCTTCATATTTCTCTGGCACACCAACTAACTAAACTGTATAACTTTCCATGATAAAACAAACTTACTCGTAAGAGGAATTCTGCTAAAGATTAGTTCAACCTTATGAGTTATTCAAGAGCAGTAATCTACAGCAACAAATGTACCCATGTAGTTTATTTATTTATTTATTTTTGGTTCCCTGACCGGGAATCGTACCCATGTAGTTTAATCGATACATTTGGGAGAATTTTTGTTTTGTGTAAGTCTTTTCTCTCTATTAAATACAGTGTGGTACTGCAATTAGGAATATATTAAGTTTCTAGGCATGGTGGCTCACGTCAGAAATACCAGAAAGGTCAGAAGTTCAAGGTCATTCTCAACTATATTGAGTTGGAAGTCATGTGGGGACACATGAGACCTCCACTTTTAAAACAAGTTTTAAACTTTTAAAATAAAATAACAAAGCAAAACCACAGAAAAACCCAAATGGTGTATTTCTAGTCAGATCTCTTGATAATCTCGCTCTCATCTGTACACTCAAAAAAGAGTAAATGAGTCAGAGGTAATAGAGTAGCCCTTTAATCCCAGCACTTAGGAGACAGAAGCAGTTGGGGCTCTGTGAGTTTAAGGCTGGCCTGACTTATATAACAAGTTACAGGCCAGTCAGTGTTATATAATGAGATGCTAGCTTATAAAAATAGATAGATAGATAGATAGATAGATAGATAGATAGATAGATAGATAGATAGATAGATAGATAGATAGATAATAAAATAATTTATCAGTAATTTTGAAAAATTTATATTGTAAAAATTGGAACTTTCAATTTTTGTTCTTAGGAATCTGGTAGCGAATGCAACAGAATTTCCCCTTCAGTAAACGGAAGAGCCATCCTGCCTAGCACAGCCAACCATCTATTCTGTTCACCAGGAACTGAACTGGGAAACCCATCACGTTTTGTACTTTAAACTGTCAGTGCTGCAACACTTCCTCTCACAAACTCTGTAACATAGAACGAGGAAGTTTACTCAACTTCTGAATTCAGGTAGTTAAGATATTTGGAGTTTTTCCTTTTGCTTATTTGTTTGTTTGGTTTTTGAGATAGTCTCATGTAACTGGCTGGCTTCACTATTATTACGGAGCTAAGATTACAGATGTATACAACATGCCCATTTTATTAGGTCCTGGGGATAGAGCCCAGAGCGTCATGTTTGATAGGTAACTATTCCCCAACTGAGTTACACCTTGTAGCCCCTCATACATCACTTTAGAAATTTTACAAAACAGTGACAATTTAAAAAAAAAAAACTGTAGCTAGGCTGGGCTGGAGAGATGGCTCAGTGGTTAAGAGCATGGACTGCTCTTTCAGAGGACCTGGGTTCAATTCCCAGCAACCACATGGCAGCACACAGCTGTTTGCAAATCCAGCTTCAGGTTATCCAACATCCTCATACCAATGTGGGGGTGTGGAGGGAATATAGGTCAGTGGGGGAGGAGGAAACAAACCCACAGGAGGGGTTACCTTACCTTTTTTCTTTTCTATAAATGTTAAGATTTTTCTAAATTTACTAAATATGTACTTGTATTATAATAAAACTAAATTAGTGATGTGGGATGTCCTTCTGTATATGTGTTGCTTTTATTGGTCAATGAATAAAGCTACTTTGGCCTATGGCAGGGCATAATATAGCCAGGCTGGAAGGGA
Source organism: Microtus pennsylvanicus (assembly GCF_037038515.1). Classification (NCBI taxonomy): domain Eukaryota; kingdom Metazoa; phylum Chordata; class Mammalia; order Rodentia; family Cricetidae; genus Microtus; species Microtus pennsylvanicus. Next base: position 53,663,634 of record NC_134581.1, on the reverse strand, counting down.
TATAGAGAGAGTAGGCGGAGTCAAGGAGATGCCATCTAGCTGCCAAAAGAGACAGATGCCCTGGAACCTTACCAGTAGGCCACAACCTCGTGGTGATACATAGATTAATAGAAATGGCTTAGTTTAAGATGTGAGAATTAGTAAGAAGCCTGAGCTAATAAGCCAAATAGTGTTGTAATTACTATAGTTTCTGTGTGATTATTTGGGTCTCGGTAGATAGGAAATGAAAGAGTAGCCTCCATCTACAAATTAGGTACAAAACTTTCAATTCAAGCATAATAATTCTATACATTTTAGGAATCACGCAGTAGTTTCAGGGAACAAACAGTTACCAAAGACATCTGCTTTAGGTAGTTAAGTTATATTTTAGGCTACATAACTTAGAATATTTTAATATTTGTATGCCCACAAGCCAGTTTCTTATTCTACAAAGCCTTGTCATGCTGGCAGTTAAATTCATTCACCAAACAAACAAACAAAAACAAACATTCATGTATCTTGAAAATGTTAATTTAAAAGTTTGATAAACATCCACATTCTATGTTACAGAGTTCATGAGAGGAAGTGTCGCAGCACTAAAGGTTCTTACTATTAATATTCACTCATTAATCCATTCATGAGGAAGGAACTATTCCTCACTCATGGAAAAAAAAACTTATTTAGCTGCAATGGTTAAAAAGCAAATTTTAGACCTTAAAATAAAAGGCTCAATTTTTGACAAAACCTATTTTTGGCAGTGGGATATTTAAGTAAAATTTGATTAAAGCCAAATCTTTATCTTAATACAGTGTAGTATAAGAGTTTGATTTAAATGTATCCACTTACATGTTAGTTATTAACAACATGCTACAATAAAATTGTCAAAATTCTCAAGCTTGCTTTAGCATGGCTATATAATATCCAACAGTGGTAAGTTCTCCAGGAATCTGAGAAGTGTGTTTGTTTTGTTTTGTTTTGGCCTGGGGATTTTGTTTTTGTTTTTTGACATAGGACCTCATGTTAATCAGGTAAGCTTTAACTTGGAAGTAACTAAAGGTACTCCTGAACTCCTGATCCTTTCAGTCCAGTCTCTCAAGTACTAGGATTACAGACCAGGTCTGATGGAAAATTTTTGTAAATATACCAAAAGCTTATTAAATATGAATTCTGCAATGCAAACAAAGGCATTTATTAATGCATGTTTCTTTGACCAACTGATTGCAAATTTCCCAAACATCCTTTAAGAAGAACAAGAATAGCTTTCCTAGGAAGCCAAAGAGGTTTTTCTGAACTTCTTAGCTTGATAACATGCAAAATATCAGGATTCCTTCTTCACACAGTGCCATTCTCTTACTATTCTCATCCGAAAAGAGGACCTACTTTCAGTTTATAGTCTCTTGGAAACTCCAATAGTGCCAAGGAAAGGTTGTTGCTTCATGTAAAAAACTGAAGACATGGGCAGGAAAGAATAGCAGGTACCACATCTAAATCTTGGCAGTCTGGCGAAGCCAGGTCTTGAAACAGAGGCTACTAAGCCTATGTCCAAAACTGTAATACTGTATTAGAAATTAAGATTTTTCAAAATTAAAACTATCATCTAATGTCACAAAGGCAACAGGAGCCAGGGACAATGGCAATAGAAACTTAGTATTCTATGAGGCTGAGTTATTAAGAAAACAATGTCTAGTCAAAGATCACCCTGTAGTATAAGCATTTGTGGAAAAACAGACACCAAGAAGAGGGGGCCTGTCCACTGCCAGAGGCAGAAAAGGGCTTAGGAGACACAACTATGCCTTTGAAGAACTGAGGAGTGCTAAGACTTGACAGGAACCCTGTGACAAACACCATGGCACAGGCCAAAAGTAACCGTTTTGATTACCCTCACAGTAATAAACAGTTACATTTTAGGTTATAGATTGAGGGTTGGGGTATGAACTCTTTGCCTCTCCTGTGCAAGATCCGGGCCTCAATCCCTTGTACTTTCAAATTAAAACAACAATAAATTCAATCTTAGGATGGTAGTAACTAACTTCTGTATACCAGAAACATTCAATGCAATTAGATGTCAACACAATTAGATGTCCTCCCTGTAAAAATGTAAATGTTACTTTTTGTTTCTTTGAAAGTTCTGGGCTCAAGGTCTTTTCATTTAAGTAGCTGAGGCTACTGGGTGGTGGCCACCATGCTCAGCTTTAAATGTTACATTTTTTTCTCTCTTTGCTTTTTATTTCTTTTACTTTTTAAAAAAAGAATACTGGGGAATCAAAACCACCATGACGGGCCGGGCCGGGCCGGGCGGTGGTGGCGCACGCCTTTAATCCCAGCACTCGGGAGGCAGAGGCAGGCGGATCTCTGTGAGTTCGAGACCAGCCTGGTCTACAGAGCTAGTTCCAGGACAGGCTCCAAAGCCACAGAGAAACCCTGTCTCGAAAAAAAAAAAAAAAACAAAAACAAAACCACCATGACTCTGAGCATGCTGACATGGGCCCCACCAACTAAGCTCCATTCCCAGTTTTTAATATTACTTTCAATATTTACTTAATGCTCTCAGTTTTCCCCAGAGACTAGCAGTTGTGATTTTAAACCTTTACAAAAAAATCTTTTTAAAGTTACATGTAGTTGTTACTTATTTTCTCTGTGTGCATGCAGGTGAACACAGTAATGCTAAATGTAAAGGTCAGAAGACAACCTGAGAGAGTCTTTTCTCTTCTTCTATATGGACCAGGGGATTGAACTCAGGTCATCAGGCTTGGTGGCAAGCACCTTTATTCACTGAACTATCATCATGCCAGGAACCCAAAAGCTATGATTTTTTTTTTTTGCTTCTAAGCAATGGCTTCCTGGTGTTGAATTTATAATAAAAATTACTTCATTATAAAACAGATATCTAATATCTATTACTAAATGTTTTTTTAGTCCAGAATAATAACATATTAGGAAATCAAATTGCCAGAAGCCCTTCAAGGTGCTGTTGCTGAGGCTCACATTTTATCCATGAAATCCATGGAGAGTCTCAGTGACCAAAATGAAAACAGGACAGAACATTCGTCACTCCACTGAGCTTTACTCCACAAGCAAAGCTGATCTCATGACTTACTGAAATCACATGGGGTTCTGAGTACAAGCTGTGTCTCAAATTCGTGGTTTCCTATGAGGTCCTCATGGGTCTGACAGATGACCACATCTTATCCACAAAAGGGAGCTCATCCCTTGGGCTCTTAAAAAAAGTGTATTTTTTTTTCATTTTGCAGACTTGAAACTACAGAAAATGTTTTAAAATGATTTTTTTTCTCACCAATAGTCAAAACAATGAAAGGCATAATCTCCATAAGAATAATGTATTTCAGGTGGTAGGAGGGAAATATGATGTCCAAATGGAAAGGCTCTTGGTTGTTTCAGTATTTCTCGGAGCTATTTTTCTTCAAGGTACTTCTCATCTTATATTTATTTATTCATTTCTTGCTAGTTTCCTCCCATCATAAGCTTCAGGAGGTCAGACCTTCCCAGGTCTCACTATACTCTGGCTGTCCTGGAACTCACTGTGTAGACCAGGCTGGCCTCCAGAGATGCTCCTGCCTCTGCCTTCTGAGTGCTGGAATTAAAGGTGTGCGTGGACAGAACTTCTGTCTCTTTGCCACCTTTGTAACTCCAGTCTCTACAAAGTGTCTGACACTGGGCAAATTCTCAAGAAACACTTTTTGGGAGGAAGGAGAAGAAAGAGGAAAAGAAAAGGGGAGGATATGAAGGCAGGTAGGGAGGCAAACCAGGTCATAAGTTTAAATACTCCATATTTTCAGGGCAGAAATGTGCCAATCACCAAATCATAACTCAAGTCTAACTGGGAAAATAAAGCAAACATTTAACTTACTTTAACAGTCTATAATATGCAAGTCTGAACAGTTCTTGGATACAGACAGAGAGCAACACTCCGAAGATGAGCAGGTACTTCTGAATGGGTCCATCTTTGTTGTCAGTAATGACTCTCACTAGGTACCAAAAAACAGATGAAAGCAGAAGAGATACCAACCAGAAGAAAGCACTAGAATGTAGAAGAAAAAAGCCACAAATTAGCAGAAGCATAAGATTGGTAATGACTTTAAATCTGCTGGAGAAGAAACAAAGATTTTGATTTTTTTTTTAAGTTGGGAAAAAAAAATCCTCGAAGTGGTGTTCTGGATCAGCAGTTGCTGATCAATGATCTATTTCCTCCAAGTGAGAAAAACAGTTCAAGAGGAGCCAGAGTGCGCAACAAGAGTGTGCTCGGTGACCCTGTCATGTGCACACTAAGACACTGTGTCACGGACTGGCTAAGTGAAACTTGGCAGCTATTTTTTCTAAGCGATGTTTTGCCTCTTTGGTATGCCACAGAAATGCACAATTCGTCACTCTTGCGATTTTCATATCCTCAAAATTCTCCAGAAACTATGGATTTAATGGTTAGATATCTGTAAAGATAAGTGTCTTTTTTTCTGACAGAAAACAAAGATCTAAAACCTGCATTAAATAGCATGCGCCATGTAAAATTCAGAAGCCGCAAACCCGTGCGCTGATGTAGCTGTTTTCCAGGCCCGGTTCGTACAATCTCTCCTGCGGATTTTAATGACGACAGCAAGCTTTATAAGCCATTGGATCAACAGATTCTATTGTTTTTAAATTGCAATAGCGAAGGAGCACTATTCAAAGTGCTCAGTCCAGTCAAAAAGAAGCTCAGAAAGGAGGGAGTCCCTGGCCTAACTAGCTGGCCTGACGCCAAGTCCCAGAAACGGTCTCAGCAGGTGCAAAGACCGAGGCCACATTCACCAGCAGAGTTCAGTAGTCACCAAGCTCTCAGGAGGACGTGCCTCGTCCGGTGATGCTGCGTTTTCTCGGGCTTCCACCCTCGGCTGCATCCCCATCATCACCCAGGGGTCTACAAGAAAAATCTGAGCCCAAACCCCTCACAGGCATTCTGAGTCCGAGGATGGGGGTTGAGGAGGGGTGGGCTACTGATTCCCAGCTGACTTTAATGGCAGAGGGTGAGAACGATCTTCGGTGCCACCGGGCACCGAGTGGAAAGGGACCCCTACGGAAAGACGAAGGCTCCCACACTTAGCCCACGGAAGCCCAGACGCGCCTGCTCAGTCCGCCCTTCTCAGCGCCTCCCCTCCTCTCAGCCCCGGCAGTCCCACAGGGGGTGGTGACCCCGAGGTCGTGGGAACCCGGGCTCAGGAGGGGGCCCGCTGCGACAAGGACTCTGGGCAGTCTCACCCGGCGATGAGGAAGATGACGCGCAAAGGGTCGGTGGCGATGGTGAAGACGTAGAGAGCGAGCGCGGGCCCGAAGGCGATGAAGGCGCAACCGAAGAATACGGCCGCCGTCATGACGACCCGACCGCAGAAGCCAGTCCAGGGAGCCTGAGGGGACCGAGGAGCGTAGGGCGCTGTCTTAGCGGGTTGCCGGGCGGGGCCGGCTTGCCAGGTGCTCCGCGCTCCGTCAGAGCAGGAGGCGGAGCCTCGAGGTGCTCTATAGCAAGGCGGGGCCGAGGGCGGGGCTGGGGAGGCGGGGCTTCAAGCTGCTCCTTAGCTTGTCGGGGGGGGGAGGGCGGAGCTCTGGAGGCGGGACCTCGAGATGCCCCACAACAAGGCCGAGCCGTGGGCGGGGCGGAGCTCGTGAGGCGGGGCTTTGAAAAGCTCCACGAGGCAGAGCCGGGAGTGGGGCGGAGCTTGGAAGGCGGGGCCTTGAGCTGCTCTATAAGGCAGGGTCGTGGGCGGGGCGAAATCCAGGAGGCGGGGCCTCGAGCCTTAGTTTGTCGGGGGGCGGAGCTCTGGAGGCGGGGCCTCGAGATGCCCCACAACAAGGCCGAGCCGTGGGCGGGGCAGAACTCGGGATAAGGAGGCTGGACTGCACTTAGCTCTTGGTCGAAGAGGCGGGCCCGAGGCGGAGCTCCAGCTCGGGAGATAGTTCCGGGTGGTGCTCCAAAAGTGAACCAGGGGCTCAGGAGTCGGTTTCCTGAGAGGCTCAGAGTGCAGCCAGAGCCTTCGCTGGGGCTTCGAGAGGCTTCATATGTTGTTAGAATAGCGGTTCCTCGAGGGAATCTGCTCAGTGCAGGGGGACCGGCCTCGAGGGGCTTCGCATGCTATCAGAGCTGTGGCTCCGCCGGGAAGGATGAAGTGTGCTGGCAGGCAAGGGCAGGGGCGCAGCCTCCCTGGACTCCAAGTGCTGTCCGATGCGAGGAGCGGGGGGGGGGGGGGGGGGGGGGGGGGGAGGCTTGAGCTGTGCTGGCCTCAGGGCACGCGGGGCTGCAGGGCGGGGGCGGAGATGGGGAGGGTTCCTTCAAGATTTTCTGGAGCAAAGAAAGTTGCATTCGGGCTGAGCAGACTTTTTGGTGTGGGGAGATCCAGCGCCTGGACCTCCGGGGACTATGAGCTGCCCCAAGCCTCAGACCTGGCAGCGCTCCAGATCCTTATTCCAAAGTGTGGCTCACTGTGGACTTATAGATGTGCTCAGAGTCCTCATCCCCACACTGTCACTGGCGTCGGCAGGCTGTGAGGTGGCCTAGAAGGCTACTAGCCCACTTTTGTGCTGCAGGTCAACTGAAATAAACGGCAGGACAGAGGCAAGGTTCCTTTTTTTTTTTTTATTTTTAAGTACATTTTCCCATATGCACAATTGCAGGAACATCATGCACCATCATATGTTAAAAAAAAATCCAGACTGGCGTTACCGGTATGACCAAGGTGACGGAATTGTTCCCGATGGAAAAGGGATGAAAATAGTGATGAATTGTTCTGACAAGCTGGTTTCCTTGCCACTAACTCCTTATTTTCGAAAAATAAAGTTGTTTTTGAAGGCATTCTCTAAGTCTGAATTTAGATTTCACAGCCTCATCTGGGTTAAAGATTGATATTGACTAATTACAACTGCATGATTGTGGAGAATTGTAATCTTGTACGGAGCCAAATTATCTTGAGCGCTCTAGTGCACGGCTATCCATTGCCCACCTCTGTGTCTAAAGTCCTTGTGACTATCACATGATGTTTGTTCCCACCATATTAACTACTAGTCTCCACCAACCCAAAAGCTAACAATGTCATCAGAGACCTGTAGCAGAGATTTCCCTGCTTTGTTGTGTATCTGGAAGGGGCCTTGACTTATCGCTTTCTTTTATTTTGTAACTACAAGACCTTCATGTGCCCATTTCCATGTTGGAACACAGTATTTGGGGCAATCCTCCTAGGCAAAGATGACTCAAAATTGGCTCCAGAATAAACAGTTGTTTAAACCCTTTAAAACGAGAGCTGTGTTTTGCTTGGACATTCCTATAGCAACAGCAGCATTGCCTTGCTATATACTCTAACACAGGCTCATTTCACTGGCTCATCTTTCTCTTTAAATGTAAACCTCTAGAGGGCAGAGATGTTATTTCTCAGTGCCTAGAAGAAACTCACTAAACTACTTTTTCAAGGGATAAAGTGATTTTAGAAATGAAACTTAGAAGCATCTGTAATTTAATAATTTCTGAGAGGTTTGGAAATATTGTAAAGTCCCCTGGTCATTCATCTTTAAGATCCAGCTTTATTCATGTTAAGTGAGAATAATATCTCATTACTGGTCCTTGAGGACCAAACATGGCCCACCTGAACATTCTTTAATATTCACTGCCATAGTCTGAACGTGAACTGCCCCCTTCAGGCACATGTGTTTGAACACTTGGTCCCCAACTGGTGGCACTGTTCGTGAAGGCTGTGGAAGCTTCAGGAGGCAGAGCACTGATGGAGGAAGTGCTTCCTTAGGGATGGGCCCTGAGGTTTTGTAACCCAATCCCATTTCCTGTTCATGATCTGCTTAGTGACTGTGGGTGCAATGTGACTGGTCACTTCCCCTCCTCAGCCTTGTCTTCCCCACCCTGATGAAATGTAAGGCCCTCAACTGGAACCAAAACCAACCCTCTCTCCCTGGCACTGCTTGTTAAGTACTTTGTCACAGCCACGAGAAAAATAACTAACATATCCATCACAGATAGTTCTTGGAAAGTATTAGTCAAAAGACAGACTGGTAGGAAAAGCTGGGGACTGACAGAGGCATTTTGCTTATCACCTAAGAAAATAGGTATTTATTTCTTATAGAAACTCATCTTTGCTACCTTAAACAGTCACAAGTACAACCCATTTATTCCACTGAATACTTTGTCATTTTAAAAAACAATTTATTATTATTATTATTTTGAAACAGTGTTTTACTGTGTAGCTCTGGCTGGCCTGGAACTTACTATGTAGACTAGGCTGGCTTTGACTCATAAAGAGCTGCCTGCCTCTACCTCCTTAGTGATGGGATTAAAGATATATGCCATACTCAGCCTTATTTTTATTATTTTGAACTATGTGTAGGTGTGCGTTTGCATATGGGTATGTGCATGTGAAAGTGATACCCATGGAGGACAGAGGAATCTGACCTCCTGGGACTGGAATTACAGATGGTTCTAGGAACCACACATGGATCCTCTGGAAGAATACCAAGTACTCATAACAGCTAAGCCATCGCTCCAGCCTGTACCACTTCTTTTTAAAATTATCTCATCCTGTTAAAACTGGTGTGCAGACAGAATGTTTTGCATTGACCTAGAATCAAAGTTATCAATGCAATTTGGCTACTTCAGTTCCAAGCAGAAATAGCTCCACAGAAGTGTAATATACTTGCCTTGAATATAAATTGAAGTTTCTCCTATACATATATTATTAAACTCTTGTTCTATTTTCTTTGAGATAAAGCCTCATTCTGTATTCCAGGTTGGCCTTGAACTTACTGTGTAACCCAGCCTGGCTGCTCAAGTTTCCCTGGTGCTGGGATTATAGGCATGAATCACTTTGCCCCGCAATAGAACTTCTATTTGCCTTTTCTTTTGGCCAGCTCTCGTGTTCAGACTGAAAGCTAATTCAGCATGTTCAGGTGTCCTTTGACTCCTAGGCAGATGGAGGTAGATTTAAGATTCAGTTATAGCAACTATTATTTCTGTGTGTGTGGTTGTTGTAATTTCTTCCTTGGTTTCAAAATAAGATTCTTTCCCCCATGTTTTAATGATTTCATTACCACTATTTTAGCCAGTCCCTACGTCTCTTCATTAAAGCCACTCATTTTAGAAGCATAGAAAAGCCTGTATGGCGGTGCATATCTGTAATCAGAGTACTTGGGAGACAGGGAGAGGAAGGAAGACCTTGTCTGGAGAGGGAGAGAAATGAGAGCAAAACTTTAAAATCATCTTAATTACATGGTTGTTTTTACTCAGTGTGCGTTCATGTGTGCACACACTTGCCATGGCCTGCATACATGTGGAGGTCAGAACTCTCAGTCAGTTCTCTCCCTCCACAGTGTGGGGCTCAGACTCAAATTCAGGTTGTCAGGCTTGGCAGCAAGCGTCTTTATCTGCTCAGCCATCTCACTGGCCCAAGAGCAAGCATTTTAAATTACAACGATCACCTCACTTTCCTGTGCCTTGTTCATTCTGATGACTTCTGAAGATCACTATTTTAAATGTTCTTAAATACCTACTATGTGCCAGGTGTCGTACAGAGGAACACTGATTGAAAACTAAAGGTTCAGTCCCTGTACTTCTTCAGGAGCTACAAGATTAGGGGCTAAAACTGGGGGGCTAGACTGGTGACAGTGCTACTTACTACCACAAAGAAAAGAGAAAAAAGTTTTCCCTCCTGGGCCTGGGTTTACTGGTAGTTACTGAGGAACAGAGAGGATGGTGCTGGGGACCAGAAATGGTGTCGACTGAAGGGCAGAAATCTAAGAGGACGTTTTTGTTTTTGGGGGGGCCTGCCACTCAGTTCCCAAATAAATCACATATGGAGAGAGAGACTTATTACTACATATGCCCAGCATCAGGTTGACTTGTTTCTAGGCAGCTTTTATTATCATTAATTATCACATCTATCTTTTGCCTCTGGGCTTTTATCTTTCTGTTTCTGTATGCCTTTCTTTACTTCTTTCTTCGTGTCTGGCTGTGTAGCTAGGTGGCTGGCCCCTGGTGTCCTCCTCTCCTTGTTCTCTTGCTCCTCATTTCCTTCCAGATTTCTCCTCCTATTTATTTTCTCTGCCTGCCAGCCCTGCCTATCCTTTCTCCTGTGTTGCTTTTGGTCGTTCAGTTCTTTATTAGATCATCAGGTGTTCTAGACAGGTGAAGTATCACAGCTTCACAGAGTTAAACAAATGTAACATAAAAGAATGCAAAACATCTTTGCATCATTAGAACAAATGTTCCACAGCATAAGCAAATGTAACACATCTTAAAATAATATTCTACAACAAGGACATAAGAGGCTAGGGGTAGAGATACATTTCAAAGATGTATTAGTGGCTTGTTGCTGCTACACCAAATGTCCACAAATGTTCTGGTCAAAGCAGTACAAGCAGATACTCTTATAGATCTCAAGGTTGTAAGTACACAAAGTACCTTGGAGGATAAACCAAGGTGTTGGGGGAGGCTGGCTCCGCTAGGCAGCTTTGTGGTGGAGACCCCTTTCCTGGTTTCAGAGGCTGCTTACACTCCTTGGTTCACAGGCCTACACCGCATTACCTCTTCTTGCTTTGATTCCATGGTCATATAACTTTCTTCTAATTCTGGCATGTCCCTGTGTCCCTCTCATAGGGTCATGGGTCACTGGGGCTCCACTGGATCCACCTGGATCACCCAGGTTAGTCTCTCATCTGATGAATTTTCACCTACAAAGTCTCTTTTGCCATATAAAGTAACTCCGGTTCCAGGGATTAGGACTTTGACATGGTCAGTGGCATTATTTGGCCTCACCAACTGAAGTCATTTAAAAAGCCATGAAAGAAGATGGAATTACTCTGAAATCAGAATCAGAGTAGGAATCAGAATGCTGACTGAAGTTGAGAGAAGAGAACATGTCTTGGACAGAGATTTAACAGGAAAATTAAAATTGTCACTACTTGGCCAACCAAGCTGTTGCAAACACGGTATCGATGAACTGGTGGGGCAAGATCTAGACTGGGTAAGGAATAAATGGAAAATAAACAAATGAGGGTAGTAACTATGGGGTTGGGAAGAGCACTTGCCACCAAGCCTGACAATCTGAGTTAGATCCTGGAACCCACATGGCAGGAGGAAAGACTGATTCCCACAAGTTGTCTGTTGATCTACACACAAATACATGTATAAAAATGAAACAACTTTGAAAAGACTATAGACAAGTTTCATGTGTTATATTTCTTCCTGTGACAGGCCTTACTATAGACCTGCCTTTTCCCTCCGACTGTTGGCCTGCACAGATGTCCACCACCACAATGATTACTGGAAAGTCTTTTTTAAAAGCTTGATTCCAGTAGAAGACCAAAAAAGGAGTAATGTGAAAGTCACAAGACAATGGCAAAAGAGTCAAGGAGACTTAGATGTGGAGGGAAAGAGATGGAACAAGATGGGTTTGAAGACATGAGCTCTGAGCTCCCTGAAAAGTAAGACAGGGTAGGAAGATGACCCTGGAAGCAAGCGAAGAGCCTGGGTAGGAAAATGCTTCTGTCACCAAGAGAACAGAATGGGGATGAAGGAAGCTATACATCATAGAGAAGGCGCTAAATGCCTCAAGGCTGCTGCTAGTCCCTGGGAGGCCTTAGAGCAAACAGGTTGATCAAACCATGAAATGATTTTGAGACAGACAAGTGAAACAGGAACACATACAACAGCAGGAGAGCCACAGGCCTGACGCCATCTAAGTGTTTTATCAGTGAGAACGAAACAAGAGGAACCAAGTTTGCAAGGTCTGAGGAAGGCAGGATAAGCAATGTCAGGTTGTAGATGCTCCAACAGGACAACCTTGCTGTAGTCTGAACTAAGAACAAGCAGAGGGTCTGGCCATTTTGTCTTTAAACATATCGGGCTGAGATAAGAAGTTTGCTAAAATTTCACAAATCCACCACAGTTTAAATCACATACTTAGAAAACCTGAAGAAACATTTTTAAAATGTACAACCCCATTAATGGAAACAATTAATGGAGGAAGATAAAAAGTTACAGAAAGGAAAAATTCTTTGTTAACCATATTTATGGACGACAATATCCAGAATATCATCATCATCATCTTCGCCCCAGCTAAATGATGCTTAAGCATGCATGGGCAGCCTGTTTATGGTGGTTCTCCAGTTGTTCCTATTCTGAGCAGTCCTAGATGCTTGTTCCACATCCAAGGTTCCACAGTCTTCCTTTATGCTGTCTATGCAGCGTTTTGGGGGCCTTCCTCTATCTTATCCTGTGCACTCCTCCAAGCAGTGCTATCTTCGGGTATCTGCCATCATTCATTCTTATAACATGGCCGAAGTAGCTCAAGCGCTGTTGCCATATCTTGTAGTTTACTTCCTTCTGTAGATGGAGATGTTTCTTAATGTCATCAATGCACAGATCTTGATGCTTCTCTCTTAAAGCCAGAGGGGGGGGGCTGATAGAAATGGACAGGAAAGACACTTCCTCATGCCAAAAGTCACCACAGTAGGAACCTGGAACATGAAAACACTAGATAGTAGCTGCCTCCTTGATGGCAAGACTGGAAATGACCAGCCAGGTTCTCTGGAAACCTGGGGAATTTGGTGTGGGTGAAAAGAGATCCAGGTGGTCGGTTAAAGGCTACCACATGAAGAGGAAGAGACCTGGTCAGTCATCCTCATCAGCTCAGACCATGAAACCGAACCGAATATGGACAAGTTCAACAGAAACACCTGGGTTAAAGCCCCAGAATCTGACAGTGTGCCAGTACCTCCAGGTCCTAAGTGCAGGACAGATGATGCTTCTCTCATAAAGCTGAAATGGGGGAGGGGAGCTGACAGAATGGACCAGAAAGGCACTTCCTCATGCCAAAGAGTCACCACGATGGGGACCTGGAACGTGAGAACACTAAGCTAGATATCTAAAATATACAAAGATACAATTTAGAATACAAAAAGCTAAATAGGACTCATAACCACCTAGTCAATAAATGGGCTAAAGAAATCTTCACAAAAAATGAGGTACAAATGGCCCACAAACATTTTATAAAGTGTTCAATCTCACTAGATATCAAAGAAATGCAAATGAAAACTACATTGAGAAGACTACTTTCAGGGATCGTTTCTATAGTTGCTTATCAGAGAAATTTCTCTGACTGTGTAGAGGACCCAAGTGCAACAAGGAGGGCGTGATCGCTATTCTTGGTTGTCAACTTGATCACATCTGGAATGAACTATGATGCAGAATCCGTGAGAGATTCTTTTTGCTTGGGTGAATCCAGTTCTAGTATGGACCTTTGAAGTACGAAGACACACACCTTTGATCTGAATCTTGAGGCTGAAGACACAACTTTAATGTAGGCCACTCCTGCTGGAAACCTATATAAAAACACAGAAGAAGGAAGGTTTTGCTCTTTGCCTACCTTGCTAGCAATCATTCCTTCACTGGCATTGGAGCCTACTCTTCTTTGGGATTCCAGCATATACTTTAGACCATCGGAGAGATCACGCTTTGTGGACTGAGCAACTACTGGATCCTTGGACTTTTCATTCAGTCAGCCATTGTTGGATTAGTTGAACTGCAGTCTGTAAGTCATCCCAATAAATCCCCTTTAATATACACTAATGTATTACATATTAATATATTGGTATCTTAATAATTATATTTAGAGAGAGCAAGAGAGATTAATTCTCTAAGTTCTGCTACTGTAGAGAGCCCTGACTACAACAGAGTGTACTTCACTGAGAGAATGACCTCACTAGACAAGGACAGGCACAGCCCTGCCTGAAGTGTGAGAAATGTGGAAAGACGCTGCCTTTGGGGCCTTGCTAAGCATGAAGGCAAGCCTTGCTGCAACTATTTCTATTCGTCAAGTACATTCAGGCCCAAATGGGCATGGTGGAGCTGAAAGCCATACTTCAAGTAGTCCCTGGTTGCGGAATTCCTCCGTTTGCCTAGGCACATACTAGACCTTACCCGTAGATTCCAGGGGCTCTCAGTAACTGTTCATGCCCTTAATACATCTGAATCTTTGGGAGGAGGAAAATAAACTACAGAGAGAGATCATCATAGCCCAGTCTGAACGGTAAGAGTTAATCAATAAAACAAAATCAGGGCTCACACCTTTAGTTCCAGCACTGCTGAGGTAGAAGGCAAGGGGACTTCTGTGAGTCTCAAGTACTATACAAGGCCAATCAGGGCTACACAGTGAGACCATCAAAAAAAAAAAAAAAAAGGAAGAAAATACTGGCAGGAATGAAGGGTGTGGACAAAAGGAACTCTTATACACTGTTGGTGGCAATGTCAACTATGGAAGTTGGTGTGGAGCTTCCTCAAAGTTGAAAGTAGATCTTCCAAATGACCCAGCTATCTGAAGAACTCTACGTCAATACATCACAGAGGCTTTGCACAGCCATGTTTATTGTAGCGCTCTTTGTAGTAGCTGAGTCATTAAACCAACCTAGGTGTCTAACTATAGAGGAATGGATAAAGAAAATGTGGCATATATACACAAGGGAACTTTTTTAGCCACAGAGAGCAATGCCATTTGCAAAAAATTAATATAACTAGAGCTATTCATATTAACAGATTGAAAACAATCTTAGATAAATATCAGATGTTTCCTTCATTTATGGGTCCTAGATTTTATAGATACATAAAACCGTGTGTGTGTGTGTGTGTGTGTGTGTGTGTGTGTGTAAAACATCTGTCTAAGGGAATAGAGGAGACTAATAGGAGAGGGAAGGAAAAGATGGGAAGGTGAAACGGTCGGTACAAGGAGGTAATATACTCAACCTACCTTATTTATATACTTGCATTTAAATGTCCTTATGAAACTCAGTACCATGTAAAATGAACATAGATCAATTAAAATACAGTTTAAATATATATATATATATATGTTCTAAAATGTACAATCCACTTAAGAATCATGAACATTTTCATTATGTAGTTTTTATTTTAGATGAACATTATTGTAAAAAAAAGTCCACCGGGAATAAAACCCATTTTTTTTTTTAAAAAAACACAGCTTCAGTATCAGCATAGTTAATGAAGTGGCTTCAGCAGACCAGCCACAAGACAGGTCTGTATTATCCACAGGAGCTTTCCACAGTAAGCCACTGGGGCAAAGGAAAATATGTTTAAGCACACAAGTCTATGAAAAACCTCCATCGTTCCCACGGGGGCATGATTTTCATCAGACAGTTCCCGGCGTTTTGCATTAAGGGAACTGCAGCATCAGCTGCAGACAGTCAAGACAAACCCATCTGTAAGGCCATTGGAATGAACAATCAGAAGTTCACTTTTTAAAAAGGTACAAAGATGAAATATAAAGTTCTGTTAGTTCCTGGCATATGGCACACATCTCAAGACACAAAGTTAAAATCTGGAAATCCTTAAAACAAATGCTTGCTGATTTTCCTTTCTGTGCTCAGTCGTTTACTTTCTTTCTAATGAACATGGCGCTCATAAATTTTATTAGTATCTCCTGACCTGCTATGTCCTTCTGAATCAAGGAATTTCATTTTCAGACAGTCTTCTCTGCCACTGGGTGTAATGAGAAGGATAACGAAGGTTTCTTTGTTCTGTTTAATTTTTTTTTAAGTCTAAAAAACTGAATTGAAGAAATTTTGAGATCAGGAAACCAACATAATAAAACACGGTTTTAAAATTCTAGGCTTAGAATCTCATCTTTAAAGATTAAGATATATTTTTAAAATCATTTAAGTCATAAGCTTAAAGAGAAAGTCTGCTAATTTGTTGTTCTACTGCTCAGAGGAGGAAGATACTTCATCAGCCCTAACAGAGATTCCCAGGACTTGGAGCCTCTACAATGCAGCGGTCATTTCTCACTTGGAACAGTCCCTTGTATATTGCACAACTAAGTTCATTACCTGACAGGGCGGTAACATTTTTTTTTTTGTATGCTACTGGATATTGACATGTAGGCTTTATTTGAAACTAAGGTGTCAATTCCTCTTTTCCAAGGATGTCTTCAGTTCAAAACAAGATAAAACATACTGTCTAAATTTTGTTGAATGCTTAGAGGCTGGCTCACTGTTTTTCTTCCAGGTATTAGAATATTAGTTAGCTAAATGAGGTATAATGAAAAAAAACAGTCCTTCAAAGTAAAGAGTCTTCAGGAAATTTCTAACAAAGACTGCATAAAATGTCCACGTGCAGTAAGAAGCCCTGCAGTTTCCCTGACCGCTGTGCAGGGAGAACACTTCATCATCTGAAGAAAGAGGCTAGAATAGGTTCCCAGTGAAACATTGTGCAATCAACCGATTTACATGCTACTTAGTTACAGCACACTTCACTGTCTGATACCCTCAGACTCCCTTTGAAACTCTTGAGTCAAACTATTGTCAAAAAATTAGCACAATGATAATAAAGTGCAGCCACTGACCCACTAATACTGCTGCGAAATCTTTATGTACCCCATCTGTAAGATCACAACAATGTGCACACACTCGCGTGCACACACACAAAAAAGAAATCTAGATTTCTTGAGTTTCAGCAGGGAACAGACAATTATCTGTCACTAAATTCATCTACAGATAGAAAAAATAATGCACCATATGTACATCATTAAGCAAAGTTGTTGGGTTGTTTTTACCATGCAGAAAGTGAATTTCCTATGGTCTGAGTTCAAATTATATACAATTTAGCAGAGCTAAATGTAAGAAAATAGCAAGGACAATTTATTTCTATATAACAGAGAATATACTCCCAGTTTGCTGCTACTTCAAAGAGCACTTTTAGACTCACCTAACATTTACAGGCTCATTCAAAGAGAAGAGTTCATGGAGACTAGTTATTAACCCACAAAAGACACAAGAGTGAAGAATCAAAAGCAAAGCATTCTGGTTTGTTTGTTTAAAAAAAAAAGCTGACCACAGAACATGTCAGTTTTGGTTTGCAGACAACCCCTGAGATAGAAACCAAAGTGTTAAGACACCAAACAGTCAGAGGTAAATACTAAGAGAATTACATTCGTATATGGTGTCACAGCTCCTGCTGTTTGCAAAGTACTTTGCTATCATTGTAACTGCTTGAACTTTTCCCCCCAAAAAAGTAGTGATAAGACATTTCTAAAAAAAAAAAATATCATCTTTAATTTGAATGTATTTAATTTGAAGATGTTAGACTTACAATCAATTCTCACTGAGAGAACTACTTACATCTGGACAGTAATATGTGACTTTAAGCTGATAGGTAACTAGGGAAAAAGAAGAAAAGGCTAAAGTTTGTCCACAGTAAAGTCAGCGTATCCACCAAAAATAACTCTGGTATGCTTGCAGCCACTGGAATGCTTCTGAGTCTTCCCACAGACGGGAAGGCCTGACTGGTCCAAGTACTGAAGCAGAATTCCCATGTAACCAAATATCCATGTCCATTTCCACTTCCAGGTCTTAATGAACAGCACAAGAGCAGGGCAGTGACTGCTACCAGTTCCTTTCCCTTGTCACCTGTTTCTAGGCCCTCTACGTTAGGACACTGAAGGCTACAACAGCAGTGACATTATGATCTGTATTTGGCACGTAATTTAACATTAAACACCTCCTACCCCCTCTAGTGTGTTTTATCTACAAAAGAAACATCAGAACCAGCATTTGGTGAGAAGGCAGCAAAGCTTTCGGTTGGCTCTGGCCTAGACAGCCACACCACATCTCTAACTACAAACCTAAATGCAAAGGGCTGGGTCCTATACATTCAGCAATGGCTGTTTGAAAGCTGAAACCTGGATCGTATGTGCTCTAATGAAAAGACAAGATTTCTGGAGAATGTGATAGGTCTAATTACTTTTATATATATTTTTAAACACCAAATAGAACCAAAAGTCATCCTTTTCAACATTGCTAACAACTATATTACAGCAACATGTCTAATTTCTCTCCATATAGGTTTGTTTTATGCAAACTGAAATCTAAATCTAACCTTTGTTAACTCTCTCACAGATGGGGACTATGGTTAAAAAATGGGTAAGACAAGCTAATGGGTAAAACTAAGAAAGAATATTTACATATTCTGGTGTGATAACAAAGCCCTAATGACCATTTCTCTCCCTATGTGAAATCCCAATGCATGAAGTTCACAGACAGACACAAGAGTTCTTACATAGATTATTGGTTTTAGATTAGTAAATAATGACAAGAAGTCTGGCAGGAAAAGGGACAGCAAATACGACCCTCAGAAACAGTGAGACTACAGTGCTTTCTACACGCTGTTTCAGAGGAGCTAGTGGCAGCCAACTTAAAAAGAATACAGCTACTCAGGGATGAGCAAAATTGATAACCACCTGAAAAGATGAAAATGATGTGGCCTCTGTGAATAGATGGGTATTTTATGAATTTTAAAAGGTAATCAGAATTTAATGATTTGTAAGAACACTGTAAATCAAAGTCCTTTAATAAATGCTACCAATAGAAGAACTTCTGGCCATATGACCCAGACCAACCATCCTTTAATTTTAGAGGTTGCTCTGTTTAATGTTCTGCTGTCTTTAAATATTCCCAAATATGTAAGTCTAGAACTTCATGCCACTAAAGTGCTCAGTTAGGAGTCTAAGATTATGCTGTACCACAGAAAGACTGACACTCATGTGCAAAGAAAGATAGCAGCTTCCAGGACAGGCAGTAAAACAAGGAAAAACCAGTTAGATCCTGCAAGTGTCTCCAAGTAATTGCTTCCATGTTTGAAGAAAGGAGCCTGCTCTTTTGCTAGGCCATGAGGCTGGAATCCACTTGGTGTTCTGTGTTGAGAGGTCTAGAGTTCCATGGTGCTCTCCGCAGCAGTCGGGCGAGGTGGCTCTGAGGCTGGGTAACCTGTGCTTTCAGAGAAGCAGGGAGGGCCTCTAGGTATACTGCAGTCTCTCAGAAACGAAGAGTTCATCAAAGCAATGAACAACGGAAGAAACTTGTCTTCTTAGACCGGTTTTCTGTTATTTTCACTGGCCCGCCTGCTCCTGATGAATTGCTGTCATTCTGAAAAACAGGACATGAAGCTGCTAAGGAAACAAAAATTTTAGGTTTGACCCCAATTACCTACAAAGTAAAAGCACACCATGTGAGGAATACACTCTAGTACACTCTCTCCCGTGCTCACTGCAAAGTTCTACCAGAGAAGGAATTAGTTAAGTCTCAGCATTGTCTTCTTTTTTGCAAGTGGTGGATTAAGAAAAGACAAATATTCTTAGGCTAGTTAGCACTTTAGTTTTAACCATGTGTTAGGGAGGACGATCCTCTATCTAGTTTAAAGCAATTTCAGCCAAGGCCTGTTAGGTGTCAAGAATAATGATGGAAACAGGGCTAAGGCAGTAGCAAGAGGAGTTGGTAATAGAAGGGAGATACTTTTCATGAGGACCCACGGTAAAATGAACTTTAGGACGACCTAAAGATTCATATCTGACAGTTCAAATTGAAGCAAACTTGAGCAACTCCAAGATCATCATTACATAGATATAAGTATGTATTATATGAAAATTGAACTAGACAATTTTATGAAAAAAAAATTTCTACCATTATTATTTTCACTATTCTGATAAAAATTCAATTAACTACCACTTAAGGAGCCAGAGGAAAGAGACAGCTGTGGTGCAGAAACAACCCAAAGCAACAGAAAATAGAATCATGATGCAATCATAAGAAAGCATCGGGAACAAGTAAGATTATGTGAGCATATTATAATCATGCTGTCCATTCTGTTGAGTACCAAGCTGAAAGGCTGTAGCATAGAAATAAAAACTATAAGTGATACAAACCATTTTTCTGTTGAGTTTTGTCATTATATCCCGTGCAAGTGTAAAAAATGCCTAAAGGTAAAATAAACAAACAACATTATTGTTAAATAATTGTATTTCAAAACAGAAGTATAGAATGTTTATTATTTATTTGTGAATATATCACTGCAGAGTTTCTAATTGAAAAAATAGTATAATTAAAATTTTAGCATATCGTCATTGGCTTTTTCAGTTATATCGCATTTTCCAGTGTTGTCACATTGTCATTCCTTGGTCAAATATTTTATGCATGTAATGTTTGCCACAAGTTCCTAATGTGGCACACATAGTTATAAGTAGTTTTCTCAATACACTAAGAACAGGGGAGAGGCTCAGTTTAAACCACCCTGCTCCCCTAGGGAAAGGCTTCAACCTCTGGCCCAGATGATGCTTGCCTTAGGGTTACTATTGCTGTGATCGAACCCTATGACCAAAGCAACTTGGGGAGGAAAGGGTTATTCAGATCATGCTTCCACATCACAGTTCATCATCAAAGGAAATCAGGACAGAAATTTAAGCACAGCAAGAACCTGGAGCTGATAAAGAGGCCATAGAAGGTGCTGCTCACTGGCTTGCTTCACATGGCTTGCTCAGCCTGCTTTCTTATAGAACCTAGAACAACCAACCCAGGGGTGGCACCACCCACAATGAGCTCAGTCCTCCTCCATCAATCACTACGAATTAAGAAAATGCCCTAAATCCTGATCTTACGGAGGCATTTTCTCAATCGAGGTCCCTTCCTCTCAGATGACTTTAACTTGACCTAAAACTATCCAACACAATGTTAAAATCTGTTTAGGAAGTGCCCTAAGAACAAGTATGGGTTAACTATAGCACTAAGAGTCCGTCTCACAAAAACCTATACCTTTCCTTTCTGACCTCTTCTGAGGACATACTTAAGTATGCAGAATCGGCCATGCCTTAATACTTTGAACTGCTGGTTCCCGGAACTCACCTAAACCACATGTGCGCACACGTGTGGAAATCAATTTAAAAGGAAGCTGAGAAAACCCACTTCACTCACTGGCTTCTTTAAAAACATCTGTCATCATTTTTACTTTGTTTCCACAGAGGTATGAAATTCATTCTGGGGTCAAGATTGAGGGGTGCCCCACAGGAGCTCCCCTACTTTGGTGGAAGGAATCTGTTCACAAAAGAAGGAAGTTTGCTTTTCTTTTTATCTATGCTTATGAAAATAAATCAGTGTCAAGTTCCTGTTTCTCAATACTCAGTAGGCAACCTGAAAATTAGTGCTGACTGTTTCACAGAAAGCAAAAGTCCTGACAGGAACCCACTGACCACTAAGGCCACTTAAGTCTTGCTATTTTAGCCACTGTGTAAAGAAGAGAAGAATCTAAGACACTACAGCTTAGTTGGAACTGTGAGGACCATTAAGCACAGGTACTAACTCTATTACATGGCAGATAAAGATACAGATCATCTACAGTTTTCTAGAGCAGGTTTTCTTCACAAAGGGTAGAAATACTGGTGATATTTTGTTAATTTTTAAAAACTGATCATAAAATTATAATTTTCATCTGTCCTTTGAAGACCTTAGATGAGCTTCTTAAAATTATATTTTACTACATTTTAATTGCTTGCTGTGTTTGTGTGTATAGATAATGTTCGCCACAGTGCAAACACATAAGTCAGAGGACATGGGTCCTAAAGCTCAAACTCGGACCCCCTGGCAAGCTCCTTTGCCCTCTGAGCCATCTTGCCAGCCCCCCAGATAATTCTGTTATAATGGCTAACTTAATGGAAATGTATTAAGACTAATCTATGAAAACTACTTTCTTATATCTACTAAATGCCATAGTATTATAGTGTCATGCTTAATCTACTTCAAATGTGTACACAAAGGGACTCCATTCAAGAGACAGCAGTTTAATTCAAGTGATTGTGCTTGTCTGCTGACGGCTAGCAGGGAAGGACGACAAATGAGCAAAGGACACTGAGTCTGCAATTGCTAACTCCCAAACAAATAGCTGCACCGAACTTAATATGAACTTGTATCTCCTCTCTTCTGAGAATCTTAATTGAGCAATCTTAACATAACCCATGTGGAGGCCATATGCAAGAAATCCAGGGGGCAGAGTCAAGGCATAAAAGTACTCAGGACGCTTGGATTGGGTTGAGCTGCTACCTAGTGAGACCACCATACATTCCTTACCTCTTCTACATTTGTGCTGGATTTTGCACTTGTCTCCAAAAATTTAATCCCATAGTCAATTGCTAACTGAAAGGCAAACAGAAATCAAATTTAGTGAAAGTGGCTTGGACATACAAAGCCCTTAGCAGAATATACATTTGTCAAAGCCCCCAAGAGTCTATGCCAGAACTCATGGTTTTCACTTTTGTTTGTTTTCTTATACTGTGCTTTAAATTCTATAATTTAACATAGTTTAAAAATGACACAGCTTCTGTTTAAAATGTCACATTAGAAATTTGTTCTGTTGTACTTGTGAGTCTCTAACAAACACACAAGAAAAACTATGAGATGGAGTCTCAGCCTTACCACCACCTGGGATTCATTTACTCCTTTATCTTGTCTCCAGGAGCAGAACTTTCCAAGTGTAACTAGCCTGACCTTCCTTTCTGAAAGAACTGCCCTGTGAAATAGAACAGCAAATCTGAACTCTTTTTAGAGTTCTAACCCATGTAACACTACTCAAATCAAGTGAAGGTTTCTAAGGACACGTTGGTGCTCACACTGAAAGACAAATGGGTTTGCGCCCATCACTGCAGAAAAGTCTCTCAAGAACTGAGAAAATACAATAAGCAAACGTGACAAAAAATAATCATTTACTCTACAGATGTAAGATAGTCAGGTGCCTGTAGATGTCACCTCTGACACCAGGAGCTGCTGCTCATGAACTGAAGCTAACTTTCTATACTCTTAGGGAAAACAATGAACTGAAAAGTGATTATGGCTGAAATTTCACCTACACTAGTATAGTTTTTCAGAAACTGAGTTATTGTAACTTCAAAGCTGAGCATTTCTCACAAATCTGAAAGAGCCTGAACAAGAGTTGCTGGATCTTAAGAAAGGCCAGTTTGTCCCTCCCAGCATTCTCTAGGGCTAAGTCCTGACTGGATGCTATAAACGGGGTTGGACCTGAATACTAATGCCCACTATCCAAGTACAGACTACATCTCACTGTTGTTTGCTAGTCAGTTCTTGAGAGACTAAAGCAGGTATTTTAAAAACGTAAGTCAGTACCAAGAAAACAAACGCTGAATGGCAGTGGACTCCACCCTTTACTCATCTGGTTCAAACTCACCTTCTCCCCTCTTTCTTTTGACACTTGTCTTTTGTCATTCATATCACATTTGTTACCCAGGATCATTCTTTCAACGTCTGAAGAGGCGTGCTGCAGGGAGAAACAGTACAACATAGAAACAGCCTGAGCGAGACCACCCCAACCTGTCGGAAACATGGCAGCTTGACTATCTTTCACTCAACACAAGCCTAATTCAGAAAGACATTTAAAGGTAGAAGGGAGAATTACTTCAGCTCAGAGCCTTCACAGAGCCTATATAAACATCTTTCCCCAAAGGCTCACACTTTGTAACTCATATACAACAGCCAAACCTTCCAACAATTATTCCAGTCAAAAATAGAAGAAACTTAAGTACTGAGTCACCCAGTAGAGAAAGCAACCTGGGTTCTAACTATATAAAAAGATCAATTATATGGGTTCAATCAAATGTGCTAAATTATTTCCTACTTAGTTTCTTTCTGAAATACCACGGAGATTTCAAAGAAAACTTAGTACCAACTATCCTGGAACTAACCCAAATTTCTACTATCTATGGAGAAAAAAATGTTAGAAAGGGAAAAAAGTTGCAGAAATCTATTTATTTATGCTAGTGAAAGAGCTGGGAACCAGATGTCTTAGCTGTAGATAGTCTTCAGTGGGCAGGGTGGGCCTGTCCTGCCCTTTCTGCCCCTCAGCAGCAGCCACCTCCAGGAGAAAGCGACAGCCCACGACATGCCCAGCACTGCTACTCTGCTTCCAGACATACCTCTTCAATGTTTCTTATCCAGTTTTTAATATTGTCAAAAGATTTTTCATTGGTGATGTCATAGACCAGCATAATTCCCTATGGGAGGAAACAAAAGGCTTTATGTCATATTCCATATACTTACAGCTCACAATGCAGGACACCTGCCTTTCTTTTGTCTTTTTTGTGGTCTTTAAACTTATTCATAATAAATTTGAAAAATAAAGAGGCAAAAACAAATGAATTCTGCTATTGTTTCACTGTCTAAATGAACTGTTAACATCTTCACTGTTAACTTTAATGACTTAGTGATTGTGGGAAAGGTGAGCCGCTCTTTATACCTGACCTCAGGTGATAGTGATCAGCACCAGCTGGAGCTTCAGGCCTGGCTAAGTAAGACAGGGACAGTGAATGCTCAGAGGAAGAAGGACATTTCCAGGGCATATTCACTCGTTACAAATGGAAATAATTCTTTTTATCCCTCTACTGAGACCGAGACCATACTGTTCTAAATTTTTTGTTTCAATACAGGTTTACCTGTATTGAATACAGGCTTTCAATATAGGCTCACAATGCTACCATTTGTCTTAACACTAATAACTCATATGAAAGCATAATGTATTTATTGCATGGGTTAGTTAAGGCATTGTCATTGTGTTTTTAAAGATTTCCCTGCCTGGTAAAAATCTAAAAGATTTATCTTCCAAATTAATTCAAATAATGCCTCTATGCTAAGTGCCCAGACCACTGTTCAGTATTGTGAGAACTGTGTGAGCCAGTCACGGGTGCCCTTGCAGAAGAGAGACTGGAAGAGGTTAAGCATGAAAGTAGGAAGACAGCTGAAGACCAGGCAACAGCTCCAGGAAAGGCTGATTAAGGAGAATCTAATAAGCTGGTACATGAGAGGAAGTCAGGCTCTGAAAATATCGAGTCATAGGATCTCCAGGACCATTCTCAGTACTGTGAGTGCTATATGCACTTAAGTATCAATCCATTCAACAGTATGGAGTTGGCTGGCAGTACAGTGTAGAGTGCTTGCCTACCGTGGGTAAATCCTCCAGCCGGATGTCCAGCACCGTAAGAGAGTAGACAGAAAGAGAGACAGAGATACTGATTTCATGGCTGACCATGCACATGTCTGAAATCCTAACATTCAGGAGGCAGAGGAGAACTTCAGGCCTGCCTAGGATCCACAGTAGAACTTTATCTAAAATAACACACACACACACCACTAAAAAAAAAACCTTCCAACTCCTCCCAAGAATTTGATGAGTACCTACTATGTGCTAGATACTCTGCTTATACTAGATATTCTGAGCAGTGATCAGGATGACCAAGGTCCCTTCTTTTCAAGAATGGTCAACAAAGAACACAGAGCAATATACAATTAACTAGAATTCTAACAAGTGCTACAAAGAAGCATGTGGAGCTTTGAACTAAAACAACTGGGGCATAATCTTATCTGGTGAAAAGGTTCAAGTAGTGAGGACAGTTTCTCTAAAAAAATGAGTAAATGAGTCAAAAGCCAAGGCATGAAGACCAAGTAGAGTCAACCTGACAAAAGGGCTGGGACTGATGAAGAAGGAAGCCCACGGTGCCCGCCACTTAGCAAAACAAAAACAAAACAACAACAAGAAATCCAATAGCATTCTGTCATTGAACATCCAGCATACACTCAACAGACTCAAAGGAAGCTTAAGGGGCTGGAGAGATGGCTCAGTGGTTAAGAGCACTGGTGTTCTTTCAGAGGTCCTGAGTTCGATTCCCAGCAATCGCATGGTGGCTTGCCACCATCTATGGTGTGAATAAAGGCATACATTCAGATAGAGCGCTCATATGCATAAAATAAATAAATAAATAAAATCTTTTTTTAAAAAAAAGAAGATACACAAATCTATTGAGAAGAAGGACAAGATGGGTCCAAGAAGGCAGACCAAGCAAGATGTCCTTTAGGGAACACTGTCTAGACAGCAGCTGTTAGGTATCTCCTATAGTCACCACAAATTCTCACAAGTAAAATAGAAGAGTGTGAGTCCCTCCCAAATCTCCTACTCTTCCTTTACTATCACACGGTGACGGGCAATAAAAGCCTGGCAGCAGTGTCAACAGCTGGGGTTTCCCTCCTAGCCAGTCCCTAGGACCTGGAGAGCCTGTGGTCAGTGTTCTCAGAGCCTGACCTCCTCCACTCAAGTACTCAATTATTAGATTCTCCTCAGTTAGCCTTTCCTGGAGCTGCTGACCCAATCTTCAGCTGTCTTCCTGCTTTCACTCTGACCTCTTCTGGTCTCTTCTCTGAAAAGACACCCATGAGTGACTGGATGCTCAAACACTCACAGTGCCCTCTACTGTTCTCAGAATTAAATTCCACAGCATGGCAGGCAAAGTCCTGCACAGGCGGGCTTCCAACTTTGTCAGTAACTATAAATGTAAACATATACAAATCATATAAAACACATGAGACAAAAAAGCCAAGAAATAAAAAATATTAAGAGTTCTCTCTCAGGAAGATAGGATTGAGATGATTTCTTGGAATTCCTAAAGCTTTTTTATTCCACTTAGATCCATTTTAACAGCAAGGGGAAAAGTATTGTTTTGTTTGTTTAAGACAGAGTTCACTACATAGCCTTGATTGACCTGGAACTTGCTATATAAACCAGCTGGCCTCGAACTCATAGAGATCTGCCTGCCTCTACCTCTGCCTCCTGAATACTGGAAGAAAAGGTGTGTAAGTTTTAAAATGACAAGCAATATTCTCCTCTACCCCACCCTTCCTTGCCTCAAATGTTCATTTCACTTTGGCTATATACTTTGTAAAAGATTTTTAAAAAAAATAAAAATGAAAAAGTGCACTTTTAAAATGGAAAAAGTATGTTTTATGCTACTTATCATTTACCACAATAAAAAATAGCAATAATTACTGATGCAAAGTATTTTGCTAGCTACAGTTAAAATTAACCAAGTAACTACTATAGCACTATTATCTATCGTTTGGGCTAAATAATACCCTGTCTGCCTCAAATGTCCCGTCCTTTGGTCAGCACAGAAATTGAACAGCATGGTGTGAAGGGTAGAGGCTCTCAAGCCGGATGCTTCTAGTTTAGGTATTTAACAGGGAGATCCTGGAAGGCAGTATTTTAGCTTTCTCGGTCTCCAACGTGAGATTCTTCTTAACTACTTAACCCAGAATTCAGGACATAACTTGGCCTCAACAAACAGCAGCTATTTATTACGAACTTACTTCTTTAATTTCAGTAGCAAAAATCATTACACTACTTCCTATGGTTGTAAGGTAACTGATATTAATATGAACCTGCTAGAAATATAAATTAACAGTACCAGGTAAACTTTATAGATCTAGTATAGTCTACAATGAGAATTGTTGCCTAAGAATCCAGAAGTTACTGCTCTATGTGAAATAGCAATAATGTAAGGACATGGCCCTTCTTCCCCTTGCAGCCTAATTGTCCAAGCAGGGTTTACTGTGAAGTCTGTAAACAAAACTAAGGAATCTCCATAGTGGCAGACTCCAGAAGAATATTGCATGCCTGATCAAGCCAAACAAAGCACAGCCTGACCACCACCTGCTGGGAACGGCACACGCCCTGCAAACACAACAGCCCCATAACTCAGGGGAACAGCCCGAGAGAACCACGACTACAACAGAACAGCACTGTCAGCAAGTATTTACTGAGCATCTACTGTGTCCGGAACCGCAAAACTAAAGAGAAAAGTTCTACCTTCAGACTGGAAAAGCCAGTACTATCCAGAACAGCTGATAGGAAGGAAGATGAGGGAGTAGAAACATGAGAAAGCCAGATAATCCTTGAGTCTAAATTAAGTTACTCATCCCACTGGCCTCTTTCTTTGCACCATGTCCTAGAGCTAAATATCCAAGTGAGACAGCCACTCCACAGGCGGTGTTCCTGCCTACTCTCAAGGGAAAGGGAACAGAAACGGTGGGACCACCTAGTCCCAGAATGTAAAACACTGGCCAACACAAACACCAGTGTGTCTAAGATGCTTCTAATCAAAAGTTACCTGTGAACTACACCAAACCTTCCCTGTTAAATGTTCTTTTTTATCGTCCTTGGAGAAACAAACACCAACAAATATATCTTTGGCACAAACAAGAGGTCCCTTTCCTCTGATTCCAATCTAAGCAAAATAAAAGAGCAGTAATCGCCGGGTGGTGGTGGCGCACGCCTTTAATCCCAGCACTCGGGAGGCAGAGGCAGGCAGATCTCTGTAAGTTCGAGGCCAGCCTGGTCTACAAGAGCTAATTCCAGGACAGGAACCAAAAGCTACAGAGAAACCCTGTCTCGAAAAATCAAAAAAAAAAATTAAAAAAAAGAGCAGTAATCATTCTCTTTATGATAATAAGAACACTTTACAATCTTAAAGGTATCTGCTCTGGCTAGTTTCTTTTTTCATCTTAATACATACTAGAGTCATCTGAGATAAGGGAATCTCAACTGAGAAAATGTTTCCGTAAGATCGGCCTGTGGAGCATTTTCTTATTGATGGCTGATGCAAGAAGGTTCAACCCACTTGAGAGTCCTGAGTCCTAAGACAGCAAAGTGAGCATGCCATAAGAAACAAGCCAGTAGCTAGTACTTCTCCATGGCCTCGGCGTCAGTTCCTGCATTTAGGTTCCTGCCTTGAGGATGATAGGACTAGTTATAAGAAGAAATAAATCCTTTTTTCCCAGTTGATTTTGATCACAGTACTTTATCGTAACAATAGAAACCCTAACTAAGACAGTATCACAGAGCCAAGTGTGAAGAACACAGTAAATGGCTAGTGGTATGCTAATGTGTTAACAGGAACCGTCATTCTTGTGGTAGAGATGAGTTACTAATACTCAATAAATGGTAGACAAGGGGAAATAGGGGAGGAAAAGGTGGCAGTACTGTAGTGGAAGGACCTATGGATCCAGGTCATATCTTTCTGGATGCAAAGAACAGCCATCACCCCTTCAGCTCTGTTACCTTCTGTCATTCCCAGGAGTCTCAGTAGCTGTACCTTACAACCTATCAGGTGGGCTCCATGAGCTTAATGTTGTATCTTTCAAAGACTGAACATATCATCAAAATTAAAGGTTCAAACTTGGGCTTGGCTTATACCTTCTTAATTTATTTGGTTTTGGTACTAGAGAGTTAACATCAGGTACATTAATCACACGTTCTACCGCTGAGCCACATCCCCAGACTCAGGCCTAAAAGCTAGGGATGAAGCTCTATTCTGGGCCTGACATCCCAAGCACAGCCATACACTTCTGATTCCAAGGTGCTCACCCACCACTGTGTTCCCCACACCACACAGGACCTGCCCAGAATCAACAGACACTAAATGCATTGAGTAGAGAAGCATGTGAGGGCAGAAACAACCAAGTGATGGAGCTATGATAATAAGGACATGGTCAGGAGTAGCCCAGAAGGTCCTGGCAGCCAAGGTCCTCTAGAGTTATGAATCATCCAGCCACTTCCTAGCCAGGCAAGAAGCCATAATCAAGGCCAGGCTGCAGGGGTGGATAGAGATACAGAGTGATGTGGCTATAGGACTGAGGGATAAAAGAGACCAAGAAAGGAACACTTAGTCACAGGGTTTGTGGTTTGCTAAGATTGCCATCAAGTACTAATAAAAGGAAAAAAGATAACAAAAATATAAAAATACCTCAGCAGAATGTAGAGCAGTTCTAGAACATCTAAGAGTTAATGGCTTGATTACGTATTATTAACACTAATAGAAAAATATAACTACTAAAAATCAAATACAATTTTCAAAACCCTTAAAATCTCCTGATTTCACATTTAAAAGTTTATTTTTTTTTTCACTTTACTATATAGGGAGGAGAGGAAGCCCTTACTGAATTTGTGAGGATCAAACGGAGTCCCGACGGAATGTATATTATTGACAAGGACACAATACCCTGGACTCATAGGAATTATGAAAGGAATCATAGGAATTATCAAAGCCTTCCTCTGGTCTATGTGTGATTGTTGACAGTGTACAGGAAGCATCTAGGAAGACTCCCGTTTCCTCCTCCCGGATGTCCAGTGCCTAAACTGCCCCCAGATGACATTAGCCACACTCCTCCTGTGGAGACCAACGAGCCCTTCTTCCTCTTGTGCACACTGCCAATGCTCTGATACAGTGTGTGCATGTGCTGCTTCATCAAAGCGAGCACAGCCACCCAAGCCCAGCTTTTCTGTCTGTCTGTCCTGTCCTCATTCCCTGTTTGCTCCAGTAAGGTTTCCAGGACCAAGCTTGCTTTGCTGAAGAAGGTAGTTGTAGACTCTAGCTTCATAACTATATATAGGCGATGAATACCCCTATTTTATTTTCGCCTGACGCCATAAAAACCCCCAAACCCACTCACCATGGCTCCTCTATAGTATGCTGTTGTAATTGTTCGGAATCTTTCCTGGCCTGCTGTGTCCCTAAAATTTGAAACAAAAAAGGAAAGAGTGATTTAAAAAGTTACCAGCAACACAGGTGAGGACTCCAAGTTCCACGAGATAGAATCCCAATCTGCTCCCAGTGCAGTGTGGCTGGGAAAAGGAGCCTGAGACACAGACAGCACACTGTGCTTTGAGAGACAGAGGCAGCGGTGGCCACAGGAGTCTGTCAGATCTCACAATGACTTGGATGAGAACCAGGATTTGATGGTAAAAGCAGCAACAGGAAACCAAATACATAGGTCCGCTAGGAACTGGCATGTGGGAGGAAACAGAATAGCTCTAAACTCTTGGGCTCCTGGAGGCAGCGGCAGTCCTTTCTCTAAGTGCTACATGATTAAGGCATTTTGCTTTCTTGACTGCATTGTGATGTCTGTACAAAGCAAACTGCTGAACCGGACTTACAAATGTGTACATCCTGCTCAGCAGAGCAGAACAAAGCATGGCTCCTCCAGAGCAGAGCCTGCAGTTAACTACACAGGAACCTGGAGTCTAACATCATTCTCCAAGTTCCCAAAGACTAACCAGAAACATCTCAAATTTTTAATTTGTTTTTTAAATCCACAGTAGCCTGAATCAAGGCAAGGCATTATTTGTTTTCTTCCTTGCTTTTTCAGTTAAATAGGCTCTACTTAATAAATTATAAAATACCAGGGCTACTGAAGACCTCTACTCTTTATCAGTGTAACTCATTTACAGGTGAGAAAAAGCAGGGCCTGGGAAGACACAATGGTTTGGAGAAGCTTCCCCCAATGGCCACATCTTCAAGGCTTAGTCTTTGGGGTGGTGATACTGGGAGGTGGTGGATGGAATCTTGACTAGGCTTAGTGGGAAGTCCTTATGTCACAGGAAGCACGTTCTTCAAGTGAACTGTAGGATCCTGGGCCCTTCCTTCCTTCCTAGCCTACAAAGTGTGCTCTGCCACGCATTCATTCCCTGACATTGCTACCCAGCACCTCATCAGAGATCCAAACCAATGGTTCCACCAAACCCAAGACTAACTGGACCAAAGCAAACCATTTTTTCTTTATAAATCCTGTGTCTTGAGTATGCTCTCTCTCTCTCTCTCTCCATTTTTTTTTCTTTCAAGACAGAGTTTCTCTGTGTCGCCCTGGCTGTCCTGGGACTCACTTTGTAGACCAGGCTGGCCTTGAATCAGAGATTCACCTGCCACTGCCTCTTGAGTGCTGGGATTAAAGGTGTGCACCACCACTGTCCAGCAAGTATTCTATCTTAGTGATGGAAAGTTCTTAATTTAAAATACTGTGGCTAGAAGAAGTCCATGGTCTGTGACACTTAGCCATTTTGCTGCATCTAAGTCACAGTGGCAATTCCAATGAAGAACTATTTTATGTTTTTGAGAATTTGTTTCTTCTCGTATAGAGATTTGGAAGGATGGGCTCTGGACCTCTTCTGGATCAGTTCTGCTCCTCACCTCCCCACCCTGCCACACAGGGATGTGCAGCGCTTATTCCCCTTGGTTTTTAGAAAAGAACAGTCTGAAGGATTGCTCCATGTCTCTAATACCCTGAATCACATTTTAACCCCATTTTCAGGTCCCGATTCAAATAGAAACTCCATGTGTCTTCATTTTTTTTTACTTACCATATCTGAAGCTTAATTTTCTTTCCATCGAGTTCTATCGTTCTGATTTTAAAATCAATCCCTGCCAGAAAACAAAGAAGGATATGCTAAGTTCCTCAGATTCAATCCAAGTCTTATTAGGGAGGGAACAAAGATTTCTATTGAAGAAAAAAAGCTCTCCAACGCACTGGCAAATGTGAGCGCACGGAGGGTGTGAGTGGCATGTTTCCTCTGAATGCAGGCTGGAGAAAGGAATGCTGATCCCTCTGCAGAGCGTTCCCACACATGTGAATGCACATTACAGGCCTCATGATCTGGGCACAAATGGACTACATCCTGCAAAGTTACATAACTCACAAGGACTGAGAACATATTTTCTCCTTCCTGAAATATATATACACAATGCTTTCAGTCCACATGCCCCAACCTTTCCCTACAGAAGGCCATGGAGCCTCTTTAAAACAATTTTCTTTCCCTCTCTTCACTTGCTTAGTCAGAACCTGCAAACTTAAGAAAAAATAAAATGAGATTCTGCCTATTTCATGGCAAGGGAGGGAAAGCTTATTCTATTTCATACAATTAGGAGGGATTTCATATACATCTTAACAAATGTCCTAACGGAAACAGCCACCGTGGTTTTCAGCCCTGGCCACACTTCAGAATTCCAGAGAGAACAACGACGACGACAACAAAGAGCTCACTTGACGAGGCCTGCCTCCTCCCAAACTGCTGACACCCATTGAGTCTGTCACAAGCAATTCTCAAAGCTCCCAGTGTAATGTGAATCTGAGACCTAAACTTTACAGGCCTGAAGGGTGACACAGGAAAGGCCTTTGGGACTCTGGCACTTCAAACGTTCACCATGTCCTCACCTATCCCCAAATCATGACAGCTCAAAACTTGAAAACTTCCTTAGGACTTCTACTACAAAGAAGTACAAAACCCTTGTCTTACCAGCATGCTTTAACATTTATCAGGAACTTTTTTTTTTTTTGAGATATAGGGTCTCATTAGCTCGGGCTGGCCTCAAATCACTATGTAGCTGAGAATGACCCTGAATTATCTTGCTGCTTCTCTACCTTCCAAATAGTGGAACGGCACACTTGTGCACACCGCTCCACCGCCCCGGCTTGCTTATGCAGTGCTGGGGAACTTAGGCCTTTCTACAAGCTAGGTAAGCGAGCACTCTCCCAATTGAGCTATGCTCCAACCTCAGGAATAAGGGCTTCTGTGGGGATGAGAGATGAATATAGCTGGGCAGCAATTTGCTAAACCCCCTCATCTGGCCTCTCAGCTGTATTTAGTTGTTTCCCCCATTCTTTCACCTTTTAAAACACTGAACTCAGTCTCCAGTAGTTTTCAACAACACATATAAACTGTGTGTCCTATAAATGGTCTTGAACAGTACGGCAGCATTTGGAGTGTGCAGGGGTATTAAACAGCCATGTATAATACTTCTTCACAGGGAGGTGGAAAGCACCCAAAAAGATTGCTTCCCAGTTCCAGCTCTCAGTAATGCATATGCATAAACCAACAGGATTTCACCCTCTTCTCTGTGTGGTACTTTTCCATGGGGGAGCCT
This sequence comes from Microtus pennsylvanicus, assembly GCF_037038515.1. NCBI lineage: Eukaryota > Metazoa > Chordata > Mammalia > Rodentia > Cricetidae > Microtus > Microtus pennsylvanicus. Next base: position 53,630,263 of record NC_134581.1, on the reverse strand, counting down.
TTGTAGCTTCTGGATGTAGAAACAGACAAAAATGCCACCCCAACTGAGCTATCAAACTAGCCTCTTAATCATTCTTTCCTCTCACTAATGGTCCTGGACTGAGCAAATACAATCTGATCCCAGTGTTCCCGGGTTGCACGGCTCCCATTTCTTCTACAGTAGATAGTATTGAAGGAGTAGCTGGTAACAGAAGCATGACTACCAGTGCTGCATCCCACAGCACCTATGTCTACCCTCACTTGTTTCAGATGGAGACACTGGTTTTTATTGTGAGCCGATTTTTTAAAATATCCCCAAATCCAGTGTCACAATGACCCTGTAGAAATCCTCTTTTGCACAGGCAAGGGGGCTACGGGGCAACAGCACTTTTCAACCTGAGTTCAGTGTTGAATCTCAAGTAGAAAGAACTAATTCCTTTCAGTTGTTCTTTGACCTCCACACATAGCAATGGCAGGTGTGTTCCCAGTGCACCCCTCCCTCACCACAGATACACACAAACCTCGAGTATAAAATAAACTAAAACCAAAAACCTACCCTTTCCTTTTTTTGGCCCCCACTAAAGAACAATGCCTAACACTCAGTAGGCATTCAATAAATTATTCTTGAAATTAACATTAAAATGTTTTTAACTATTTTTAATTATGTGTATATGTGTGGTTGCATGTGTGTACAGAGGTCAGAGGTGCTGATTCCCTGGAGTTACAGGTGGTTATGAGTCACCTTATATGGATACAGGGACTTGAACCTGGTGGCAGACACCTTTCATTCCAGCATTCAGAAGGCAGAAGCAGGTGGATCTCTGAGTTTGAAGCCAGCCTGGTCTACAGAGTGTGTTCCAGAGCCATGTCTCAAAACAAAACAAAAACAACAGCCTAGGTCTTCTGGAACAGTAAGTACACCTAACTGGTGAGGCACCTCTCCAGCCCAGAAATTAACATTTAAAAAACGATACTCATGCCTTTCCAGATCAGAGAAATAAAGCCAGCAGGAGGGGCAAAGGGGACTAGAAGGTAAGAAGTTCTGCAGTGGACCTCACAGTCAGGAAGACAGTACCCATCACTAAGCTGCATGCTTCCAAATGGGAAGGCAGTGGATTTGTGAAGTGTGGTTTTTGCCACATTAACTCAAACCAAATTTGGCTTCATTCTCAGATGCTCAATAGATGGGGGGAAACACAACTCAACTCAGTACTAAGATTATTCGATTTGCTTTATAAGAAATAATGGCCTCGGTTAATCCCATCAGCCAAGCTTTAGTGAAACGAGGCTCAAAATAAGGCAAATGTCAAGGTTTAGTCAACGGGTGTAGTGATATTTTATTTGTATTTTAATAAATAAAGCTAGACTGAAGATCAGAAAAACAAAGCAATCAACCACTAGAGAGACCTTTTACCTCTACCAAATCTACCTATCAGACCGATAGTGTGAGATCCTGTCTCCATAAATCTTCAGAGTCCACACACCAGTCAGTTCCTGTTTCTTTCCCTTTATATTCCTCTCTCTGCCCAGCCAGATCGCTCCTGTCTCCACCTCCCTAGAGCTGGGATTAAAGGTGTGACTCCCAAACACTGGACCCCTTTCTGGACTGCTAGCGTGTAGCCTAGGGTGGCCATGAACTCAGAGATCCCTACGCCTCTGTCACAGTCTCAACCTCCCAAATCCTGGGATTAAAGGTGTGTACCACCACTCCCTGGTCTCTAGGGGCTTAGTGTTGCATTCTGATCTGCAGGCCAGCTTTATTTATTAAATACAAATAAAATATCACCACAAATGAGCTATCTCTGTACCTCACGTCCCTTTTCTGTAACTGTTATCCAGCCATGTAGCAGACCAGTCCTAGAGTATCATTGAACCTACCTGATTCATGAATCATTCTGGGCTCATAAAATGTCATTAAATGTAATTTGTTTAAAGAGTGGTTTTCTTTCTTCCCTTATTATTAGCATATGTGTGAGAAAGAGCTCTACTGTGCACTACAGCTGAGCGTGGAGGTCAGAGAACAACTTCCTTGTGAATGACGGTATTTGGCATTGGTTCAGCTGCAGCGTATTATAGTGGATTAGCTAACTTGGAAAAGCAATCAGAACCTTTCACTAAAAATGGAGGGTATTAATAGTACTGATAAGAACTGAACTGAAAGACCTAGACAGTAGGCTTAACTATTCTGGACTGCTGTATTCTCAATTATCAAAAAACCAAAACAAAAAAAACTAGAAAGGAATACATTCCATGTGTCTATTTATCAGAGATAGGGCGTGTTGCATGGGGGCCTGAAAACAGCTTGTGGGGATCTGGTCTCCGTCCACCGAGCGAGTACAGAGGCAGAACTCAGGGCGACAGGCTTTACAGGGCTTTAACCATCTCACCATACTCTCCTCGCCACCTTGCTTTTTCTTTTCTTTCTTTCTTTTTCTTTCTTTTTTTTTTTTTTTTGTTTTCGTTTTTGTTTTTTTAGACCAGGTCTCTTACTCTCTTATTTGACTGGAACTTGTGACGAAAGGTGAGGCTGGCTGGCCAGGGAGATTCGAAGTTTCTGAGCATTGGGATTTCAACACACAACTTTTTTAAAAAAACAAAGAAACAAACAAAAAAACCCCATAGAATTGAACTCAGGTCTTTGTGCTTGGAACTTTCCATCTAAGCTCCCTCCCCAGTCCCTGGTGTCTCATTTCTTAAGGGCTTGTCATAGGAACATCATATTCTGGTGGGCTAAGGCCAAATATGTGCAGTAATCAGTGCCATGGGACTTACCAAGATTAAACTAATCTAAATTCATCCAAGATTTACGTTAAGGCCCATCTTAACTCAAAGACTGGAAAGCTTGTTTGGTATGAATCATATATTTTTGCAATATTCAAATATATTTCATTAATGAAATTTCATATTTGCATCCATGTGAAATGGGCAAACAATAACCTGTGTCACCATTCCCTGTCACAAACATTCCTCCATTTACTGATTAACTGTTGTAGTTTTCTGATGGTAACTTCACTTAGTGTTTAATCACCAACCAGAAAATAAAAAGGCAAGATGGTGAGCAATCCAGGAATCTGACACATCCTCTGCTAAACTCTGATGGTTCCAGCCAGGACAGTCCTCCAGCCCAGCTCTCCTGGCTTGTCCCCGTTCCCCAGGACAGTCCTCCAGCCCAGCCCTCCTGGCTTATCCCAGTTCCCCAGGACAGTCCTCCAGCCCAGCCCTCCTGGCTTGTCCCAGTTCCCCAAGACAGTCCTCCAGCCCTCCTGGCTCGTCCCCATTCCCCAGGACAGTCCTCCAGCCCAGCTCTCCTGGCTCGTCCCCGTTCCCCAGGACAGTCCTCCAGCCCTCCTGGCTCGTCCCCATTCCCCAAAAGACTAGAAGCTGAACGCAGGAGGAACTGTCACAAAGCCAGCACCAATGACCACAGTGCAGGCCTCTGTGAGGTGTGTGAACACACATCCAGGCAAAACACCTTCACACACAGATAAAATATAAAAACTTAAAAGAATAAAATCGAAGAGAACAACTGCATCTCTAGAAACACAGCTTTCTGAAGCACTATATTTCCTGATTCAATAGACTTTAAAGAGCATCAGTTTTTGGCAGCAAATAATACAATAATTTGTGTTCAAAACAACAGCTCTCTGTCAGCCTGACTCATGACCACTCCACGAACACAGACTATGTGAGTGTGACCCACTCAGCTGGCAACCTAAACCAACATCTACCTCAGGAGACCAGAGTTGAGTAAACCCAATGGGATTTTTTTCCATGGTTTTAAAACAGACTTACTTTTCCCATTAAAATTTATCTATTCAAATAACACAGGAAACATACTGTAAGAAAATATTCCCAAGGGATTCAGGCCATTTTCATTTTGATAGTTTTTTCTGAATTGATTCTTATGCTAAATGGCTGCTTATAATTGATCATGTTATCCACTATATGGAGGCAGAAGAAGGGATAGGACCAAGAATCACATGTCTGGGAAGAACCTAGGAGATTAATAGCACAGGTTTGCTTTTATGGCTAAGAAAATAGATCCAGATAGATGCAGGAATTTAATTAGTCATAAAACCCAATACAAATGATGAATTAAAAATCTGTGTGCTCATTTCGGCAGCACATATACTAAAACTGGAACAACACAGAGATTAGCATGGCCCCTGCACAAGGAAGGATCCCATGCAAATTTGTGAAGTGGTCCATATTTTTTTATCCACTTGGCACTTCATCTTAAAGTACTGCCTTGTAAGGGAATTATTAGAGATGCCAGGTAATGTAATGGAAATGAGATTTATTTTAAAAAAAAACAAAAACATTTCTATTGTGTGTGTAATGTGACCATGGGATTTTCAGGCCATAACAGATATGTGGAGACTGGAAGACAACGTTGTGAGATCTATTTTTGTCTATCTTTACCTGGTGATCAAGGTTAGGTTGCCAGCCTTGCACACCACAGACATTTCCCACTGAGCCACCTCACTCATGTTCACATAAGGTTAGCTGATACACTATACCAATAAACTATGGTCTTCTTCTCAGATTACAAACATGCTGTCATCTAAGGATGGAGGAAAACAAGATAATATGAATAAAAAATCCTATTTGTAAATAAAAAATTAAATTTTGTTATTTTAAGATCACGACTGCCCCAAGAGACATGAACAAGAATGTCCAGGTCTTGTTGTGACGCCTGTTCTTTAAAGGTCATGGGAAAATACTGGCAACACCACGATGTCCACCACCAGGAGAGGAATACCAAGAACACACTCTTGGTATTTGAAGAGCGAATACTCTGAGGCACTAACAATGCCACATCTATCAACACGGCGGAATCTAACAAAACATAGCATTAACTGGGAAAAAAAACAAGTTGCAGAAATATAGTCAAATTATTACTGGAAATATTTAAAACTGCTAAAAATAAAGTCTGTTTCATTAGCACAGACATCCATCTGTAAAGTAGTACAATTACACTTACATCAATTGATAATTAAAGCATAAAACACGGGGCTGGAGAGATGGTTCAGCAGTTAAGAGCAACAGCTGCTTTTCCAGAGGACCGGGGGTTCAATTCCCAGCATTCATACGGCAGCTAACAACTGTCTATAACATTAGATTCAGGGAAATCCAACTCCCTCTTCTGGCTCCATAGACATTGCACACAAGAGACGCACAGATATTTGTGCTGGCAAAATACCATACATATAAAATAAAATTTTTTATAAAGCTTAAAATATGCATGAAAATAGTTGGTAACAAATTAAATAAAATAATACATAGTAAAATAATTATTATTTCTGGAAAGAAATTAAGGGAGGATTAAATTGAGGATTCACATGAGGATTGATTTCTATATTAACTAATTTTTAAAAAGATTTATTTTTAAATTGTGTGTATGCACATGCGTGGGTGCGCACATGAGGGCAGGTTCTTATGAAGGCCAGAGATGTTGGAGTCCCCTGAGCTGAGGTTAGACTGTGTGTGAACTACATGATATGGGTGCTGGGAATTGACTTCAGATACTCTAAATGAGCAGAGCAGTATGTGCTCTTAACTGTTGAGCCATCTTTCCAGCACTATAATTTCATTACTTTTAAAATCAAGCAATGGGTACGTGGATATGAGTGTTTTATATTAGCAATGATAGGTACTGGATCCCCAGTTGCTGGGTTCCTCTGCCATAGATGAAATAAGCCAAATCAAACCTAACTGATAAATCCAGGTTAAATGAACAGGTCAAAGCAACGCCTGGGTGACCCTTGGGAAGGCAGGGTAGTAATCACATGGCTACCAGGTCTTATATAGCCTGTAGGCATGGTCTTGAGCAGCCCCAGGGAGGGGGGCTGATTTTTGGCAGGCTTTCTCAGGGACAGGATTTGGAATGGGAAGAGTGAGACCAGAGCATGGACTGCCCCTAGCTGGAGATCCCCAACGTCCCAACCTTTCTGGGTATATACGGATGGTGGTAGAGCTTCCACCTAAACAAGCAGTATTTTCATGTACACGTAAGACTTTAAAACTTCTTTTACATGTGTATACATGTGTGTTGCCTGTGAAAGTATGAGCACATGTGTGTGGACATGTGTGCATATGTGTGTGGGTATCTTCAGAGGCTAGAAGAGGAAGTCAGATCTCCTGGAACTGCAGTTACAGGCAGTTACAAACAAAAATGCTTTTTGAAAACAAATATTATGGTTGGATGATGCCTCAGAGGGGTGATCAAGCATGAGGACCTTGAGCCCATGCTAAAAATACTAAAACAAAACATCGTGTGTGGCACTCTGTATCCACAACCCCAGCACTGTAGGGTAGTGATACTCCAGGGTGGGCGTGGCCCTCACAGGCCAACCAGCCTAATCAAAACAAGCTCCAGGTTTGTGGAGACATCTGTCTCGAAAAAATAATGTTAAAAGTCACAGAGGAAAACACCTGACATTGACCTCTGAGCCCCCAAATACATATACATAAAATAAAAGGTAAAAAATAAAAATGTAAAGCAAATATTGGTTGCTTGGAAAACAAAAAAGAAGGCAGACATCCATTCACAATACATAGGAAAGCCATCCAAGTTTTAATAATGAAAGGGACTTAAGAAGATCTAGCCGCAGACAAAGCAGGCCCTTCCAGCCTTGTTCAATATAGAAGGCCTGTGAGCCCTATAATGTTACCATGTTGGGTAAGTACTCTGTGTGTGTGTGAGACTGGATCAGATAAAGGAGTCCTGATTTTCCATTCAATAAGAGAAGGAAGAAGACCCCCATTTCTTCCCCCAGGGGTAAGATACTACTAGGGCTCTGCTAACATCTCTGAGAAGAAAGCATTTTATGGGATACCCAAGGACTCGGGGCTTCAAGGAACTAGAGAGGTGTGATGTGGAGTGTGTGCCCATTCACAGTTCTGCTTATAATACAATTCTCAGAAACCAGTGAGGCAGCTGGAGGCAGCTGGAAAGATGAGTTTCACCAAGACTGGGGAGGGAACACAGAGCACAGCCCAACCCATAGTAGACAGACTTCACAGAATGGGCCACCTTTCATCCTGCAATTTAGAAAGAGTTTAATGCGGAGAAGGAGCAGATTACTCCCAACCATTTCACGCTGAAGTTGAACTAGTTGACAGATGTGAATATACTAAGCACCTCCCCCAAGAAAGGAGAGGCTGCCCTGGGTTAGTGGCAGGGCAAAAGGATACCACTGGCTGAGTGTGGGAAAGACTGCTTTTCGGCTGGCCTTGGGAACTCTCTATGTGGGGCAGCAGGCCAGCCCTCCTGACCTTCAGCATGAGCTGTGACTTGATGTACTCTGTGCTGTGGGTGCTACAGTTCATAACTATATACAACTTCTCTGTTTTGGAGACTCCTGGAACTTTTATCAGGGGGGCGAGGGTACGGGAGAGGCCTGCTGCCTGAATCATTAAAATTAAAATCATTAAAAACCGAGAGGTCTTCAACTGGATTTTCCCTACCTGTCCTACTGAAGTTTAGGGGCTTGCTGTTGTTACATTAGGCTTTGTCTTAGGTTCTGATCTTTTGGCTGCAGGCACTAGAACCATGGTGGGAAGGTACATTATCTGGATCACTCAGCCTTTCAATAAATGATAGCAAAGCACAATTCCAAGACTACGTTTACTCAAAGCACTGAACATTTTTCTACATCGATTGTCCATTCCCTTTGATGCACTTTAAGAGGCAGAAATTTAACATCATGTTTTTACAAGTGGAAAGAAAAAGATTTACTTCTGTTTAAAAGCACAATTGAAAACAGCTGGAACCCCAAGTTGTCTGCATATGTGTTATATGGTTTGTCGATTTACATTTCTGAGCTATTTCAGTGGAGAGCTTCCCAAATATTGAAATTTACTTCAGAGAAACCTATATATACTCTCTTAATTACAAAGGTTGATTTTTTTATTTTACATAAATTGGTACCCTCAGAGGTCAGTCAGATCCCCCAAAATTGTAGTTCCAGGTGGTTGTGAGCTATCATATGAGTGCTGGGAATCAAATACAGGTTCTCTGGAATAGCAGCAAGTGCTCTTTACTGAGGAACCATCTCTCCAGCCCCCCTGTTTTTGGTTTATGAGTCAAGAGCCTTGCTATTTAGCCTAGGCTGGTCTCAAGCTCAGGATCTTCCAAGCCACCCTCCTAAGTGGTGGGGCCACAAAGATTTTTACTATTAGCAATTCAGACGCAGCACAGGCTGCTCAGGCCAGTTTCGAAACTCTCTGCCAGCCACATTTTGCCTAGGTTTGTGTGTACTTCTGAACACAGAGAATAATGAAATTTGAGCTGGCTTCTAGGTGATTATTTAAAATCTCTATCTAGTGAAATTGGATAAAATGAGTCACAGACTTACTTTAAATATTTTTTTACAAAGAAAAAAACTTGGAGAAAATGTATAAAAGTAGAATTATAATTAAGAATGCTACTTAGATTTTAAAAGGGAGGGTTAAGACATTATTCTCTTATAAATAAACATTCTGTTAGTTTTAAATCTATTGTCACCATATAGCCAGAGCCTTCCAGCTTGAAAATTTTAGTCTAATATTTAGGAGGCAAACATTTAGATGAGACTTTAGATAGCCACTGAAAGCTATGCGTATTTGTTAGCTCAGTTAAGTCGATGCAAAGAGAACTGTTAAGGTGAACTAGCAAGGGCTCATAAACACAACTTACCATTTACAAGACTCCTGACAGCTGGGCAGTGGTGGCACACGCCTTTAATCCCAGCACTTGGGAGGCAGAGGCAGGCGGGTCTCTGAGTTCGAGGCCAGCCTTGTCTACAAGAGCTAGTTCCAGGACAGGCACCAAAGCTACAGAACAACCTTGTCTCAAAAAAACAACAAGAAAAAAGGACTGCTGACATACTAACAAATGCAGTGGAACCTTTCATGGTTCTTCAGGTCTTCTACTCTATGAACAGGAAGTGGCAAGCTAAGTCCATCTGTGGTAGAAATTAACCCTGACACAAATCACCACTTCCTGCTTTAAAAAGCTGCATTGCTTTGCACTATTTTAGAATTTTCTACTTATATCTCAATTAAATAAGACAGCTGTACCCATTAGATCTGATTGAACTAACAAGAGATGAGAAATCAGGAGTTAGTTCTACAACCTGGGGAAGAATCCTCAATTTTTCTTTAGGCCACAACATACATGACAGAATAAAAGCCCTACGGTGAAGCACAGATTAATTTCTTTGGTGCTGCCAGGGAGAGAATTCTGAGCCTTGGAAATACTAAACAAGTACTGTGCCAGTGAACTGTGTCCTGAACCTGTGCGTGTACTTTAACAACTTATGTGTATGTGCTTCTGTCTTAGTGTTGCTGTGACAAGCTGACCATCTGGGGTTTTTGGAGGAATGTGGAAGACTAGAAAAACAATTGTACACTGTAAGTGGGGTTAAGAGGCCATCCCAGTTGGAGCTTTCTAACCGTAGAGCTGAGAACCAAGTAGAATATAGAAACCTGGCTCGAGAGGCTTCAGAGAACAATGTTAGCAATCAGACTAGAGACAATTCTTGGGATATTCTCGCAAAGACTGTGGTTGCTTTCTGCCCCTGTCCTAAGGCTAACATAAAGAGTTTGTACTAACTTTGTTGGCAGAGGTGGTTTCAAGACAGGCTGATATTGACTCCATTATGTAGTTACGCAGGTCTAAAGGAAAAGAAAAAGTAGGGCAAAAAGAAATAAAAATTTACACTTTGAGAAGAAAAAGTACATCAGGAAATTTAATGTTGTAACCAAGTCTTATGCTCAAAGGTATGAGAAGTTTAAAGAAAGGCCTGATGGTAAACAAAACAAAGGAAGTGGTGCACTCAAGGCAAGAACCCACTCCCTAGTACCAACTTGTCTTAGTTCCTTTTCTGCTGCTGTGAAGAAACACTATGGCCCAGGCAACTGAGAGAATCGAGTTTACTGGGGGCTCACAGTTCAGAGGGTATGGAAATGATCAACATGGAGGATAGCATGGGGGGGAGATGGGGGGAGCAGGCATGCATGAACCTGGAGCAGCAGCTCAGAGCTTAATCCTGATCCACACGCACAAGACAGAGAGAGCTAGCTGGGAACGGCATGGGCTTTTGAAATCTTTTACCTGCACACATACATGTATCTCACACACACATGCATATGCTCACAGGTACTTATACACACACAGGAAATGTGTCAAGTGTTAGTCTAGAAGTAACAATGAGTTTGACATTTATCATGAGAGGAATTTAAGATTGGGAACAGATGTTTTGTCTTCAATCAAATCTCTGTTCACAAAGAATTTTATATGCGAACTCTTCTTGAAAACTCAAAGTTCGGAAAGCTCTGAGATTTCCATTTTCTCCCCGTAATTAACTCATGATCACCTCAAGAACCAAACTTCTCAAAAACGAAACCAGCTGCATCTCCTCTGCTCCATCCATGTTGCCAAGAAAGTCACCTCTACAACAGGAAAACCTCTATATGAGTCACCAGACTCTAAGCCAGGAACTGCCTTGTCTGGACTTTTAACAAGTCAGTCGGGCTTGTTCACTTAGAGGTTAAGGAAAAACTATAGTCACTGAAAAAAAAAATCTTAAAAACAAACAGCAAATCCCTCACTTTACACATTACTGCAATGGGGAAAAAAAAACAGATTGCCAAATCACTGGAGTTAATTCTGGGAAAAATGACAACTACATTCCAATGATGCTGAAAAAAATATGCATCAAGACATGGACTGGATCTCCTGGATCTGCCCATGTACTGAAAATTATCATTCTATCCATTCATTTAGAAGCTGAGAAGAAAGACTAGAAGCCAGGTGTAGTGGTATGCACTTTTAATCCCAGTGCTTGGAAAACAGAGGCAGATCTCTGGGTTTGAGGCCAGTCTAGTCTACAGAGTAAGTTCCAAAACAGCCAAAGCTACATAGTTGAGACCCTGACTCAAAAAAAAAAAAAAAAAAACAAAAAAAAAAAACAAAGGGGGGAAGGGAGGGAGGAATAGGAAAGACTAAAATAACAGAATTAAGTCACAATATGACAGTACAAAAACTGCAAACAAAGGATAGTCTTGCTCCCTCTCAGACTCAGTTCTTTAAATAGGAACTATAAAGAGTGTTATCCATGCCATGGGGCTGAAACAACCTTGGCAATAATTTGTTTTCTAGGAAAATTCTGAGTCACTTTGTTTAGAAGAATTTTAGGTTATATAGTGCAAAATATAAAACTTAGAAATTTACCTCACCCAGTTAATATGAATCAACAAATTGGGGAAAGGAGCAGAGGAGGAAGGTCTGTACCAAATTACTGGAGGCAGAAAGAGAACTCTAAAGGCATACTCGCTCCTGCAAGACCACAGTTTCTTCCCAGCTACCCTCTCTGTGGAAAAACACAGTAACTAGAGGTTGTAAAATCAACCCAAGAGAAAACTCAGCTCTGAATCTAGTTTGCAAAGCCTCCTCCATCAAGTCCACTGGCATTCCAATGCTGTACAAGAAGCCACTGACACCAACAATGTTAAAACCAAACGATGGATTATGTGACCGTGAAGAGAACAAAATCAGCAGAAATGACACAAGTAGAACACTAGTTTTCTAATAAAAAATGGAAAACTACTAATGATTACATCATTCTGATTTGTAAGCACATTCCCTTCTGATACAATAATTTAAAGCTCACAGCTGTGAATATCATGTTTTGAATCTGAACTGTACCTCCAAAGTTCATGTTCTGAACACCCAGTCCTGGGCTGTGGGTGGAACCCTGAAGGCTGTGGAGCCTTTTGGTGTGACCCAGCTAGTGGAGGTAGTTCACTAGGAAGGTCATACTCACTTGGGATCCATGTTTGGCCACAATGTGAGGTACAGGAGGTTCGGGAAAGCAGCCATGCCTTTGCTGCCATGACAGACTGAAATCCTATGTAACCATGCACCAAAATAAATCTTTGAAGCTGTCAAGAATCTGGTCACATGCATGCAGAAGTAATTAGTACACTTTATAACCTCCACATACCCAATAAGCCCGTCTATGTATGTAGTCAGTTCCCACCTTAAGATCAATTTTTGTAACTTTATAGGTGCTGAAGGATTCTGTAAAAATTTCTTCCCTGGTTTAGTCTTTAAAGCAAAAAAAAAAAAAAAGAGAGAGAAAGAAAGAAAGAAAGAAAGAAAAAACAGACGAGAAAAAAGAAAAAAAAAGAGTTTTAAACAGCAATTAGCTTCATAAATCTAAGCTCTTTCATCTAAGTTCCAAACCTAGAGATTTATTCTGGTCTGGCCCAGGGTTGAAGATGAACACACACATTTTCTTTAGTATCTTTGTTCATACAGTCATTTACCTCCTTAAGAACACAAAGAATGTGGAACAACTATATTTAAAGTATAAAATGTGGGAGTTGTCGACACATGCTGCAGCAGATCTTGAGTTTAATCTGTATTTCCGTATTTCTCTGCTGCAGGATTCCAGTATGCAAACAAGAGAAGAGCAGGAAAGGAGGAGAGAATTTTTGCAGCATGCACATGAGATATCTTACAACGCCAACCCGACACTGTCATGGTCAGAGAACCTTCAGTACCACGCTCCATACATTTTTTTAAAAGACCAAAGACACATTTCAAATTATTTTTCAGCTTTTAAAAAATAAAAACAGATTTAAAGTAGGGACTGAGATAAAGGCTTTTCTAGCCCTCTGGTAGCTAAGATGGGGCCACGCACACTCCTGCCCAGGCGTCAGTGTTCACTGGGATAGTACCTGCAACAGCTAAACCACTGTAATTAACCTGAGTATATGTCAGTGGGGCGAAGGGCAAAGGGCGTGTGGGATACTCACACAATGGAATTTTTCTTCTGTCATGAAGAAAAAGAAAGTTATGCTGTTTACAGGAAAATGGATGCAACTGGAAATAATCACATTAGGTCAATTAAGGCAGTCTCAAAGACAGATAGCCTACGCTTTCTCCCTTTTGTGGCTCCTAGACTTTAGAGATCTGTAAAATTGTGTATGTATATATGACATGGAAGCACAAGAAAAGCTATTGAGGGGGATGGAGAGGACAGGAGGGGGAGGAAGAAATGAGGACAAGATAATAAGTTCAACATATATTTTATACAAAAACTTTAAATATATATAATATAAAATTGTTTAAATGCACAGGTATTTCCACCAACTCATTCCCAGTGTGGGGTAGGAAAATCATTCAATTTGTGTTGCCTTTTCTCATTCTTTCAAAACTGACAGCTCTTTCTAGATCCTGGAGATGAATGTTAACAATTACCCAGCATCCATCAGCACCTGCTTTCCTCAGGTACACATTTCAATTTACAAAATATATGCTTTTTAGACATGTCATCCCCAGGCAATTAGTTGCCCCAACTGACAGACATGTGAAATACAAAAGACTCATTTGGAGAGCTCTAACCTGAGGTCATGGGCACAGAAGAGATGGCTGGAGGTGAACAACTTCCTTGAAAATGGCTTTGTATGTCTGTCCTACCCCCGCCTCTTACTTCTTGTCACATCAGTCACTGAAGACTTTGTGCCTTATCCACCATGGAGCAATGCTTTGAAGATATTAAAAGTAATCTTTGAACATTATCAAGATTACATAGAAACTTTCTAAGTATTTGTTATGACATTATAAAAGCAGCAAAACTAGCCAGGGGCAGTGGTGGTGCACGCCTTTAATCCCAGCACTCGGGAGGCAGAGACAGGTGGATCTCTGTGAGTTCGAGACCAGCCTGGTCTACAAGAGCTAGTTCCAGGACAGGCTCCAAAACCACAGAGAAACCCTGTCTCGAAAAACCAAAAAAAGAAGAAGAAGAAGAAGAAGAAGAAGAAGAAGAAGAAGAAGAAGAAGAAGAAGAAGAAGAAGAAGAAGAAGAAGAAGAAGAAGAAGAAGAAGAAGAAGAAGAAGAAGAAGAAGAAAAGCAGCAAAACTTAAAATTCACTATGTCTACAACTATGTAAAAACTGGAGTTATGCAAAGTAACATGCACTGCAGTCGAGCAGTTTACATCAGGACATGTGTTGGCATGGCAGGATTCTCAACATCAGGAGCTGAAACTGGTGCTTCCTCTTACATTACTCTTGTATTAAGTAACTTCAAGGAAAATATTTCATCCACTGTAACTGAAACAGCACTCAGTGTGACTAGACTTCAAATTCTGGATTAGAGCAGCTCTAGGTAGCCACCCCTGCAATGATTTCAACATCTGTTGTTTATCTGGGGGCATAAAGAGGCACACCAAACTAGCTCATTTGTTCTGTGTGAAAAGAAGATTGCTATATGGGGAATTGTTAGTTCTTTGTTAGTGTTTTTGTTATTATCAAGATTCCTCAGGAAAGTGAGCTGGCCAGAAGCATAGCTAATGAAAGTGAAACAGGAAAGAAATAGAATTAATCACGCCAGTCTGCCTTCAGCAGTTACTCTAGCACTGAGAAGTAGGAGGGTAGTAGCTATTTCCAGGGAAGTATGCCAGCTGGGGGCTACAATCTCTAGCTAGCAAACTGCTCAAATTTGTTCCCCATTCCCTACCCCTATACTTCGTTTATTTGCTGCCACCTGTAAGAGAATGTGTAAAAACAAAAGAAAAGATAAACACCAACTTCCACTTACACTGTATGTTTGTGATATCTACACAAACAGACCCCGGCAAGCAGGCATCCCATGTAGATGTCATTTGTCCATTCTGTCGCTATTTCTAATCAGCTCAGATAATTCCAAGTTTGCTGTACTATAATTTATCCAATTAATCTAATCAGCTATAAAACAGAAGAGGGCAACAGTGCAATCTTTGATAAAGTGAGCTCACTGGGCTTTAAAAACTGCTCAGCTGAGGACATAGTTAACTTCTATACAAAGGGCAAAAGTAACTTTGGTAAATACTCTGCCTTTTTTTGAGATGGGGACAAGAAGTTGAGGTTGGACAGTCTTGAATTCAAATTCATGATCCTCATACCTCAGCCTCTTGAGTGTTGGAATTATATCATTTGCAACCACGCCTGGCTTACTTTCTATATTTTTAGCTCATCTTTCTATTCATAAGACCCCACATAACAACAGGATGTTAAACCTAAGAACAAAATAAAACAAAAAATAGGCACACACAGTATTTTAAAGTAAATTCAAGGGTGCAGAGATGGAAAGTTCTATATTTCTACATGTCTGGGAAGAAACCCAGAATGTTTCAAATAGAAACAGTTGAGGGCT
This sequence comes from Microtus pennsylvanicus, assembly GCF_037038515.1. NCBI lineage: Eukaryota > Metazoa > Chordata > Mammalia > Rodentia > Cricetidae > Microtus > Microtus pennsylvanicus. The sequence continues at coordinate 53,615,098 of NC_134581.1, read as the reverse complement.
TCTGTTTGTTTGTTTCAAAGCAAAAAAGAAAAACATCATCTGAAAATGTTACTTCTGCAATCAAAAGGTTGATTCCCAATGTTAAGCTCATTTTCCTCATTTGTGACTGATACAAACTGTTCCGGCTGTAACCCTAAGTGCCTACCACAGAAAATGAAACACAACTATGTACTCCCCATGACCATTTCACAGACACGTGGTCATTTCAAGATGTCCCCAGGCAAGTCTGGGGCAGAATTTCCATCTCTAGTGGCTCCCAGTTTGGCCCAGTGCAGTCATTAGGTCTAGAAATGCACATGACAGTGATGCAAAGAAGTTGAGAAACAGCACAATGACTGTGTGGTTTTAGCCCCAAATGGCCTGCGAGGAGAATGAGACACGAGGGAAAATGCTGCTGGCCATGTGGAAATAGAAGAGATCACTACCACTGGGACAGCAATGCCTTTCAGGAACTTCTGAGGGTGACAGAAGAAAGCAGTGGTGGGGAATGGGACTACATTCTGAAAATTTGATATTTAACCTACATTGGGTAAGTAATGCACATTTCCTGGCCTCCAGGCTAAAGGCTGAGACTAAAGCTGAGAAGTGGCAGGCTTGGCCGTTTCAGAGTTTGCAGTCCAGTTTCAGTAGCAGAACAGGAAATGTTCTGAGGCTGCTTCACAGGCTGCAGGCAGGAAGATTTTGATGCCAGGATTTCATTTTCCAGAGACTGGGGCACCTCCTGGTGCTTGATGCTGAGTCAGGCATTGCGTACTCAAAGAAGAGTGGTTGGGTTCTGAGGACCTACAGATAGCACCAGAATGTCATCACGTGCTAAGCCTGCTCCACACTTGGGTCTCTTCAGAAGCAGGAACTAACACAGATGATGAACCTAAAACATCAAGCTGCCTGTTTAATGCTGTTTCTACAAACTAGTGCATGATTGTGTCCCCAAAGGCGGGAATAAATAAGTGTCACCTGCCTATCACAAATGGAAACTACAACAAGGGAAAACTTTTCTTCTTGTTTATAAGTAAATTTGACTTAAAATTTAAGACAACGTAGTATTCATTATACTATCCCCTTCATGTCACCTCTTAGCAGCCCGGCAAATCAAATACATTCTGGGTCAAGTCTGAAATTCTCACTAAATCCTAAGGGTTTTGATGGCTAGACAAGATTGAAAATTATCAAATATAATTATAAAAATGATAATATTAGCCAGGCATGATGAGGCATGCCTGTAATCCCTAGCACTCAGGAGGCTGATGTCAGAGGACTGTGAGTCAGAGGTTAGCATGGACTACACAGTGGTACCCTGCTCCCAAAAATTCTCAAGAAGAAAAAAAGAGACATAGTATTAAAAACAAAACAACAAAAACCTATTGATTTGGTTCACAGTAGGTCAGCCTACAGAGAATACTGAGCTCCTGACTCAAAAATCCCTCATCTGATAAGCACAGTGACATAAAAGATGTGACTACATTTACTGTGTCCTCTCAAGGGCCAACCTTTCCCCTGTTTCAGCAATAAAGAACCTGAGGCAGCAACAGGTTAAGTACCTTGACTGAGGTGCCATAGTAGTGTAGTCTTCACCCATGAGAGATACATTCCAAGTTCACTGGATGCTAAAAATTGGCAGTACCAAACCCTCTCAACAGATGGTCCCTGACTATTAGTAGTGTGATAGAAATGTATGCTTAGTAGAAGTGGTATTTTGAATTTTGGTCTTTTCTGTCTTGTATTCAGAATGATGCCCCCCCCCTTTTTGATCCCTGGAAGCAGCTGTACACGGTAACAAGATGCAGCTCCCTATTGCTGGGCTGCTGTGAGAATGAATAGCTAACACTCCCAGTACCTTGTGTCACTGATAGTTTAAGACAGAGACACACAGAAGACGGTCAACCTTTACTATGATGTCGTGTTCAGCTGAAACCTCCAGCTCACTCCTCTTGGTCCAGAAAGTCCCATTTCTCTTGCTCCAAACCCCACTGTCTCAGAGAATCTCCAACTAAGAAAAGGTGCAAAAGAGCCCAGTTGTGCATTCTTGGCGGCTGTGGCAGCTCCTCCCCTGAAGTTTCCAGTAGCCCAAGATCCCACCTAAAGTGGTTAGCTTTTGACCACACTTAGGCACAAACCCAGCTTGTGGAGGGCATGTCATCACCCCTCACCTACAAGGTATATAAGCTCCCTGCTTTAGTTTGGCCATGTGACTTCTCTGCCCCCACCCCCCCATCTCTGAGGCTGGAGGACCCACCTGGGAGTTGCTTTGCTCAAATATACCTGTTCTTTTAGTTTTAAATTTGGCTTGGTTTGGCTTATGGCATCAGTGGAGAAACCTACTATCACAATACAGAAAACCCATTAGTAGACATGTGTGTCGTCATCTGACTGCCCACACTTTAAACAGGCTAGGCCATGTGACTCTTGAGAAACTTGTCCCTACTCTTGGGCATGTACTGTCCTTTTCCTAAGCACCTCTTTCTCCCGTCTGTTGCTTAAATTTCTACTAAAATGGTTTTTTATAATAAACTTCAACTCTGCTTCATTAAACAACTTACATGCCATGGAAAATGCATATGTATACACATATATTCACACATACACAATTACATGCACAACTGATCATCAGATATATTTTGAAACATAGTTCTAGATAAACCAAAAATGACCTGCTCATCCTTTTTTTTTAATTTGTAGTGATGATATTGGTACTCTGAGCTACATCCCCAGGCTCACCATGGCATCCTTTGAACTAGAAAGGATGCTATCAATAAAGATCTACTTTGAGTTAAAAGTAAATCTCTCCCTTATAGAAAGACTCAAATGAAAGGTTGGGAGATGGGCAGAGGAAATTTTCCGCTCATAGGACTGAAGTATCTCATGCAAGTCTACTGGGATTGTGACATATTGTATTCAGGGAAAGAGCCTGCTTCTACAGGGAGGCCATGAAAAACCAGAAACCAGGGTACTAGCTATGGTCAAACTATTCTTAGCATTTAGAGTTATCTCTTAAATATATAGAAATATCTTCTAAGATAAGGTGAGTGCCTGATATAATTTTGTATAATTGCTGTATCTTCCAATTCTGAGTTTATAATGAGAAAGAAACTATACTGCAACCAACAGATATCCATAAGAATTAAAAAAAAATAACAGCCTGCAACTCTGTGACATCACTGAAGCCCATGAACCACCAGAGTGAACTGAGAGTTTATAATGCATTTCTTTGTTCTGACCATCACAGACTACCTGCAGATGGAGGAAGGGATAATAGAAATTTATTTCCACTCAGAGACACTGAGGCTAAAGCCACTGTGCAGTAAGTGATAGGGCTTGGATCCTGGACCCAGGATTTTTCCCATTATATCATGCTGCTTCATTAGAAGTCATTTGTGGGAGAATGAGAATAGATGCTTCTTGTTTGTTTCTGTTTTTGGAGAAAGGGTTTCTCTGTAGCTTTGGAACCTGTCCTGGAACTAGCTCTTGTAGACCAGGCTGATCTCGAACTCACAGAGATTCGTCTGTTTCTGCCGCCCAAGTGCTGGGATTAAAGGTGTGTGCCACTGCCATCCAGCAAGAACAGATACTTTTATACCTGCTTCTGAGCTTAGGTTGTACTTTAGGGGGTGGCGGGAAAGATGGCAGGCAAAAGAAAATTTTCTTCTTTAAATAAATGTCTCTCAGTCAGGGTCTAACAAATCATTTCAATAATTTATAATGGAAGGAATTTATTGTATACTAAAAAGGTATCAGCATGTAGACTTTATTTTAAAATAGGCCTGTTTATTTTGTGGTGCTAGCAATAGAACCCAGATCTTTGCACATGCTAAACAAGTCCTTTCCCACTGAGCTCCTATCTTCAGCCCACAGCAGAAAGAATTTAAGAAATGGAATTGGTTATACAAGCCATGAAGCTGCTGAAAGCCAAACTGGTAGAAGGTTTAGCATTAACAGGGAGCATACAATTCCAGAGACCAGAGAAAAATGGTGTTACTGGAGCTGAAGGCCTGGGGTCTCTTAAAGGAACATGGAAGCAAGGTGGATCTGCTTCCACAGGAAGCAGGACCACAGGAAATGTCTCTGCAGAAGAAGCCACCCCAAGGGAAAAGGGAGAACTCTCTAGCTTCTCTTTCTCCTGTTACATACTCTCTCACCAGTCTCAGCCCCCTCTGAGGCCAGCTGCTTAGGACCCTGGATGGAAGAGGGACAGAGAAACCTGAGGGGAAACTATGAATTACAGCTGACACTATTAGAATCAAATGAGTGGCCCTGTGTAAGCCTCTGAGATTTTGGGTTATCAAGCCCCAGCAGAAGTTGATGGAAACAGATCTCCACAATAACGACCAGATAAAATAAATATTCAGGGAGAAAAATGAACTAGAGACTCAGAAGTGAAATAGTGACAATTATCTCCTATAATTTCTTTGAGGAAAACATTTCCACTGTTCATCTGTGAGCCAAAGGCAAAGGCAAAGAACAAGTACACAGACCAGCCCCCTCCCATGGTCTGGTGCGCAGGACCTCAGCTAGAAGGGAAAAGCAGGCAGAATCATGACTATGGGAGCTTCACAATCAACCGAGCAGTTTGGGACAGGCTGACCCAATGACCTGAGAGTGTCATATGCTGTCAAGTCAGGAACCAGGCCCTCTAAATAGGAAGTCTGTCCCTGAGTCAGCACCGTGGCCAAGAAGTACTAATATAACTCACAGGCAGCCAATGACAGGTCTGGGGACTCCAAGCTTCTTGGTTACACCACTTCTATCCAAATACAGTACAGTCCTGTTAGTAATTTACACTTCCTTCTCCCAAAGTAGAAAGAAGCACCGCTGGATATAAGCAGCCTTTTTAGCTCATGTAAAAAAAAGTACAAAGTCCACCTAAAAGTACAAAGCCCCACCCAACATACCCAAACCTATTTTTCTTTTCTTTTCTTTTTCTTTTCCTTTTTTTTTTTTTTTTTTTTTTTTGGTTTTTCGAGACAAGGTTTCTCTGTGGTTTTGGAGCCTGTCCTGGAACTAGCTCTTGTAGACAGACTAGGCTGGTCTCAAACTCACAGAGATCCGCCTGCCTCTGCCTCCCGAGTGCTGGGATTAAAGGCGTGCGCCACCACTGCCAGGCTTTTCCATAGGACAAACCACCTCAGAAATGCCTCCTTCATCCTCTGGTGTGTGGCGTGTCTGTCTCTTAGGGGAAGGATTCTCCTCTGGGGAGGTAGTACTCATCCCTTAAATCCTGACCTGACAGTGCCTCCATTTGCAGTAACTCCGCCTCTGGTCTCCAGGGGATCCTACATGCTACTCTCTAATCTAAATCCTCACAGGACCTAGAATGGGTATGGTTAGAATACATTCTGTTACTTTTGTTGTTCTGCATCATAAAGTTTTACTTTCCCAATTTGATTTGAGCAGAAGGCCCAGCACTGTGAGCAGCTGGGTGACATAGCTGTCTGAAAGACCGAGTGAAAGGAGAGCCTTCAAAAGGCCACAGCCTAATCTCTTCCTTACAGCTCTTCAGTTCTGTTTGCCAAGTGAGTACCGGGCACTCAGTAAATACTTCCTGACATTGATTAATTACTTTGGACTACGGTCAGGTTCACACAGCTCTAAATGCATCTACTGGGATGCATCTTAATGATGCTCTGAACAGAAGTTACTATTTGGACAGCTTTAGTGTATAAACATACAAAAATGAACAGGCACGGAAGCCGTTTTGAGACATTTAAATTATTAGAAAAAGTGCAAATGAAAGCACAGTAATTAGTACACATAAAACAGACATCAAGAATTCAAGAAGGAGAAGAAAACAGCAGTGCAGTCCTGAACAAAATGGAAGGGAAGGAAGAGTTCTGCTACTATTTCCCAACCTAACCTTTGAAATCATCATTTAAATTGGCTTGGGGGCTTTTGATTTTAATCCACATACAACAAAACAAATGCCCACAATGAGATAAACCCCAACTGCGTAATTATATTAGGTGACTAATACACAAACACTAGCTGAGTAAAAACCCACCAGCAAAATAAAAAGAACTGGTGATTTCCTGTTGGATGGGAAAGTCTCCTTTTCCCAGAAGCCACCTTTTCTGAAAACTTGGAAAACAGACACAGAACTGTAGGCTGCCGAAGTTTGTGTGCTGTGTGGGAACGTCTGCCATTGCTCCGACCACCAGAAGGGCTTCCAGGGTCCGTGGAGAAAGACCAAAAAGCAGGAAGCCCCAAACCAAGAGAGACAATAGGCTTATTACCCAAGAGACCTTAACAAAAACACAGCCAGCCAAGGCAGCAGCCAAAGCTCCATCAATAGAGCCTTGACAGTGAAAAGGGCCAGTTTCTTTCATGGAAAAGGGGGATCTGTCCAGTCAAATGCAGCCTCTGTAGAAAGGACTTGTTTTTAAAATGAGCTGAATCTTTAGTGGCAAAATGAAGGGACAGCAATGGCTTTCGAGCTTTTCTGACCCACAGGGTAGAAATACTTCTTTATGACATATCCCCCCCCCACAACACACACACCAAAGTTTGATAAAATCGTATCTGTGTATCTGACTTATACTTTTTTTGACACTATCTTACTATGTAGCCTTGGTTACTTAAAACTCCTTCTGTAGACTAAGCTGGCTTCAGACTTGAAGCCCCTTCCTATTTCTGTCTTCCGAGTGCTGGACTCAGAGGGTGAGCCATCGTGCCTGGCTGACCATGCACATGAAGTGGACTCTGCATTCTGCACTATTTTCTTCCCTTCCATTAAAAACAAAAAGTTGCTATGGACACACTAAATTGACTTTATGATCCAATAGTGAATTGCGACTCACACCAAAAAAAAAAAATTGGCTTATTGAACACTCTGGAAGTTAACCAAAGGTCACATACTCTTTCTTTTGTTCTTTAAGATCTATTGTTGGTAAGGAAAGGCCACTCTTTGGATGGAGGGAGGGAAGGTGAAATGAGAACTTCAAGACCTTACGTGTAGTTGAAACTAAAAAGCATTACAAGGAAGAGGACAATAATCCAGTACTTTCTTTGTGTTTTGTAGAGAAGGGGGTACAGATGGGACTCGGAAGGATGGGCATAGAGAACTCCAACGGTAGAAATCCTGTTCCAGCATGGTGCCTGCCCACGTTTTCTGCCTGCATCTGAGAAGCTCTCATCTAACAGCTTCACTAGAGGATAAGAACTACCACAAAAATGTGGAAGAGTTTGACAGAACTCGGCAAATGACCTTACTGTAAATGCATGGAATGGAAACACATCCTTTAAATGAGAAACCAATTGCTTGCAAAACCACAAGCTCCAGTTAAATCGGTTTAGAGTGGTTATAGTACACATTGTACAAAGAATATAATGAGCCTCTGATTAGATAATCTTCATAAAAGATTCAAATAATATCCTTTGACTGTATCCTGAGACTTCCCCAGCTCATCAGATAAAGATGTTGACAGCTATAGCATAGGCTATCATTATTAAAAATCACTAGTGCTTGCTGGGGGAAAAAAGTCATAAACAGTCTTATCCAGCTATGAACACTGAGTTACAGTAATAACTGTCCTGGCAAGATATGTCCATTGGTACAATAGTGGCATAAATGTTATGAGGTAACCAGCCTACTTCTGATTGGATTTAAGGCCTACTCCACAAGAGAGAACTTATGCCTGGTACTGGAAACCTGTTCAAGAATCCATGGGTATCTATAGGTTATAGGTTCTAACTTCTACTATTATTTTGCTAATAATATAGTTTAGTATCCAAATGCCTTCTAAGTACTTATCTTTTTAGCCCTATGTCTTAGCTAAAGTTTCTATTGCTATGATGAAACACTATGACAAAAAAGCAAGTTGGGGAGGAAAGAGTTTATTTGGCTTATACTCCCACACTGTAGTCCATCATTGAAGGAAGCCAAGACAAGAACTCAGAAAAGGCAGGAATCTGGAGGGAGGACCTGATGCAGAGACAATGGAAAGGTGCTTATTACTGACTTGCTCATAGTGGCTTGCTCAGCCTGCTTTCTTTTAGAACTTAAGACCACCAGTCCAAGGATGGCACCACCCACCATGGGCTGGGCCCTCCTCCATTGATCACTAATGAAGAAAATGCCCTACAAGCTGATATTTTTTTTTTTTTTTTTTTTTGGTTTTTAGAGACAGGGTTTCTCTGTGGTTTTGGAGCCTGTCCTGGAACTAGCTCTTGTAGACCAGGCTGGTCTCGAACTCACAGAGATCCGCCTGCCCCTGCCTCCCGAGTGCTGGGATTAAAGGCGTGCGCCACCACCGCCCGGCCCTACAGCTGATATTTTGAGACATTTTCCCAATTGAGGCTCCCTCTTCTCCAGTGACTCTAGCTTGTGTCAAGTTGACATAAAACTACACCATATATTAGTGAAACACTCAGCCTTAATCAAAGAAGCTTCTTTTTGCAGGAGACAGTGGTTAATACAAAGACAACTGGTCAAGTTCAGAGAATAAGTGGTTATGGAATACTTAACCCTAAATGAGACATCTATGCCATACCCTCTTCCCCCAAGACTCAGCAAAAGAGTAGGCATAAAGATTTCAGAGCCAGAGATTGAGAACAACTGTAAAGAAAGTGTCCTTCCGGTGGGACCAGGGTCACAGCTGGTGAGTTGGGGTAAAAATACGGTAACTGGTCTCAGCAAAAGCAGAGATCTCTTTGTCTGGAATGCGGAAGACCATCAGAATGACTGTGTACTCCTGGGCCTAGTGCTAATGTGTTAGGAGGCACGCGGACAGAAGAGCTCTATGTACCCTGTCTGAAGACCTACTTAAGAAACAAGAGAAACCAAAGAAATAGCATATGCATAATCCATAGAAAATACCTTCCCTTGTTTCTTTGGAGTCAGAGAAGGATGACATGCAGTCTTTAAGTTAGAAGGGAAAAGTAAGAAACATGAACTCTCAAAAGCAGAAACTCACATCTCAAAGTTAGATAAGAGAAGAAAAATAGAACACCAGAGACTGGAGGCAGGCTAACTGTCCTGGCCACACCCCTAGGCCACACCCCTGGTCATGTCCATCATTGGAAGCTGAGACTTTGCAGGACCTGGCAATGTGCACACCCATCTTCAAGAAGTTCTGCAGCCAGATTGTTTTCCAACTGAAATCAAGCTCTCATAACTGTATGATAGTCTCTGCCTTCCAACCACGGTATCTGGGAATGAATGACCAGGCTCAAGTATAATAACAGGAACCGCTACAATATACAAGTTGATCTCACACGAACAAGGCCATTTCTTTATCGTTCTTGAGGACAGGAGAAACAGAAATAGATCAGAAATATAGAAAATTACTTGAGAGAATTTAATTCCTTTAAGTTCCAACACAATATAAATAAACAGCTGGGGAGATTTATGGACAAATTCTCCATGGCCAGAAGGAAGACAATGTTCTATGTGCATGTGCATGCATCTGTGTGTCCGTGTGTGTGTCCCCATACTATAAGTTAAACTTACAACTTCCCGTTTATCATTATTTTTACATACAAAAGCTATCTCATCTATATTCAAAAACAGTTTGCTAAATTTATAAAAAGCACACATTTCAGTTTAGAGATATGGAATCAATTTGAACAAGAAATTCTTTTTTGTTGGTGGTTCTTTTGTTTGTTTGTTTCAATACAGGGTTTCTCTGTGTAGCATTGGTGCCTGTCAAGGAACTACTTTTTGTAAACCAGGCTGGCCTTGAACTCAAGGAGATCCGCCTGCCTCTGCCCCCCCCCCCAGTGCAGGGATTAAAGGCGTGCGCCCCCGCCACCACCACCACCCAGCGACCAAGAAATTCTTTAGGTAGCAGAGTGGACTGTCTGAGCATTTAGCCCCACACAGAGTACCGTAATGTAGTAAACAGCAGTCAGTTTTCCTAGGCACATATGGAAGGCCCTTCTCAAATCATCGTCTAGAGTCTCCCATGTGTTTGAGGTAATGAAAAGGACATTTACATTTACAAGAACTTATCTGAAGAAAGAAATAAAGAATCATGCAGTAAGATCTCAGGTACTCCCTGAGAAGTACATAAATGAAAATCTATGTAAAGGCTAGAAATAGTGAGTTTGAAAGAAGAACAGGGCTTGGGAGGCAGCTCAGCAGATCAAGTGTGCAAGTGTGAAGACTGGCATTTAGAACCCCGGAACCCACATAAAAGCTAGATGTACTTGGTAGTTTGCATCCCAGCATACCTTCACAAGATGGACAGGAAGGCAGAGAGTCCCCAGAAGCCTGTGGGCCAGCTAGCTAGCCTGACATACAACATGAACAAGAGACCATGCCTCAACAAGGTGGAAGACAAGCACTGATGCCCATGCCTATGTTCACATGAACATGCACACACACACATCATATATACACATTAAAAAAGAAAGAAAACTGTCAGAATCTAGAGTCCCTTTTCATTCCAAAGAGAAAGAGAGGAAAGAAAAAGGAGTGAAGGAAAAGATAAAAGAAAGGAGGGAATAAGGGAGAGAAAGGCAGGGAGGGAGGGCCAGCTTAAGACACCAGAACAGGCTTTAGGTTTCTGCCAAAGTCTTGTACAAACCTAACCCAAACCTCAGTGTTTACTGATAATCACATGTGCTTTTAATTATATTCTGGAACTACGCAAGCAAGCCAGGCAAGACTCCCACCATGGCTCTCAATTACATGTCTCCACCCCCTCAGAGGCATCTGGAGGACTGTATGTGAAGACCACCTTTCACAGTCAGGTTTCCGTGTCCCAGTGTCCTTCTACTCAGACCTCAGTCATGTGTCAGTTCTCTGGGGCTGTTTTAGTGAAAAGGGAAACATTTGGGGAAGTCCAGAAACTACCCTCCTCTGACTTCAGAAACTACCCTCCTCTGACCATATACGGAAATTTTAGAATTTCCTCCTCCCCCTCCCCCTGCCGCCTTATGTTTTTCCTACAGTAAATCTCAGAGGTAGTGTTTCTTTTCTCATATAATTTTCCCTTGAATCCGACAACACTCTGTGAGGATGCTGTTATTCTTATTTCCTGAGTCAAAAGTAGCATCAGCTCATCACTACTATCTTTTCTGATTCTCAGTCAGAATTCCCCTACTCTTGCTGAAAAGTGACACGTTTCTAATACAAAAATAAAATAATTTATTTTAAATCCACTCAAAATTGGATTGAATTAGATGGGTTGGTAGGGCACACCTTTAATCCCATCCCAGCACTGAGACAGTGGCAGAAAGATCTCTGAGTTTGAGGTCAACTTGATCTATAAAGAGAATTCCAGGACAGCGAGAGAGAACAGAGAAACACACAGAGCCACATGGAGAAACCCTGGCTCAAAAAAAGTGGGGTGGAGGTGTCGATCTAGAAAAAAATATGAGTCACAGTTAAACACGAACTGAATAGAAAATGTACTGGTAAAAGCCCTCCCTCTACAACTCTGTCTTACAACAATTCAAAACGTAAACATGTAGCCAAGGGCAGCCCATTGTTACTATTTGTTTTCTGCTATGGATGGTTTAGCATGCATTGTTAGCTACACATCAAGGACACTGCTACACTAACCCACCAGAAGTGACTGTCAACACACTGGGCAGGAAGGTCACTTCTAAAGGAGGCAGAATGATCAACCAGGAACTTTTGGATGACCAGTAAATAGGGCACTACCAAGGAAAAAGGCCCATCAAAACTGTCTACGGACTTAACAGGAGGTTCATTTTGAATTCTAGACACACACCCCTACTTTCAGCATTTTTACATTTAAAAGGATTGTTGGGAAATATAGTACCAAGAAGCTTTGGGAGGGGAATTTCAAACTAAGGCTCTTGCTAAAGTCCTGCTTCAGCATTCTTTCCTGTCCAGATGTTCAGGTTAAAGACACAGCAGATTAAGTAAGCTTGTCATTCAGAGGTCTGCTAAGTGTGTATCCTGGGGTGGGATGCAGTTACAGCCTCCCTACATCCCAAACACATCAAGAGAAGAATACACCCAATCTGGCTGTGGCCTCAGGGGCATCTCCATAATATCTACCTTTCTGATCTATAGAGGGTTCTTTTGTCACAAGAAAAAAAGTGAGGTAGGCCAGAGAAGCCAAGAGGAGAGCTTAACACAAAACACTCACTTAAGCTAACTGCAGGCTGAGCTTTCTGTTTGATTTGGGCTTTTGCAGCAAAGACACATATCTTAAACTAACCATGGAATTCTCTCCTGGCCTCTTTTCCTGCTCTTATCTTTTGATATCAAAAGGCTGTGGTGGGTCACTTGCATGATAGTATCACCTCAGGCTGAGTTGAACACAGACTCTTCAAAGTTATTAGGACCTCCTACACAGGAGGGTGAGCATGCAGCTTGCAAGCACTGGGATGTGAGGGTAAGCCTTCATTCTCTTCAATCTCTCATCTTTTATCTGCCTGTCACTCAACACAAAACCAGCCCACAACTTACTAAAAGGCCAAAATCTGGTCCATTGGTCACTGTCCACAGGTGCAGCCATCACCTGAGTCACCGTGCTCACTGCCCAGGTTCCACCCTTCCAGAAGAGAAGACTTTATAGAGGAGATGGTGACATGATCTCCCACTCCTCTCAGTGTCTTCCCTGGCAGAAATCCTGACATTTTTTTTTCTCCAAATCTAAAATCATCTCTCAGGGCTGGATTCTTAGCTCAATGTTGTTTAGCACACACTGCCACCCACCCACCCCAAAACCCACAGACCTACAATCCCAGCATTTGGGAGCTAGAGGCAGGAGGATCAGACGTTCAAGAACGGCTTGGGCTGCATGAGATCTTGTTTCAAAAGACAAGAGCTGGGGATGTGGCTGAGTGGTAGAATATTTGCACATCAGATATGAGGCTCTGGATTTGATCGCCAGCACTGGAAAAAAAAATTAATCTCTATCTCAGTAGGAAAAAATCCAAAAAACGAAAAATACTTGAAAACGTCTCTGAAGAAGTCACTTGGACACCAAATGTTGCCTCGCTGTGTCACCAGCTCTGCTTTTACACAGTTCAGATCAGTAACGAAGAATTTCAGCATGCCAAGCATGACGGTGCACACATCACTCCAGCACTGGAGGCTGAGGATGGAAAGTTCCAGGTCAGCCTGTACAACTTAGCAGACCATGTTTTTTAAAAAATGTAAAGGTCCAGGGATGGAATTCAATGGCAGAAAGTTCTCTAGCATGCGTGAAACCTGGGTTTCCCCAGTAATGCAAATGCAAACAGGCAAACATCTTGGGGTGGAAGAAGTAAGAAAGGAGAAAAAAATAAATTCCAAGAATACAAGTAACAGGCCTCTGAATAATGCATACACACACACACACACACACACACACACACACACACACACACACGAGAGAGAGAGAGAGAGAGAGAGAGAGAGAGAGAGAGAGAGAGAGAGAGAGAGAGAGAGAGGAGGGGGGGAGGGAGGGAGGGAGGGAGGGAGAGAGAGCGCAAAAGGTCTGTGAATAGTACATACATGATCTTTCTTACAAGCATAACAAAAGCCCCATCCAGATCAGGCCAAAGTTAAGAGTACTGACAGCTCTAGAGGAGGTCAGAGGCAAAGAAAGGTAACCTGCCACTTGAGAAAGACTTTTCAGGGCTTCTTCTGCAAACTAATCTCAAAATCAGCTTTAGCAAGAAGTCTGCCATATAAAATTAGTTAATTACTCAATTAAACTACCCAAACCACAATAGGCCTGAACCTGGGACTATTCATCTTCAAAAGGTTAAGTGAAGACTCATTCCTAACGTGATTCTAAGGGAGCTGGAGATGTGGCTTAGTGGGAGAGGACTCAACTAGCATACATGAAATCCTGGGTTTGATTCCCAGCACTACAAACTTCCCTAGCCACGAAGATAAGAATTTCACTTCATCAATTATTTCATCAGAATTACTTGGAAATTTCAGTTAAATGGCATTTTTTGAGCACCAAAGACTCAAGTATAGTAATCAGCAATACCAAGAACCTAAAGATGAAACAAATTTCTGTCCCAAAGACATTTCCCACAAGAATGGGGAGGCTGGGAAGGAGAAAAGGAAGGCAGGTCTCCTCATAACACAGAAATAACATGGTATGCACTAGGCAAAAGTTCAAAGTGTCACAGGGTACAGAGTACCACTGAGGCAGGAGAAAACATCCTCAGGTTGGCAGGGAACAGGGGAGGGTATGTAGGGTAAAGAAGACTCTGAAACTGTCATAATAAAGATGATATATAAGGAGCATCAAGAAAGACAAGATCTTAACCAGCAGAAATAAGGTGTACCCAGTATAGCCATCATGGAAAACAGAATAAGATTATGCAAACATTAAAAATAGGGAGTCCTTATTGACATATTTGGCTATGGATTTAATACCCAACACCACATAAATAAATATATAAATGCTGTATGACCCACCAATCTCAGGATATCAACACTGCCATATTACTGTACTTTTTTTTTTGATTTGTCGAGACAGGGTTTCTCTGTGTAGCCTTGGCTGTCCAGGAACTCACTCTGTAGACCTGACTGGTCCAGGTTGGCCTTGAACTCACTGAGATCCACCTGCTTCTGCCTCCCAAGCGCTGGGATTAAAGGTGTGCACCACCAACGCCTGGCAAGATAGCACAGATCCTGGATTTGAACCAGAATCTTCTGTTTACTAGACAGGCACTTTAACCAACTAAGCTGCAGTGTCCATACTACTGCAGTATTTTTAAAAATAAGATAAATTATATTTATTTACCTTATAAAACATGTTAGAAGTATATACACTGTACAATGACTAAATCTAGCTAAGTAATACATGTGCTGCCTCACATAGTTGCCATTTTATGGTAAGATACGAAATGAACCTAAATGTCCATGAAAGAATGAACAGATAAAGAAAATTTGATACATACATACCTGTATACGTGTGTGTGTGTGTGTGTGTGTGTGTGTGTGTGTGTGTGTAAGAATTCTATCTTTGGCACAACACAGGTGAACAGGGAGGGCATGTATGGGTGGAAACTAAACAAGGTTGGGGAGATACTGATGAAAGGTTACAAAATTTCAGTTAGATAGCAGAAGTAAGTCCAAGGGACCTATCTGCAACAAGGTAACTATAGTTAAAATATATTGCAATTGGATAAATTCTCTAAGTTACAAAGTATTCTTATCATAAAAGTTTTGTAACTATGTGAGAAAACATCCTATGGATTAGCTAGATTTGGTTATTGCACAATTTATATACTTCAAAATAGCATGTTGTGCATGGTAAAGACAGACTTTTTCTCATTCTATCAGTTAAAAAATAAAATGAAAATTTTTTTTAATGGAGCTACCCCCTTGAGTATAGCAGTGATCTATACTCAATCACATTACTTACTTAATAAGACTCCCCCCTCCCCGAAAAAAAAAGTGGTTATGAAAAGAATGAAAGAAGTTGCAGGAGCTGGAGAGATGGCTCAGTGGTTAAGAGCACTGCCTGCTCTTCCAAAGGTCCAGAGTTCAATTCCCAGCAACCATGTGGTGGCTCACAACCATCTGTAATAAGATCTGGTACCCTCTTCTGGCCTGCGGGCATACATGCAGACAGAACACTGAGAATACTGTATACATAATAAATAAATAAATCTTAAAAGAAGAAGTTGTTGAAAGCGGTCAGACTGGTTTACCTACTGAGTTCAGGACAGCAATGGCTATGTAGAGAGACCCTGTCTCAAAAAAAGGAAACAGAGAGAGAAAAAAAAAAAACAAAAGAGATTGAAAAGAGACTGAAAGCTAGCAACCCTCCGCTCCATAAAATTTGCTTAGAAGAAAATAAGTGATCTGGAACTGGTCTTCTCTCTCAAATAAAACAGCAAGAATTCCATTATGATATTTTGCTTGCTTGTTTAGTTTTCAAGTGAGAGGCAGATAAATTATGGCCATTTATTATCATCATCATTTTGTAAATAAAGAAGCATTTTTTCATTATAAAAACTTGAAAATGGTATTCCTGTCTTAGTTAATTTTCTCAAACAAAAATACCATGACCAAGGCACCTTATAAAATGAATCATTTTATTGGGCTTATAGTTTCAGAAGTGTTCATCATGGGGGAGCAAAGGCATGGCAGCAGGAAAGTTGGGTGCTCATATCTTGATTGGCATGTAGAAGGCGAGAGCTAACTGAGAATGGTGTGAGCTTTTAAAGCCTCAAAGCTCACCCCCAGTAAAAGCTCAGCCCCAGTGACTTACCTCCTCTAACAAGGCCACACCTCCTAATCCTTCCCAAAGATTTTCACCAATTGAGGACCAAATATTCAAATATATAAGCCTATGAGGGCCAGTCTCATCCAAACCACTGCAGGGTCATTAGCGATTTTACACTTGCCAGGTGAAGTGGTGCTACAGTCCCACCCAGTAAGCCTCAGAACCCTGGGATATACGACTCCTAGTAAGAATAGGAGGTACAGCTAATACCACATTATGGGGAGTTCACAACGACAGACCAAGGATGATGTGTCTGATCAAGCAAAGTAGAAACTGTGATTTTTAAAAATAAGGAATTAATAGCCAATGAGAGCTATACCCTAAAGTTAATTAGTTTAGTGTTGGACAGAACCAGGGACAGGAAGATGCTGTCCAAATGAAACTGAAAGTGTTCAGGCCACTTAAGAAAACACCGAGGTGTCTAGATGAACATTGCTGAAGGCCTAAACCAGGGCAGATAGAAGACTATAAAGAGACAAAGATAATGTGCAGGGTTTGAGCCTGTATACAGAAAAGAATAAATGGCAGTATTATTATTAGATAGGTAACAAGTCATGAAATGGTTCTTTATGTTTATGTTAGAGGATGAACAAGAAGGAACTTGTAAGAGGATAGGAATATAAAGTAGAAACTTGGGGAATCATAGGTAATGAAGGAAAGTACCTAAACCACAAAGGATTTTCCAAATTTGTTATATTTTATTTATTCATTCATTTGCATGTGTGTAAGACACATGCACACAGGCCACGGCACTTGGGAGTTGGTTCTTTCCTTCTAATATGGGTGTCCAAGAAATCAAACTCAGGTCATGAGACTTGGCAGTAAGTGCTTTTGCACTGGGCTGACTGCAATAAATCTGCTTTCTGCACTCATTCGGTTAGCAAGCTGGCAGGAGGGACAGACATTAATGCAAGAATCATACACATGCGCATGATTACAAATTGTATTAAAAGTGTGTCTAATTTCCAAAAGAGAAAAATCATTTGGAAAACAGCTTTAATTACACAGCAAAATGAACTAACAATGGCAACAGAAGGCACAGTTAGAAGAGGGGAAGCCTGCTGGAGCTGACAATTCTGGAAGATGATGGGGTGGGTAACAAAGGGTGCCAACAACTAGTTAGATGCTTCAGGGTACAAGTACTGAGCAAGTCACTGGCTATGACAGGCCATGGTGATCTGAGTTCTGAAGAAAATGGAGTAGATCTTAAGGAATGAAGTGGGGTGACAAGAAGTCTTTGAAGAAGATAAAAATGAAGGTATGGAGATGATTTCAATGGGACTGAAAGCAGAACCAAAAGAACCAGATGAGACAGAAGAAAGGGAACGGGAATGTATGATACCAAGAACATGAATCAAGTTAGCAAAGACTCCTGAGAAAGAGAGGTGAAAGAGACGGAGAAGGAGATGTGCTTGATGTCAACTGAACAGTCACTCGAAAAACATTTCCTGAAGCCTTTCTATGCACTGAGAACTGTGCACGTATGCAGAGGCATCAGTGCAGCCAGCAGACATTTATTATTTTACTGTACATCAACACTGAGTGAAAAAACAAGTTGACTGTATCTAGAGAATGGTTCTAAGCAATAATGTGATAATTACACAGCCTTTGAAGTATATTATGCATTTCCAACAAAGAAGAAGCACTACTGCTTAACCAAAGAGTCATTCCTGGGAA
Source organism: Microtus pennsylvanicus (assembly GCF_037038515.1). NCBI lineage: Eukaryota > Metazoa > Chordata > Mammalia > Rodentia > Cricetidae > Microtus > Microtus pennsylvanicus. Next base: position 53,597,267 of record NC_134581.1, on the reverse strand, counting down.
GGAAATTATACACAGTGCCAATGCATGCAGTCCATGAAGAGATCTGTGTGCCTGAGCACGAAACAAAAGGTTCTAAAGATGCAGGTCATAGCTCCCGTCCTTCTGAGAGCTGCTGTTCTTACCCTTTGAGGCACATTTCATTGTTCAGTACTGAGCAGTAGCAAGACTCACCATCACAAACCTTCACACTGTTCAAAAGCAAAACTCTGACCATCTGAACATTTTCTTACACACAAATCTACGAGTGGTGTATAAGTGTATGGAGGACAGATGTAGACATGTGGTGTCTTCCTCAATTGCTCTCCACTTTGAACCCAACCTATCCAGCTGGCCCTAAAGATCCTTGGCTCTGCCTCAAGAGCACAGGGGTTACAGGCAGGTATCCACACCTCTTCAGCTTTTATGTGGGTGCTGTTGTGGTGTGAGAGGTCCTTCTAAGTGTTGCTTTTATTGGTTAATGAATAAATCTGTTTCAGCCAGAGGTTTAGCAGAATAGAGATAGGCTGGGAAAACTAAACTGAATGCTGGGTGAAAGAAGGCAGAGTCAGTGAGATACCATGGAGCCGCAGTGAGCCACCAGCCGGAACCTTGTTGGTAAGCCACAGCCACATAGATATACACAGATTAATACAAATGGATTAAATTAAGATATGAGAGTAAGCCAGAAATACACTTAAGCTATTGGCCAAACAGTATTGCAAATAATATAGTTTCTGAGTGATTATTTCGGGTCTAAGCGGCTGGAACAAACAAGCTGTCTCCTACAACACTGCTGAGAATCTGAAATCCAGTCCCACAGCAAGCACTGAGTCATCTCTCCAGTCCAAATACTTTAAAATTTTTAACAAAACAACTTTCATAGATGCAACATAATTTTTGAGGAATGAATGGAAACAAAGAGGTCCACAGCATGTTTTTTGTCTTGTTTTGCTTTTGAACCCAAAAAATGAACTCTTAAAACCAAAGCAATCTTTAAAATTTTAAGCCAAATGTAATACAAATTTGAATATAACCCTTTCAACTATAGTCAAAAATAGAACCTACCCTCTTACTTGTCCCTAAGCTCCTTATGACCCCATCCCTGTCTCCCATTATCTATCTATCTACCTACCTATCTATCTATCTATCTATCTATCTATCTATCTATCTATCTATCTACCTACCTACCTATCTATCTATCTATCTATCTATCTATCTACCTACCTACCTACCTACCTACCTACCTACCTATCTATCTATCATCTGCCCATCTGTCTGTCCACTCATCCATCCATCCATCTTCTCATCATCACCTAGCCTGGGCTGGTCTGAAACTCACTATGTAATTCAGCTTGGCCTCCAACTTAAAAATCTTCCTGCCTCAGCCTTGTAAGTACCAGGATTATAGGCCACTGAGATTAAGGTAAGAGTACCATTCCAAGCTATCTAACTTTTTTTTTTTAAAAAAAATATTCTTATTAACTCTTTGAGAATTTCACATAATGTATTTTTAACATAGCTGTGCCCTGCCCCCAACTCCTCCCAGATTCTGCCCCATCAGTTAGCTATCTTTAATGCTAAAGGCCAGGTGGCACATGCCTTCAATCCGAGCACTCAGAAGGCAGAGGCAGATGGATCTCAGTGAGTTCGAGGCCAGCCAGGTCTACAAAGTGAGTTCCAGGACAGCCAGGGCTGAGAAACCTTGTCTCAAAAAAACAAAACAAAACAAACAAAAAAAAAATCAACAACAAACCCAAAAGACCAACAACAACAACAACAACAACAAAACCCCAAAACAAGACAACACTTTTAAGTTCTTACCTCAGCTTCCTTTACCAAACAAGATCTATATAAAAACAAAACCAATTATAACTTTATATAATCATCATCTATTAAAGAGAGGAAACATTCAGGGGGAATCATACTTTATGCTTATGCTGACACATTTATTTCCCTAATTTTCCTAATAAGACAGCTTAATGGTTACGAAGAAATTAATAGCATGTATTGATGCTATAAAAGCATGATTAATGACTTTTCTAAGATTAAAGTATCATCATCTTGATTATTAGGTAAAGAAAAACTATTAACTAGCTTTCAAGCTGGGTAATTTACGCCATTAAAATCAGATACAATGCTTCAAAATTTAATGTATTATTCAAATTCATGTATGCAAACAAATTCATTACAATTCATGATTTCACTCTGAAACTCATTGCACTAAAAATTCAAAGCCCTAAGAAAGGCCATGGAGCTAGAATATTTAAATTGAAATATTTGTCCCTTCTGGACAGATTATTCTACACTATTTTTTGTTTGTGTTTTTCTCCAAATTCTCACTCCCCTGAGAATATATAGTAGCTGGAAGCCAAGAAACTGCACTTTACACTGACATATTGTACAGGGGTCTCCTGATGCCAGATGAGCGAGGGCCTTCACTCTAGAGATGAGTCTAGACAATATTTCTAATAATGTAAAAAAATACACATAGTCCTAAACTTTCTACAACACTGATGTACACCTCATCAAAATAAGCAAGATCTTCCTGTCCATATTTTTATAGGATCCATCCTAATAGGTGCCTCTTTTTTTGGTTGTTTGGTTTTTCAAGAAAGGGTTTCTCTGTAGCTCTGGAGCCTGTCCTGGAACTAGCTCTTGTAGACCAGGTTGGCCTCGAACTCAAGAGATTCGCCTATTTCTGCCTCCCCAGTGCTGGGATTAAAGGCATGCGCCACCGCCACCTGGCATAAATGTTAGCTCTTTTGAAGGGCAAATGCTATCCAATTAAGTCCCCTGGGATTTCCAGGGTCCATTTAGCAGTCTAGGCTTATATGGTTAACTGGAACTAACTTGATTTATCCAGTTCCCACATATGTAACTCTGTTTGCATGTGTGTGAGAAAGAGTAGTTTTAAACCTATGCTACAAACAATAATGCATCTTTTTCTCAAAAGTCCTAACAAGAAGTTCCTTTATTAATTAAGAAAATGCTAAAGTTAATTTACCTTAAGAATCTCCAACAGGAAATGTTAAAATCAGAAGTTCAACTTGGGGGTTTCCAGGACAAAAGCCCAAGTTCTTTTACATAAACTGTTTGGGTTTTTCTGTCTACTCTCCCACTTTGTCCATTGGTTATAACTTGGATCAGAGCTCTGAAAAAGACTTTAGACTCTTCTGCACATGAAAGTTCATTACTGACGCGTCTGAAACTGTGTGATGAACATCTTTTCCACAGTACCATAATGCCACTGCACACTCTCAGGGATCCAGAGCCTTCAGCTCTGCTTCTAGCCTCCCAGGAGTCGATCCGTACCAACACGCACCATAAAAACTGAGACTGTGGAGCACCCAGGTGCATATTCATGTGACAAAGTAAGTGGACTTGTCACATCAAGCTTAGCTGCTCAGACTTTTCTTTGTCCTGGCTCACAGTGGCATGCTGGAGGCTCAAAGTTAGAAAACAAGCCAGATATAGGTAGGTCTACTTTACAACACCACTGAGGAAAACTTTGCCAAACAGGTTTTCTAAACAAAGCCAGGATTAGACAGAATTTCACCCTCAAAATAAAAAAAAAAATAAAATAAAATAAAGGATAGGATAGGCTAACAGGAAGATTAAACCTGACATGAGGAAGGAAGTTCACAATTAAGGTAGCTGTCCCTAGCAAATTATAGCCTATATAAAGCCAAGCACACATAAATAAACCAATGGCACCATGTGGAGAGGCAATGCAGAGATTTCTGATATAATCAGTTCCCTTTTCACCAGAGTAGGGCTTATAATTAAACTCTGGCCCTTCTACCCGCATTCTGCTGTGCACATATCTGATTTCTTCCTAAAGGACTAGTTAGTGGCTAAGACAACTTGGAAACCACAAGTTCACTGACCTCCCAAGCCAAGAGGCAACATATGCACATCAGCATTAGCTGCTGCTGGGGCTTGTTCATGTTCCACTCAGTACCCTTAAGGGTTTCCAGGTTTATCTACACAGTTCTTCCAGATCACTGGGCCTAAATAAAAGCTCAACACACTGAAACCCATAGAAAATGCCAATAGCCACTTTAAGAGATTCAGCTTGTCATGGACAAAGGGCCCAGAACTGGTGTGAGCTGCAGGTTTGGGCTCCATTATCTACTTACAGGACTGACAGAGTCCATTCTCCAAGCGTCAAGCTCCTCACCTAGGACAGGGCAATCATCTCTTCACATCTTCTGTGGTAATGTCAAGGGTTATATACAGAGACAGGAGTGGAAACACTCTGCCAATAGTAACAGCCCAAGGGAAGGAAGAGGCACCTAGGATTGCTAACCCTAACTGGCTTCCCTAGGTGACATCCTTCCTTGGCTCCTTGCTGCTAAGGCCCAGCCTTGACTTAGGAGGTTAAGTTTCTCCCAATCTGCCCTCTAGCACCCTCTACCTTTACCTCTGGTCACATCCTCTACCACTGGCCAGGGAGCCAGAGTTCCTCCAGGAAGCTATGCTGGCCATGCAGGCAGTAGCCCTTGCCCAGAGAGTCCTCACTCCCATTCTAGTAACTCACCCCTCCTTCGGATTCTGACAAGTTTGCATGTAATTTTCTCCTATAAGCTCTCCTCAACCTCTCTTTGGTACTTTCATAACACCATTATTTATCCTGCTGCAGTCTTTCCTATTGCTGTATTAAAATGACTTGGATACTCTTCATTTTTTTCCATTCTCAAAGTTTTTCAGACCCAAAATGAAAGTGGTTGTGCCTGGAGAGATGGCTCAGTCAAGTATTTGCCCCCCAGAGTTCATATAAAACCTGGGCCTGGTGGCATGTGCTTATAATCCCAGAACTGGCTGGCAGAGGCAGAGACAGGAAGATCCCTGATCCTCACTGGCTAGCCAGCTTAGCTGAATCAGCAAGTTTCAGGTTTAATGAGAGATTCTGTCTGATGAACAACAACCGAGGTTGACCTCTGGCCTCTACACATGAGCACACACATGTGCACACCCACATACAAATGTTGATAGAACAAACAAAGAAAATGCTGTGTTTGAACTGAGTAGTTGACTAGTTACTGGGTTTTTCGAGACAGGGTTTCTCTGTAGCTTTGCAGCCTGCCCCGAAATAGCTCTTGTAGACCAGGCTGGCCTTGAACTCACAGAGTCCCACCTGCCTCTGTCTCCTGAGTGCTGGAATTAAAGGCGTGCGCCATCACCACCACCTGGCTCCAGCTATCGCTTTATAAAACCCAAAAGTCCTTGGAGCCCAGATATCTGAATTTAACCCCTTCATTTTTTTCTTTCACAATATGTTAACCACATCCAGATTTGTACACTAAACTATTAGTTCCTTTTTAAAGCAAGAGAATTGAAGGCAAATGAGGTGTGAGAGAAAGGAGACACGAAATCAGAGAGCCAATGCTCATGACAGGATTAAACAACACCGGACAATCTCTTCAGTGCTACAAATCTTTAGCCAGTCTACAAGAGCAACACAAGGCTACTACTTCCTTACCCTGACTTCTAACGTGTCAAACACTAGTGCCCACTGGTGAGAAGAAAGCATAATCATTAGTGGAGAATAAAAAGGGAAATCTATTCTTCTTTATAGATAATGATTTAACAGACTGGCAAAATGCTGCTGCTGGGGGACTCTGAAGACAGGGAAGCTAGCAATCTTTACTGTTGAGGAAGAGGCCAGCCTAAGGTCCTTGAGAGGAGCTTGTGCAATAATGGACGGAAGACTGAATTTACAAGCAATCAACAAATAACAGTACAGGCAGTCATCATTCTCTCCTAGTGGATGTGTTTGTGTGCTTTTGTGTGCATTTAAGGAGATGAGTATTTCGCAATATCTCTTTCAGATAAACATAAGAAATAAACTAACAGGTCAATGTTTGATGTTTGAGCAGTTGAGGAGACGAGAGAGATGGCTGCATGGTTAAGAGCATGCACTGCTCTTTCGGAGGACCTAGTTTCAGTTCCCTGCAAGTTCCCAGCTTGCAATTCCAGTTCCAGGGGACCTGACACTCTCTGACCTCCTCAGGCATCTGAACACATGTGCTTATAAAACTCACACAGGCACACATAAATAAAAAATAAATTAAATATATCTTTAAGAAGTTTACCCTGTATTTCACAGCAAAACTCGATCATCATTTTGGGGGATTGCCCTTCCATTTTACACTTAGGAAAAACGCCTGTACCTGGAAGGAAGCGCATAGCCATTGTTTTGCACAATACTACAGGTTGTGTTTACAGTAACTAAGAGACCATTTAAACAAAAAAAAATATGGCAAATTAAAGGAGAGCACAACCTAAATTTACAATGTAATGGTATTTATCAAGGTTAAAGACTGAGAGACCAAGACATGGAAACATCTTTAAAGATAATCTATATACAGGTTCTATATTTTAATTTACAGTGAAATTTTACATATAGGAAATTAAGTACTTAAAATTTTCCATAAAAGCTTCATACTGTAGGGTTATAATATTTTAAAATAATGTAAGTAAACATAATAGGAAATGCACCAACTCAAATACTCTGGGTAACAGCCTCATTCCTGTGTCATTGCTCACTGCTGCTGGGACTAAGTAAGACAAGCATCGTTTTCTACCATCCAGCTCTAAACAATATGGAAGGGAAATAGCAAGAAAAGGTCACTATTGATTCTCAGACTGCCAGGCAGGAGTTTTCTAAATCCTCACCCAATGGTTAATTTTAGCTGCCAACACGAAGCAAGACACCGAAGAAGGAACAAAGAAACTGGTAGAAGGGCACAAGGTATGGTTTTCAGTCTCTTCCTCACCCACGGCAAGCCCTTCTCCCCAAGTACAGTAGGAGTGGGGCGCTAACAATGGCCAGTGAAATGAAAAAATAATCTGAGTCTCTTTAAAACTGGAATAGAAAACTCTCAATAAAGAGCTGTTCTCTAAGCTGTTTTAGATTTTATCAGAGTACTTTAGAAAACAGTAAAGACTTCCTCGTTGAAAACCATACAAAGCAACCCACCCCATCCTGATTCATAAACAAAATCCTAGCACTCAGGAGGCAGAAGCAGGCGGATCTCTGTGAGTTCGAGGCCAGCCTGGTCTACAAAAGCTAGTTCCAGGACAGGCACCAAAAGCTACGGAGAAACCCTGTCTCGAAAATCCAAAAACAAACAAACAAACAGGGTACAGCTGGCCACTGGCATTTCACAATGCAAGCTTTTCACCTTTCTATTGGCCTTTATGTATCTACATGTGTTTATGGAGATAATGAATACTTCAGAACACCTATTCCAGATAAACATTGCATCATGTCATAAAAAATACATGCATGTAACTCAGCTTTCAATTAGTTTACCCTATATTTCAAAACAGAACTTGAACAATCAGATTGTCCTTCTACTTTATATATCAGGAAAAGTATCTGTGATTTATTAAAATAAGTATTGACTAGTTCTTCAACAAAACAGCAAAATTAAATATGATGTGAGAAGCCCTGCCAGTCCAAACTCTGGCAGCCAAAAGCTTTGGAACTTTATGTATTGCCTAATCTCTCTGTGGTTGACTTTTACCAGGATGAGATGGGATTCCACACCTAATTCTGCTTTTGCAAAGCACCTTGAAATTGTGCCATGCTGCCACCAGCTGCCACTGTGGTCTGTGTTAGTATAACCATACACCTAAATCTGATGATCATGATACCACAAAGAGCTTTTTTTAGCATTTACTCTGGGAGCCAAGAAACAAAATTCTGGACTGAGGAGGAAAAGAGCTCCTGGGGACCATCCAAAGGTTCAGCAACAGGTGAGCCTATTTAGCCGGGTTAGGCCCTACAGTAAGGCAGCAAGAAAGCAGCTTGCATGGCGGCTGGGAAAATAAGCTACCACTTCATGTGGCTTCCCAAAGGAAGCCCTGAGCAGCTAAGCATCAAAATCTTATTAGTTTCTTTTTCAAAGAAGCCATTCCTTTCAGGTTCTTATTCATTCAATTCAAAATAAGAAAAATCCCCTAACTTAAAAATTGAGCATAGAAACCACATGCAATTCCAGTTCCAAAGATGTGACACCGTCTACCGGCACCTGCACACACACGTGAATATGTGAATATATACTCAAACAGACACACAAATAAGAAAAATAAATAAATCTTTTTAAAGAAAAATGACACATCATTACATACAATAAATCTAATAATTACTGTCTATTATTTGTTAATACTGAAATTTAGTCATAACATGTTGCATGAACAATAGCCACCTGCTCATGTTAGAAAATAGCATATGTGCAGGAAGGTGTCACCCCCCCACCCCGCTTCCCCATGACAGATGTTAGGAATTCACCACCATCCTCCATCTTGCTGGGCTCAGACAGAACTTCAGATATCCACAGAAAGTAGCCTTCCAGCAAGCCACACCAACCTACCGACAGTGGCATTTCCCTCACAGTGCTGAGTACCCCTCAACACACTAAGCCAAAAGACGCACTGAGTCTTTAAAGAAAGCTGCCTCATGAGAATTTACCTCAAGAAATGCCACAAAATGGCAATTTCACTGAAAGCATAAAATAGTAATTTCCTTTCTTCAATAATGACAGAAAACATAACTGTATGCATTAGTTTTCCTCTAGATATAGGCTATCTCAGTGGTACATAATTGGTTCTATATAATTATAATAAGCATATATAAAATAAATGTTTTAAAATAGAATTTGATTGTATTCAGTCCAAAAGTCCAGGTTATTCCTAATCCACTCAGTACCCTGTGACTCAGACAAGTGCTGTGCAGAACACAGACACAAACACAGCTCCATCTGCTAATTAAAAATGGGCATGAAACTGTTAACAGGCATCTGTTGCATTGTTCGAAGCTAATGGGCAGAGACAAAGCTGAAATGGCTCTTCTAATACACACCCAGTGATTTCACTCATTTTCTGTCTGGTATTTATGAAAGTGGGGGGTTGGAAGCAGGCTGTTAAAATGGCTTATTATGCACACCAAGAGATAAGTGAAATCACTTTTATATTCTAAAACTGATTACAGGAAGGTAAACAGCATTTTACACTAGAGAAGACAGCATTTCTATATTAACAAGTCAAATTAAACACTTATTTCAATTCAGATATAATCTAGTCATGTCAAACACTATGAAAGACAAAAAATTCATGCAATGCTTTCTCTACAGTCCGTAACTGCTTTCACAATCATCCATCTATCCATTCATTCACTGCACACTTCTATAAAATAGGCCTTGGAGATTTACTGATTCTGACTTGATTCTTGTCTTGGGAAACTCACAGACCCTGAAAACTACGTACAGATGATCACACTCCATCACTGATGGATCCGCTAAGGCCTGAGAATGACTTCCCCATCCTGGGCCTCCACTCTAGGAAGAGGATGCAAACCCATCCGACTCAGGACCTGCTGCACCCCTGAATCCATCATGCCATCTCCCTGCCGCCACATTCTGCTTCACCTACCTAGGAACTGAAAGTGACTAAGGGCTTATTCATGAAAACACAGTCCTGATGAAGGATCCATTTTCAAATACTGTAACTACCATTCATCCTTGACCACCATGCCTGGTTTGTAAGTAGGTGGTTCACAAGCCTCAACTAACCACAGATATGTCTGTTTTACCTGCACCACAACACGGTTTAGCTACTTTTAAACTGCCCATACGTTTGTGGTTTCCTAAGAAAAGTTCAGCCTATCTTGAGGGCAAGATTTTCCAACGTGGCAATGATAACAACGCAGCTGGGAGACATACATTCCCTTGGCCCAGCTGGCCAAGGTCCACACCTCTACCACCTCCCATTCAGGCCCTTATTGGAGCTTGCACCCTGACCCAGGCAGGAGCAGCTGATAATCTTACTCTGCTTTTCTCGCTTCATCTTCCCACAGCTGTATACATCTCTTGCTCCACAATCTGACTCACTATCTAGCATCTACTCCTCCATCTGGAACCCTCTCCTCATCCTGCTATGAGAACCCTTGCCTGGAAAATGTTCCAGGTGCCGGCTACAACACACAGGAGCGCTGATCTGCAGAGAGCTGCAGGCAGGTGGCAGAACAGACCCTGGGGCTGCCCCAGGTCAAGCCTGCAGCTCCTATTACCCTCATTGCTGCTGCATCCTTCCTTCCAGATTCAGTTCAAAAATCAATGACTAAATTTTTCTTCATCTTCAAAGACTAAACTTATTTTCCTCTAAAACAATATCCAAACTGATTCCCCTCTGGCTTTTTTCAGTAGATACAGACAGCATTGCTGTTGTTGCCAGTGAACCCGCCCCCAACTTCTGCCTGCAGAAGGGTGGCTGAAGCTCTTTAGTAAAGAACACTTCAGACAGATCCACATTCATACGCACCACTCAGTTTACCCATGCCTGCATTTCTAGACAGGTTTTCTCATGGGCTGGAACACTCATCATGGAGAGGAGTGTAACCCTTTATCATCCACCACTAAGTCCCACTTCTGCCTAACATTGCTATCAACACTAGCACTGAGAAGGGAAGCCTACCCGAGAGCTCTGAAAGAACTTGGCATTAAAATAAGGCTTTATGCACAAAATGTTCAATTTGAACTTGCATGTTCTTTGGTATTTTAGTTTGAGAAGTTGAAACCAAGAAAAACAACTATGAAAATTGACTTCTATGTATCTGGCTTATGCTCAGCCAGATGTTGATATAATCTTGGATAAAAATGTAAATATGACAGACTGTTTTCAGTTAGTAAGTCTTGATAAGTTTTGAAAGGAGAACAACCAAAAGCAGCTTTACATTTTAAGCAAGGGTCAACAAACTTGTTCTACAAAGAACCAGTCAGTTAGTAAATAACTTGGAGGGTCACATATAGTCTTTGCTGCTGTCATCTTTAACAATTTCTTTAAAATGTAAAAGCAAAACCAAAACAAGAACCCCATTTGACCCATGTTGTTAACTGACTCAAGGCAAATGAACCCAAGACAAGAATACAATGGGACAGAATACAATGCCCAAAAGTGTTCTGCTGGCATTTAGCATTGACAACTACCAATGTGGGGCTACAAAAATGATTTCATGAGTTATTTCACACGTGGAAGGAATGTTAACGACAGGGTGCACTATGATCTCTTGACCTGAAACTCCAGGCCTGGAAGAAAGGGCAAAGGCTATGTGCCAAGTTATCCCCATACAGAGTCTCTCAGGACTATTTCCCTTAACAGACTGCTAATCAAAGTGGAAACACCTTACTTTCCCACATACACAGGCACAAACCTAATGCACAAAGTGGAATTACTCTCTGGAAAATGTCTTTACAGAGAGGATCACATTCGTATGCAGTGACAAAAGGATAAAGACTTGGATTTAAAGCTTCACCGATAGTTCCACTGAAGGTAGAGTTTTGCATTCGTAAAGCTGGGCCAGGGCATAAAGGAGATAATTTCTACAACTCTCTCTCTGATGTCAAACAATGACTATACTAAATAATGAAACCACTCAGGAAATACTTAACAGGAAGAAGGGGGCAGGGAGGAGGAGAGGCAGCAAAGGGAGTCGGTTTAGAAGGCCCCATTACAGGGCAGAGTACTGTTCTCTCTCTGTTCTACCAGCACCTTGTTCAATACAAGGCCATTTCAAGATGTCAGGGTGCCTTCGGATCAATTAAAACCACACACATCCCACAGGAAACATAACATAGTAAATACTATCACTATTTCCTACTGTCTTTATATTTAAAGATATTTATCTAAGTGTTAATTATGATTATGTAAGGGATGGGGCAGGAGTCAATCAAAACTTTTTCAATTTTCCAATATAAACTAGAAAGCTAGTTAGTTGGTCTGCGGCATTACACCTGTAATTCCAAGAGGCTAAAGCATACTTACTCCATGGTTAACAGGTATTACCTGACTGATAGAGCAGAAGATTCCCAGTAAGCCACGTGAAAGAAAATCTACCTTTACCCTACCAAAGTACAGAAAGGACTCAAAGTCCCAAGCCTTAGGGAAATGAAAAGTATATGAGACAATTTTATCCAGAACCAAAATAACTGTCTCCTCTTTCATGACACCAGAACCCCCATGCACACAGCCTAAGGATGGAAGAACCTCATTTTTAAAAGCACTGGCAAGACACAAAATGAAAGCATGCCTTCATAGTAAAAAGCAGACACGGGACCTATCTGCCACACACACACAAACCCCAGGCCTTCAGAAGGACTCTCTCCTGGGGTGTGGTGCTTATCAAGTCTGTCAGCAGGGTCACAAGAAGACCTTGACAAGCCCAGCCATAGAAAACTCTAGAGTTTACACAAATGGACACTTAAATTATGGTGGGAAAAGATGGGTCACCAACTGTCACCTCGACCACCTCAGATCACCTGGAGATGCAGTTTGGGGTTTGGCAGGGAGTGGCACAGCTGCTAGAAATGTGTTTGCCGTCAGCGAGGGGCGATGGGACTTTTCACTAGAGTGCTACGAACTTCACCCCACTGTTCGAGCATGGCTGCAACTGCAAAGCATTTTAGTTTCAGCTCTAGAAGGTGTCTGGCTGTCTACTACCACATCCGTGGGAGTGCTGGGCCTAAGTAAGAGGCATGGGATCTTCCCCTCCTCCATAGCAACTGAAGAACAGCTTGAAGCTTCTTTTTCACCCCATTTGCCACACAGAGAGTACAAAGACCAAGAGTTCCCATGAGATTCACCACGGAAAATCTATCTCCTAATCTAAGCCATCGAAGGACACTGGTTTTAATAACTGCTATTTCAATCACTAAAAATAATTCACTCAGAAAAGAATCTAACCCTTCACTGTGAAATGTAATATACTACACATACACATACACAAAAGCATAGTAGGGGGAGGGCTTAAGGGATTAAGTCCTGCGCCTCACCCATGTTAAGCATATACTATATAGTATATGAGTATATACAGTATACTGAGTTAAATCCCTAGCCCAGAAAAGTAATTTTTTAAAAAAATACTACGTTTGTATAGTAAATGTCCTTATTGGAAATGTGGAACAAAGTGTGGAGGGGAGGGGGATGAACTGAGAGGTAAATCTATTGTGGGGGAATCCAAAGAATTTAACAAACTGTACCAGTGAAATTTATTCATTTTTCTTTTTTTTCCTTTAAAAAGGTTTATGTGTACTGTGTGCATCTGTGTTTCAGATGAACACATGTGAATGGAGCTGTCCAGAGACTAGAAGAGAAGTTAGTTGCTCTGTAGTTGAAGTGACAGGCCTACGGGTATTGGTGAACCACCTGATGCAGGCGCTGGGAACTGAACTTGGGTCCTCTAGAAGTGCAGCAAGCACTCTCAACTGCTGAGCTACTCCTCTTGCCCATTTTTACTCACTTTCAAGGCAGGAGGAAACCCTGAGTGAATCCCACACAGAATAGACAGAGGCCTCCCCACTCAACTTGTTAGGCCTGTCCTTTACCATCTGTACTGCAGTATGCAATCAGCACTGAACCAGAGTTATTTGGGGTTTTGAAATTGATACCAAAAATGAATGTCCTTTGGTAGCTATACCAGCTTCCACCAAGCCTCTTACAAATACACTTGCGAGATGCAAGATGACATTTAAAATCTGCTTCCTCAGAAAAGAAAAGTCCCACTCAAGACTAACTGCCAAGAACTTGCAACTCAAACTTCCTTAAGCTCAGACATCACAACACCCAGATTTCCATTCAGACTGTATGGAAGAAATCAGAAGAAAACAATATACCTACTTAAAAGAATATACAACTAATTAAACATAGATTTGTTCTTCTGTTTTTTAATTCAAGTATATGAGTATTTTTTTACATGTGCCCATGTAAATGTCTGGTCCCCACAGAGGCCAGAAGAGGGTGTTGGATCCCATGGAACTGGAGTTACAGGCAGTTGTGAGGTGCCAGGTGGGTGCTGTGAACAAAACCTGGGTCCTCTGTAAGAGCAGCAAGTCACTGAGGTAACTTTCCAGCCACTTGACCATACTTATTACCAACACACTGGTTCCCCATTACTTGTGGCTCACTTGGAAAACCATTTGAAAAGTTATCTAAGCTAGTACTGGAAACTAGAAAGATCACCCAGGCAACCAAACAGCTGGTACTTAGGGAACTTAATTGACTGCAGCTATTTAACAAGGAGAATGATATTAAGGTTATTCTACCGAAAGCTTAAAACAAGTTTTGATTTGCTTTTCAGGTTGATAAGTTAAAGATCCGGTTATCTGCACACAAACGTCTTTAACTACAGATATAAGAAGGATAGCTCCCAGGGACGAGTGGAAAATGTTTTTTCTTGAAGTAATTGAGAAACATATAGAATGCTGTGATTCACCTAAAAAGTAATTAGAGTCAAAGAAAACTATATAAGGAGGCAGGTGGAATATGAGCTCAATCACGTGTCTTGGATGTTACTAAATACTCAAGCTCAAGAATTTAAAAAGTTGAGACACACTGCTTCCCAAGAAACGGAGTGAAGGGGTGAACAATACATTTCTGAGCACATCATCCCAAAAGTCGCCAGCCCTCTTAATACCTATTAACAAGCAGAAGAACTTAACACTCCATAGACATTACCCCATCATTAGTCACTTTTAAAATCTTGATTCAAAGAAGTCAAGAGAAAATGGGAACCAGCGTTCCCAGTTACTGGGGAAAGTCCTGAGCCCCACGTTTTCCATTTCCTCTCTTTTCTCTGCTCAGCCCCTGCACTACGTCGGCTGCTTCCCCTTCTCCTTTCTAGCTAACACCCAGCTCTCCTTTACTTTCTCCACCAAGTAGCCTCATGCTGCCCTCTGGTCCTCCTGAGCCCTCTCCCATCCACAATTTCCTTCTGCATTTTCTCTTGGCATCTCTGCGCACACCTTTACAGCCAATGTCGCTTCATTCCTTGCCTCCTGAACATTCATTCATTCCCCCCAATTCCCTTCTGACCGCCTAGTCTCACTTCTCTCGTCCCTGGTGTCCTCTGTCCCTTGACTTCATTTGAAGCCCCTCTTAAGTCCGCAACCCTTCATTTCCCCCTTCACGTTTCCTTCCTCTTTCCTGTCTTTCTAATCCATGTTCGTATCCATTCTACCCCTCCTTCTCTCTTTCCGTACAATTTCCTGTGTTCCCCCGACTCTGTCCCTCTGGGACCCCTCTGCCGCCGCCCCGGAGCCCCCTCGTGTCTCCAACACCCCTGGTTCCCGACCGTTCTGGTTCCCCGTCCTCCGCCCGCAGCCCCGCGTCCCCGCCCGCCCCTCTCGCCCTCGCCCTGCCGGCTCGCACTGCCCTCTCGGCGGCCCCCGGGGTCTCCCTCCCGGGGCGTCAAGCCCTCGCGTGCCCTCTCCCAGGCCCCTGGGCACCCGCCCCCCGTGTCTCAGCTCCTGTCCCGGGCCGTGGCCACTCCCTCACCGATGGTGGAGATGAAGGTGGTGTTGAAGGCGTCCTCAGAGAAGCGGAACAGGAGGCAGGTTTTGCCGACGCCGGAGTCGCCGATGAGCAGCAGTTTGAACAGATAATCGTACGTCTTCGCCATCTTCTCGCTCCGGCCCTCTCTGACCGCGGAGAGCTAGGAGGCGGTGGAAAGAGGCGCGGAGGGGGCCTCGGGCGAGGGGGCGTGTCCGCCGAGCCGCCCGCGGCCCGCCCCGCCTCTAGCCCCGCCCCTTGGAAGGGACCGGCGCGCCCCGCCCTGCCCCGGCCAATCCGCCTGCGTTTTGTCATCATCTTCCGCGACACGAGGCTTTATGGGATTTGTAGTATTCTGGGAGCGCCTCGGGCGTGCCTGGCCCGGGCTGTCCAAGTAACCCCGAAGGATAACAAAATCTGCATGATGTGGAACGGTGCACTAGGAGTTTCCTCTCATACTGGGAAAAGACACTTTGTTTTGAATTCTTCTTCTCTCGCCTTGGGAACTTGACTTTGTCGGTTTTTTGTTCGTGGGGACCTTTCAAATCCAAGACTTCGAAATCTGAGTCCCGCAGTTCGCGTTATCTACTCGCCTGATCCCGGAGCAAGGAAGCTTTCTTAGAGATGCGGTGGTCCTCAAAATCTGCGGATTATCTGTAGAGTATTATCCTGCTTCTCCAGTTTCTGCCCGGGTTCCTAGGTCCCCTTCCACAGCCCTTCATTGATAGATCTCAAGAGAGTGATATTACCCTGTTCAGTTCATCCCCACTCATGCCCTCTGAACGACAGGCCACAGCCAAATAGGATGATTATTTTAAAGGATCTACCTCAGAGGCAGCGCCCCACTACCCGTAGGAGGATGGATTTTTTTTTTTTTTTTTTTTAGAACGAGAAAGAGAATGTGGGAAGACTTGTGCTACAGCTCTGTGTCATGTAAAATAGCATCACCACAGACGGGAACTTTGGCCATGAAGATGTAGAGAGTAAGATTTGGATTTAGTCTTGGCTAAGCCATTTCACCGCTGTGTGAAGTTTAACAGGCTTGGCACTTCTCAGTTTTCTCATCTGTAAGACAAACTACTTCATAGGGTTGTAGTGAAAATTAGATACTGAATGTGAAAGCACTTTGAAACTCGTAAGGTGCTGTGAAGTGTAGGTGTTAGCTGTGTTTAAATTTATCACTCCTCGGGAGGCTTTCAATTAATGGGGTGGCAAAAGGAAGGGAGGAAACAGCACTTTGATGTATTCAATTCAAGCCTTCATTATTTATTACCTTAGACTAATTCTTTATTGTTCGGTGCTCTTTTATCTGCAGGTGGCAGAAACCCAGCCAGATCAAGCTGCTGTGAGAGAAGGGTTTACTGTCCAGGAAGGAGTAGGTGAGGGAAACCAGCTTTATCATGTCAGAAATCTCCATCCCATGTCTGCTTCATTTTCAATTTTAATTTAAAATGTCAAATATCAACAGCTAACACAGCCCCGACGCACACACACACACACACCAGCAAAAGTTCTTTGGATTCCTCAATAATTTTTAATAGAATGAAGGGGACCCTGCTGGACACCAAACTGTCTGAGAACCACTAGGACAAATACTTCCCTTAGAGGCAGGGAAATACCTTCTAGCAGAGGTTGTTACAGGAAGCAGTGGACTTAATCATTAGTGGAAGAAAAAGGGGAAAAAAATTGAACCATTAATTGAGCAAGTCTGCAAACTCTTCTGGGATGTATGTGGATGCCTGTGACCCTATGTACAATATTAATGATGTTGCATGTCTGGTCCTATTGTTGCAGAAAATTTAGTTGGCCCTAATGACCTTTGCTTTCTATGTGGAGAGAAGATGAAAAGCATCATTAACTCACACTTATTGGTCACCCAGTACCCAGAGAGCAGAAGCTGCTTCTGCTACTTAGTATCTAATATCTAAAGTATTCCTTACATGACTGCCCTCACTGTCATGGTTCTGAGGAAAGACTGAATTCCCTTTGGGGAAGGAATCCCTTCCCTCTGGCAGAGACTGAACTTCTTTGCCCCAGCCGACTTCTGGAGCATGCCTCTGAACTTAACTTCACCCAGGGTCTAAACAGTTGTGGGTGACTCAGTTCCATTCCTTGGTCCTCATTCATAGACTAGAAGGACATCTTCAGAGACCACTGGAATCTGCTTAATTTCTCTGTTTTTTTTAATTTAATTTTTTCATGTTTATTAGCATTGTGTGCGTATGTGTATGTGCAGGTAGGGCTATGTATGTATGTGTATGTGCCATGGCTTATGTGAAGAGATCAGAGGAAAATATGTAGTTGGAATCTCTCCTTCCATGTTTACTTAGGTTTGGGGATCAAACTCAGGTCATCAGACTTGTATGCTGAGCCACCTCACTGACCTTCTTCTTTCTTTTTAAGGATTCATATATATTGAAGTACTTCGGAGGCAGGGGAGCTGAAAAGATGACTCAGTGGTTAACAATTCTGGCTGCTCTAAGAGGACCCTGGTTAGGTCCACATCACCCATGTGACACAATCATCCATAACTTCAGTCCTAAGGGACCCAATACCCTTCTCTGGCCCCTGTGAGAACTGCACACATGTGGTATCGTGTGTATGTAGCCAAAACACCCATACATATAAAAAATGTTAAAGGAAATATCTTTTGGTTTCAGTAACTTTTGACAGCCATGTCTGCTGTTGCCGTTCTCTTTCTGTGGAAAGGCACGTACTTACACAGTAAATAATTAATCCAGAAGAGAAGTGAGAGATAAGAAATTTTAAGTCCCTAAATTTCCTTAGGGGAATTTTGTTCATTAAAGGGAATTTTTAAAAAGTAATAATTCTGTAATATTTTCAGTTATTCAGCTTTTTTCTACTGCCGACTATGTACAATATCGGAACTTTCTAGTCCTGCGTTTGTACACCAGCGGTGAACTATTCAGGCATTTTGATAATTTGAAATTTTTTAAAAATTAGATTTTTTTCTTTCATTATGCGTTATTAATCTTCATATTTTGTACACTGGTATATTAGAGATCAGATTCATGGTGATAGTACTGGGTACCACTGATTCTAAGAAGTTTGCTCAAATGTCTCATCCTAAGTATTTATAGAGTCAGGGTACAGCAGGCAATAGATTCCTTGTTGACATTATTTTTCAATTTGATGATATTCTTTTCTAAAATGTCATATTACAGTGATACAAGAAAAACAGTTATATTCATGCTTTTTGCCCTCTTCTCAAACCTATCATCACTGTAGAGAGCATGGACTAGCACATTCAACTTGATTAAGAAAATGTTGGCTAAAGCTTTCTGTACTGTAAGTGTTGTAGATAAAAACTGAATACATACAAACTCTCGGGAGTTTCCCCTGTGTATGTTTCCTGACCTGAACAGTCTCTCTTCCTGACTCTAGAAAGCTCTTCTTTCCTCACTGGTGACTGAATCAACACACACACACACACACACACACACACACACACACACACACACACACAGTCATGACTCTTCTAGCCACAGAGAAGGCACCTCATCCAGACCGCATCAGTCTGAGTTCTTCCTTGTGGACTTTCTAATGAAGCAGATAATAATACCAAAAGGATCTGGTGTGAGTGTGAGGCTGACTTCCTGGCTGGCTTTGCTCGTGATGGTAAACAGTTGCCATGTGTACACATTCAAGGGTATTGCTGTCTCCTGTAGTGGTTCTTCTTTGGACGACAAGGCCCCCCAACCACAAGCAACTCTGACATTCTTGAGAGACACTGTATTATTTGTGCAAAATTTCAGTATAAGTTAAGAATTTGTTTTGAGCCTCGCAGTGGTGGCACACATCTTTAATCCCAGCACTTGGGAGGCAGAAGCAGGTGGATCTCTGAGTTTGAGGTCAGTCTGGTCTACAGAGCAAGAGAGTTACACAGAGAAACCTCGTCTTGAGAAACCAAAAGCAGAAAGAATTTGTTTTGAAATGCGTGTATATACGTTGTGTAGGTGTGTGCACATGTTTGTGTGTATGTTGGGGGTGTGCGTGTGGAGATCAGAGGACAACCTCAGATGGCAGTCCTTGACTTCCCTCTTGATTGAGGTAGAGTCTTACTATTCCTTCTGCATGTACCAAATTAGCTGACACGTGCGCTTCTAGGAATTCTCACGTGTCCGTGGGTGCACTCTGAGATTACAGATGCACGCTACCGATGCTGCACCCAGATGTAAGTGGATTCTGTGGATCTGGACTCTAGTCTTCACATTTGCACGGCATGTACTTCATCCACTCAACCGTCTCCCCAACCCAAGAATTTTGATTTGTTGATCCATGACATTTGAGTATGAAAAGTGCTTTATTAAGGGAAACTAAATGTGGGTGAGGCCTCTACTTGGCAAAGTAGATATTGGTCACTATGGGGATTTTTTTCCTCCTCCTGGTTGTATTCTAGAGGAACCCGGGTGCTTACATGGGCCTGATATATTAAGGGAAGTAGCCTCTGGGCCATGAGACTGTACCCTCCATGTTGATGCTTCCCCTGAGCTACTCTTGGGTGTTGGCCCTCTGCCACTGGTTGAATACAGCTGTCCTGATGGACTACAGAGATGCCCTTCATGGTCACTATCCTCCCTGACCGATTACTCAGTTGTGGTGTAAGTCTTCTCTGTGTAATGGAATAATTTGTATTCTTCCTTGTCTTCTCACTTCAGTCTTGGAACTCTTCTAGAAAAAAGACCTCACTAACTTCTTGTCTCCCCAAGATACCCTGCTGGACACTTTATACACAATAGGTGCTTGGGTAAGTTATTGAATGAATGAGCGAATATCTGTCAGTCATGCCAACCAATAGAGCTAACTTGAACAAAACAAAAACAAACAAACTTTTAGGGAGAACTTGGTTTTTTTTATTGGCTAAAGGACTACATCCTGTGAGCCTCATCAGTATCTTTCTATTTATACTCTGCTTTGCCTTTGTTATTTGTTCTGTAATTGCACTATTCATTGTTGTGTTTAAGAAATCAGTTTGATTATATATTCTTTCTCTGGTTTGTCAAGATCACACTGAAAGATAAGGCCTTAAAAATACCAATTCCCTTATCACCTGCGTGTCATCTGAAAACATTCCATTTGTTTAGTGATATTCTGCTGGTATAATTCTATAATTATCCTCATCAGAGAGAGACAAGCTGTACTCTTCCACCCACTGATATTTCCTGAGCAATCACCAGGTTAATAATGTCTGCTCAAACAAATATTCATTAGGCTCACATCATGAAGCCAGCTCAGCAAGGCCACCTGGAGGTCACAGATAAACCGTCCTGTGGTCCCTGGCCGCCGTTTGTTCTCAGCGAGGTGAGGAATGGGCAAACAAGGGGAAAGCTGAGCGATAAGTGTCAGTGGACATCTTGCTGGTACATGCTGGGCGGGTCAAGGGACCATTTTAATTGACTGGTTGGCTTTCAGTTTCCATCAAATGTGCCCATTCTCATTTACTGGTGTCTGGTTTTCATATCTGAGCATCTGTTCTGATGGTTCAGTCTTCTGCCCTGATTGGCCAAATATTAATGCCAAACCATGGCATATTTTCAATAATGCCACTTGATGCAGAAATGTTAAGCAAAATCAGATACTGTTTCAAGACATGACACATGAAACGATTGTATCTGCTTGCCTAACAAGTCTCTTCAAAGGCAGCCTCCTGTAACAAAGCCAGTATCCAGGAGATGGGAGGATATTATGCATCCCTTAGTGCTTGGCTGATGGCCATATTAAGGGAGGCTCTCAATGGAAAAGGCCCTTAGAATATTGGCAAGGACCAAGGCCAATGTCCAGTTGAAGGCAAAACTTTTCTTGGGGCCAATTGGCAGAACCTTAGTCACCTACAATAAAGAAGGCATCCACGTTGCAATATTCTGGGTGGTTCTTTCGGAATAGAATCTAGGTCTCAGAAAGGAGAGGTATGACTTATCATGCCTAAAGCATAGGACAAAATTCCCTACTCCAAGAGGGAATTAGAAGGAATCCATTGTAATCCCTACTAAATTATTTTTTTGTAATAACAAAGTTTCTAACAATAAAATGTTAGGGGTGTTCACTCCTTTAATTAGCCTAAGTATTGATTGCTACATTATAGGATTTTGTGTCACATAAGGTGGAGGTCAGAGGACAACTTTCAGGAGTCTCTTCTCTACTTCTACTGTGTTGCAGGAATCACACTCAGGCTGTCATGCTTACGTGATAAGCACTTTTACCTGTTGATCCATCCCGCTGGTCCCTTGTAAATTTTTTTCCTTTTTTTTTTTTTTGCAGAGCTAGGTATTAAATCCAGGGCTTCATGTGTGCCATGTAAGAGTTCTACCATTGAGCCTGTTCAACCCCAGCCTAAGAAAGTTATTTGGGTCAACTTTAAATGAACTTTAATTCAATAGCGAAGCACAGCTGTGCCCCCTAACAGGTATTGAGATGTTAAGTAGTAGATAAAAGAACATTATTAGGTCTTGAATCAGATATAGATATGTTGACAAGAGCGACTTAATCCATCAGTTCAGACCACATGCCTGGGCCTAGCTCCTCCCTCTCAGTTTCATATGCTTTTTCAACGTACTTACTTACTTAAACAGGCCAACTGCATATAATATGGTTACAACATAGGACCAGAAACTTCTGGTCTCCCAACTTCCATATTGAAACAGAGAAGAATATAAACAATCCTCTTCCCCAAGAGTTTCAATTCATGCTCTGACATTGAGTTCTTGAGGCACTGATTGCCCTTCCATAAAACAATCAATCATCAAAGAGCCTAAGTTGACTGACTGAAGCTACTAGAATTAAGAGTGAGGTCAATCTCACCCTATGAACAGAATTCTGTTGGATATAAAGAAGGCCAGAGAAGCCATAAGTGAACATTAACACGGTGTGTTTAAGTTGGTCACATGGGGACATTTACATTTGTGTCTGGTTCTGCCACGTAGAGGACACACGGGGCTGAACTCAGGAACATACCCACTTGTCATTCTCTTAAGCAGAAGGATTGATGTCTAACTTTGAAGAAGTAAACATGGCCTCCCTGAGGAGAGAGAGGATGGCCCATGCCAGGATTAACCAAACAGTTGAACAGTTGTACCCTTCCCTACCCAACTTCAGCAGGCAGCTAAGGTCTCGGGTCTATCTATCAGACTCTGACAAGGCTGCCCTGAGACTTTGTCATCAGGTGGCCTGGCTTCCGATCACAGCTTTGTCACTACCCCTGTGACCTTAACAATCACAACAGCCTCTAATACCTCCATTTCCTCGTGTGTGAGAGGCGGTGGAGAGAGGAGTCACATTATCCCTTTGCATCTGTTCTTAAATTAAAGGCTCTTAGAACAGGTGACTTTAGACCTGCACCTACAGACATTGGTCTCCTAGGCTGCCCAAGCACCCTGATTGAATCAAGTGGCCTCCGAGGTCTTCTGGGTCTGTTACAGACTGTGGTGCCAGGAAAGTAGCTCATCACACCTAGTTCCTTGTTCTGAGAAATGTTCTATTTGCTCTATGACTCAGTTATCAGTACTTCTCACTTTACAAGGAGTGCAGAGCTCCATCCAGTACTTTCTGAGATGGCAATGGCTTATTAGGTCACTAACGATTGATTGGATTCTGAACTATGGGGTTAAAGAGGACAATTAAATTCTGGTTCTGGAATTATGGCTCAGCCATTGACAGCACTTGCTACCCTTTCACAGGACCAAATTCAGTGCCCGACCCATGCTGGGAAGTTTGCAACTGCCTGAAACTTAAGCTCTAGGGTATCTAACATCCTCTCTCTCTCTCTCTCTCTCTCTCTCTCTCTCTCTCTCTCTCTCTCTCTCTCTCTCTTTCTCATCCTGTTTTGTATTTTGAGTCAAATCTAATCAAAATCTTTCCTCCATTTTGACTTGTTGTCCTGGGAGAAAATATATTTTATTCCCCTAAATAAATAACAAGGATTTGTAATCAGAGAACATGTTGTTTTTATTCCAGAACCTAGGATAAAATGCCCTCTCTTTTTCTGAAATTCCTTTCCTTCCTGTTCAGAGAGAACTAAAGAGTTAATATAAAAAATAATTAAGCCAAATTCCTTTACAATCAGGAAAATGATAGCAGCAACTGAGTAGACTGCAAAGGAAACAAGAGGAAACAGGCTAGTCTGTGGAGCCATAGGAACACATGTATGTAGAAAGTCTGCCAATGACATCCCAAACACTCCATAATTTCCACCTATTATGTTCCTTAACCCAAGTAGCTATACGGCCATTAGAGGCTTGTTTAGGGGCCTATCGCGTCTTATTTCTGCAGTGACTAGCTTAATATTCATTGAGGCTTTTATGAAACAGAGAGGTTTCCATATGTCTCTAGAGCAAAACATTTGTGCGTGCCATCTGCTACTCAAGAGCAGTTTTGGAGAAAAAGAATGCAAATTGCTTAGTTCTTTAATTACTTTGGGGGTAGGCTACACTGTAGTTGGGACTCCGGAGAGAATGCTGTTGTTTCCTCAGTCACCAACCCCTAGATTGTTTGTTACAAAAGAAACAACATGAAAAGATATGGAGTCCTAGAATTATTTGTATCATGTGTGGGAACACATGTCATGTGTGGGCTATGTATGTATGAGTGCAGAGGCCAGGGTGGATGCTGGGTGTTTTCCTCATTTACTTTCTATTTTGTTTTTTGAGACAGGGTCTCCCATGTGGCTTGGAAATCATCTAAGCTAGCTGGGCAGTCAGTCCCAGGGATCTGATTTCTATTGTGCCTGGTGTATTACATGGATGCTGGGGACGGAACTTCTTTTTTAGTTTTTTTTATTTTAGTTTTTAATGCATGTATGCCTGCATGCCATAAGAGGTCACCAGGCCCTCTTATGACCCTCACAACAGATGGTTGTGAGCCACCATGTGGCATGTGGTTGCTGGGAATTGAACTCAAGACCTCTGGAAGAACAGCCAGTGTTCTTAACCTCTGACCCATCACTCTAGCACTGGGATTGAACTTTTATCCTCATTCTTAGGCAGCAAGCACTTTATCGGCTGAGCTATCTCCCAGGCCCTGTGTTTCTTTGTTTTTTGTTTGTTTTTTTTTTAATTGAGGTAAAGATCACGTGGAATGATGTGCAAGGCATTTTCAAGCTGGTGTAAAGAAGATGCTATCTGGGGGGTTGGAGAGATGCCTCAGAGATTGAAGTGCCCATGGTGCAAGCAGGAGGAAAGGGACCTTAGGTTGGAACCCAGCACTCATCTAAAAGCCGGGTGTGGGCAGCATGTGTCTGTCATGCAGCACGGGGGAAGAGAACTGAACTTAAGCATCAGGCTTTGTGGCAAGCATCTTTACCCACTGAGCCATCTCCCTGGTCCATCTTTCCTTCCTCTCATTATCTTCTTGAATTGTGGATAATTGTTTAGTAATACTGACATTAGTAGAAAGCTAGACAACATTAGAACATACATTTCCAGGGCTAGGGGTATAGCTCAGTGGTAGAGTGCTTGCCTAGCTCATGTGAAGCCCTGGTTCAATTCCTAGTACTGAGAAGAGTGATATGTTTACCGCAAGTTTTCTACTCATTGATCACTTCAGCCAGCAGTGTTTAGTGATGATGCTTAACTTGGATAGTCAGCGTGACAGGATCTAGAATCATGTAGGGGCCAACCTCTGAACCTTATCTGTAAGGGAGTTTCCAGACTGGATAAATTGTGGAGAATGCATCCTTACTTTGGGCAACACCACTTCATGGACTGGGGTTTCAGATTTAAAATGGGGGGGGGGGGGTGGTGGTAAAGTGAGCTGAGCACCAGCGTCCATCTCTCTCAGCTTCCTCACTGTGACCGGCTGCCTCCCACCCCTGCTACCATGCCTTCCCTGGCGTGAGAGACTGGACCCTCAGCGTGTGAACCAAAGGAAACCCTTCTTCAAGTTGCAGCGGTCAGGTGTTTATTTAGTCATTGTGACAAGAAAAGTATCTACGGCTTTAACCAAAAGCAGAAATTCCCGAGCGCAGAGCTCATCTTGGGGTTTCGATTCCTGCTGCCTTTTCTGTTTCCGTTGCAGTTGTCATAGTACAGGATGTTGGAAACTGACAAGTAGAAGTGGCCAGTTATGGCCACTGGCTGAGACTCCCGGCGGGTCACCTGTCCTCAGGGGACCACTGATGTCTCAGCTGGTCTTCTGCTTCAGATATGATCGCAGCAGTTGATTGCAGTGTTGCTCAATGTGCGTACCTAAGTCCTCGAGTGAATCAGCGGATGTTAGCCTGGGATAAGAGAAGGGTTTCATGGTCAAAACCTCTTGAGAAAAGGGGCTATGATAATGCTCTGGCAGACCAGACCCTCGGCGCCTTTGTTCCACTGAGGTTCGTGGAGACTGTCTACAGCGGGGTGTGGCACACTGCACCTTTTTCAGCATCTGGGATCTGGGTTCTACAGAATATAGGTTGAGAAACTGGTTTCATCTAAACCCTCCATTTGAGATACCAAGATACCAGATTGTGAAGTCCTAATGTCAAAGATAAGAATCATAGTGTTTACAGGAAACTGTCAGGAAGACAGGCCCGAGTCCTGACCGAAGACTTGAGGAACAGCCGCCCCTGCCTTCTGGTTTCTGCTGAGTCCCAGGGTGGTGCTACCTGCTGTAACCTCTATCACCAGCACACCCACGCAGAGGTCAGCCAAGGGGCTGAGGTCCCCAGCTACTAAACTAAAATATAGAAGCATATTTACCCTGAATTCCAACAGTGCAAAAAGACTTGACTCTTTTTTGCGTATGTAGGTGTGTTGTGAATGCACATGTGTTTGTTTGTGGTGTGCATGCGCATGCGTTTGCATGCATGTCAAAGCTAGAGGCTGACATCACCTAGCTTCCTGAATCGCCCTCCACCTTACATACCAAGGCAGGGTCTTCCACTTGACTGCAGAGCTCACCCGTAGGCTATACTATCAACCAGCTTGCCATAAAGATCCCATTTCCACTTTCTGGTCAGTGTGTTATAGACAGGCCACTACACCTACTTAACATTTATATGAGTGTTGGGGAGCCAAATTTCAGTCCTCACTATTAGAGAGGAGTCATCCCTCTACTTGGCTCTTCAATGAGCATTTTTTTATGCTATGCTTTTGAGAAAAAGACTAATGTCAATTTAATTAAGATATTTCTTCTTTTTTTCTCTTGCCTGTTACCCTGTCTTTTGGATGAAGGTATGTCAGAGGGTCCCATCATGCCCAGGTTCATTTCCTATATTGGCATTTAAAATGCTGTAAAATGCCTGGTGAAATATTATTAAACATGAATTATTTAAATATCTTGAGAAGGTGAATTAGATTCACATTGTATCTTTAATGATTAAGATGGGGCTTGACATATATTAGGCACGCAGAGATAAAAATTTTTATATTGAATAGAAATTACAGTCTTTTGTTTGGGTTTTATTAACAAATTTAAATCATGGTACTGATGCACAGCAATACTAATAGTATATGGACTGCCTTATCAAAAATATCTCCAAGACAGAGTCCCTGATCTGTTTGAGGTGGAGGACCATGAATTCTAGATAATGCCAGGCATTTGGATACTCTTTATTTCAGACACTTGTCCTATAATGCAGAGTTTCTAAATGTGTTGACCGAGGTTTCTGTCCCACCAGGTCCCGCAGTCATTAAGTCCCAAAGAAATACATAGAGGTCTACATTAATTATAAACTGATTGGTCTATTAGCTCAGGCTTTTTTTTTAACTCTTATATTAGCCCATAATTCTTGTCTGTGTTAGCCACATGGCTTAGTACCTTCTTTGGAGAGGCAGTCACATCTAGTCTCATCTTGCTTGCTCTGTTTGGCTTCCTCTCTGTCTGGGTGACAACTATAGACTCAACCTTTCCTCTTCCCAGAATTCTTGCTGCATCAGCTCTACTTCCTGCCTGGCTACTGGCCAATTGGCATTTATTTAAAATACAACTGACAGGGTACAGACCATTGTCCCACAGCATATATGCAGTAATACACAGGTTCATTTCTATATTTGACATTTTAACGCACAGATTTAGAATAGAAGTGAGTCTATAGATATCAGGTTCTATCTTCCAGTTACCACAGGATTCCTCTTTCAATCATTCTCCAAAGACAGCATACATAGTAATCCCAGAGAAATATGTGATCCTGG
The DNA here is from genome assembly GCF_037038515.1 of Microtus pennsylvanicus. Taxonomy (NCBI): domain Eukaryota; kingdom Metazoa; phylum Chordata; class Mammalia; order Rodentia; family Cricetidae; genus Microtus; species Microtus pennsylvanicus. Next base: position 53,569,830 of record NC_134581.1, on the reverse strand, counting down.
AGGGTCCTCTGGGTCATCAAAGAGGGATTAGGGCCTGAGGTTGAACTATTGTTGTGTTTTTATATTTTCTTTTTTGACGTTTAAAAAATTCTATTTTCTGTTTGTGTGTGGGTGCACCTGTGTGTGCATGTGCATCTGGAGGTCCTCAGGGGCTCCACATTTTGTTTGAGACAGGGGTTCTCATTGGCCTGGACCTTTGCCAAATAGGCTAGGATGACTGGCCAGTGAGCTCCAGGGATCTGCCTGTCTCTGACTCCCATCTCTCCATCTCTAGGATCACAAGTGTGCACTACTGTGTCCAGCATTTTATGTAGGTTCTACAGCTCAAACCTGGGACCTCACACTTGCAAGGCAAGGGCTTTGCGTGCTGAGCCGTCTTCCCAGCCTGTAGTTCTCTGTGTTCACTCGCTTATCAAAACTTGTTTCCAGAGATTTGATTTCAACAATTTAGTCACTTACTTACTTACGAGAGAAGGTCTCACTTAGTCCAGATTGGCCTCAACCTCCCTATGTAGCTGAGGATAGCCTTGAGCTCCTAATTGTCCTGTCTTCACCTTCCAAGTGCTAGGATTACAAGCATAAACTGGTTTATGTGGTGCTGGAGATTGAACAAACCCATGGCTTTGTGCATATTAGCCAAACACTCTATCAACTGATCGTGTCCCCAGCCCCTAAGTCTGAGTATCTTAGTATATATAGCGCCATCTCTTAGGCTCTGCAGGGGACTAAGTTCCTGGATCCCTTTCAGATGCCAAAGACTGTGGATGCTCAAGTCTCTCATATAAACAGAATTTTCATGTCAATGTTTCTTGTATACATTTAGTTATTTGTATATTACTTCTGAGGCCTACTGTCATGTAAGAGACAGGTAAATTTAGTTCTATTCTATTGTTAAAGAACAATGACAAGAAGAAAGTCTGTACATGTTCAGTATAGGTACAGTTTCTTTCCAAGTATTTTGTATGTCCTTAGTTGAATCTGCAGATGTGAAACCCCACAGACACAGCAAGACAACTATAAAGGTTCTAGTAATGATATTAATGTGTGGGTAGTTGGCAGATCACTTTGTCATCGGGTCCTACCGTCCTGCTCCTGTTCCAACAGGAGAAACTTGGAGGAGTATGCATTTACAATTCCCTGAGAACCACAGAAATATGACCTGGCTGTTTCCAAACAGTTCAAGGTCCACACTGATGCTCTGGGCTGCGCTGCTGCCGCAGCTGCCCTGCCAACCTCCTCTTCCCAGCTGACTTTCTTAAGCTGCTTGGAGTTAAGCACTCTGAAGGCCTCTTCCAGGCAAATAAAAATGAGAGAAGGAATGGGGCCAGGCTTCCTGGATTGAACCCCACTTCACTTCAGCAAATCCCTAAGCCTTTCTGTCTGCTTTGTCAGCTGTGAAATAAGCAGACCAATTCAGGCCTGCTCCAGAGGGCAATGAGTGGCAGGTTTAATTAGTGATGATTGGGATGGGCTTTGTAATGTAAAGTTGTCCATAAATGAAAAGGGGCATTAGCACTCTTTCACCCCAAGCCGGCTGCATTTGGAATGCATCCTGCTTATGGCTGCCACAGCTAAGCCTTCAAATCCTATTCGCAGAGCTGCATTTCCCAGATAGAAAGCAGGGCTTGGTAATGGAGAGGCACAAACATGAAACCAGTGCACGTCTCAGATGTCTGCTTGGCAGGCAGCACCAGCTAGTGGCAGGTGATAGGCTGTTTTCCACAACCAAAAAGAACAGTGTGCATCCCTTTATACCCCAGGCTATTCTAGAAAGATCCTGGAGATCTAAAGCATCAGATTTGGTGGAGAAAGTGATCCCCCAAAGATCTCTCGTGCAGTAGTCCCTACCTCCCTGGCTTGTTTTTCTGGCTGACAGCTCACACTGACAGTATTTTTTGTCAGGGACAATTGTGTATTGAGAACATGTATCAAGGATCGGGCCTTCTGGGACCCCGTCCTTTACAGCCTGTGTCTTACTTTCAGGGATCTCATTCACATAAGAAACACATAAGGACAGAGCTATCTGGTTTACAAGAAGTCATGCTGTTCCAGGTGAGTCACACTGGGAATTGCTCCTTCCTTTGAACACAATGGGAACTCTACCTCTCTCACATAAATTCATCTAACAATATGCATTTGCAATAAATTGTAACTTCCACGTGTTTTTTGGATTTTCTGGTTGGGATATTAAATATCTTCAGAGGCCCACGTGCTGTGGGTTGGACCCCAGCTGGAGATGCAACTGAGAGGTGAATGGATCCTGAGAGCACTAACTTCATCAATGGAGTCACCCACTGATGAGTTCATAGCTAAATGGGCTGATAGGAGGTGAGGCCTTGCTGGAGTAAGTGGGTCACTGAGGGTGGCAGTTTAATCAAGAAATGTCCCCATAGGATCGAGCACTTGAACATTTGGTCTGTGGGGAGGTTGAGGAGGTACATCACTGGAGGTGAGCTTAGAGAGTTCAAAACCTCCCTCTTCAGTCACAGTCCAGCTGGCCTTGGTGAGCTCCCAATAGATCAGCCCCACTGTCTCAGTGGGTGGGTGCACCCCTCGTGGTCCTGACTTCCTTGCTCATGTTCTCCCTCCTTCTGCTCCTCACTGGGGCCTTGGGAACTCAGTCCAGTGCTCCAGTGTGGGTCTCTGTCTCTTTCTCCATCCATCACCAGATGAAGGTTCTATGGTGATATACAAGATATTCGTCAGTATTGCTATAGGATCATGGGATAAAACCGAACTCTCTGAACATGGCGAACAATGAGGGCTGATGAGAAGCCAAGGACAATGGCACGGGGTTTTGATCCTACTTAATGTTCTGGCTTTGTGGGAGCCTAGCCAGTTTGGATGTTCACCTTCCTAGATATGGACGGAGGGGGGAGGACCTTGGACTTTCCACAGGGCAGGGAACCCTGACTGCTCTTTGGACTAGAGACGGAGGGGGAGAGGAGTCGGGGGAGGGGAAGAAGGATGGGAGGAGGAGGAGGGAAATGGGAGGCTGGGAGGAGGTGGAAACTCTTTTTTTTTCTTTTCTCAATAAAAAAATAAAATAAAATAAACCCCTCCCTCTTCTTCCAGTGCACTCTCTGCGCTTCCTGCTTGTGTGCAGAGGTGAACTCTCGGCTCCCTGCTCCTGCTGCCCTGCCTGACTGCCAAGATGGACTCTTATTCCTCTGGAACCACAAGCCAAATAAGCCCTTTCTTCCATAAGTTGCTTTTTGGTCACTGTGTTTTAGCTCAGCAGCAGAAGAGGAAATGATACGCTGGGCACACTTCAAAGGCTATAGCTTGTCCCCAGCCCTTTCGTGCCTCCTCTGCTTCTTGGCTGCTGTGAGGTGAGCAGCCTTCTCTGTCAGACTCTCCCACCATCCTGATGTTCTGTCTCCACATCAACAAAAACAATGAGCCAACTGGCCGCGGACCTATACCTATGAAATTAGGGGCCAAAATTAATCTTTCCTCCTCCAAAGATGTTTCTCCTAAGTATTTTGCCAGTGGCAAGAATCTGCATTAATACAGTGGGCATGGTTGCTCCTTCCCTTAACCTCTAGTATTTTTAGGATGGCAAGGCATATTCAGTGCTGTGTTCTAAATATGTTGACACAGCCTCTTCCTTCTTAGAGGATGACCTGGAGCTCCTTCGAAACCTCAAGAGGATCTTAATCATTTTTATACAATCTCCAACACTAGTGCCATACATTATTCAAAGGACACACACACATATATATAGATATAGATATATATTTAGAGAGAGAGAGAGAGAGAGAGAGAGAGAGAGAGAGAGAGAGAGAGGACTTACCCAGAGAAGAAGAAGAAAATGAGAGAAAAGCCTGATGTCAACTAAAAAGCTACATTCTGTTGGAGGATTTAAATATGATAGATATTACATTGGTTGAGATCAAGAGTCTTCAAGTTCAGCCAGACTTGGGTTTATTGGCTCTGCAAGTTGCCATTCATGAGACTTTGGAAATGGCATTTACCTATCTTTGTGCCTCAGTTTCCTCAGCTTTAAAATGGAAAGGAATAATATTGTCTACATCTTTGGGTTGTTGTAAAGATTTAATGAGCCCAGTTGGTTGAGTGCCTGCCTGTGCCAAATGCATGAAACCCTGGGTTTGATCCTCAGCATTAGATAAATCAGGTGTTGGGGTGTACACCTGTAATCCAAGCACTTGGGAGATGAAAACAGGAGGATCAGGAATTCAAAGTCATCTCAACCATATAGCAAGTTTAAGGTTAGCTTGGGCTGCATAAGACCTCATCTTGAAAGAAAGAAAGAAAGAAAGAAAGAAAGAAAGAAAGAAAGAAAGAAAGAAAGGAAATATATATTTGTATGTATATAATATATATAATGAGACAGTCCATGTGAAATACTTAGCATAGTATCTAGCATAAAACAGTTGCAAAGGAAATATCTCTTCCTCCTCTTCCTCTTTACCCCTTCATCATCATCATTAATTACAGATCATAGGAAAAGAGTCAAAGTTTCTCTCAGAGCCTAGAAGCAGACTCAACAACCTACCCACCCCTTAGTTCCTTTAATGCTATCTTACAAACCTGGAGCAGGAATCCATTTGGATCAGGACCTCCGAGTTTTCTGCTTCTTGCCCCTAATTTCAGACTTTATTATTTGGCTCCTCTAAGTATGATTAAATCAATTCTCATTTACACATAATAGCCCTGTGTTAAAATGCTCTTTGCAAATTAATTACTTGTGTATCATGTATAGTCATTTTCTTGGTTGTAAGTCATATTGTTGGGCACACATAGATCATGTCAACTGAGTTCTTGCTGTATCTGTCATTTAAAAAGTTTCTTCCCTCTATGTTTGATCTCCACATTGATTATTCTACATGAATGCAACATTTTTTGTAGACATTTATCACTGGTTAACTGAGGTTATAGAGGAAATGTTTTCTATAAGAAACTATAACAACCGAGAATTGGTGGCACAGGCAGAGGTAGATAGATCCATATGAGATTAAGGCCAGCCTAGTCTACATAAAGAGTTCTAAGCCAGCCAGAGCTGCAAAGTGAAGCACTGTCTCAAAATAAATAAATAAATAAATGCACAAAATAAACTACAGTCGATTAATGTTATGTGTTTCATGAAGAAGGCAGAGCAGCAAGGAGACAGCCTGAAGAGGACTTGGAGCACCAGCTTCTGTCCCCAGACAATGGCAAAGATGGTTAGGAAGGAGGGGTACCTTGTGGGGTTCCATTTGGTCTGTCTCCTTTCCCCAAGCCCCTCCACCGGGATGGTTGGGGCAGACACTCTAGACCCACACTGAGACAATGATTCTCTCTCTGGCACATTTGGAACTGGGACAGAGAATTCTGGTCAGTCACAGCTGGCCTCAGAAGTAGGACAGCATATGAAAGGGAGCAGGTGAGGCCTTATTCAGCACGTATACAGGGAAGCAGAGGAAAGTGGGCTACGAAGAGAAGAGACCAAAGAAGTATCAGAAAGAGGAGATGAGAAACTAGGTTGCCCTGAGAGGGAAAGGAGGTGGCAAGAGCACAGCGTCTCCATTCCCAGGGGCCCCTCAGGACTTTGTTCCTCCTCCCATGGGGCTTAGCCCTGGCACATGACCAGTCTCGGTTCTTTCAGCTCAGATCAGTGTGAGAGCTCTCTTTGACTTGAAACTCAACAAGCAGGGTTAAGCCAGTGGGCAGGCAAGGAGAGGGGCCAAGTCAGGGATCTGCTGCTTGATACCTACCCTGGTGTTTTCATCATGCTGGCCTCTCAGTGACAGTCACACAGGTGATTCCTACTGGTAGAATTAGAGGTAACAAATTCATGGCTATCCTGGTTATCTCTCTCCATCTAGCCATTTCCTGGTACATTCTCTTGTGAAGTAGGGAAGTGGGTGGTCTTACGAAGCTACATCCAGAGTTTCGTCTAGTCTGGAATCTTCCTACATGGTGATTTGTACCTCCAGCTGACACTAGTCATATATGTTTCAGAAACAAAAATCAACCAACAGGATAATTCAAATCCTCTTCAGCTTCTCCAAAAATTGATCAGGACCAAGGAAAGGGACTCTGGTTTGTAGGTATGGCCCTGTCTCAGATTCCAAGGCAAATCCTGTGTCTAGCTAAAGGCGCTGGGGACCTTATTACAGGAGTTCAGGGGACATGGGCTACCCCGTATATTGTCCTGCTCTGATAAAAATGTGGGTTTTGACTTCTGGGCTTCTGCTTTCATGATGAGAGTGAGTCTCGGTTCCAATTCCCTGTCATAGAGCCTGTGTCTTTGATGACTAGGCCTTCATCCCCTGTCTGTACAACCCAACCAGGGTCCTGCACCCTTCAGAATCAGTACTCAGGGCTGGTGGGATGCCTTATTGGTTAAGAGCACTTGCTGCTCTTGCAGAAGACCAGAGTTTGGCTTCCCAGCACCTATGTCAGGTGGCTTGTAATCACAGTAATTCCCGTTCCAGGGGATCTGGCGCCCTCTTCTAGACTTCGGTATTTCAATATCAGCAGAGTGGGAATATTTATACAAGAGAAATTAGCAAAACTTTGGATCAGCACACATATACCTTGCATGCCACAAACTTATTTACTAAATGCTATTGCTTGAAACCATGCAAAGACAGCGTAGCTCACCTCATTCATAACAAGAGGCCTCTACTAGATGTTTTGAACCAGATATCTCCATAATTTGACACATTTATGCCCCATGCTTCATGTAGAGACATTTTTGTGTATGATAAATTTGGAATTTAAGTACTTTTAATTTAGTTAACTAGTTTCAGGTGAATGGAATGTTTAGGAAAAATATTGGGAGCAAATTAGACTCACGGTCAATCTCTTCTACACCATAAAACTTTCTTTAGGAAAACTCATGGTAGCCATTGGCTGTTTCTTAAGAAAATCATTTATATAGCTATGTGAAGAGTCATTGTCACAGACCAGGAAGAATGCCTGAGCCAGAAGACCAGCTGGGCCAGGAAGGCTCCTGAAAACAAAGATGACCGACCTCCCTCCTGGCCAGCAAATGTAGGACAAGAAGCTCCTTGCGCCACCTACTGGAATTTAAAAGAACAATCTCTTTTCTTTTGATTAAAGGTACTGGATTTCTGTGTGTTCTCTGTACATGTGGAAAATATTTATGACACTCCTTAAGGTCAAGCTAAAGAAAAGAAGTTGCACTTTTCATCCTTATGAGGTAGCTCATCAACAGTATAAGATATAGAGACTTAAATCATTTCTTCTTCTTCTTCTTCTTCTTCTTCTTCTTCTTCTTCTTCTTCTTCTTCTTCTTCTTCTTCTTCTTCTTCTTCTTCTTCTTCTTCTTCTTCTTCTTCGGTATTGGCATTGAACTTCTTGCACACCAGAGAAGGACTATGTCACAAAGTATATACTTAGTCCTGAAAAAGAAAGAAAATCTTGTTATACAATAGGATCTTTGGTCACTCAGGCTGGCTTTGAATTCACTCTGTAGCCAAGTTAGGTCTTAGTCTTCCAAATAGCTGAGAGTATATACTAAGAGCCTATGTCACTGGGAGGTCCAGTTCAAACTTATTTTTAAACTTATTCTTATTTATTATTAGTAATATTAGTGTGCACACTCATACACACATGCGCGCGCACACACACACACTCATATACCATGGCATGTAGGTGGAGATCGGAGGACAACTTTGTGGAGTTTTTCTCTCCTTCCACCTTTATGTACATTCCAGACATTAAACTCAGTTTGTTAAGCTTTTGTCACAAGTACTTTCACCTGCTGAGCCACCTTACCAGTTCCCCAAATGATTTCTTAAAACTGTCAACAAGGGCTGGAGAGGTGGCTCAGAGGTTAAGAGCACTGCCTGCTCTTCCAGAGGTCCTGAGTTCAATTCCCAGCAACCACATAACATCTCATAACCATTTGCAATGAGATCTGGTGCCCTCTTCTGCCATGGAGGTGTACATGCAGGAGGAATATTGTATACATAATAAATAAATCTTTAAAATCAATTGTCAACAAGCATGCTGGATGGTGGTGGCCCATGCCTTTCATCCCAGCACTCAGGAGGCATAGACAATCGGATCTCTGTGAATAAGAAGTCAGCTTAGTCTCCATAGTGAGTTCTAGGATGGCCAGGGTTATGCAGAGAGATCCCCCCCCCCCCCAATGCTAACAAGCACAGTAGATTGTAGTTGGCATTTACTCAGTGTCTTAGTTAGGATCTCTATTGCTGTGAAGGCACGCCATAACCACAGCACCTCTTATAAAGGAAAACATTTGACTGAGGTGGCAACTTGCAGTTTCAGAAGTTCAGTCCATTGTCATCACAACAGGGAGCATGGCAGCATGCAGGCAGACATGGTGCTGGAGGAGTAGCTGAGAGTCCTACAGCTTGCAGGCAATGGGACGTTGACTGAGACACTGGGTGGTACCCTAAGCATAGGAAACCTCAAAGCCCACCCCCACAGTGATGCATTTCATCCAGCAAGGCCACACCCACTCTAACAAACTCATACTTCCTAATAGTGTCACTCCCTTTGAGATTGCGGAGGCCAGTTACATTCAAACTACCACACGGAGCACTTAGACTATGCGCTGTTCCATTTTATGAAACACTTTATGAAATTATTTCCATCTTAGGGGACTGAGATGATAGTGGGTAAAGTTCTTGTCACTGAAGCACAAGGACCTGGATTTGTGTAGGGCCATATTATACAGGCCCATAGGTAATCCTCCTCTCATTTAAATAGGAGACTATAGTCTTTGGGAGCATAATTATTCATAAAACATTATAATTTCTCCTGACAGAAAATTTTGACTCCAAGATGCAAAGCCCAAAGGTATATCTCTCCCTTAATCGCTTTTCTTCACAGAGGTCAACATCAGTGACCTCCTCCCCAGGTGCCTAAGACAGGAGCTTGCTTAAAAGACGCTTGTGTTTCTGAAGATGAGTAAATTTGGGTAAAGGAAAAAGTCTTTGCCTAAGACAGACGTAATCATCTGTCCTGCTGCAAAAGCACAGGTTTTATTAAAACTAATAAGAAAGAGTGAATTGTAGGGCCATATTATACAGATCCACATTTCTACTTTGTGTGGCGGCCAGAATTTCCGGCCAGTTTGCACCTGCCACATAGGAGGTGGTCGCCTGGCCTTTTGAGACAAACTGACACCATCTTAAACCAAGGGTCAGGGTCTGCTAATGTCGCTCTGCTCCTTCTTTGTAATTCTGGGAGATTTCCTGAAGAGAGATGTTAATCCAGTCTATGTGACAGCGCAGGCATAGACAGGAAGACGTGACAGAACGGGCATAGAAAGGTGTGGATGTGACCAAAGTCATTCTCCTGGCTACCTAGGAAATAAAATGCTAATGAATTTCCCCCTCAGTTTATGGTTTGGCATAAAAGCTGTTTGGAGAATAAACGTGGGTAAATTTTCAGCATGGAAATTCGGGATTTCATGAGGGATCACTAAAAACGCCCTCCCAATAAAATGATATGAGTTGTGTCTTTATTCCCACATCTCCCCGCTGGTCAGAGAAATAATTTATGGTCCAACCTCAGCAGATTTGATCCCCAGCAACAACATAAAAAGCCAGGCATGGTGTGCAGGCTTACAACCCAAGCACAGGGGAGACAGGAGGCTCCCTGGAGTCCTGGAGCCAGGCGGCCCGACTAATCCACTGTCTCAAAAAAGTGGGTGGACGGTTCCTGAGGAACTCATACATAGGTTGACCTCTGGCTTGTACATACATGCACACATATGTGCACCCACACACATATGTATACCTGTACACACACACAAAGCTATTTTCATTTCATAGTTAAGAAAGCAGCTTGAGGAATAAGGGTCTTTCAATTAAGTTTCTGTGCTCCTGGGAGAGAGGTTTTATATTGTCTGCTGCTCTGTATATTGCAGGCATTCCAATAATAGTTGAGTAAGATTGGAGGAGAGGATGTAGGGAAAACTGGGGTCAGGATATAAAATAAATGAATAAATTTAATTAATAAAAAATTAATTGAGTGGTTTTTCACTGTAAATAATGGACATACCATTCTTCTTACTACTTTGAGCCCCTTAACCACAGTCTTTTATCAGCTTTTAGCTAAGGGAAAGAGTGAAAGAATTCCATTTATTTTGCTTGTGTACCTTCCCAAGAGAAGAGACCACGTTTACTGTAATATCTCATTCATTCCAAAATGAGTATGGATTACTCTCTTGGTTCTAGAAATGAGATTAATTGAAGCCTACCTGGAATTCAGTAGCCTTTGTTTTTTTTGGGGGGGAGGGGGCTTGTTTTCCTTCAGGGAGGAGTAATGACAGGCAATCACAAGGAAAGATCCAGAAAAGTTGTAGCTACAAGGTCTCTAGATGAATCACCTGGCCAATCCACAAAGAACAGACTTGCACACCTCACCGCTGGGGAGTTTAGTCCTAGGTGTCTGAGAAGAGGAAAATCCTGGCCTCTGAGAAGCATGTGGATTTTTTTTTTTTTGGTTGGTTGGTTGGTTGGTTTGGGTTTTTGTGGGGGGGGGGTGTTAAAGGGTTTTGTTTGTTTGTTTGTTTTTGTTTGCTTTCAAGACAGGGATTCTCTGTGTAGCCCTGGCTATCTTGGAACTCACTCTGTAGACCAGGCTGGCCTCAAACTTAGAGATTTGCCTGCCTCTATCTCTGGAGTGCTGAGATTAAGAGAGTTCTGGGATTAAAAATCTGTGACACCACCCAGCTGCAAGTGGACTTTTAAGAGAGAAAATCCAGATGTGGGGAACATTTTGCTACTCAGTACAGATGCACAGAAACGAAAGCGTGCACGGGACGGCAGTAGTTGCTAAGAAGTGAATAATGTAGTCAATAAGAGTTCTCAGAAAGCTTGAGTTTCATCCTCACAGCCTCATCACAATGTCTGGTCGCGGCAAGGGCTGGAAAGGCCTGGGCAAAGGCGGGGCCAAGCGCCACCGCAAGGTCCTGCGCGACAACATCCAGGGCATCACCAAGCCCGCCATCCGCCGCCTGGCCCGGCATGGAGGAGTCAAGCGCATCTCTGGCCTCCATCTACAAGGAGACCCGCGGGGTGCTGAAGGTGTTCCTGGAGAACGTGATCCGCGACGCGGTCACCTACACAGAGCACGCCAAGCGCAAGACCGTCACCGCCATGGACGTGGTCTACGCGCTCAAGCGCCAGGGCTGCACCCTCTACGGCTTCGGCGGCGGAACTGTTGTAGGTTCGCTTCCAATAAAGGCCCTTTTCAGGGCCACCAAAAAAAAAAAGAAGAAAATTTATTTATTTTTTTTTTTAAAAAAAAAAAAGAGTTCACAGAAGGGAGAGGTTCCATTCACACTCACATATGCTGACCTCAAGGTCTGCATCATCTTTTCTTGGGCTGCAGTATCACCATAAGCTTTGAAAGAGTACCTCGGTATAACTCAAAAGAAGTAATTCAATTTCTTCTCTGGTGGCTTGGGGTGATAGTGAAACGGTTTGCAGGCAGCAATAGCGGGAGAGATGAGGAAAAGACCAGAGACCTGACCCCAAAGGCTGGCAGGATAGATTCTGGGAGACCTCATCTGGCTACCAAGGTTAGAGTTGTTTGTTTAATAAGACTGGGTCTCACTTTGTAGCCTGGGCTAACCTGGAACCCTCTCAGTAATTCTGCTACTGCTTCCCAAGTGCTGGAATCACAGTCATACCCCACCAAACCTGGCTGATTTACTTTTATATAAAGGAAATAAAAAGGACTGCTCGCTGTTTGGCAAGTCCAACATCAAAGCACTAATCTCCCATGAGGGCCTGCTTGCTGTGTTATTGTCGTGCCCCACCACCACTGCCCAGTGTGTGTGTGCGTGTGCATATGCGTGTATGCATGCATGTGTGCACAGTGGTAGACTGTAGTTCTTTCTGGACTTTGCTTTATGGAAGTCCTCAGATAGGTGTTTAAAAGCAGTCACGTGGGTCGTCCCCAGAGCCCTCTAAACTAATTGGCCCATGACGCTGCTTTGATGTTTCTAATGTTCAGTTAATGAGTATCCCATGGTAAAGGAGGGCATGACTCACTGGCATGAGAAACAGATGCCCCTTGCAGGGGAAGATGGATGGTGCCTTGCTTCAATCAGGAGAAATTTTCTTGACCCTGGAATAACAAGAATCAGACATTCACACTAGAGAAGTACAAAGACTCCAGAAGGTGTCAGTGTGGGGCTGGTGGTGTAAATCATAGAGCATGTACTTAGCATGTTTAGGGTCCGCGTTACACCCTGGCACCACACAGGGAGCAAAGAATGCAGCAAGTCTAGATCAGTGCTTCTTAGAAGGAGGTGTTTACACACTTCATGGAAAATGATAAAATTCAGATTCTGACTCTGAAGATCTCAGAAACTGCCATAGACTATTCCCAAAAGCTTACTAAGTGTTGGGATGCTGCCGGTCTACAGAGTAAGGCCTACATGGCTAAGATGTATCACTGTGTTCACATCCTCCATATACATCTCAAAAATGGAAGAAGAGGAGCCTCAAGCCTGTCAAACCCTGGGGTTCCAGGGGCAGGGGTGACATTGTTAGCTGACTAGATTAAGGCTGGGCAAGGGCTGAGGAAATGCAGCTTTCGGTCTGTGGGGGCATTTCCACAGAGAACTGCCATGTGGGAGACTGACTGGGTGTGGGGTGTGGGTTCTGCCCTTAATGGTACCTTCCAACAGGGCCCAGCTTGTATAAAATAGAGAAGCCAGATGAAGACTGTGGCTATAAGCCACTTTCCTTCTGAGTAGCACGTCCATGCTGCCGTCATCATCTGACAGACTCGAAATTCTTCAGCCTTTAAAGTTAGACTTAATACCTGGTACTCTCCAGGGAACTTCCAGACTTTCAGTTTCCAGATTGGGGCTGCTGAGGCATCCAGCTTCCTGAACTGGGAAGCCACTGGGTTCTCTGCTTCCCTAGCATGCAGTTGGTCATTGCTGAACTGCACCAACTACATCATCTCCCGCCTCTCTCCCCTCCTGTCCCTTCCCTTCCTTTTCCTTTTCCTCTTTTCTTCTCCTCCTCCTTCCCATACCTCTCTCTCAGCTCTATCCTCTTAGATAACCCTAATTCTTTTGGGGGGGGGGTCAAAACAGGGTTTCTCTGTGTAGCCCTGCTGCCCTGGAACTCTCCCTGTAGGCCAGGCTGGTCTTGAACTTAAAAATACGCACCTGTCTCTGCCTCCTGACTGCTAGAATTAAAGGTGTGTGTCACCACTTCCTGGCAGAGAACTCAAATTCTTTCTCTCACTTCACAATCTGAAATCAAAAACACTTTTTTACTTTAATTATTTATCCTGTGTGCCAACACTGCTCGCACATTCATTGAGGTCAGAGGACAGCTTGTGGGAGGCAGGTCTCTCAATCCACTGCATGAGTTCACTAGATCGAGCTCAGCTTGGTGACAAGCACCTATACCCACTAAGCCATTCAGAGGTCCACAGTTTAAATCCTGATATAACCAAAACTTTTGTAGACAGATCTTTTCTTCCCACCCACCAGTTTCCAAATAACCAACACGGAGACTTAATATGAATTACAAATGTTTAACCGATACCTCAGGCTTGTTACTATCTAATCTAACTCTTAATATTTAAATTATCCTATATTTCTTATCTACCCTCTGGCTCATGGCTTGTTACCTCATTTTCTACATGCCTAGCTTCTTCTGTGTCTGCTGGCATCTCCTCTGACTGTACCCTTCTTCATCCCAGCATCCTAGTTTGGTTGTCCTGCCTATACTTCCTGCCTGGCTACCAGCCTGTAAGCTTTTTATTAAACCAATTCGAGTGACAAATCTTTACAGAGTACAAAATGATTATTCCACAGCAAACTTTATTTATTAGAATGTTCCCTGTAAAATTGTGAAAATTAGGGGTGGGAAAAGTCAAGATTGGTTCCCAGGTCTTCATTGCTGTATTATTTCTGTAAGATATCAACCATAAATACAGTGGTTTAAAACAATATGAATGTATGAGCATAAAATTCTGTATTTTAAAAGTTTAACCCAGATCACACCAGGCTAAAACTGAGAAGTTGGGAAAGCTGTTTTGCTTCCTTGGTTTGCTGTATGGGAAGGCCTCCTGTAGGTGAACTTTTCTTTCCCACCCACCAAATAGCCAACAGAGACACTTAATATTAATTATAAATGCTCGGCAAATAGCTCAGGCTTATTACTAACTAGCTCTTACAACTTAAATTAATCCATTTCTGTTGATCTATGTATTGCCAGGGGGTTTTACCTGTCCTCCAGCACGTCTTGCTCCCTCTGCATCTCCTGGCAATTCTTCTAACTCTGCCCTTCTTTTTCCCAGCATTCTCCTAGTCTGGCTCTCCTGGCCAGTCAGCTCTTTACTAACCAATGAGAGTAATACATAGTTACAGTAGAGATTGTTCCACAGCACCTTCCATCTTCAAAGTCAGTAGCAATATCTTGTGTGGTGTTGGCACACACCTGTCATCCCATATTCTGGAAGCTAAGGCAATAGGATCAGGAGTTTGAGGCTATTTGAGGCTATGGAGCAAGACCCTATCTCCAAAAATCAAAACAACCAGTGCCAATCACTACCGCCACAAATCCATTGTATTAATTACTTTTCTATTGTTGTAATAAAACATCACGACCAAGGCAACTTATAGGAGTGTGTTAGTTTGAATGTAACCAGCCCCCATTATCTCATAAGGAGTGGCACTATTTGGAAGTGTGGCTTTGTTGGAGTAGGTATGGCCTTGTTGGAGGAAGTGTGTCACTGTGGGGGTGGGCTTTGAGGCCTCATATATGCTCAAGCACACCCAGTGTTTCAGACCACTTCCTGTTGCCTGCTGGTCAAGTTGTAGGAATCTCAGCACCTTCTCTAGCACCATGTCTGCCTGAACACCACCAAGTCACACCATGATGATAATGGACTAAACCTCCTGAAAATGTAAAGCACCCCAGTTAAATGTTTTTCCTTCATAAGAGTTGCTGTGGTCATGGTGACTCTTCACAGCAATAGCAATCCTAACTAAGACAAGAAGGAAAGGTTTATTTGGGTATGGTTCCAGAACAATTAGAGACCATCACCATCATGGTATTGATGTGTGGCACCAGGCAGGCAAGCAACTGGAGCAGGAAGCTAAGAGTCACATCTTTAAGGGCAAGCAGGAGACAGAGAGCAAACTAGAAATGGTGCAAGTCTTTTAACACCTCAAAGCTGGTTTTCAACGGCATACTTTCTGCAGTGAGGTCACACTTCCTAACCTACTCAAATAATACCACCAACTTGGGATCAAGTGCTCAAATGCCAGACACTGTAAAGGACATCTCATTTAAACCACAGCCACCAACCTTAACTACACTTGTCTGGCAATTACAGGTCATGGGGATTATGACACTGAAACTTTTAGGGCCATTATTTTTCCTGTACACCTATAATAATGTACATATTATCTGTGTGACAATATTTAATATTGATTTGTATTTTATTTGTCATTATTATTTTTGGTGTTCTAGAGAGGGCCTCATGTAGCTGAGGATGATGAACTTCTGATCCTCACTAAATGCTAGATTATAAGCATGCCCCATCACTCCTAGTTTTTTCCAGTGTTGGAAATAAAACCCAGGGATTCTTATAGACTAGGCAAGCACTCTCCTAAGGTAGCCCCTCATGAGGCTATTCTAATTTTCTTCTGTTTTATGCAAATTGAGTTTTATACGTGTATCTTCTTTTTCAAAAAATATAAAAGGTGATAAGATATCGGTAGGGGGGCTGGAGAGATGGCTCAGTTGTTAAGAGCACTGCCTGCTCTTCCAAAGGTCCTGAGTTCAATTCCCAGCAACCACATGGTGGCTCACAACCATCTGTAATGGGATCTGGTGCCCTCTTCTGGCCTGCAGGCATACATGCAGACAGAATACATACTGTATACATAATAAATAAATAAAATCTTTAAAAACGAAAAAAAAAGAAATAGAAAATCATTTAAAAAAGAGAGATATTGGTAGGGCAGTCTTAGGATGAAGCTTATAATCTGTGTGTGTGTGTGTGTGTGTGTGTGTGTGTGTGTGTGTGTGTAAGCCAGATATCAACCTCAAGTTTCTTTCTCTCAAGTTTCTTTCTCAGGTGCCATCTATTGTGTTTTGTGGAGACAAGTCCTCTTAGTGGGTTGGAACTCCTAAGGCTAGACTGACTGGTCATTGAGCCCCATGGACCCGCCACCTCTGTGCCAGGATCCAGGCCCTCTTCTTATGAGGCAAGTCCTTTACAGACTGTCATCTCCTCAGCTCTCTGGCGGGTTTCTTTGTTTTGCATCACACAGGTTCACGATATCAAATTTGTCTTCCTCACCATTGTTATGATTTATGGCAGCATGACCCTGGCTGTTTCCCCTGCTGATGTGCGGGACCACAGCGTGTGGGAGACAGACAGATACACCATGTAGAGAAAGTTTGGGTATAGAGTTTATTTAGTGGGTATTGGGAAGGGTATAAGGGTAAGGGGGTCATGGAGGGAAAAGAGAAAGGGAAAGAGAAATGGACAGAGAAAGAGAGGAAAGAGGAGGGGGAAAGAGAGAAGAGGCTGCTTCTTCAGAAGAAGGATGGAAAGGGAAAGAGAAGGAGAGGAGACATGAGATCAGCTTGCTTAGTTGGGAAGTGGGAGACTGGGAGTGGATGGGGCTTGTCTCTTAAAGGGGCAGCTAACCAGATGATAGCCCAGGCCAGGAGAATTATAACAACCATGGACTCTAGGAAATAAGCATAATCTCCAGAGGGCACAGTCTCTTAGTGCACCAAACACAGCAGCAAATGGGTTTCCTTTAAAAACTATTTCAGAGCAGAGCAAAGCTGAGATCAAGCCTACCCTGTGCAAAACTTCAAGGTTCATTCCTTAGAAGGAGCATGCACAAGGCTATGAGCCTGTTGCGTAATCCGTCAGTGGAATCTTAACAGTTAATAATAATTCATCTGTTTCGTGGTGTAGGTGCTCATGCATGCAAGACAAGCATTCTATTAACTGAGCTACATCCCCAACCTCAGTATCATATTTTTAAATTTAATTTTGTGTGACTCTGTGTGTGTACGTGCGCATACATGCGCGCGTACACACACACATATACATGCAGTGCCATCAGAGACCAGAAAAGAACCGCGTATTCCCCTGGAATTGGAATTTGAGGCAGTTGCGAGTCGAATCAAAAAAAAAAAAAAAGAACAGAGAATATTGTTGTTTCCTGTGCCTGACCCCATGTACACCTCCTGCCCCGCATAATGAACAGAGGGAGGCCAGGCTGGGAGCCGCCTCAGGTCTGGGTTCCCTCTAATGACTAACGTCCACGACCCAATAGCCTTGTGGCCTCGTGGCCTCCCCAGCCTGGCCCGCGTCCAGGGCGGTGCTTAACGCAGGAGCCCTTTAGACCCTCAATAGACCTGGACCCCCATTCGGGGCCGGAGCCGCACCACCGAGACGGGAGCCTAGAGAGGCCGCCCCGCCCGCATTCCCCTCCACTCCGCCCCGCCGCCTCTATCCCCGGAAGTTGTAGCTGAGCACTCGCCAGCAAGCACATTACCTCGGAGATCTGGAGCGTCGGTGCTGGCCGAGCCGTCACCATGCCTGTAAGTGTTTGACTTTGGGTTCGGGCTTACTTTCTTTCGGGCTTTCTGTCCATCTGGCGCCTTAGCAGGCGGCTCAGCCCGCGGCGTCTCCTGGCCATCCACGCGGCTGGCGGTGCGGGCTGGGGCGCGGCGGGCTTGTCCCGACTTGCCCGGGCGGCGTGGCGTGGCGTGGCGTGGCTGGCCCTGCTTAGCCGGAGCGCGAGCGAGCGGGCCGCGGATGGGGAGTCGCTTCCAGCCAAAGGCGGGGGGTGGGGGGGCATCTCTTCTGCTCGCTAACGGCCCTCGAAGCTCTGACAACGGTCGTTCCACCCCGGGCGGCCACGAGGCAGCCCGGTGCTGGCGATCGGGTGTAGAGCCCCGGGGCTGAGGTCATCCTGGCCTTGCTCTGATCGGCTGCGCTGCTTCCTCCCCGGGGCCTGAGCCAGAGTCTTGTTCTTACTTAGCTTTGCTGGCTTTCCAACCGAACGAAGAAGGGGTTCTCTATCATAAGCGCCTCCACCGCCGTAAAGTCCTAAGACAAGGACTCAGCGAACGCAAAGTATGGGTGGAAGTGGTCCCTCTGCGGAGGATGCCTGTTGCTCTTGCTTTGCGTTCGTCCTGTGGTTAAATCCTCCCCCAGTGTGCTTTGACTCCAGCAATAACAATATGCTTCTTTACTCAGCTGGCTAGAGACCTTTTACACCCTTCCTTGGAAGACGAAAAGAAGAAACATAAGAAGAAACGGCTGGTTCAGAGCCCAAATTCTTACTTCATGGATGTGAAATGCCCAGGTAAATTTTCAAATTTTCTTGTCTGGAAGGAAGCTTCTGAGGATCTACAGTTGAATAGAATCGAGATCACGGAATTGTCACAGGGACATTTTAAATAAACATAATCAAGGTTTAGTAGGAACATATGGGAGCCCGGTGAAGCCAGGTTAGATTCAAGTCTTCCAGCTGTTCATTAAGGTGATGGATTTTCTTTTTTCACTGTACAGTGAAAGTATGTTGATTCTCCAGTCTCGAATTGTGCTGTCTGAGGTTTCCATTATCCATCCATATGTGGCTGTTTAGTACTTAGAACGTGACAATGAAACTGGAGACAGTCTCTATGTGTAAAACACCAACCTGAAAAAGATGACGCAAAGTCTGTTGCATTCTGAAATGTTAATGTTTCAGAAATACTAAGTTTAATAAAAGTTCACCTTAAAAAAAACTTAAGTGACTTCAAAAATACTTTGTTCCATGTGTGACCTGCTGTCATAGCAGGGACCAGGGTTCACAGGAAATGTGTAAAAGCATCTCATTGTATAAGCAGCATGTATTTACGTGATGAGACAGAACTCTGTTTTCATCTGCTTTGCAAACTTTTAATGTATTGTTCCCTTTTGTTTGTTTTTAGGCTGCTACAAGATTACTACAGTTTTCAGCCATGCTCAGACAGTGGTTCTTTGTGTAGGTTGTTCAACAGTGCTGTGCCAGCCCACAGGAGGAAAAGCCAGGCTCACAGAAGGTATAGCCTTTGGCATTTTCTAACCTAGTAATAAAATTTAGAAGGTTTATTGTGGGCTCTTTAAAGAGTCCTCAGTTCAGATAGGTAAGCTGCTTGTGCCTTTGATACTACAGTTGTTTTTCTAACTTTAGAATATTTAGTCTTACATTCTTATTCTCCTTGTGTAATTAACTTGGAATAAATTAAAAAAATTAATAAATTAAAAAGTCAGAATGAGATTTTAAAACATTTTATTTCTCATACAGTTGGTGCATAAAAGAGTTTTTTTTTTGTTTTTGCCATTGCCAAGTAAGGAACAAATATCTCAGATGTATCAATTAAACTGTCCCTTTTTTATTTTTATGGACATCTATTTAATACTAAATTTAAAAATCTAATTTACTTTTTAACTTCACTTTAATACAATAAATAAAAATAATTGTGTATATATTTTTTCATAATAATATATTCAGGTTTATAATTCCTTGAATTTTGCTTGTGATATTTTGGGAAACTGTGAATTCCATATTTTCACTGGAAGAGTTACAAATGCCCTAGCAGTAAATCCAAGATCTATTTGGTGTGACTGTGTGAGTTCAGAGTCCAAAGTAAGGTGTGTAAGAATGGGATGAGGTGGCGCACGCCTTTAATCCTAGCAATTAAGAGGCAGAGGCAGGCGGCCTTCATGAGTTCAGCCTGATCCAGGGCAGTTCCAGGGCAACCGGGACTAAGTAGAGATAATCCTGCCTCAAAAAATCGAAACAAACAAACACATTGCCTACTGTTATTATAAGCACTTTCAGGTTGCTGAAACTTATTTCATGCCATGATCATGGGAGTTTGTATGCGTATGCTAACAGATGAAGTCAAAGTGCATCTGGCAAATTTGTGACCTGGGAGAAGAACTCTAACCAGAGCTAACTTTGTGGGAGAGTGTTTGAGTAGAGGAAAGGACTGAGGAGAAAGATAAGAGATCTTCAAAACAGTGTGAACTGTTGGGGTGGGGTTTATGGTCTCAGATAGAGTCCATGACATAATTTGAATAACTTGTACAACATTTATTATAGCAAAATTATATATTGATTTATATTAATAATACTCAGAAACTTCAGTTTTCTGCCTAAAATCTAATGTTCCTTTCTTTAATCTGATTCCTAAAGCTTTTTTTTTTTAACTTAAAAAGCACTTTTTACTACTAAAATCACACCAAAGATAGAGTAAGATGTTTAATACACTTTCTTGATTCCTTTGCAGGCTGTTCATTTAGAAGAAAGCAACACTAAACATCTATACAAGTTCCTGAGTTTGCGTTTTTCACAGAAAGCCTTATCAAGTTTAGTGACTCTACCAAGACAATGTAACTGTGTTTGATTTTATAAAGTATACAGCAGTGATCTCCTATTTTGGTGTCAGTTTTTCAATAAAGTTTTAATTATAGACAAGTTCACCCCCTGCTTTTTTCTTTTATTGTACATGCGAGTATGCTATACATTTCAGTTGTACTGTGTGTGTTGATCTTGGTTTAAACATTTTAAATAGTATTTTGACTAGTTTGTGTCCCGTTTCGAACCTAAATATTTGACTTTCAGACCATTCTAAATTGCATCGAGTGCTGTTAAATATATCTTTTTAGGATATTAATAGCTCCATTTTCACACGTGTAGGCAAAGCGTTCTGTCAAGCCATGGTATTGCTGTTATTCCAGGCTTTGACATTTATTTCAAAGGTATTGTCAGAATAGGAAATTCTCCCAATTTCTTTTCCATTTGGCTCTGTACCAAAACCTCACCTTAGAAAGCAAAGAATTGGGGCTGGGGCTGTAGCTCAGTGGTAGAGCACTTGCCCAGGACACACGAGGCCCTCGTTGAATCCCCAGTACTTCTAGAAAGGGGAAAAATAGCCCTGTAGATTTAGTTTAGAAACCTACCTTTTAAATAATTGCTTAGGAATGTAGTTCTTGTGTGCTAATTGGTCTGTAGCAACAGAAATTGGAGCTGCCACTACTGCCCAGACCCAGCGCTCAGCAGACCCTCAGCCCTGTCCATCCATGTTCTGTTTTCATGGCTCTCACCTCATGTTGTATGCTTAGAACAATCAGTGTGTAGGAGGATGGCTGTAGTTTCTCTGTAGTTTTGGAGCCTGTCCTGGAACTAGGTCTTAAAGACCAGGCTGGCCTCGAACTCGGAGATCTGCCTGCCTCTGCCTCCCGAGTGCTGGGATTAAAGGCGTGTGCCACCACCGCCCGGCTCATTTTGTATTTTGAGCAATACATTGTTCTTGGTTTGCAGTCAAATTTTCTAATGAAAATCTGTAATTATTTTGTATCTGTATTATTTCAGGCCCTTGCACATGTTAGGCATGTTACGTCTATCACTGGGCTGTATTTCCAGGCCCAGTTTATATTTTGGTGTGACTTGGTTTACTAAACTGTTAAAGTTGTATCCCACAAAATGTGATTTTGGAGGACTGGCCAGTTTTTAGAATATTTTTTTAGCATGAGTATTATAAAGTTGTACTTTCCTCCAAATATCCCCATTTCTTGGCCAATCAAAGCACGGTTGTGTTGACTACTTGCTGTAAAACAAGCCACCCCCAAGTTTAATGGCTTAAGTGATGATCTGTTTTTCTCATGGTTATGTAAGCTGGCTGCTTCCTTTGCTGGTCTCATCTAGTTTCACTTACACAGCTTTAACTGGCAGTGAAGCTGAGTTGGGTCCAGCATGGCTTTAGTCATGCCTCTCAACTAGTGCTAGCTGGTGTCTAAGACAACGTGGTTCTTCAGTAAGCCAGCAGTGGGTCTCAGGCAGTGAAGGCAAGCTGGACCGTCCCTTCTACCACATTTGACAGGTCAGGAGCAGGAAAGTCAGCCTAGCTTAAAGAGTAAAGGAACAACTTGGCCTGTGAGTGGCAAAATCACACAGGTTACAGCCCAACAGAATGGGAAGAAACTGGCTAGTAAAGGGTTTGCTATGGTTTGTTATGTTATCCTCTCATTTCCTTGACACTTTACGTATGTAGTACATAATTTCCTTATGTGATACGTACTATTGCTTTCTATTGCATTATACAAATATAGTACATGTTTTCTACCTTCCTCAAAACTCAGGACAGTTACTGTAATCTGGTCAAGTTTATAAAATCCAGTTTGTTGTAACTGCTGTCAACTACCAAGTTGTGATGTTATATTGCACTAGCCACCGTTTCTCTTTTTTCATATGAAAGGTAGGCTTCTAAATAGCTTTGCCAATTAGAATTTTAGACTCCATTACCTACTTACTCCCTATCCTGTGCGCATATTCATAATTTTTTTGTTGTTGTGACAGAGTTTCCCTATGTAGTCCTGTCTTGGAACTCACTAAGTAGACCAGGCAGGCCTCAAATTCAAAAAGATTTGCCTGTCTCCACCTACCTGAGTGCTAGGATTAAAGGCATGTAACTTCATACCTGGTCAGTTCTTAAATACTTTAGTTTTTCCTGGTCTGAGTAAGTAGACTATGTGAAAAATTTGGAGAAATTTCAAAAGATTAAAGGACATGTGAAAATAATATCTAACTTCTTAAGTTTTAGGTAAAAGCAAATAAAAACAATTGTGCCGTCAGATGCTAAAAAAATTAAGTTGCCATATAAACAAGGTTTGTGTAAAACTATTCAAGTGGTTTCTCTTTTGATAATGTCATATGATTCAACCCACAATGTTGCTCGTGGAAAAGCACCTACCAAGATATTGGCAGAGGCCAGCGGATCTCTGTGAGTTCAAGGCCAGTCTGATCTAAAGAGCAAGTCCCAGAAACTGTCTAGAAGAAAGAGAAACGGTGGCTAGTGCAGTATAACTTCACAATTGGATAGTTCACAGCAGTTACAACAAACTGGATTTTATAAACTTGACCAGATTACAGTAATAGTCCTGAGTTTTGGGGAAGGTAGAAAAACATGTAGTATATTTGTATAATGCAATAGAAAGCATTAGTATGTATCACAAAAGGAAATTATGTACTACATATATAAAGTGTCAAACAAGGAAATGAGAGTAAACGAACCAATCCTGATGGTTCCCTGCTAGTCTAAAGGAGTGGGACTTTGGGTGTTAGTTTTTCTCCTGTATGATTTGGTTTCGGTTTAGATTTTTTTTTGTTTTTTGAGACAGGGTTTTTCTGTGGCTTTGGGGCCTGTCCTGGAACTAGCTCTTGTAGACCAGGCTGGCCTTGAACTCATAGAGATTGGCCTGCCTTGGGTGCACCACCACCTCCTGGCTCTCCTGTATGATTTTAAGTGAAGAAAATTTGACACGTTCACACTTTAAATTTTGGGAATTGGGAATATGCATATTTGTTATAAATCTTTTGTACTTTTTTTTACGTTCACAAAATTTCAATTTAATACAAGACCAATAAATCATTTGTAGTCAATGATCTCCCTTGACAAGTTTCAGTATAAAGAACAAAAACAAGACAGGATTGTGTCTTTTTTTTTCTGAATAAGGGTCAGTCTCTGGAGACAGAACCCTGTAAGATATAAAGATTTATCAATACTGTTTCTGACTGCATTGGGTAAGAAAAGTGAGTGTGCTTGTGGAGGCCGGAAGTCAGTCCAATGTCCTTCCTCTATGTTCATTCTCCACCTCTGAGACAAGATCTCCCACGGAGCACAGTGCTACATGATGCACCCACGAGTTTAGCGGGCCAGCAGTCTTCGGGGACCCTCAGCACAGGGTTCCGCCTTTTACATGTCCGGAAGAAGTGGACATGTGTGAAAGAACTGCTGTCTACAATTCACACAACCCAGATACTGATTTACTGTTAGAAAGAAAAAGGTGAAGACATAGGCGGAGGACTGAGAAACACAGAAAAGTTCTTTCATAAAGTACATAAAAGCTGACTTCTTTCTTGTGTCTTCCTGTGTGCATTGGCACACGGGTAATCTCCAGCATGTTCCATCTGGGACTATTCCAGCAAGATATCCCAAAGTCAACACTGTGGTAAACTATCTGCGGAGCCTACCTTCAAGATGGCTCCTAGTGATTCTCAGTATTCATCCCTGTGTTCAGTCCACTGTAGAGACCCAAAAATGTGAGCCTATTCCACCGTGTCTGGGAGTTTGAGCTTATTTTTGCTTGCTCAGAGTTGTTAACAGGTGTGGTTACAAATGAGAGATTCTGACCTAGGGTGTGGTTAATTAGTATTTTGAGTGTTGAGTGTTCCACCTGGGCCAAAGGTTGGAGAATTCAAGTCTATTCCTTGTGTCATGCTAATGAAGTCTGTTGTCCCCCCCCCCCCCCTTTTTGGAGTGAAGTATATAATAATAAACAAGGCGAATTCAGTATTCACTGAATGTCTCTCCCAATGCTGCTCTGTGTTTCTGTCTCTTATTTCTCTCACATCTCTATTCCTTTTGCCTAATAATTCTAATCCTCACTCCTCTACCCTGGAAGGTATGAGTTTTGTCAAAGCTGGCTCCTACAACACATGGGGGTCGACCTATGATTCTTAGACCAACAGAGTTTGTCATGCGTGATGGTACAGGACTGTCTCTGCTGTACTGCCTGCTCCTTTCACCATTCCTTCCTTGCCATGATGGATGGCAACTCTGGAAATGAAAACCTTCATTTTCCTCTGTTGTTTTTGACAGGTGATTGGTCACAGCAGTGTAAACTCACGGATATGGTGGATTCTGATTGGATTGTAACGAACAATTATGTTTGCTATGCTGTATTCCCATTCACTCTCTCAGCCTCTCTTCCTCTCTCCTTAACTTGCTCTTAAGTCCAACTGTGACATAAGCAGCCCTATTGGGAGGCCCATGTGTGACAAACTGAGGCCTTTTGCCAAATCAGACACAGGACTGACTGAAGACCATCTTGGCAACTTTCCTTTAGTCCCATAGACACTTAGGACAACTACCACACCTTATCGGAAACCTCTTTTCAGGTTGCCCAGACCCACCCAACTGCACTACTTTTCAATTCCAGGGCCTCAGGAAGGGTGGGAGGACAAGTGTTTCTTTTAAACTGATGTGTGTGTGTGTGTGTGTGTGTATAAACAATACATATGTGTTTCTCATGAATGTGTTTTCACTGTTACATTAAAGGTCTTCTGTTACATGAGACCTCCTCTATTATACATTCAAACAGTATATACTTTAGCTAAGTGTAGTGGCTCATGCCTATAAGCCAGGGACTTGGGAGGTATAGCAGAAAGATTCAAGTTCAAAACCAGTCAATACTACATGGCAAGACTTAAAGAAAGTAAAAATAAAAAACCTAAAAACTAAAAAGTACTGTCTTTTATCAGAATATTTTATTTCAAGATTTAACACTTTTTTTTCAAAAAGTAGAAACAACTGTTATTTCCCTGAGTGTAAAGAACTAGTTGTACAAGAAAAAGGCAGTTACAAAATTAAGCAATTAGAGGAACATAATTCTCCACATTTAACTGTTCTCTAGTACAAATGTATTCTTACATTTTTGCGTATTTTGGAACATCAACATTTCAAAGAATGAAAGGCTCCCTGTGGACCCCTGCCATTTGGGACTAGTCGGCTCTGTCTTTATCAAATTCCAAGGCAATCTTCAAAGCAGTGCTATTGAGGCCAACGGACTGCATGTTACATATGATAGAGACGATTATTCCTCGTGGGGGCACCTTGTTATTTAAGGCCTCTGGGTCCAGTTCTTCAGGAAGGACCAACAGGACACTACTGGCACCCACTGCACCTCCAGTATGTGAGGCGTAGTGCCTCTGCTTCCGGCAGGAACCATACGTTTGCTTCTTTTCTACAACACCCCACGCCATTGCATATTTGCCCTCTTTATCCCAGGACATCTCTGTGTTAGGGACTGGGGTCCACATCATCACCATTGTTTCTGGCTTGAGATATCCAGGTAAGAGATTTTCATTTGACTTCTTAAACAGCCCGACTTGGTAACCATACAGCATTGCATTCCCAAACTTCAGAAGGTCACCCACGGTAGACAGAAATCCGCCACCAGCCCATTTATAGGAGTTATCCACGTAAGGTGTGTTGACAAGACGTTTCTTTTTATTGTAAACATAAAATCTACGATAAAATAAGAATGGTCATTAAAATTTTAGTAGTCTATTATTGACTTTACGTAATAAATAGGAATATGTACAAATGAGGCAGTTTGTACTTCAGTATAGCAATTACACATACAACTAGAAACTAACCATACATTTTCAGTATGATCCAAATGACAATGATAACTGAGTAGTTCATTCTACTTAATGACTAAGGCATAGAAAAAAATCTTCCTATTGTATGGTTTTCCCATACTGAGCATATCTAACTTTTAGTACTTACAATGATGTGCTGATCAATACCATGTATTTTCCCATGCATTAGGTAATTTTTATATTGGGTAGATATTCCTAGTCCTTGGGCTTAGTGTTGAATCATGTGCCACAAATGAATGTTGTAACAAGAAGTGTGTACGTTAGGATGTTTAGAAATAAGGCTGATGTGCAAAAAGACTAGATTTCTAGGACAAAAATAGCATACCAATGCCATGTATGATGATGCAATAAATGCCATGTATGATGATGTAACATGGTAATTCCTAGGGGTTGTGGGAGAGGCTAGGTTCAGCAAAGTTCAGTTTGAATCCCAATTCTCACCTTTACTGCTATAATCACTTTGATTAATCAAATACTTATATAGTTATTACTAGATGTCTGGTCATTTTCATAAGCATTAACATAGAAAGTTATTTGTCCTAACAGACTCTTCAGAGGTGTTATTATAAATACGTGCTTGGTTTGGGAGTGACAGAGCTGGATTTAAAGCCAGGCATTCTGCCATGCTACGCTGTCTCTCCACTCTAGAATCTTACTTTGTGATCTAGGGGTGGTTACTACTCCTTCCATGCCGAGTCCAGATCATGTGTAAGGAGCACATTGCATATTTCTGATGGGTGCTAAGGCATAAGTGCTAGCTGTAGTTATGTATTTAACAACACTGAGGAAGCTCTTACAGCCAGGTATGTTCTGAGGCTGGGAAAGTGTTAAGGAAGACAAAGAGGATCTACTCTCTATGAGGAGGCTCCAGAGGTCAAGGCAATGAAACCACAAGTAAAGAAAAGATGAAACTTCCCTCGTGGAGAGCTTTTCATGATCCCTGTGGTGCTGAGTCTGCTAACTGTCTCCCTTCAATGACCTGCCTGGAAGGGCATCGCAGCTCCACTAGTCACAAGCAGTCATCAGCCTGAATCCTAGCATCAGAAACTCGAAAACGTCTTCCAGGCACCACCACTAGCTCCCTAACTCTTCAACATGGAACATCTCTGCCCTTCTTCTGTCCGTCACTGCCTCGCTGGCCCCCTCCTGTGCTCTCAGTTATTGAATTCTTCCTGATTTCACCTGCTTTTCTGCTCTAACTATGGCATTGATTATTTCATCCACCCTGGCGATGGGCTCACCAGAACAGTGTCTCAGTCATTATAACCACATCAAATACACTCATCTTGACAACCCTCCTGTCCTTTGGTCTCTACTGACCAAGTAAAGCAGAAATCCATAGAACAAATCTGAGTGCACACTGTATACTCTGGCTACAGGACAATTCTCCTGACATTACCTCCTGAGTACTGGGGTCACAGGCATGCATGACCATGCCCAGCAATAGAAGATGTTACTATGTGGTTGTTGGGAGAGGCTGCTCGCTCATTCCCGGCTGCCAGAAATAATCACATAGAACCTATATTATTTAAAACACTGATTGGCCAATCACTTAAGCGCATTGCTAGCTAGCTCTTACATCTAGAATTAACCCATTTCCATTCTTTTATATTTTACCATGAGGCTCGTGGCCTACCAGCAAGGTTCCAGCTGGCAGCTCACATCTTTCCCCTCTGGTGGCTACATGGTGTCTCGTGACTCTGCCTTCTTTCTCCCAGCATTCAGTTTAGTTTTCCCTGCCTAGCTCTACTCTGCCCAATTACAGGCCAAGGCAGTTTCTTTATTCATTAACCAATAAAAACAACACATACACAGAAGGACTTCCCACACCATGAGGTCTTCCTGTGTCTAACACTAACTTCAGGAACCTTACTTGGCCAGTTTCTGCCTTTTCTTAGCCTTCTTTCCTCCCACTCCTATGTTAGCTTCTTCCTCAAAACCAATCATTCTCAGGGTGCCAGCTCAGCAACTAAAATTATCAATGCATCTAAAGGGAATCACATAATTGGAAACCATTAAAAGGAAGTGTGTTTTCTCATTAAAGTATTTATCTCCTAAGAGAAAACTCTTAAGCTTCTAAACCTGAATCACTAATATCCCATGCTAACAATTAGTTCTGTGTAACTTCCTTTTCACAGCAAAGCATTTGAAAACACTTATGAAGGTTGGACATTAGGGACCCCCATCCGTGCTTCCTTCAAGTGCAAATTTTCAGAGAGTTACAGTCTTTAATTTAGAAATCTAAACTTCATATAGGCAGATTCTAGACTTGAATCTCTCAATTCCTTTGGACAGAAAATAAATTAGCTTTTTGTGAGAACAATTTTGTTCAGTAGAATGGTAAATGGAACTATTTTAAATTCTTAGGGACTTTCTTCTTTTAAAATGGAACACACAGATTCTCAAAAGTTACTGGTAGTTGTAACTGAGTAATTGGAGTGAAGCCAGATGAGAAACAGCCTCCACTTACTTGGAATTCTCCACATTTTGCAAAAGAGAAGCGTTATATAACTGCAAACTTAGAAATTCAAAATATTTTCATTTTTAAAACACTTCTGAATGTTTTCAAAGCACTTATGTATTACTTATTTTTTACTGGTATGAGAGGCTTAGAAATCAGCTAAATTTAAAAATGCATATTATAAGCATCTGGGGGTGTAGCTCTGTGGCAAAGCTCTTGCCTAGCATGGGCAAGGCCCTGGGTTCCATCCCCAGCACAGCAGACACAGCATTGTGCAGCACAGAATGCAGCTCCAAACAGCAGCCTCACTTAACTCTTGGCCTTCACATTTCAAGTGATGCATCCTGCCTGGCACGGCCATCTTTGCTATGGTTGCACTGAGCTCTCCCGGGGCGGCTTTAGCAGTCAGCAGCATGACTGAGGACAGAAAACTGAGATCAAGACCTACAAGACTTGCCGGACGATGGTGGCACACGCCTTTGATCCTAGCACTTGGGAAACAGAAGCAGGTGATCTCTGAGTTTGAGGCTAGCCTGGTCTATAGAGTGAGTTCCGGGACAAAAAAAGGACAAAAAAAAAAGAGGAGGAGGAGAAGGAAGAACTACAAGACAGCCCCTTCCCAAGCCAGAACCAGATGAGGAACCACTGGCAGAACTGCCGGGATGTCCCCTGCTGTTAAGAAAGCCACAAAAGGGGTGGCATTAGCTCTCTACAAGAGGAGCATGTGTACGCCACATCCCGGGTCTCAGCGTGGGAAGATCTGGCCTGGCTCTACCTTGCCTCTCTTCTGTCCCCTATCACTATATTTGAGTAGTGAGGCGTCCTGAATCATGGTGAGACTACTAATAAAAACTCACTGAAAAACAAAAGTAAACCCAAAAATCCTACATTGAAACCGAGCCTGCTAGTCTGTCAGCTAAAGTCATGAAGGTGCTTCAAACAAGAACAATGCTTAGTTCTAAAAGACACCAGGAACCAAACAGAAGGTGAAGCCATACCTAGAATATCAAATATAACAGTCTCGAGGACTCCGTTGTTTGAGTCCATCAACTTAGGACACCAGAGGGTTCCCCTTTGTTTCATATGGTCTGCACTCTACCGCCGAGCCTACTCACCCCCAAAACTAAAGATTTTTATTGAAAGTACTGTGCCAACAGAAAATACTAACGAGACCTAATAAAGCAGTAGATTATGACTAAGGATTTCCACACCAACAAACCAAATTCTTTTTTTTTTTCTGTAGCTTTGGCGCTTATCCTAGAAATAGCTCTTGTAGACCAGGCTGGCCTTGGACTCACAGAGATCCGCCTGCCTCTCCTTTCTGAGTGTTGGGATTAAAGACATGTGCTACCACCGCCTGGCTGTTCCTATTCTTTTTAAAAAAGAATATAGTTATTATGTAAACAGTGTTCTACCTGCATGTCTGCCTGTGTGCCAGAAGAGGGCATTTGAATTTTTTGCAAGTTACAAAAACAGCAAATGATAGCTGATGTCCAGTCTGTACAATTACAAAGTCTCAGTTTCCAGACTAGAAACAGGCTTGGGCTAGGGAGGTGGCTCAGTGGGTAAGAGTGCATGATGTACAAGCGTAAGAACCTGAGTTAGAATCCACCCACGCACGCCTGGAATTCCAGAGCTGAGGCCTGAGGCAGGTGGACAGGTCTAGACAAGGATCAGGAGGAGAACCTACCTCACGGGAGTAAGACAGAAAGAGAGAAAGAGAGACAGAAACAGAGAGAGAGAGAGGAAGATAGCTGACTCTCTGGCTTCTAAATACACATTCATGAGCTTACATACACAGACACATGGGGGCCAGGGGAGTTAATTTTAAACGCAAAGCTCAATTGGTGCACAAGATGTCCTTCCCCCCTCACATACAGACTTAGATACTCATTTTCAAATATTAGATCACATTCACAATAAGCTCATATAAGTATGCTCTTGGCACTAGAGAGTCTTTCTTTAGCTTCCACCGACAAACCCTGGTATGTGTGTTAGTCCTCTTTTTTGTTCGCAGTAGAGTCTGATGCTAGGACCTGCAGATAACACTCGGGCAATGTGATCCCGAACACGGACAGTCTCAAGCGCTCAAGAGCCACAGGGCTTTTTTAAAAAATTAAAATTCATTGCTTGCTGCTAATCTAATTTCTTCTGTGTCTCTTAGGCCACAAACTGATTTGCAATGCATATTTAATCCTTTAAGATAAGGTAGCAATTTAAAATGAAAATTGAGCCAAAATAATGTAAGGTTAAATAAAACTAATGTGGAAATAGAAAAATAAAGTTTGAAAACTCCCAAAGTACCACCATTTTCTCTGTTTCTTTTGAAAGTGCCAATAAGGCCCTTTGAAGCATGTTATTCAAAATATTCAAGGAAAATTCACAGTTGAATTGTTCAATGCACTACCCTTCTATTATACCAAATAGTAATAAAATGGAAACCACAATTGGAAAACCCATATTAGTTGCTGGCCTCAAAATTCTCTGCCAAAACCCCCTTTCCAAGTTTCTAGGGGGAAAAAATGGTTTTGGTTTTATTTTTCAAGACAGGGTTTCTCTGTGCAATAACCTGGCTGTCCTGAAACTCCCTCTGTAGACCAGGCTGGCCTCAAACTCACAGAGATCCACCCGCATCTGCTTCCCAAGTGCTGGGATTAAAGGCGTGCACCACCACCACCCAGCTAGTTTCTAGCAAAAATTATGATTAAAAATTGTAGTTGGTTATACTTCACTAAATATCTTTCAATCTTCAAAAACTGAACCCATGGTAAGTAGAGCTTTCTTCATTCTAACTCAGTGAACACACAAACATGAACATCTTAATGTTCACTATTAGCATACAGAATATCGACTATAAAACCCTGATTTAAAAAATGCATTGGGCATGGCATTACATGCTTCTGATCCCAGCTCTCAGAAGTTTGAAGTAGGGGGATTTTGAGTTCATGGCCAGTCTCGGCTAAATAATGAAAGCTATCTCAAATTTCCCAAAACAAAAATATACACATATAGGAGACCAAAGAGAAGGCTCAGCAGTTAAAAGCACTTACTGCACTTGCAGAAAACACGCGTTCAGGTCCCAGCATCCAAACTAGGAGGCTCACAATTGCTTGAAACTCTAGTTTCATGGAATCTGATGGCCTCTTCTAGCCTCTATGAACACCTGCACATGCATTTCACATAAATTCATGCAATCACACATACACACACAACTAATAATCATATACATACATATAAACACACACATATGTGCATACACACATTTGTATGCTGGGAGATGGTGAACGCCTTTAATCCTAGCACTTGTGAGGCAGTGACAGTTGGGGCTCTATGAGTTTAAGGCCAGCTTGCTCTACAGAGCAAGTTCCAAGACAGTCAAGGCTACACAGAGAAACTGTCTTGAAAAACAAACAAAAAATATATACAACCTAATAACCATTTATCCATATAATGGCAATGACAGATTAGGACTCATTGATCAAAGTTACCTACAAATGTATAGTAATATGAAAAAAACATAGCTAATAAGGGAGGAAAGTAGTTTTCTTCTAATAGAATTCCAACCAACAAATACAGAAAGCAGAGAAGGGCTGGAGAGATGGCTCAGTGTTTAAGAGCACTGGCTGCTCTTCCAGAGGACCTGGGTTTAGTTCCTAGCACCCATTTGCAGCTCACAACTCTAATTCCAGGGATTCAACAATGTCCTTTTCTGGAATCTTAGGTCAACTTCACACTCATACACGCACATGTATGCGCGCACGCACACACACACACTAAAATAAAATAATAAAATAAAATAAAAATGAATCTTTACAAAATAGAAGAGAAGCCTAGGTTAGGTAGTGGTGCATGCCTTTAATCCCAGCACTTGGGAGGCAGAGGTAGGCAGATCTCTGTGAGTTCAAGGCCAGCCTGGTTTATAAGAGCTAGGACATCTAGGGCTATTACACAGAGAAACACTGTCTAGAGAAAAAAAGAAGGAGGAGGAGGAGGAGGAGGAGGAGGAGGAGGAGGAGGAGGAGGAGGAGGAGGAGAAACCTGGTACCACTTTACTAAAGTTACTAAAACCCCATTACCAACAATGGGACAAGTTTACAGCATGCAACTGCAGAGACACAGGACAAGAAGAGAAATGTGGGATGCTGGATCAGTCCGTGGACCAGACACTATGTGCGTATGTGAGTGCATGTCACAAAGGACTTTACTGGAACAATGGACAAAACTGTAATAAAGTCTGCAGATTTGGTTAAACCACTGCACAAATGTCATTTTTAGAAGATGCACATTTAAGCATTTGTGAATAATGAATGCCATGTCTGCAGCTTGTTTCCAAATGGCCCAGGGAACACCAACATGCAATCAGATAATATAAATATGGCATAACTACATTTGGGGAATCTGAGTGATGGGTTTATGTGAGTTTCTTATTCTATTGTTAACTTTTTCTAAGGATGAATTAGTTAAAAATATATTTTAAGTAATGAAAAACCAGAGGTAAATGTAACATGAAAAATAAGAAAAGATGTTTAAAGACCAAATTGTTTTGGTACATGATAGGGAGAATTTTGGCCCAATTACTCAGGTGCTTAGCTCATGATTGTTTCCGTGCCCTCCTTCTCTTTGTGATAGTCTCATTCTAGCTTGGCACTCACTCTGCAGCCTAGGTTGGTCTTGAACTCACAGCAATCCCTGTGCCTCATCCTCCTAGTGCTGGCATGAGATATCATGCTTGACTTACTAAGCATCTTGGGGTATCGCGAACATACTTAGTTCCCTCGTTTTACTCATAAGAAACAGGCAAGGAGAAAAGCTCCCAGCACGTGGCAAGCCGACGCTGGGATGGAAACAAGGACGAGCGGGGTCTTAAGTCCACAGCACAACATGAAGATGCGACACAGCTGGACACGGCAGGTGTCCGTTTACCTTGCTCTGTTGTAAATCACTGGCTCGTTCTCTTCCTGGACGGTTGTCAGCATGTCCAAGTCATGGAAAATTTTCTGCATATAGTCCAAATATTTATATCCTGAAGCTCTTTCTACGATGGCTGCCAACAGGGTATAGCCAAATGTCGAATACAAAAACTGACTACCTTGAGACGTCATTGCATGGGGGGAGGGGAGAAAAGGCTTGATTATTATTTAAACACATGTGAAATATGTTCCCCCTGAAAACAGTCAGACTCACAAAGTTGTAATATTTTACGTTAACATCTAAAGCTAGGTTAGGGATGATGTGCCAACACTGAGTTAACTTTGTAATGCCCATGCCTCATTGGGTCTGTTCCAGGACACAAGAACAGCATAATGTTCAACACAGGGGCTGGAAGGTGTATGGATCTGCTCTTTTATCTGAAAATAAATACACAATATTTATACACAAATATATCCCACCTAAAAAAACAAAACAAAATCCTTCAAACTGGCAATCAAACAGAAAGGTGGAAGAAAAGCAAATTTGGTTTTTCTATCAATTGTCTTTTTGGGGACGAATGGAAAGTGCTAGCATTGAACCCCATATCCGTGGCCAGCACAGGAAAAGCTGGAGTTCCTGGAAAGAAGAGCAATGACATGCGCAGGAGACCCATAGACTCTCGGGCTTTCTTTTTACAGCTAAAAGGCAGAACAACTTTATTTCACAGTTTGGTATATTTAGAGGGCAGAGTGGAGTTGCGGGATCTCTGGGGGTGTCAGTCCTTAACTAGCGCTTTAGAGGTTATTAGGGCTCGGAGCTACTTCTCCAAAAAGTGCATCTAAAGGCGTCTTCCTCCTGGCTATCAGACTGCCCTGAAATTTTGAGTGCCAAGGGGAGGATAAACTGAGTCACAGGTCGCCCTTGAATTTAGGTTTGTCCTTGCAAAAGCTTTGCAGGCCCTCTGCACAGCAACACAAACCTCACTGTGCGTGGTCGGCTGGTGCTCAGGAACTGACTCTCCCCGCTAGCTTGTCCATGATCAAATAAATGTTGTGTTCTCCTCAATACATCCCGCTGTGTAAGGTATAACTAGGCACATGTGTTAATTTGTGTGTTTGTTTAGATTGCCTGCCTCTGCCTCTTTAGTACTGGGATTAAGTGTGTGCACCATCATTGCCCAGCTATGAGTTATTTTAATAAAATGTATGTAAACATAAAAACTTTGTTTTAAATATAGACTTAATATATACCTATGGTTCATTTTTGGATTGATTTCTCAAGATTTTATGATCCATACTAAAAATCGGTAGAAACTTTATTTTTAAATACAAAATTCATAATTATATTTTCACTGGCTTTCTCAGTTATATTTATATAAAAATATTAATTCATAGTAAAATCTTTTATTTATATATTTTTAAAAATTCTGTGCATGGGGGAATTGAGTGCCTATTGAGGGTAGCTGACCTCAGGCCTGAAGAGGGCACGAGAGTCCCAGGACGGAGCTGGAGTTATGGGTGGCGATGTGGGTGCTGAGAACTGAGCTCAGGTTCTCTGTGAGAGCAATACAAGCTTGCTCTTAACCACAGTCCCAAAAAATTACTTTCCAAATGAAAATAGCACATCAACCGATGGTAAGTTTAAGAAAAAAAGATGAAAAAGGTAAAACCAAGTATGGTACTACACACCTGTAATCTCAGCACTTGGGAGACTGAGGCAGGGGAACCACATTTGAGACCATACTGAGCTACACAGTGAGTCACTGTCTCAAAGAAAAAGTTATTTTTATAGTTTAGCTTTTAGGGTGAATAAAGGTCTGTTGACAAACCCTAACTTCTTAAGGAACAAAAGTATAAAACAGGCTGCTGAACTCTTTACTTGCTAGCCACGTACAGGCGCAGCAGCAGCACCTCTGCCTCTCCACCCGCAGCCAGGTTTTGTTTGGTTAACTATCCTTCCAACACTCACCACAGTTTCCATGACTGTCTTGATACTGGGCATCTTCTATGACCCGGCAGCCTTCCAATGATAAGCACTAAAGATAAACAGCAACCTTCTCGACTGTTAGGGAAGATGGCTCAGTTGGGAAAGAGCTTGTAAGGCAAGCAGGAGGACCTCAGTTCAATCCCCAGAACCCACAGATAAAGTCGTGATGCACTTGCAATTCTAGCTCTAGGGAGGCAGAGACAGGCTGGGGTCTGCCAGGCAGCCTAGACTGATTGGTGTGCTCCAGCCAATGAGACTCTGTCTCAAAAATAAGGTGGGGCTGGCAAGATGGCTGGACAGGTAAAGGGATCTGCTGCCAAGACTGATGCCCTGAGTTAATCCCTGGGACCCTGTGGTGGAAGGAGAACGGATTCCTGGCAGTTGTCCTCCGACCTCCACACGCGTCACAATAAACAAACAAACAAATAGTAAAAACAAAGCCAAAGGTGAACTCTTCCCCAGGAATGACATCCAAGGTTGTTCCCTGGCCTCTACAGGTGCGCGCACCACACACACACACACACACACACACACACACACACACACACACACACACAATGCACGCCCTATACTGGCTGGTTACAATCGTTAACCTTACTGACAGCAGTCAGGATGGTGCCCTCTTGGGTTTTCTGAAGAAAGAATACTTCAACAACAACTTTGCTAGGAGAGGGAGTTAGCACTCACCAGGTTTAAAAAATAGAGGATCGTTTTTAAATAATCTTAGGGATTCAATTGAATTTTCAAATTTTTCTTTCAAATATAATTCGCCTTGTTCAAAATCATTCTTTTTCTTGCCGTGCTTTGAGTGCCGGCATCTGGCTTCATTCTCCTGCTCGCCCTTTGCTTTAGGGGAATCGCTCTTCTCGTGATTTTTGCCTCCCTTTTCCTTTGGTTCTTTCTCTTGGTCAGATGGCATTAACCCTTTTGTCATCTTCAAGGCTTTATAAGCTTTCTCTTCTTTCACTTTTTTCATGTCCTTTTCATAATGACGAATTCCACTTAAGTGGGAAATCAACAATCTTGTTGTGACAGAAACCTAAAAAACAACAACAACAACAACATAAAAATTCAATTACAGTTGGGCATGGTGGTGTACACCTTTAATCCCAGCACTCAGGAGGCAGATGCTGGTGGATCTCTGTGAGTTCGAGACCAGCCTGGTCTACAGAGTGCATTCCAGGATAGCCATGGCTGTTACACAGAGAAATCCTGTCTTGAAAATTCAAAATAAAAAAAAAATTCAATTATAGTGTTGACCTGCAAATCACAAGCCAACAACTTTGGAATGGAAGACTAACAATCTCCACTCAGAACTGCTGCTTAGACAATGTCATGTACAGACCTTTGCTCTAAATTACAGAAATGTAGTCGACAGATTATCATCTAGATTGAAAATAAAAGTCTATGAAACAAAAGCAGAAACTAAAAAAATCTATTAGCTATTTAAACTATAATTCCAGTGTAAACCGTGTGACATACCAGTGGGAGAAGGTACTGGGGGTGTCACTACCTTTTCACCCTCGTATTCTTTTTCTGGGAACTCAGGAACATAGTGTTGCACTGGGAGGTCCAGATCCAGTTTTCCATCTTCCCAGAGTTTAGCCAGAGCCACCATGGTAAGGCTTTTGCTGATACTTGCGATTCTCATGACTGTTTCTGGTTTGCAGGGTACCCTGTTCTCCACATCTGCATAACCTAAACCTTCAAGGGAAATAAAGCGAAAAGTCTGACACTGAAATCATATCAATTAAAACACACTGTGTATACTTTTCATGAGATATTTAAGCTGTCAGACTCAGAGGAATGAGAGTCTTGCCGATACTGACAATTGGAAGCCTAATGATTTAAGTTTAAAGCTGAACTGGAATTTTACCTGGTACCCAACAATTTCCCATTTGATATTTTCAGATAACTTTTCTTACCTTAACATTATGATTACACTTCTTTTTGTGTTTTTCAGACAGGGTCTTGTTACATAGCTCAGGTTAGCCTTGAACTCAAGATTCTCCTATCTCCATGGGATTACAAGTATTGTGATGGCTATTCTTGGTTGTCAACTAACTATATCTGGAATTAACTAAAACCCCCCAAATAGAGGGCACACTTGTTAAAGGTTTCTGGTTAATTTGAAATGGAAAGATCTACTTTCTAATCCAGAGCTTTGGGGCAGGAAGACACACGTTTAATCTGGATCTGATCTGAGCCAAGCCTTCTGTGGGAAGCCTATATAAGGACATGGAAGAAGGAAGCTTTCTCCCTCTGCCTGCTTGCCCTCACCTTGCTAGCAAGTCCACTCCTTCACTGGCATTAGAGCCTACTCCTTTGGGATTCCAGCATATATTGGAGTCCAGCTGAGACATCCAGCCTCATGGACTGAACAACTGCTGGATTCTTGGACTTTCCATTCATACCCAGTCCTTGTTGGAGTAGATGTACCATAATCTGTAAGTCATTCTAATAAAACCATATATATACATCCCTTTCTCCCTCCCTCCCTCTCTCTCTATATATATCATCTAGATGAAAAAGAAATCTATGAAACAAAAGCAGAAACCAAAGAACTCTATTAAATATTTAAAGTATAATTCCAGTATAAACTGTGTAACACACCAGTGGGAAAATTATATATAATTTATGCCAGAGGACAACTTGCAAGTGTTGGTTCTCTCCTTCTACCATATGGGCCCCTGAGATTGAACTCAGAGTGTCAAGTTTAGACTCTTTGGGTACCAAGCATGTACATGATACACAGATATACATGCAGGCAAAACACTCATACATATGAGATGTGTGCACACAGAGGCTAGAAGTGAGTGTCAGATCCTCTGGAACTGGAGTTACAGACAGTTAAGAGCCCCCATGTGGGAACCTAATCTGGATTCTCTGCAAGAACACTAAGTGTCTTTAACCACTGAGTCCTCTCTCTAGCCCTGCCCCTGTTACATTTTTTGAGTTAAGATCTTGCTGTATATACCCCAGGCTGGCCTCAAACTCAAGGTGATCTTCCTGCCTCAGCTCTTCAGTGCTAGGATTATAGGTATGTGTTATCATACCTGTTTATTAAAAAAAATTTAACCACAAGATAGTTTCACCAATTGGTTATATTGATTAGAATACACATATACTCAGGGGAAGTAGACTTTTTCAAAACCCCACCGCTGCCAGCAATGTCTTCTAAAACTACTGCTTTCCTTAAACAATGCCTGAAATATCATTTACTAAAAACCTAGGTGATGAATTGGTGCAATTTGTCTGCAGCACTGAAGTTATATCATGAAACAGTGCTTTGATAAATGTATCATAAAGTGAATAGAAATGTCCCTCTCAAAGCTTCTAACTTTGGTGGGGGATGAGTGAGGACCAGGATCTCCCTTGACTCAGGTTGACCTGGAGCACACTACTGGACCGTGAACTTCTCCAGTTTCCTCCCCCTAAGCAATGGGATCACAGGTCCGTATCACTTTATGTGTGTGGTACAGGGGGTCATAATGAGAGCCTGAGCCCAATAGCAAGCACTCTACCAGCTGAGCTACATCCCAAACCATGTCAAGGTTTTTTATTGGTTAAAAAAAATCGAAACAAAATAGTTAACACTTCTGCCTAATAAAAATAATAATAGATTGTAACTCATTAAGAACAAGGGGTATTGTGTGTCCCTAGTATTTAGTATAGTGCCTTTTAAAGAAATGAGGATTAAAATAAATTTACCGAATTAAAGAATAAAATTATACGGAAGTTGACATTTTATTGACTCATTAGGGC
Source organism: Microtus pennsylvanicus (assembly GCF_037038515.1). Classification (NCBI taxonomy): domain Eukaryota; kingdom Metazoa; phylum Chordata; class Mammalia; order Rodentia; family Cricetidae; genus Microtus; species Microtus pennsylvanicus. The sequence goes on along the minus strand of NC_134581.1, from coordinate 53,530,486 downwards.
TATCTACAAGGGCTGTGTGTGATAGTGGATATTTAATGGATTGCTCTACATTACATTTTCAGATCAATAAATCCACTCTTAAGAGTAAACTGGGAGCAGAAACAAGCCGTTTTGAACACTTGACTCATATTTTACTTTGACTCATATTTTAATTATTTACTTACTTTTGGATTTGAAGCCAGACACATTAAGGTTACGCAAGCGATTTCCACTGAGCTACAAGCCTAGCCCAGTTAGTTACATTTCAAACTTTGCAGTGATGGCTAAAACGGCCTGGTTATTCTACTGATACATTGTCTCTACAATATGTGCCACTTTTTGCAACTCCAACCAGTAAGGTATCAGTATTTTATTTCACCAAGTGACAAAATGAGCCACTAAGTAATACTTGCTCACCTTCTGACCAGACTTCTTTTCCATCTACAGAAACTCCAACAACTATGCCGGGTGCGCCAACCTCATCCTAAGATAAAAGAAGAAAGATCTAGGTGGTTCAAAAGTATAAACTCTGTACACAGGGAGGCGCTCTCAGTCTGGGCCTCCTGACCCCGCCCACCCAGGCCCCGCCCACTCTCCGGCCCCGCCCACCGCAGGCAAAGATTCTGCTCAGTTTGCCGTGGCCCGAGCTGGGTACTCAGGGCATTCTCTCCAAAGGGGAAGGGGCGGTCCCCTCCGCGGCCGGTGACCTCAGATGCGACTTGAGCAACCCCGAGAGCGTCAACCCGCGGCCCGGCGGTCGGGAAACGAGAAGTCTTTCTCGGAAGCCGTAGCCCTGGCGTCCGCTGGGCCCGCACCTTGATCCTATGCAGCAGATCGCGGCTGCTCTCGATGGCTCTGGAGAAGCCCTTGGCTGCAGGCGACGCAGGCGTGTGCGGGCTCCCGGGGCTCAGGGCCTGCTCGTGCGGCAGCTCGGCGCCAGCAGCCTCGGGGTCCGCGGGGGACTGAGTGGGGCCGGCGCTCCGCAACCCCACCGCCAGCTTCGCCCCGAGCGCCAACCCTAGCCCGAGCCCTAGACCCCCGGCCCAGCCAAGGCCCAGCACTGGCAGGCCGGGTCTCCCGTGCGCCCCGCGCCGTCCTCCACTCCAGGCCGGGCCCGTGGCGGCCGCAGCCCGAGCTGTCACACTTGACAGGAGCCGGTACATGTCGCCTCTGTTGAGCCTCTGTTGAGGCAGCTGCTTCCCTGCTCGCGCAGGCCCGGCCCGCGGCGGGCGGGACGAGGGGCGGGGCCTTACAGTCCCGCCCAGTTGAGTTCCTGAGTGTGAGCGAGCGACGAGCACATCGAGCGTCTGATCCTGGCCTCCTTTCTGCCTTCTGGCTGCTTATCTTCACTGGTTCCTCCTCTCCCTTTATCTCTTTCTTCTCCCATCGTCCTGTCTTTCACGTCTTGTTCCTTCTTTTATCTACTCTCTTTCCTCCCTATTTCTTTCCTTCCCTTATTTCTTCCCTCCCCCCTTCTTTTTTCTTGTCGTCTTTCGCTCTTGCTTCCTTCATTCCTCCCTATACTCTTTCTTTTCTTTCTTGCCTTCACTTACCTTAGTTCTATTTCTTTTCCTCTCTTCTTTCTTCCCACTTTAGTTTTCTCTCTCTCCCTCTAAACTCTGTTTCTTTTCCTTATTTTCTCCTCCTCCCCACTTTGTTTTTTCCTTGATTCTTCCCTCCTCAAACACATGAATCCTTAGACAAGTTTCCTGTCCAGGTCCCCTTCAACATCCTCTTTCCGCCGCCTTATGCACACCTTAATAATACTAACTCCTGGGTATCACCGAGATGCCCAGTGGTTAAAACACTTGACACACAAACTTGAGAACTGGAATTCAAATCCCCAGAATCCAGGTAAAAATACCCAGTGGGCATGATGTCTACCTGGAATTGGCAAGGTCTAAGTTTAAGAAACCCAGCCTACACCAATAAGTTAGATGAGCAATTAAAGATAATTCCCATCAAAATCTGGGACTTTGACATGCTCCCCACACAGTAATGCAACTTTGCACACACACATGCATATACCACATGAAAATAGAAAAAAAAAGTGTAATGGGTTTTCATCACTTTTTAAAGATATATTTACTTATTATGTATACAGTGTTCTGCCTGCATATATGCCTGCAGGCCAGAAGAGAATGCCCGATCTCTTTATAAATGGTTTGCGCCATCATGTGGTTGCTGGGAATTGAACTAAAGACCTCTGGGAGAGCAGCCTGCACTCTTAACCTCTGAGCCGTCTCTCCTGTTTCTCTTCTAGGAGAATTTCGTATCTTGACTTAACATCCTGCTCGGTGACAATCATGCTAGCAACCACACAGTGCTCATTCTGTACCACACACAACTTTGAGCACACGACACGTCACCCCGTCATGCAGCATCACCACCCTGGAGGTTGCTTGTGTTGTCGTTGCCATAAGACGCAGGAGGACACTGGAGTAAAAGGAGATTTAAGGGATTTGCCCAAATCTACAGAGTGGGTAGGTGGTGACCCAGAAATTTACATCCTCGGCCTTCCTCTCTTGTCAGAAAGTTTAAAGTAGGCTTTTCTTAGCAGAGGCGTGGGCTTTGGGAAGCTGGGGGTGTATTGCTAAGACCCGTGGCTTCCCAGCAGTGCCAGTGGAGGCAGACGCAGCAAGTATAACATGGCCTGGGTCCACTGGGATGGCATGGCTGCCCTTCTATGCCCAGGCCTGTTCCCTGCAGTGTTTGCCAGCTTCTGGGGGTGCCTAAAGAGTAAAAATCCTAATGCATGTCTCCATTGTATCTATGTAGCTAAAAACACTCCCCTTTCCCTCTCATGTGAGGGATAAACAAACAGCTCCACTCGTTATGTGTTAATAATTTATTTTCTATTATAAAACTGTATTTGAATTTGCAGCTAAGGATGTGCCTGGTATGAAGAGTTCAGGCCCCTTCCTTCCCACCTTGTGCCTCCTACCTCTTGTCTGCAATTTTACCTCAGTTCTCTGAAAATAGAAGACAATGCCTGCAATCCTGAGCACAGCGTTGTCCTTCTTTCTGGAATGTTCATTTTTTTCCCCCTCAATGTTGCTTTCTTCCAGATATCACACTGTATTGCAGCCCTCAGACCTGGGTTACAGTTTCTCTTAACTTTTTGGCTTTGACTTTGAGATCTACCTGCTAGTGATTTGTGAGTTCCTTCCCAGCTGAGGCTTAGTTTCAGTGACTGGCACATGGTAAACTTCAACAATATTATGGAAAAGTCTGTGTGAGGGTTTTGGGGAATGGCTTGGCACAGCTTGAAGACCTAAGTTCAATTCCTAGCCCTCACCTCAGCTAGATAGCGTGTGCTCCTCTGAGAAAAGAGTTTTTGGTTTGTCAAATGTAATCAGTCAAACAAGGACTCATTTCCTGAACCCTCCCTTCCGGCTTTGTATGGATTACATGCAGTCAACATCTACATCAGGTATAAAAGACAGGAGCCATGTTGGTCTTGGTATGTATGACTAGCCAGTTTGGGTTCAGGCATACCCTTTTTGCAAAGTGAATTGCCTAGCCGAGCTACTCTTTGCTTTGTTTGTGTGTCTTTGTGTGACACTGAGATTATTAATTTTTTAAGATTTACTTATTTTGTATGGATGAGTGGTTCCCCTGCATGTATTTCTCTTCATCACCTGTGTGCAGTGCCTTCAAAGGCCAGACAAGGGTATCAGATCCCCTGGAACTAGAGTTGCGGACAATTGTGAGCCATCATATGGGTAGGAGGACTTGAACCCTGGTACTATGGAGGAATAAGTAGTGATCTTAGCTGCTGACTTATCTCTCTAGCCTCAACACCAGTGTTATATCCTCTGTTTCTCACAATTCTATTCCAGTGCTAGAAAGGTAAAGACAAGAGGATCCCTGGGACTCATTGGACGGCCTGTCTTGGGTGAGCTGCTCTCGGCCAATGAGAGATGCTGTCTCAAAGGAGGTGGGTGGTGTTCCTGAGGATGCTACCAGAGGTTGTTCTCCAGCCTCCCCATGTACATATGCAAGCATGCATGTACACACAAACACATCTATGCACACGTACAAAGAAAACTCTATATGAATGAGTTCTAGAATGCACTTTTAAGGCCTGGGGTGTAGTTCAGATGGTAGTCTGCAGGCCTAGCGTTGGTGAAGACACAGCTTGCTACCCAGCACCACAGAAACCGGGTGTGGTGGCACAAATCTGCAATGCTAGCCCTTGGGAAGCGGAGATGGCTAGATCAGAGAGGCTACGCAAGGCTATTCTTAGATACATAGTGAATCTAAGGCTAGCCTGGAATGCATGCGACCCTGTCCAAAAAAAAAAAACCCTACTTTTTATAGAATTGCTGCAGAAGTATAATTCTCTGAAGATTTTCATTTTCAGATCTTGACTTTTAACTTGAAAGAATCTTTTTATGGGTCTGGATAATGGAATTCAAGCCAGGAGAGGACTAGGCCATTCATACCTTTGGTGAGAAGACCTTGCTGTAAATAGAGTGCTACCGTGCACTGGGTGACTTCTACTCATTACTGATTTAACAGCAGGCATCATCTCCTCTGTAAGTCAGGAAACCAAAGCCAGACATCAAATGGAAGAATCAGGGTCCAGCCAGTCTGTAATGGTTTAAGTAAAATGCTGCAGGTTCCCCCGAGGAATGCAATGGCAGAAACACTACAGGTCCCTGAGTGGCAGCAATGGGCAGCAGGCCACGAGACCACAGCAGGCCATGCTGCAGGTCCCAAGTGGCGGCAGTAGGCAGCAGGTCCCAAGATCACGCTGCAGGTCTCCGAAGTGGCAGCAGGCAGCGGGCAGCGAGTCCCAAGAGCAGCCAATCCCAGGCAAGGACTGCGCAGTTCCCCAGAGTGGCTCCAGTGGGCCACAGAGTCCCAGGCAGGGAGCTGTGTGGTGGGTAAGAGACCTCCATGGGGCAGCCAGTCCCACCAGGAGAGAGAGACAGATGGATGGGCACACCATGAGACCACACCACAGGTTTCCAAAGGCAGCTGGTTCTGGACAGGAAGCCACAGGATGGGCGAGAGACAGACTGATAAGCACACCATGCAGAGTGAGGATGGATATTTATTTAGTGGGTTATGGGGAGGAAAGGGGAAAAGGGGAGAAGAGGTGGACAGAGAAGGGAGTGGGCCTGGTTTGTCTCTTAAAGGGACAGAGCAGACCATTACACAGTGTCCTTGTCCAGCTCCTCTGAGAACCTGCCAAATGATGAAGCAAATGAGTCTATGTTGTGTGCTAAGATTTATGTTGGAGGGTGGCTGAGATGACACAGAGCATGGAGATCCCTGCACCCAAGCCTAAAAAAATCTTGCAACCACAACCTGGACTTGTTGACATGGTCAAAGGAGAGAACTTACTCCTACAAGTTGTCCTTTGACCTCTTCCTGTTTCAGGAACAATTCTGAAAGTCCTACAATCTGTGGGTTACTTGTGCACAAAGGTTCACTCATTGACCAAACTCTAGGCAGGCTCCTCTCAGACTTCTGCTTTCCTGGGCCTCAGCCTTCGCCCTCAGACACTTGAACAAACACACATTTTCTCACAGTTCAAGGTTTAATTGCTGGAATGACTCTACTTTTCTTCAAAATACCTGGCTAAGAAAACTCAGTTTCCAAAAAGGGTCACTGTTTGTTCCAGCTACCACCTGAAGATAGAGTCCCTGCCCCCTGTTTCCCAGTCTTGGTGGGGCGGGGGTATGGGGAGAGTAGGAGGCTCACTTGATAAGGCATAAGTGCCAGTTAGCAAACTGGATGGAATTCACGTGGAGCAAAGACCTTTTGCTTCTAATGATTTTCCATGCTCCTGACTCAGCCCTCCCACTCTCTCTTCTCCCACCCCATCACCTCTGCCCACATCCTATGGAACTCAGCTCTTTCTCTGCCCTTGGCAGCCATAGAATACAGTCTATCTTGGTGCCTTAACTGGTGTCCAGCTGTGTCTGCCTTTGTCACACACGTCAATCCAGTCAGTCCTGTGGCCCTTGAGTTCCTTGTTTTCAAAGCAAAGACTTCTGGTTTGCATTCATTTTGCAGTTCACGGAGCTGTACATTTAAGGTTTGCACAGTTTTCCTGTCTGCATTTTAATCTTTAATGTAAAAGCTGATCCCAGAATAAGCCCTGGAAAATCCTGATGGAGCATAATTTCAAAGCTACAAGCAGAAAAGGCTGAATACCCTGGCGTGCAGTGACAAACACAGAAACACACATAAAGACTGGAAGCACAAAGGAACAGAAAGTTGGTGCTATTAGAGGTGCTAATATTCCAGACTTTTCTTTTAAAAAGACTCTGTCTGTGGGCTGGGGAGATCAGTTGGTAGAGTTTTTGCCTAGTGTTCTGGGTTCCAGCCCAAGCCCTGCAAAAACCAGGTGTGGTAGCACATGCCTTGAATTCCAGCACTTGGGAGGTGGAGGCTGGAGGAGCAGAAGGTCACATTTTCTAGACTTTCCACCTATGAAGTCATGGATCATATCCTTTTTAAAGCGCCCTTTCTTTCATCCAGTGCAAGTATTCTGGAGTCAGTGCATGCAGCACACGGGCTGCAGCTTACTCTTCCTTATCTTTATGTATTTCTGTTCATATACAAAAAGATAAAACTTGAAATTGTTCTAGATATTTTTTTCTATTCTGTTTTGGGGGTGTGACTGCTCCTTCACACAGGGTCAAAAGCTACATTCACATCAGTTCGTTTGAGGACCCAGTACAGAATTCAAGCAAAGCCCCAACTTAGCATATCCATTTCCAAACTTGAGGGAAAAGGAACAAAGATCCACTGCAAATGAATGAGCTATGACACAATCAATGCTCTTTCCAAAATGTTTGCATTCTGCAACTGTAGTTACATTTACATGAATGTCTACATTTTAGGTATCTCTCTGTGTGTATGTTAAATATATCAGTACAATTTAAAAAAATATGGACTACTTCACAGATTTGAGTGTCATCCTTGCACAGGAGCCAAGCTAATCTTTGCATTGTTCCAATTTTAGTGTGCTGCCAACGTGAGCACAGCTTGCTGCTTTTCACCAGGCAGTAGTACTGCAGGTACAGCTGTAACACAGTTCACTTATGCACTTACCAGCGGACTGGATTCTTCTGGTTTCAACCACTACACACGAAACGGCTACATTTCTTGTCTAAATGTCTATAATTTCTCTTGGAAGTGGAATTGCAGAGTTATTTCCTTGTATTTAATTGTGCTCCAAAGGGCAGCATTTCTCCTGCCCACCAGCATTGTGTAACAGTTTCAATTCCTCCGTGTAGCTGCCATCATTGGCCTTCTCTTGACAGCCACCCCAGGAGGTAGGAACTGGATTTCACTGAGGTTCTGCTTTGCACTTCCTCTGGGATCTGATGCTGTTATGCTATTTATACATCTTTTCCTTAACTATGAGTGCTCTTTTTTTTTTTAAAATGAAGCCATACTTTATGTATAGCAATACAGTTTACACAGTAAATAAAACTATATAGTAAAACAAAGGTTACTTTTTCTAAGTGGGTCAATGCAAAAATATATTTAGTGGTTACTCATGTCTAATTCTTATTGCACTGGTGGTCAATAGAATTACAAAAGAATGCATGGCAGTGGTGCATGCCTTTAATCCCAGCACTTGAGAGGCAGAGGCAGGTGGAACTCTGAGTTCAAGACTAGCCTGGTCTACAGAGCATGTTCCAGGACAGTCAGGGTACACAGAGAAACACCCTGTCTCAAAAAAAAAAAAGAAAGAAAGAAAGAAAGAAAGAAAGAAAGAAAGAAAGAAAGAAAGAAAGAAAAAAGAAAAAAAGAAAAGAAAAGAAAATGAGAACCATTATGGATTCAACTTTCTGGATATTGAAGTAGCACATACATCTTTTTTGGAGTAACGCCCACTCAAATCTTCTCTTATTTTGTTAAAAACTATTTTATTCTATGTGCATGTCTGTACCTAAGTGTATATAGGTGTATTCATGCAGTGCCATGGGGGCCAGAAGGGGGCCTCAAATCCCCAAAACTGGAGTTACAGGTAATTGTGCTCTTCTTGATGTGGGAACGAAACCTGGATCTTCTGGAAAGGACAGCAAGTAGTTTTAGTCACTGAGTCATCTCTCCAGCCCCCTTGGCTTTGTTTTGTTTTGTTTGTTTGTAGCTTTATTTATTTGTTTGTTTATTGAGATGGGGTCATGTTATACAGCTCAGGCTGGCCTGGAATTTGCTAAGTACCCCAGTTCATCCTCAAACTCCTGATCCTCTTGCATTGGCATCACAAGTGCTGAGACTACAGGTGTGCACCATCACAGCTGGGTCCTCTGCCTATTTCTTTTATATTTAAATTTTTTTCTTTATTGAAACAGGGTTTCTCTGTAGCTTTGGAATCTGTCTTGGAACTAGCTCTGTAGATCAGGTTGGTCTCAAACTCACAGAGATCTACCTGCCTCTGCCTCCCAAGTGCTGGGATTAAGGTGTGAGCTACCCAGCTTCTTTTATACTTTAAATACTAATTTTATTTTACCTCATATGTACGAGTACTTTATCTATATGTATTTATGTGTATCATGTGTGTGCCTAGTTAGAAGAAAGGGGGCCAGATTCCCTGGAACTAATTTCGGGATCTGATATCATTCTATTTACAGTTGAAGTTAATCTTTGTAAAAAAAAAAAAACAAACCAGTGAAGACTTTTTTTGAGCCTTGTATAATTTTATTAATGATTTAGTCCTCCTTCCTGGTTTTACAACCCTGTCCCAAGCATTCAAAGCTGTTATACGGCATAGGGACAAGGTGTGACCATCAAATCTAAGCTGTCTTTGTAAGTCAGCATTCTGACCTTCACCAAGAAGCTAATCCTGGGAAATTTACACACCTCTAGCCCCACCTCATTGTTCTATGACCTTACCTTCCTCCCTCCACCATGTTTTCCATTGTAACTGAGGACCAGCTTCTAATATTGCTATAACTAAATCTTTCCAGTCTTATGGAATAAAGCTGTTCTGAATTGCCCATGAATTTAACATCTGCTTCACAAAAGGTGAATGAATGCCATATGAAACCACTGCTTCTTCAAATTTCTTCAAATCTATTATTTCTACAGGGTCCCAGTCAATTCCTGTATAACCTTGGGGGCGTATATCATCTAGTGGTCATTTCTGAATGGTAACTGAATAAATTAAGGTTGGGCCACTCCTCTTCAGTTTCATAATGCAATAGTAAGGTAGGTTCTGCGCTAAACTCCTCTGTCTCTGTGTGAGTATTTATCTTAGTTTCATTATTAGGTATTTCTAAGGCTTATATCTTCTCAGTCAATTTTTCATATTTGGCACAGATGTCAAACCACTTTTAAAGGATAACACACGAATTACCAAACCAATAGTGGTTATAATGGACACTATGTCAATCCCAGCTAAGTCTATTATCCCTTCATTTAATTTTTCCATTTTCAAACCATCCATTGTGGAACCATACAGAGACCTAACTCCCTGCATCCTAATATTGTTCCTCATTTTTAACGTGGGTAAAAACTCTTTTTTTTAAAAAACCAAGTCTTCTTTTCAGAATTCCCAGACATCTCACCAGATCTGCTGATGATAACAGTGGAGTGTGAGGCTAGATGTAACTGTGCTGCATGGCTGGGCAGAGAATGTGGGCAGTGCATGGCCTGGCGGGGAATACTGCCACTGCTCACATGTAGCTGGGATCTGAGAGTGTGCGGCAGAGGCAGCAGCAGTGGAAGCAGTGTTGAGGCAGCCAACCTGGCATGGCAATGACCTGCGGAAAGGGTCCAGGGGAAGCCTGCAACCTATGGGGAGAGGGAGCAAGCAGTCGGCAGCTTAGAGACATGGGGACATGCAGAAGAAGCCCACGTGGTGGGAAGCAAGGGCTCAGAGCTGCCTGAAGGGCAGAGCCAGCTGGGGTGGGTGGCTAATTCTGGCAGCATTTGGGGCCCAGCCACCTGTGGCACTGGGGCCTGTGGACGGACAGCAGTTGGTGGCTACTACTGAGATACTGCAATGAGAAAAACCCAGACTCTCACAGAGGACCCGGAGGAAGGGAGGGAAAGCCAGCCGTGGCAGTGACTCCAACAGCTGCAAAGCCAGAGATGAACAGCTGCCTCATGATCCCTTGCCCCACATTGGGCACCAGGTGAAGCAATTGTACAGTTATTATTTATCAATAAAAACTCAGGAGTCAGATATGGGGTAAGAACCTGATCAGAGAAACAGTTCTCCCCTTCCTCCACCCGAAAGGGCTAAGAATCTTTCTAAATTCCTTTCTATTACATCCTGTGTCTCTCTGTATTTTCTTGGTCTTCCAAAACCTCTTTGGCTAATTTTGGTCAGCTAATAGCTAGCTCCACCCTCTGATTTACAGTAAACTTTATTGTCAGTCTTGGGAGTGTCAGAGTGTGACCAAAATATCCCACAACAGAAGGGTGCAAAGTATAGTTTAAAAGACTGATCTGAGTTATTCTGGTGGTGATAGGCCTGTTCAGCTTGGCTATGGTGCACATTTTAAAATCCAGCACTCAGGAGACAGAGGCAAGTGAATCTCTGTAAATTTGAGGCAAGCCTGATCTACAGAACTAGTTCCAGGACAGCTAAGGCTACACAAAGAAATCCTGTCTCAAAAAAAAAAAAAAAAAAAGAAAGAAAGAATCAGTACGTTTCCCCTTTTTGTCTAAAATAAAAAAAGGAAAGGCTATAACTAGTATAAGAACACATACAGTAGGTACAATGGCTATATTCAATATAGACAGGCAATAAATAGTTCAATAATGTCTAGATCATTTGCACTTGATAAATTTAGAAAAAATACTCCATATCTATCCTATCTTGGTGAGTCCGCTTGCACCTAATTTATTTGCTTTCTATCATACCTTGCTTTTTGTGTCTGGTAAACTATAACTATGGCTATCTCATCGTCAACTGCTTCAGAAACACAAGAAGGAAATGTTAACTGAGCAAGCAGGAAGTGCAAGCAGGCAACTTACAAAAATGTGAATAATGACAGAAACAGCTGGCCTCCTGGACAGTCACCCAAAGTTCCTCTGCAATGTTGGGGCATCAATCTTCAGCCTACAGGCGTAGCATATCCCACAGATCTTTCTGTGAAGCCGGATATTATGAAGGGCTTCCCTCCCTGTCTTGACAATGTTGTCAGTTATTTTCTTTTTTTAAAATATTTATTTATTATGTATACAATATTCTGTCTATGTGTATGCCTGCAGGCCAGAAGAAGGCACCAGACCCCATAACAGATAGTTGTGAGCCACCATGTGGTTGCTGGGAATTGAACTCAGGACCTCTGGAAGAGCAGGAGGGGCTCTTAGCCTCTGAGCCATCTCCCCAGCCCCATCAGTTATTTTCTTTTGTGCCCTGCTTGTCCAATTAGGACATTATACTGCCAGCAGTCAAGGAAAGGGTGTTTTCTAGCTCAGCAGCTTACTTTTGCCACACAAAAATTCCATGTATAGTTTCTTCAATACCAGTTATCTTCTCTGAGATATATTAGTGCTGCCAGACATGTCTCATTGTCATAAAAATGAGCCTATGTTATTAAAACATGTTAAATACTATATTATATTACATAGATCTCTGAAAGTGTTTGGAGATGAACTGGCTGTCTAAAATATATCTTTGTTTCACCTTGAAAACATACTTAATGTGACTATGAGTTCCATTATAATAGGTGACTAATTACTAACCTGCATTTCCTTATTATCCTAAACAGTTGGTAATAATAACTTTCAAAGACTAGAAATTTGTATTATATTGTTAAAATGAGTTATATAGGTACAATACCTTGAACAAGAGTAGAAATATATGTACAGTATGTTCTAACAAAATTAATCTCAAAGTTGTATCATTATTCAAAATTTGAATACAATATACAAAAGACCAATCCAGTCTAAAACATTTAAAACTAGTAGTTGGTTTTTAAAAGTAGAGTCAATAACCTACCATTTTATCTTGTCATATCTATATCCTCCCTTTCTTGTTTTCTAAACAAAATTATATCTATATTCTCCCTCTTTTTCTTTTCAGAGTAGATCCAATAATCAACCTTTTTATTATATCATATCTATATCCCCCCTTTTTTCTTTTCAAAACAAGAACATTGGGCTGGAGAGATGGCTCAGTGGTTAAGAGCATTGCCTGCTCTTCCAAAGGTCCTGAGTTCAATTCCCAGCAACCACATGGTGGCTCACAACCATCTGGAATGAGGTCTGGTGCCCTCTTCTGGTCTGCAGACATACAGACAGAATATTGTATACATAATAAGTAAATAAATATTTAAAAAAAAAAACAAGAACATTGAGTTTAATTTCCTTTGCTTAACTTTTTTCTGACCATTATCCATAACAACTTGTTTTTAAAAAACTTTTAAAAATATTTATTTATTTATTTATTCTGTATACAATATTCTGTTTACATGTATGCCTGCAAGCCATAAGAGGGCACCAGACCTCATTACAGATGGTTGTGAGCCACCATGTGGTTGCTGGAAACTGAACTCAGGACCTTTGGAAGAGCAGGCAATGCTCTTAATCACTGAGCCATCTCTCCAGCCCCATCCATAACAACTTGTAACCAACACACTAAACAAAGACAGATATCCATAATTCATTTTTTGGGAATGTGGTTATAGTTTTCTAGTTATTTACTGCTGATTGGGGATGTTGATAATCTTATGGAGACCCAAAGAAAATTTAGGATTATGGTCAAGTCCTGCCTGGAGTATTCTGTGAGGCTGGATTATCTCAGTCAGCAGTCTTGAATCTGTTCTGGATGTAGAACTCAGGGGAAACTGCAACCAGAGGTGCTCTAAAAATATTGGATCATCTGAACCATCCATTCATATTGGAGATTTTTCAGGGGATCTTCCTTAATCAAATCTTACTTTTCTTAACCCAGAATGAATTCACAGCCTCTCACATCCTGTAGAAACAAAAGCAAAACTTCTTCTCCAAGGTTACATATCTTTTGACTTAAATTTTGAAGTCAAGGCATTTTCAAAATATATAGGTTGGATTAATCCAGCAGCATTTATAATCAAATGTCTTTTAGCAGCTGTTGCTCATTCCTCAACAGTCAAAAAATTCAAAGACAACACAATTACATACAGCATCTAGATTCTCTGTGTATTTTCCATCTTTACATGGAAGTTAAACTGGGATGGATGGGAGCTGGGAATGCTAGTTTTTCTCCTGAACCCAGGTGGCTAGGTTAGAGTCCAGCTCTGGCCTGTGCTGGTAACTAAAAAACTCAGGTAAATGGTTCTTTTTTGTGTGAATTTGTGCCTCAGGTTGAGTGCTGTTTGTAGATGGAAGTGTCTGTCCCACTCTGTCCTACAGCCATTCAGTCCCAAAGAAACATATAGAGGCTTATATAAATTATAAACTGTTTGGCCTATTAGCTCAGGATTATTGTTAACTAGCTCTTACAACTTAAATTAATCCTTGTCTATGCTTTGTCACTTGGCTTGGTACCTTTTATCAATAAGGCGTTCTCATCTTGTTTCCTCTGCATCTGGCTGGTGACTGCATCTCAGTCCTTCCTGTTCCCAGGATTCTCTTAGTCTGGTAGCCCTGCCTATACTTCCTGCCTGGCTATTGGCCAATCAGCATTTTATTAAATCAATATGAGTGATAAATCTTTACAGTGTACAAGAGCATTCTCCCACAACACTGTATAACTGCTCTCAAAGAGACTCCAAGGTCAGTTCCCAGTACCCATACCAGACACTGGACAACTTCCTGTAACTCCACTTCCAGGAATCTGGCGCCCCTTCTGGTCTCCATGGAAATTACACTTACATGCATAAACCCACAATCAGCACACATATATAAACAGTAAAAAAAATAAAAGATTTAAATAAACAACAGCAACAACGAGATGCTAAGTGGCATATTGTATAATCCTAGCACTTGGGAGGCTAAGGCAGGAATATTCCAAATTCAATGCCAGCCTGGGTTACTGTCCTAGTTTCTGTTGCTGTATGATAAAAGCATTGGCTGAAAGCAACTCGGGGAGGAAAGGGTTTATTTGGCTCACAGGTCAAAGTGCATCACTGAGGGAAGGCAAGGCAGAAACTCAAGGCACTGATCTGGAGGCAGGCACTAAAGTACAGACCATAGAGAAATACGACTTACTGACTTTCTCCCTATGACTTGCTTTCTTGTACCATCCAGAACTACCTGCCCAGGGGTGGCACCATTCACAGTGGGCTGAGTCCTCCCACATAAACCATCAATCAAGAAAATGCCTCCCACAGACTTGGATCTAATCCTTCAACTGAGGTTCCCTCTTCCCACATGTCCATGCTTGTGCTAGTAGGAAAAAAAAAGTACCAGCACAGCTACATAGCAAGATTCTGTTTCAAGACAAAACAAAATAAAAAGCAAGACAAAAGAAAAGAAAAAAGTTTGCCAAGCACTGGCATTCTTTGGTTCCTTTGCTGCCACACAGGAACCAGTCCTCCAGTTAAACAAGCTCAAACAGGTTGTTTTCCTCCGCACATTTCTCTCTGTCAACCTCTCCGTTATTTGTTTCGTCCCTGTGTAGCCAACTAGGAATTGAGCTCCAGTCACCTGAGGAGCCAGCCTATTCTGCTCTGGGGTGGAAACAGGCAGAAAGTTAGTATGTAATCTTTTCTTGAAGTGTCATAATGACCTTTCAAAAGAATTTAATCAAGTACCGTGAATGCAGCCCCTCTGCCGCCGTGGGAGCCTTGAAACTCTTTAAACTGAGCTGAACCCTGGTGACCTCTCGAAGCTCTAGATCCTCTCCCTGTAGAACAAGAGATTCTGCAATGTCTCTGTAGCTGCTGTATCTCTGCTGAGCCCTGAAGGATGTCATGATTTCGCTGATGTGTGAGCAGGGTAATGGACGGTCTTTCAGTCAGGCCATTTCTCTTATAGGCTCAGACATATTTACTTCCTGCGAGAATGGAAATGAGTTCTGTTTGGAGTCAAAAACAAAGAGTGGAGCTGGAGCTATGGCTCAGTCCACAAAGTGTTTGCCAGACAAGCGTGAGGACCTGAGTTCAGATCCCCATCACTCACATAAAAAGCTGGGCATGGCAGGATGCACCTGCAGCTCCAATGCTGGGGAGGTGAAAACAGATACATCTGGGGAGTTCAATGGCCAGCCAGCTTAGCCCAAACTGTGAGCTCCAGGTTCAGTAGAGATCCTGTCTCAAAACGGAGAAAGCCAGGTATTACGGTATGGTATGGTGGCATATGAGCACATACATACATACAACATACACACACACGCACACACACACACACACACCAAAGTATGAAGTAGCCCATATTTATTTAATCCATTACAATTGTAAATTTCAACATGTAGATGCTGAAAAGCCAAAGTCCATGGAGAGTGAATGAACCTTAATGTTGTCTCTACTGCTCCAAGGACCTTCTTTATAGTAGCATTTGATATGCTACCCCTGGGGGGAGCCACTCTGCCTATCATTCATTCGCAAAGCCAGCAGGAGGCTCCTAGTCTGCAGGGGGAGAGGCTCTGAGCATGGCTGAGCAGGCTGTATACCTTGCTCAAGTGGTTGCAATCTTGCCAAGGTCCTATTTGCCAAGCCATGGACTGACTCCAGGGGAAGGAAGGGCATGCTTTTCTAGCATGAACTGAGCAACGTGCACTCCTAGCAGGCCGGGACAAATGTCCAGACTTAGGACTTCCTTAATATGCTTAGCACTGTAATGGAGACTATTAGCAATGACCTGTGCGGAGGAGCCGGCAGCTGAGTCTGTCTGGAGGCGGACTTAAGGAGTGACAGAGAGAAGGGGCATTTCAGAAGGGAGTTAGAAGGGTTACAGAAATCCACCCTACAAAGCTAGTCCAAGAAAGACAAACCAGGTGAGAGCCTGGAGGCCTGGAAGTGCAGAGCATCTGTCAACAAGGGTTTTCTTGGCAGGGAGTGGCCCTGGCTGCTGGCCGTGAGGCAGGAAGCTAGAGGCAGCAGATGTTGTGAACAGTACCAGACCTGTTGCGGACTCTCTGCTTTAGTAGCTGACTCTCCAACTTTGGTGTGAGCTGAAATACACAGAGGGCTTGTGCTTAATGCAGTTTCCTTAGCTCAAGCCCCAGCCATGGGTTCTGAGTCAGTAGGTCTGGAGACAGACCAGGAATAAGCATTCTCATGGATTTTCCCATAGGGCTTCGATTCAGTGGTCAGTAGAGCATCTGGGGGCTCAGGGAGCAAAGGTCACCAGCTGCAAGGGAGAGGGTGAGAGGCAGCTGGTAGAATTCAATTTACAAGTGCCTGGTAAGTAACCTTAGAACCCAGCCCCTAATTAACCCACTCTAAGTAAATCTTTCTATTAACAGTGTAAAGTGTAAAGAAAGCAGATGGTAGGAGCCAGGGGCAAGGGTTTCAGGCTCAGCTCCCCCACCAAGGTGGGTCACTCCAGGCTAATCATGTCCCTTCTGAATCGTAGACTATGCTTGAAAGCTAACACACACTCTGAAGCCACTTTCAGTCATATGACACAATATTCTAACTGTCCCAGCAAAGGGCTCAAGGTCGTTATGAAGATAACACTAAAGTGTAGTGGAAATCTAGTAGAAGCATTGTGTCTAGGATACACAGCAGAATGAGTTAGTTGTTTTGCACTGTATCTAGAGTAAACGTAGATTGCAATAGTTGTTTGCTGGAGGGACTTAGACCTTAAAGAACCCATTGTAGAAAACAGTGATTGTTTTCTCTTCTCTACAGAGCAGTTTTCCTGAAGGAGCTGCACAGCCTAACAGTCCGGGTACACCTGGAATGTCTTGCATTTTTGGGTGCTGCAAACAGTGCACAAGAAGGACAAAGATTGCAGGGATGTGATGTTTTCCTTCACGAAACAGAGGTTTGATCAGGGACTTGGTATGAGGAACTGATTTTACCCCCAAACCCACTTTTGTGTAACAATCAATAAATGCACCTTTGCACAGCTGCTTGGGGTTCAGTGCATTGAAGCTGAGCCTCCTTGCTGCCTGCAAGGTCATATTTCATCCTGGAGTGATCCTCTTTCTTTGTCCTGCGTAACTCAGAACATTGACAGAGAATGGTCCCCATCCCCACCCCCTGTTGCCTGCAATAAAACAAATAAACAAAAGCACTAATTTTAGAAGTTGGGATAGTCTCCTGGGATAGAAGTTGGGATAGTGGTGGCATGTGCCTTTAATCCCAGCACTCCTGGAGGCAGAGGCAGGGGGATCTCTGTGAGGTCGAGGCCAGCCTAGTCTATGAGTGAGTTCCAGGACAGCCAGAGAGGTTACTAAGAGAAACCCTGTCTCTAAAAAAGAAGAAGGAGGAGGAGGGGGAGGAGGGGGAGGAGGAGGAGGAGGAGGAGGAGGAGGAGGAGGAGGAGGAGGAGGAGGAGGAGGAGGAGAAGGAAGAGGAAGAAGAAGAAGAAGAAGAAGAAGAAGAAGAAGAAGAAGAAGAAGAAGAAGAAGAAGAAGAAGAAGAAGAAGAAGAAGAAGAAGAAGAAGAAGAAGAAGTTGTTGGGTTGGTTGGGAGAAGGAAAGTTTTTTCTATAAGTTTCTCAGGCCTCTCCTGTGCCTCACATCACTCAGCACAGTGCTTCTCACTCAGCAGGCTCTCAACACCTTCCCTTCCCTTCTGTTCCTTTCCTCTCTTTCCCCATCCCTCTTCTTTCTTTTCTTTCCTTTCTTCTTTCCTTTTTATTTTGCTCTGTGGTCTTGTACCTCCCAGCTTGACCAAAACTCAGCACATAACCAAAAATGACCTTGAACTTCTGGTACTTCTGCCTGTGGCTTCCCAGTGCTAGCACCACCGTGACTGGTGTTGTGTTGTGCAGGGGCTTTGTGCGTGCTAGACAAGCCTGCCACCAGCTGGGGAGTGAGCCACATCTCCAGAATTCCTAGCTAGGGAACAGCCTCTAAGGGTGTCTGAGTTGGATCTTTGGGACTGGAAACATCTCTCAATCTCCTCTGCTAGTGAGTTACCCAGCCTGTAATCCAGCACTGACTACTGATAGCATCTTGCTTTCTAGACTTTTGTAATTGGCACTCTCAGTGATTTGAATGTTTTCCAGAATGCTCAGGCAGTGATAACCAGGCTTTAGTGGTGATTATGAAGTGGTCGGTAACACGTGACTAGGGAAAGGATTAGGGATCTTGAAGCTGATAAGTTTTTCTTGATCCAAACAACCTTTGGCATACACAAATATAGCCTTTATTACATTTATTGATAGATTTACTATGAGGGTGTGGGACATGCATGCCTTGGCATCGTGTGGCAGTAAGAATACAACCCAGGAATCAGTTCTCTCCTTACACCATTTAGGTCCTAGGGCTCAAATTCAGGCTGTCAGGCTGGTGGGCAAATGCCTTTATTGACAGAGTCATCTCCGCAGCCCAATTTATTGCCTTTAAAACTTGTCAAAGGAAGAAGGCACGGTGAGGAATATATGGCAGTTAGAATGGAAACCACAGGCCAGAGAAGCAGCCTTTGATTGGTTAGGGAAATTGTCTTCTCAAACACTTGTCTTCTCAAAGTTTGTATCCTAGGTGATTTTAGACCCCGTTAACAGTGGAAACCACCACAGGAGGCAGGGTTGAGGGCAGCTTCTAGAATCCAGAAATAGCAAGGACACGCATTCTCCCTCAGAGTTCTCAGGAGGAATGCAGTCCTGAGTTTGGACTGTACATTTTGATCTTGGATCAGAAGGACTAGTTTCAGACTTCTGACTTCTCAGGCGCTGTGAAAATGAATAAATGTTATTTTTGGAGGTATTAGGTTTATGGTAATCAGTAACAGTGACAATAAGAAACTAATAGATTAATCAACATGAGTATAGATTAGTGCCAGTCTCTAGAACAGTTGTTCTCAACCTTCCTAATGCTGCGACCCTTTAATACAGGTCCTCATGCTGTGCTGACCCCCAGTCATAAAATTATTTTTGTTGGAACTCCATAACTGTAATTTTGCTACTGTTATGAATCATAATGTAAACATTTGCTATGTGACCTCAAATGGATCCCACTACCCACAGGTTGAGAACCATTGCTCTAAAGAGTTTAGTGGGTGACATTTAGTGCTCCTGGACCCTCACTACCACAGGGAGTGAGAAATCAAGTTTCCTGGTTTGCTAGAAGGACCAGGCTGGCTGGCCTCCGCTCCCCTGTTGTCTCCTGGTCTGGGAAATCTGGCCTGATCTGGTCTTACCAAGCCATACTTCCAGCCACCTTGTGTTTTGGCTGGGGATGGAAGAATCCCAGCAGAGGTTGCGTATCTGGAAGTTGATTCCAGGAAATTCCAGTAGGAATTTGAGATGGGAGGAGAAGGAGACCCTGAAGAAAGAACTGTGACCACCCAGGTTTCCACAGGCTGAAGCTTCACTTCCTCAGGGAACTCTGGGTACAGGGCTGTCGGCCTAAAGAGCAAGGCTACTGAGATCTTTTACACCTGCCAGATTCCAAGACTTTGTTTAGAATGTTGATTACAAGCTGTTATGAATAATGATCAGGAGAAAAACTAAACAAAGGATATTAGATTCAGAGTTCTTGTTTTTTTTGTTGTTGTTGTTTTTAAAGAGGGGAAGTACTGTGGGACAATGGTCTGTATTCTGGCAATTATATTTTAAATAAATGCTGATTGGCTAGTAGCCAGGCAGGAAGTAGAGGTGGGGCAATGAGAATAGGAGAATTCTGGGAAGAGGATGCAGTCCACAGTCATGACCCAGCCACAGAAGAAGCAAGATGTGACTGCCTTGCTGAATAAGGTATGGAGACATGTGGCTAACATAGACAAGTATAATAGGCTAATATAAGCTGTAAGAATTAATAAGAAGTCTGAGCTAATGGACCAATCAGTTTATAATAAAAAAAGATTCTTATTTTGGTCACACATGCAAAATTTGTTTTGTCCCTCAAACTAATAACATATTCACATGTCCCAGGTGGACTAAGACGAGGACACTTTGAGGCCATTCTTCAACCAGATATGGTAATCCATATTTCCTCTCTCTCTCTCTCTCTCTCTCTCTCTCTCTCTCTCTCTCTCTCTCTCCCCCTCACTGCATGAATGGCTACAGATAAGCCCTTATGATTAGAGCTGTCCAGGAAACAGAACCTGGAGCATAGGAGTGTAGATGATTTTTGTGATCATGGTGGACATGGTGAGCCACCAACCATCAGAGAGTGGCTGCTAACCTGCCTCCAAACAATGGGGTCTGGAAACTTCCAGCACTCCGACTTTCTGCTCTTCTTGGGAGATGCCATACACTTTTGTCTGACAGACTCTGGTCAATCTCCTTACTCCCAGTCTCCCTCCCGAGTCATCTGTTATGATTGATGCATAGAAATGGTGCCAACCTGGGTAACTGCTCCGTAGAAACAGTGCCATCCTGGGCTACTGCTCCATAGAAATGGTACCATCCTGGGTGACTAGTCCATAAAAATGGTACCATCCTGGGTGACTGATCCATAGAAATGGTACCATCCCGGGTGACTGATCCATAGAAACGGTGCCGTCCTGGGTGACTGATCTATAGAAATGGTGCCATCCTGGGTGACTGATCCATAGAAACAGTACCATCCCGGGTGACTGATCCATAGAAATGGTGCCGTCCTGGGTGACTGATCTATAGGAACGGTGCCTCCTGGATCCCCTTTAATTATGCACATTTGCCCCTCTGACAGGCCATACTACAAAGCTGTTCTTGGGGCAGCATGTGGCCCTGGTGTTGCAAAGAACATCACTGCTTGCTGTCCCCCAGTTTTATTTCTGTTGATGGGATAAAACATCCTGACAAAAAGCTGGTGAAGGGTTTATGTGACTCGCTGTTCCAGGTTATAGCTCGCCATCTGGGGAAAGTTGGGGCAGGAGCTTAAACAGTCATGTGACATCTACAGCCAAGAGAAGAAAGGACCCAGTGGATCCAAGACAACTCCCACAGACAAGTCCACAGGCCACCCTGCTCTAGACGATCCCTCAGTTGAGGCTCTCTTCCCAGATGAGTCTAGGTTGAGGCAGGTTGACAGTTCAAATCTAACCTTCCCCCCCTTCTATCTCACCTCTCCATCCTTTGGCCACACACTCTAGGTTCCAAACATGCTCTCCCTTTCTCTGTGATGTTGATAATCTGTTAGGACTTCCCCTCTGGATTCTTTCATGTTTCCCTATTACCTGGACTTTTTGGTACACATCATCTCATGCGTTACATGTTAAGATTTTGTTTGTTTGTTTTTGTTTATTTGGCTCGGATTACTTTTGAGACAGGATCTCCCAATGAAGCTCAGGCTAGCTTCAAATTCAAAATCTTTCTGTGTTAAGCTCCTGAGCGCTGGGCTTACAGGGTGTGCCATTGTGCCTAGTTATGTGTTGAGGTTTTTATTGTTGTTGTTTGTTTGTTCAAGACAGGATTTTTCTGTAGTTTTGGAGCCTGTCCTTGAATTCGCTCTGTAGATCAGGCTGGCCTTGAATTCACAGAGATCCACCTGCCTCTGCTTCCTGAACGCTGGGATTAAAGGCATGTGCCACCTCTACTCAACCTATGTGTTGGGTTTTATGAGTAATTCTGTCATGAATTAGCGGGAACACTTGACCTTAGTTTCTCAATTATGTTGACAGTTAAAAAACAAAAGCTTTGCCAGTTGTGGTGGCACACACCAAGAGGATTTGCTGAAGAAGGCAGAGGCAGGAGGATCATGAGTTCAGGGTCAGCCTGGCCTACCCTTGGGTGGGCAGTGGTGGTACACGCATTTATTCCCAGCACTCAGGATGCAGAGGCAGGTGGATCTCTGTGAGTTTGAGGCCATCCTGATCTACAATGCGAGTTCCAGGCCAGGTTCCAAAGCTTCACAGAGAAACCCTGTCTCAAAAAACAAAACCAAACAACAACAACAACAACAACAACAAAGCTTGGATTCTCATTCTACGTTTCTCACTCCAGTTATACCTCTCTGAAGGGCATTCAATAAATGCTCAGGCATTTTTTCTTTTCTTTTTGAGAGCCAGGCATCTGGTAGACCGGAAGGATTCATCTGTGACACCACCACCCTGCTCTTAGGGAGCCTAGTGACCAGTAAGAAGGGTGGGTACTTATCAGATAAACACACTCGCACATGTTTAATTACACGTGAAGATAAAGGCTCACTGGAAGGGTGGTGTGGGAGACACCATTAGTGACAGTTTTAAACAAAGAGACCTGCCCTAGATTGGGGGTTCCGGTGAGAACTTTCCCCAAGGAGGCGCTCTGTGAACTGTGATCATGAGAAGGATCAGAAAACGGGTGGGGGAGCTGGGTGTGTGTGAATGTGACTGCCAGAGGGGCAGAGGAGGGGAAGGATCACAGTCAGACTCACTGGGAGGTAGGCTTGGGCTTCAGCCTCAGAGTGGAAAATATTCAGCAAGAACGTGGTGACACACACACAGATTTGTGCATTAGACAATCTTTCTGGTGACCACATGAGGAAGCTGTGGGGAGGGCAGTAGGAGGCTCCAGTGCTGTGCTTCTCAGCCTGTGGGTCGTGACCCCTTTGGGGTTGAGTGATCCTTTCACAGGGGGCACATATCAGATACCCTGTATATCAGACATTTACATTACAATTTATACCAGTAGTAAAATTACAGTTATGAAGTAGCAATGAAATAATGCTATGGTTGGGGTCCCCACAACATGAGGAACTGTATTAAAGGGTCACAGCGTTAGGAAAGCTGAGAACCAATGCTTTAGTGGGTACACAGAGGATTCATGAAGGTCACTTGATTGGGGTGATGGCAGTAGAAAAAGGGAGCTGGATTGGGTTTCTTAAAAACCAAAGAGGAGAAAGTTTCAAAGAGGTAAACTATGAGTTATTAAGTGAGGTTTATACCAACGGGAATGACACATTTTTAAAGGGGGAAATGCCAGCTCTTGGGCATTTTCAGACAGCCCTAAGTGTACAGCTATCTTGTGAGTGAGCCACTCCATCCCATGAGCCTCAGATATGGCTGGGGAGGCATTTTGGGGGAAGTTTACATATTCATGTCTTGTCTGTGGGTGGCCGACATTGGTGCTACTTCTACCATCCAAATACCCATAACATTCTTTGGTGTCTCTGTGTGGGGGATACACTGTTTCTAAAACCACACTGGAGAGGGGCTGACCTTGGGGGTGAGAAGCTTACAATAAATTGGGAATTCTGGGAATCTTACCCCAGGAATGCTGGCTTCTTTCCACGCTGTGACTGTCTTGTGAACTTTAGGATTTGGCAGTCGGTCAAACCAAATAGCTCCCGGCACAAGAGTCAACAGGGTCCAGAACAATCTGCTTCATGGCCTCGTGCCTCCAAGGGGCATATCTATCCCTTTCCTCTTTCTGTTAAAGCGGATTCTCTTACCCAAGAATCTATCTGGACTATTTTTCCCTTCCTTTCCTGTTTGTGTGTGCATGTGCGTGTACATGTGATATGTATGCTGTGTGCACATGTGTACATGTGTGAGTGCATGCAGAGGCATGTGGGTTCCCTCCTCTATCACTCTTTACCTTATCTTTTGAGGCAGGGTCTCTCACTGAACCTGGAGCTCACTGACTAGACTGGCCAGCTAACAAGTCCTAGGAATCCCCCTGTCTCTGCCTCTCTGGTCCTGGCGTCACAGGCACACCACCACACCCAGCTTTTTATGTGGGTGCTGGGGATCTGAACTCGGGTCCTTAGGTTTGAAGAGCAAGCACTTTACTCCCTAAGCCCTCTCCAGCGCTTTCAACATGCCTTTCCCTAACATGGCATGTAGATGCTGTGCTGGGAGAGAATACCCAAGTTTTCAGATTTAAATCTCTGGTCCAAAGCATGCTGATAACAAGCTTGGATGGCCCCATTAAACTCATTGGTTAAAGTCAGAGGGGCCTGTAAACTATCCAATCAGATTTTGTTACCCAAAGGTCTTCTCCTTGTCTTCTCCCCCACCCCCCACTCAACCTCAACAGAGGGCTTATTGGGAAGACAGGAGTGTGTCTTGGGAATGAAAGTGAAGGCTCCTGGATAGAGATTGGCCAGTACACTCTGCCCATTATTCTCCTTCAATGACTCAGTATGGAGAGGAGAAAGAGTGAAGAAAGCAAGGCAGTGCTTTGACTGTTGTATCTAACACGTGTCCTAAGGACTTCCCAGAACCTCATAGCTGAGTTCTATGTACACCTGAGCCTCACCACTCCCCCCATCTCCTCATTAAAACCCATCTTCTCAGTAATGGCTATACTTTAATTCACCGAGTAGGTGGAGGTGGCGGCATCTTTACAAGAAACAATGGCACTGAATACCGACGGTAACGACTCCATCCATCTCCATGATGTATGTGAGTCACCCCAACTCTCCTCCATTCATATTTCATCTCACAGCCTGGAAAGCAAACTGTGGGTCCCTTTAGTTCCATTCTGCCATTGGTTTTCCTTGCCCAGAACATCCTTTCTTCCTCTTTCCCTACATCACTTCGCGGTGTCACCTGCGTGACAGATGTAGCCTTGGAAGTTTGGCCCTTTCTTCCTTCCACCTTCTGAGGATCACACTCCGGAGTTATGTGCAGATTTTAGACCCTGAGAGACAGGCTGGGAAGTAGGACAGTGTACAATCCTTCTTTGATGGGTGGGGATCCAAATGCCTAGAAAGGTTAGGTGGCTCCTATTACCTCGCCCAGTTCTGGAATTCAGTGTTCCGTCACTCTGCAATCCCAAGAATGGTTTGTCTGGACGATCTTTGAAAATAATAAAAGTGATCACCACCTGCTTACTTGACAGTGAAGATTAAAGAGACACAGAGGTGAGATTAATGAGCTCAGAACAGACTAGTTGGGTCTCTGGAAGTTGTCTAAGTTGTAGGCGCTAGATGTGGCCATGCGTGTTTGTATTCATCATCTTGGGCTGCCCTAACAAAGCACCGCAGACTGAATTGCTTATACATCAATACTTCCCCACAGCTGCGCAGACTCCAGATTCAAGGTCAGGTGCAAGGCACAGCCAAATTCCAGGGACTTGTAGGGTAGCCACCAACTCACTGTATACTTGCGGGGTGGGAGGCAGGGGTATAGAACAGGGCACAATGTGTTTCAACTCTCTGTTTTAAGCAGTCTAACCCTGCCTTACAGGAAAGGGAGGGGAGAGAGGGAAATGAATGGCTTAGGAGCCCATTTAATCTTTATCGTCTTCTTATAGGTTTTATCAAGTGCCTGTAACATTTTTAGAAAATTCTAATAATTTCTCTGCTGAACCTCCCATCCTGAAGAAGGCTGCAGTGGGGTGGGTAGTAGGGGCACTCACTCCCTTTTCTATATTTTATGTCCAGTCTTCAGAAAGATCACCCCAAAAGACATCAGTTGTTTCCTTGAAAGGACTTTGAGCCTGTAAGTTAGTTGTCCACAGGGATTCCCAAGGAAAATGCCCCTACTGTCTCCCATTCTAAGGGCTTGGTGGTCTGTCTCCCATCACACTACAGCGAACACATCTGACCTCGTCTAAGGCGTTGACTTCTACTCTGCAGTCTAAACTCTATTCATTCAGCAGGCGTTGACTTCTACTCTGCAGTCTAAACTCTATTCATTCAGCAGGCGTTGACTTCTACTCTGCAGTCTAAACTCTATTCATTCAGCAGGCGTTGACTTCTACTCTGCAGTCTAAACTCTATTCATTCAGCAGGCATTGACTTCTACTCTGCAGTCTAAACTCTATTCATTCAGCAGCTCTTTCCATCATGGAAAGGGAAAGTGCTTATCCCTAGCATCACTTCAGGCTCTTAGGTGAAGAGGATGTTGGGAAATGGTCCCAACTGCAAGCCTACAGAAGTCAGCCTAGTGATAGCAATACCTCCCAAACAGCATCCTCTCCCAGTGGATGGCCAAAGGTTTAACTCCTCCAGCTTCACTTACTAAGTATTTTTTTTCTTACTAAGTTTTAAAATGCAGATGTCAAGAGGCCCTTATGGCAAGAATTTCAGAAAGCTTAAGACTCAGCTACAACAGTAGACACTCCTGAAAAGGGGAGGGTGCAGGGAGAGACACAGGTTTAATTTTGTATTCTAGGCTTTTTGCTGTCCTTATCCCAGTCCAGCCCTGGATTGATTGGCAGGGATTCCCGGCAGCAGGCAGCAGACATGGAGACCTTACACTTGGAGCCTTCGAGGGACATTGAAGATCTATACTATAGCAGGAAGAAGAGAGAGCCAAGGTGAAATGGCAGGAGACTGGACACTCTCAAAGCCCACCTCCAGTGACTACTTCCTCCAACAAGGCCACACCTCCTAAACCTCCCCAAGAGAGTGCCATAACTGGGGACAAAGAATAAATGCCAGACCTATAGGGGATATCCCACCCAAACTGCCAAAGAGACCACACCTTCGCCATATGAGCCTTTAAAGGATGTGGAAGACATACACTATAGCACCCTCTTTTTGCTTTTTTTTTTTTTTGAGACAGGATTTCTCCATGTAGCCATGGTTGTCCTGGAACTCACTCTGTATCACTCTGTAGACCAGGCTGGCCTCAAACTCAGAGATTAGCCTGCCTCTGCCTCCCAAGTGCTGGGATTAAAGGCGTGTGTCACCACCGCCCTGCCTAGCAACCTCGTAAAGTATGATTTGACTTTCTCTTAGTTATCATGTAGGTCACAGCGAGGGCTGGGGAGATAGGTTAGGTGATGAGGCACTTGCTATACAAGCATGAAAACCTGGGTGTTAAGTTTGAACAGTCACATTAAAAAAAGATTTAGAGGGGCTGGAGAGATGGCTCAGTGGTTAAGAGCATTGCCTGCTCTTCCAAAGGTCCTGAGTTCAATTCCCAGCAACCACATGGTGGCTCACAACCATCTGGAATGAGGTCTGGTGCCCTCTTCTGGGCTGTAGACATACACACGGACAGAATATTGTATACATAATAAATAAATAAATTAAAAAAAAAAGATTTAGAGAGATGGCTCAGCAGTTAAGAGAGTACACTACCCTTCCAGAGGGTCAGAGTTCAATTCCCAGCACCCACATGGTGCAGCTCACAACCATCTTTAACTCAAGTTCCAAACACCCCCTTCTGGACTGTGAAGGCACTGCACACAATTTTGCACCCTCCCCCACATAAACGCATAATTTAAAATGAATAAAAATTAATCTATTTTTGTTTTGTTTTCAAGACAGGGTTTCTCTGCGTAACAGTCCCAGCTGTCCTGGAATTCACTTTATAGACCAGGCTGGCCTCGAACTCACAGAACTCACCTAGCTCTTCCTCTCAAATGCTGAGATCAAAGACATGCACCACCACTATCCAGCATAAAATCAATCTTTTAAAAAAAATAAAATAAAGATATTTTAAAAGCTGGGTGTAGCAACATGCACCGGTCATCTCAGCACTGGGGAGGTGGAGACAAGAGGCTGGGCTCATTGGCAGCCAATCTAGTCTAATCCATGAGCTAGAAATCCAGTCAAAGACCTTGCTTCAATCCCCAGGACTCAGGAGGCAGACAGAGTCAGAGGCAGGCAGATCTCTTAGAGTTGCAGGCCAGCCTGGTCTACAGAGTGTGTTTAGAACAGCCAGAGCTGTACAGAGAAACCCTGCCTTGAAAAACAAAAACAAACAAGCAAAAAAAAAAAAAAAAAAAAAGAAGAAGACCTTGCCTCAAAACAGAAGGTGGATGATCAGGGAAGATACCCAGTGTTCAGTGTTGGTCTCTGTCTCCATATGTACATGCACACACTTGCACACAAAGGACACACACATTGAAACACTAAGAAAATAAATACATCAATTAGACTAATGTTAACAGGCGTTTATTTAGCGCTAAGAGCAATGCTTTGCTGTGGTCTTCTATTGTCAGGCACTTTGGAAGCATTGTTATCACTCAACAGCTTTTATGAGGTAGAGATTATCATTATCCCAATTTAAGGCAACAGATTTAGAGCGTGATTAAATAGTTTGAGATTAATAATTAATTTAAACTAAGGAAAAGTGTAGGAGTTTGTCTCAGCATGAGCCAAGAGAACATGATTGGAGAGATAAGACAAGTCCTGAAAGGGGAAAGAATGGAGGCACGAAATGCCCAAAAGCAGCTGCACAGTCTTACCCCATTTTCCAGGAGGGTCCTCCAAGGTAGGCAGACGTACTACTTGTCAAGCGGCTCCGAGAAGTGGGATTTCTGGTCTAGAGGCACTAAGGCTTTCTCAATGAGTGTTCGTGTACTTCTGCTGAGTTGTCTGCTAACGACAAAGGCATCATGGGAGTCTGTGGCCTCGTGAATTTGCTCTAGTGCCAGCTATCACTAGAGTGCTCACACTGTCTTCTTGGATTTGGAAATTTCCACAGTACCAGAGACTCAGGGATGTATTATTTTGTTTTTGTGGCTCTCTGTGTGCTACTAAACAGTTTTTAAAATGTTGTAACAAGATGTTATTAATTGTTAATTAGGCAAGGTTCGTTAGAGGAATAGAACCAATAGAATGTACACACACACAATGGAATATAGAAGGAGATTTATTAGGGTTGACTGACATGCTAGGGCCTAGGTAATGGAACAATGGCCATCTTCATTCTAGAAAAGCAGAGAACCTGATGCCTCAACAGGGTCAGTCCAGCACTGAAGGCCTGGATTCTCCCTGGAAAGCTGCTGGCAGAAGGGCCAGAGGAACTGGAGTCTGGGTCCATGGAGAATGGAAGCGGCCACAGCATGGACTTCCATTCCCAGGAAGTGGTAAGGTGGGCAGGAGGCATGGCTTTCCCCTTGGACACCTTTCCTAAATCTAGGCTGTTGGGAAGGTGTCTCCCAACGCAGAGGATAAGTCTTCCTTTCAGTTAACCTTCTCTGGAAACACCCTCACAGAACCCAGAGGCGCATCTCCTAGTTTTGTTGAAATGAGCAGCGGGCTGCGTTCCTACCACCCAGCTCCCAGCCACCTGGCTAGCTTATGCCCCGAAATAACAACACACAAACTGTATTCTTTTAAACACTGCCTGGCCCAATAGTTCCAGCCTCTTAATGGCTAATTCTCACATCTTGATTAACCCATTTTTAATAATCTGTATAGTATCACAAAGTGGTGTCTTACTGGGAAAGATTCAGCATGTCTGTCTCAGGTCGGAGAATCACGGCGACTGACCAACTATGCTTTCTTTCTCCCAGCATTCTGTTTACTCCGCCTACCTAATTTTTTGCCCTACCAAAGGGCCAAGGCAGTCTCTTTATTAACCAATGACATCAACACAAAACAGAAGGTCTCCCACATTATAGTTTGATCCTAAATCTCATCAAGCTGACAATTAAATCCAGTCATTATAGGCATTTATACAGAGTTCCATGTTGATGTATACCTAACTGGCATTCAAATAAAATTAATCTAGTAAACCTAGCAGTTCATATGGTATGTTCCTTTAAGCACATGGAGCCACAAATCCAAAACAGTTTAAATTAAAGGCATTAGTTTAAAGATGCTTCACTGAAGCTGAGTTGTTGCTAGCCACTTGACTGTGGTAACCATGTTGATGGCAAAACTTCAGGTTGCTAAGGGACAGTTTCAAAATAAGGCAAAATCATGACTCACAGTAACAAAGAATGAACATAAACCATGATATTATTACATTCATTCATTAATTTGTGTCTAAAACAGGAAACTGTTGAGACTGGTTTAAAGAGTGAGAAGCTAACATTTATAAATAATTTCAAAAAGAAACATTAAGAGGTAGTTTCTAGGTTAAATATTTATTTTTATTTTATACGTTTATAATATTAGTGCTTTGCCTGCATGTATGTCTGTGCATCATGTGCGTGTTCAGTTGCTAGGTTAGATTTGAAACTTGTTAACCTTCCTTACAGAGCAATAAATTATAACCTTTGGACTCTTCTTTTCTGTTAGGCAAAAGCAAATTGCACTTTTACTAGACTAAACTCTATAAGATTAAAATGTAACTTTACTAAAGTTGATTTTTTTAAAAAGATTCATTTATTGTTATTGTGCATTTGTGTGTGTGTCTGCCTGTATGCCTGTGTACCATGTGTATGTAGTGCCTGCAGAGGCCAGAAGAGGACATCAGATCCCCTAAAACTGGAGTTACAGGTGTTTGTGAGCCAGCTTGTGGATGTTGGGGACCCAGTCCTCTGCCAGAGCAGCCAAGTGCTCTCAACCACTGGGGTAAATATAATAAATTGTAAGGTCACTTCAGAACACTTAGGACCCAGTGCAATCTTATGGAACTTGATCTAGACCCTCGAGGGTCACAGAAAACATTCAAGGAATCTGTGTTTTTGCAACTATAATCATCATTGTCATCATAATAATAAATCGTTGGCCCTTTCACATGTTGACATTTATCTTGGTGACTCAAAGGAAGTACAAACTGAAATTGATGTCACTTTTCACAAATCAAGACAGCAGTGCCAGCAAATGGAATAAGCAGTAACTGTGTTCTTCATGATAGTACTAGGAGGTGGGGGGTGAGAAGGGACTGTCTCACTTAAGAAAGTCCTTTCCAAATATTCACTTCTATAAAATGAGACGTATAGGCCGGGCGGTGGTGGCGCATGCCTTTAATCCCAGCACTCGGGAGGCAGAGGCAGGCAGATCTCTGTGAGTTCGAGACCAGCCTGGTCTACAAGAGCTAGTTCCAGGACAGGCTCCAAAGCCACAGAGAAACCCTGTCTTGAAAAACCAAAAAAAAAAAAAAAATGAGAAGTATATGTTAAACACGTCTACAGCAGACTCAAGTGTGACAGATGTCTTGAAAACAGCAGCTCTACAGCTGACGTATGAACAGAATTGGACACTTTGGACATATCTTATTTGTTCATTTGTTTATTTGTTTTGTGAGTGGCAAGGAGAGCCATGCCGCAGTGCATTGTGGAGGTTACAGGACCACACTCAGAGGTCGTTCTCCCCTTCCACCATGTGGGTTCAGTAGATCAAAATCGGGTTGTCATCTCTGACAGCAAGCAGCTGTATCCACTGGGCCATCTGGTAAGCTCTGAGCTGCAAGTCTTCTGACTTCTATTCTTGTTCTGTGGTATGTGCACGCACACAAACACACACATGCTAATAGTTGTAAACATGTACAGTCAAAATGGGAGATGAACTTGTGGGTTTAGGTGTAACTGAACACGAGACATTCAATGGTTGCAGATGCTGCTTGCATTGAAGGAAGTACCATTTGCTGAATCATGGTATGACATCAAAGAACAGCCACAATGACCTGAAAGGTCTACTAAACATGTTTCTCTTTTCTAGTTCCATATAAGCGTGAGGTCATATTTTCTTCATATACGTCAACAAAAGTAACATGTAAATATATTCAGATACAAAAACGCAGATACTTTCTGTTCATCTGAATATGAGCTTTGTAAAAAGTACAAAATAATTCTACTCTTCTCACTAAAATTTTCTTTTTGGAAAGAATATTTTCTTCCAAATATCATTTATGTTAACAATGACTTATTATTAATATCTGAAAACAAATTAGTTAATGCCTTTGCCTCATTTTAAATTCTTTCCCTTCCATTTCTTTACAATTTCTTTTGCTTTCATTTTTTTCACATGTGTTTTTGAGACAGGGTCTCATATATCCCAGGCTGGCCTTAACCTAAAATATAGTCAAGGATGACCTTGTATTCATGACCACCCCTTCCTCCTCCCAAGTGCTGGGACTGCAAGGGTGTTCGACTACACCTGGTTCATTTGGTACTGGAAGAACCCGTGGTATTAGGCATGCCAGGCGAGCATCTATCAGCTCAGCCACATCTCTAGACTCTTAGTTTTAATTTCTAATATGTAAATACTTGAAGCATGATGAATAAAATCTCAGAGTCAGAAACTGGGGTTTGACCTGAAGATCTGAAAAGCAAAACAACTAGCCGCTGGTTCTTACCTCAATCTCAGTCTGAAATGGCGATCCTGCCTCCAGGAATCTCAGAATGGACTGTGTGTTTGAGCGCTGTTTCCGCCCACTTTAAATCCTCTCTAGGGCTGGGATTAAAGGCGTGCACCACTGGGATTAAAGGCATGCACCGCCTGATTTCTATGGCAACTAGTGTGGCTACTTTGACTAAGGGTGCATGTTACTGGGATTAAAGGTGTGTGTTACCATAATCTGGCCTGTAAGGCTGACCAGTGGGACTGTTTTACTCTCAGATCTTCAGGCAGTCTGTATTTATTAAAATACAATTGAGCCGGGCGGTGGTGGCACACGCCTTTAATCCCAGCACTCGGGAGGCAGAGGCAGGCGGATCTCTGTGAGTTCGAGGCCAGCCTGGTCTACAATAGCTAATTCCAGGACAGGAACCAAAAGCTACGGAGAAACCCTGTCTCGAAAATCAAAAAACAATTGAAATGCCACTACAAATACTGACAGGTGTAAGCCATATACACAAAGTTCTTTGAAATCCTCAATTATTAAGAGTGCAAGTGACTCCCAAGACTCAAAAAAGTCATTGCTGGCCAGGCTTTCATTTTTGAATGACCGCAAAGTAACAGACTCCTATATGTTCTTTTTCTTTTTGACGTATGTACACGTGCAGTTGTGAATGTGTGTGTATGTATGTGTATTAGGGTGTACATAGGTGTGTGGGTACACTGCATATATGCACACGTGTGTGCCTGTATGTGTGGTCAGAGATCAGTCTTAGATGCTGTTCCTCGGACACCATCCACCTTGTTTTTGAGACAGGGTCTCTCACTAGGACCTGGTGCTTGCTGTAGGATGACTGGCCAGCCTGGTTTAGGGATCTGCCTGTCTCTGCTCTCCCACAGTGGGATTACAAGTGTGCACCACCATGCGTGGCTTTTACCTGGGTTCTGTGGCTTGAACACAGGTCCTCACGCTTGCACGCCAAGCACTGCACTGACTGAGTTGTCTCTGAGTCCATGTTTAGATATTTTGTTTTTCTTAAGATGGCCCATCTGAATTTAGCATACTTACACTCCACAGGCTATGTGATAATTTTTCAGGTCCATGTTTTGGTGTTTGTGACAAGGGAAGTTTTCTATATACTTGCTTTATTTGGCCTCTACTTGTTTATAAGGAGATCACCTCAATTTTCTCTTCCTTTAGCCTGTGACAATTCAAATACTCACCCCCAAATTACCTAAACACAAAGACATTGCCAACACTGAACCCATGAGGTAGTTACTCAGTGATACCCAAATAACCCAGAATATGCAAATATCAGGTTTTTTTTCTTTCTGGTAGCTCTGTGGATTGAACATAGACCTATGAAAACTCCGCCACTGAGGGACACTCATACACACATGACAGTGACTCTGAAGAGCCCACTCTGAGAAATCCAAGCTGAAGTGCTTCAAACACAGGAGTCTGGTCTATGAATCAGGGAGGCAGTGAAAGCTGCTGTCGACGTCACGGTGTGCTTAGTGTTTTAAGTGCTATCCCTAGAAACCAGTTAAAGACTTGTTCCTCTCGCCGGGCGGTGGTGGCGCACGCCTTTAATCCCAGTACTCGGGAGGCAGAGGCAGGCGGATCTCTGTGAGTTCGAGGCAGCCTGGTCTACAAGAGCTAGTCCAGGACAGGAACCAAAAGCTACGGAGAAACCCTGTCTCGAAAATCAAAAAAAAAAAAAAAAGAAAGAAAAGACTTGTTCCTCT
This sequence comes from Microtus pennsylvanicus, assembly GCF_037038515.1. Classification (NCBI taxonomy): domain Eukaryota; kingdom Metazoa; phylum Chordata; class Mammalia; order Rodentia; family Cricetidae; genus Microtus; species Microtus pennsylvanicus. The sequence goes on along the minus strand of NC_134581.1, from coordinate 53,496,972 downwards.
CATTTCTACGTCCTGGGTCTAAGTCTGAAAGTCTTCCCCAGCTTCCTGGCTTACTGAGGGCCCATGGACACAGACATCTTGAGCCATTTTCTTCTAATGAACACACGCTGTGTCTCCAATGTGTTGCCATGGGGCCTCCAGCATATTTTGTCTGCTTCTCCCTATCCATGTCTGCCATTTATGTCTTACAAAACATTCCTTTCTCCTCTTAAAAGGTTGATCAGGGGTGGGGGGGTGTCTGGCTGGTTAGTGCTCGCTACAGAAAGACAAGGACCCAGGTTAGATCTGCGGCACCATGTAAAGAGCCAGGGGCGGTGGCTCACATGTGTAATCCCAGCCCTGGAGAGACAGGGACGTGTGGATACCTAGCTAGGGTTTGCTTGCCCATCTAGTCTCTTTGGTGAGACTCACATCATCAAGAGACCGCATCTCACAAACAAGATAGGTGGCTCCTGAGGCAGGACACTGGAGGCTGTCCTCTGGCTTCCGCTTGCACACGCACACACGTGGATCTGCACGCACAGATCAGCGCACACATCCACACACACAGAGTTAGTCAGTATTGTCTCCCATAATCCCCATAACTCCGAGCGGCAGGGCAGCATCGAGAAAGAGAGCATATTCTCTTTTAGCAGACGACTCTCAAATGCTTAGCTCTAGCTCAGCCATTTGCTAGCCCTGTAACCGTGAGAGCCTCAGTGTCTCTGTCTATAAAATGGTCACCCCCCTCCCCCTTGGGTAGCATCTGCTGTGGATAAGCTATTCTGGGAATCACAAAGAGCTGGCCAAATGCAAGCTGACAGCAGAGCAGACCTGCGCGTATTTAATATCCACTTTAAGATCCTTCTTCCAGGGCTGGAGAGATGGCTCAGTGGTTAAGAGCATTGCCTGCTATTCCAAAGGTCCTGAGTTCAATTCCCAGCAACCACATGGTGGCTCACAACCATCTGTAATGAGGTCTGGTGCCCTCTTCTGGCCTGCAGGCATACAAGCACACAGAATACTGCATACCAAATAAATAAATAAATATTAAAAAAAAAAAGATCCTTCTTCCATCAAGGTAGACAAGAGCGACATCTTGGCAACAGTTCAGCCTATTGAAGGTTTAGGATACCCCCCACCTCCACTTTGCTTCTAATTGCAATACATTATTTCCCAAACATCATGGCGCTTAACAATTTTCCCCGGTCTATTAGTGACGGAAATGGGAAACTCTCAGCTTCTCAAACTGATGGTGGTTGCCTTCCTGCTCCTGGAAGAGGGAAGAGGCACAGAGTAACTCGGCTGATCTAGAAATAGAACTCTCTGCCTTGAATGCCTATCTTTCTTCTTATAATGTAACTACATTACAGAGAAGTTGAAAACAAGAAAATCACCCACAGTCCATCTTTGAATACAACTCTTCATGCAGTGGCCTAGTACAGCCTAGCTATTATCTGTGAGCATAGACGGCAGGAGGATGCAGTGAAAATGGACATAGAATTTGTATTCTCTGAGACTCCATGTTTACCATTGTGCATACGTGTGTACATGTGCATACGGATGCCACAAATCACTATGTAACGTCTTCCTTAATTGTTCACCTTGTCTTCTGAGATCGGGGTCTCTGTCAACCCAGATCTCACCATGTAAGTTGGAGTGGGTGGCCAGCAAGCTGCAGAGATCCTCCTGACTCAGACCCCACTCTGCACTGGGGTTACAGATGCACACAGCCACAACCAGCCTTTTACATGGGTACTGGGTATCCAAAATCAGCTCCTCCTTACTTACCAAGCACTTTACCATCTGGGTCATCTTACCTATCTCTTTACTTATAATTTAAAGTCAACATAGTATTCAATGAGTATACTTGGTCATGATCCCTTTGGGTCAGGATTTAGGTTTTTCTATTGGTTTGTATCTTGGTGATATGGGTGTTGTTTCTTCGATGTACAGATTTTTGTTATTGTATTGTTGTTGTTACATTGCTGTTTTGGAGAGAGGGTCTCTTTACGTACCCCTGTTTGTCATGCAACTCCCTATGTAGACCAGGTTCTCCTTGAACTCTGAGATCTGTCTGCTTCCACTTCCCAAGTGCTGGGATTAAGGACATGTGCCACCATTCCTGGCTTGGGCAGACTTGTAAATGTAATATTTTGCCTTTTAAGATAAGGTCTCAAAAATAGATTTATCGGCTCAAAGTGTATGGAAAATCTCCAGCTTTCTTGCAAGCATATATCTATTGCTTCCCAAAAGGATCTACAAATTATGCTATGAGGAGTGTGTGAGAGATCATTGCGACCATCCCAGCAACGTGGGATTCTAAGAAGATTTTACGAACTTAGCAAATATAAATGCTATATTTTTAAAGATTTACGTGTGTGTGTGTGTGTGTGTGTGTGTGTGTGTGTGTGTGTCTGTGATGGTGCCTACAGAAGACAGAGGTTAGAGTTACAGGCAGTTGTGAGCCACCTTAAATGAATGCTGGGAACGGAAATCCAGTCCTCTAACTGCTGAACCACCGCTGCCAGTCCCAGATGCTATGTTTTTTAAATGCTATTTTTTTTTATTTTTTTATTTTTTTTGGTTTTTCGAGACAGGGTTTCTCTGCAGCTTTAGAGCCTGTCCTGGCACTAGCTCTTGTAGACCAGGCTGGCCTCGAACTCACAGAGATCCGCCTGCCTCTGCCTCCCGAGTGCTGGGATTAAAGGCGTGCGCCACCACCGCCCGGCTTAAATGCTATTTTTATTTCCACAAATGAAAGAAATTTTTCAGAGGCTACATTTTAGAGGAAAAACATTTGGCACCAAGAAGGGAAGTCCTGGTAAGAAGCTATGTCTTCACCAGGAGGTGGGAAGCACGTTAGTACCTGACCCCTTCCTTCTGTGAGAGCAGCCAACCCAGCTTCCCTTCTCCCTGTCATATCCAGGGCTGAAGAACCCAGGAAAGTGGGCTGTACTGGAGTAATTGCATGCACTGTTGGAACTCACCAGTAGACAGATTTAGCATTGTTGAACTTCTAAAGCAGCAACATAAGCTAATGGTCCAGAAGGGATGAGATTGGCAGCATGCAAGTTACCATCTGACGAATGCCATCCACACTCAGGAAAGATTTCCAGGCAAACAGAATCTGGTGTGCTGTTTAGCGCTTCTTGAAGGGAGCCAAGCCTCTTAGCCTTGCTATGTATATCAGCTCCCAAGGGAACTGGACTGGAAAAAGGCCGCTCCCATTTTCTTGGTTTTAGGTTGCTCATTTGCCTGAAAGAAGTGTTGTGGAATCTGTGAATCAGGATCTTGGAAACACTCTGATGGATGCAGGTGGCAGACACAAGTGAATTTAGGGAGTGCGATCGGGGGATGCTGAGATGCCTCCCCGGGTTAAAATCCCAGAATGATGACCTAATCTTTAGTTAGTAAACAGCATCCCATTCTGTAGTCTGTTACTTTGTCTGAATGATGGTGTTCTTTGCCTTACTGAAGACTTTTAGTTTCATGAGGTTCCATTTATTAATTGTTGTTCTTAGTGTGTGTGCTAATGATCTTCTGTTCAGAAAGCTGTTTTCTGAGCCTATGAGTTCAAGACTATTCCCACTTTCTCTTCTTTCAGATGAATGAGTGAATGAATAAATACATAAATAAAGTTTTTAAAAGATCAGTTACACCTTCACTATTTCAAATATTGGTTCAGGTACTCTTTTGTGTTTTTGTTGTTTGCTTGTTTTTGTTTTTTCAAGACAGGGTTTCTCTGTATAACTCTGATTGTCCTGGAGCTAGCTTGGTAGACCAGGCTAGCCTTGAACTCACAGACATCAGCCTGCCTCTGCCTCCAGAGAGCTGGTATTAAAGGTGTACACCACCACTGCCTGGGTTCAGATACCCTCGAAAAATGCAAAGAAAATGGCAAACTTCCTGATGATCACTATAAAGTCATATATAGGGAAATACACCACTAAAAATAAATTGTTAAACATAATAATGTAAGCAGAGGTGGTTTAAATTTAATCATTTTATTTTATCTTAATTTATTTATTTTAATTTTTCAAAACATAGTTTCTCTGTGTAGCTCTGGCTGTCCTGGAACTTGCTATACCAGGCTGGCCTTGAATCAGAGATTTACCTGCCTCTGCCTACCAAGTACTGGAATTAAATTTGTGTACCACCACTGCCTGGCTTATTTAATTTTTTAAATTATGTGTATTTTGGGGGGGAGTGTTGGTGTGCACACGTGGGTGCAATTCCTGTGAAGGCCAGTGGGTGCCAGTGGTGCCAGTGATGTCAGTGATGTCAGTGGTGCCAGTGGTGCCAGTGGTGTCAGTGGTGTCAGTGGTGTCAGTGATGTCAGTGATGTCAGTGGTGTCAGTGGTGCCAGTGGTGTCAGTGATGTCAGTGGTGCCAGTGATGTCAGTGATGTCAGTGATGTCAGTGGTGTCAGTGGTGTCAGTGATGTCAGTGGTGTCAGTGGTGTCAGTGATGTGAGTGATGTCAGTGATGTCAGTGGTGTCAGTGATGTCAGTGGTGCCAGTGATGTCAGTGATGTCAGTGATGCCAGTGGTGTCAGTGGTGTCAGTGGTGTCAGTGATGTCGGTGGTGTCAGTGATGTCGGTGGTGTCAGTGATGTCAGTGGTGCCAGTGATGTCAGTGATGTCAGTGATGCCAGTGGTGTCAGTGATGCCAGTGATGTCAGTGGTGCCAGTGGTGCCAGTGGTGCCAGTGGTGCCAGTGGTGTCAGTGGTGTCAGTGATGTCAGTGGTGTCAGTGGTGTCAGTGATGTCAGTGGTGTCAGTGGTGCCAGTGATGTCAGTGATGCCAGTGGTGTCAGTGATGTCAGTGATGTCAGTGATGCCAGTGGTGTCAGTGATGTCAGTGATGCCAGTGGTGTCAGTGATGTCAGTGATGTCAGTGATGCCAGTGGTGTCAGTGATGTCAGTGGTGTCAGTGGTGTCAGTGATGTGAGTGATGTCAGTGATGCCAGTGGTGTCAGTGATGTGAGTGGTGCCAGTGGTGTCAGTGATGTGAGTGGTGTCAGTGGTGTCAGTGATGCCAGTGGTGTCAGTGATGTGAGTGGTGTCAGTGGTGTCAGTGATGTGAGTGATGTCAGTGATGCCAGTGGTGTCAGTGATGTGAGTGGTGTCAGTGGTGTCAGTGATGTGAGTGATGTCAGTGATGCCAGTGGTGTCAGTGATGTCAGTGATGCCAGTGATGTCAGTGATGTCAGTGGTGCCAGTGATGTCAGTGGTGTCAGTGGTGTCAGTGGTGTCAGTGATGTCAGTGGTGTCAGTGATGTCAGTGGTGCCAGTGATGTCAGTGGTGTCAGTGATGTCAGTGGTGTCAGTGATGTCAGTGGTGCCAGTGGTGCCAGTGATGTCAGTGATGTCAGTGGTGTCAGTGGTGCCAGTGGTGCCAGTGATGTCAGTGATGTCAGTGATGTCAGTGATGTCAGTGATGTCAGTGATGCCAGTGGTGTCAGTGGTGTCAGTGGTGCCAGTGATGTCAGTGATGTCAATGATGTCAGTGATGTCAGTGATGCCAGTGGTGTCAGTGATGTCAGTGGTGTCAGTGGTGTCAGTGATGCCAGTGGTGTCAGTGATGTCAGTGATGCCAGTGATGTCAGTGATGTCAGTGGTGCCAGTGATGTCAGTGGTGTCAGTGATGTCAGTGGTGTCAGTGATGTCAGTGGTGTCAGTGATGTCAGTGATGCCAGTGGTGTCAGTGATGTCAGTGATGCCAGTGATGTCAGTGATGTCAGTGGTGCCAGTGATGTCAGTGGTGTCAGTGGTGTCAGTGGTGTCAGTGATGTCAGTGGTGTCAGTGATGTCAGTGGTGCCAGTGATGTCAGTGGTGTCAGTGGTGTCAGTGGTGTCAGTGATGTCAGTGGTGTCAGTGATGTCAGTGGTGCCAGTGATGTCAGTGGTGTCAGTGATGTCAGTGGTGTCAGTGGTGTAATGCTCTGGAGTGGGGATTCCAGGGCTGGAGAGATGGCTCAGAGGTTAAGAACATTGCCTGCTCTTCCTGAGGTCCTGAGTTCAATTCCCAGCAACCACACGGTGGCTCACAACCATCTGTCTCGAGATCTGGTGCCCTCTTTGAGGAAGAGACCTGGTCTGTTGTCCTCATCAACTTAGACTGTGAAACTCACTATGGACAAGTTCAACAGATCTGCCCATGCATGCCTCAGCATTGCCAGAGCAAATTTCATTTTATTTCATATTATGAGCTTAAATAATTTAGAGAATTTTAATTGTGTCTATCCTGACTTGCTGTTCACATATTTAACATTCTTTTTGGTATAAAGATAGGTCACTGAGAGGGTGTGTGGTTTAGTTGGTAGAGTGTTTATCCAGTATGCCGGGAGGCCCTGAGCTCAATCCCCAGTGTCACGTAAACCTTGCAGAGGCCAGACACCTGCAATCCCCTGACTCAGAACAGGGTGGAAACAAGAGGATCAAAAGTTCAAGGTCATCCTCAGTTACTTAGAAAATTTGATGCAAGCCTAATCTACAGAAGACCCTATCTCAAGCTGGGTGGTGGTGGTGTCGTACACCTTTAATCCCAGCACTGGGGTGGGAGGCAGAGGCAGGCGGATCTCTGGGAGTTCCAGGCCAGCCTGGTCTACAAGAGCTAGTTCTGGGACAGGCACCAAAGCTACAGAGAACCCTGTCTCAAAAAACCAAAAAAAAAAAAAAAAGACCCTATCTCAAAATGAAATGAGAGTAAAATAAAATAATGAAGAATAAAAAATAAAGACTCCCTTATTCCATTTAAATGACAGTGTGAAACAATATTTCTGTGGTTTTTATTTTACACTCTGAAACTAACTCCAGGACACTAAAGGGCCTTGCCCCAAGGTCACATGCCTCAGAAACAATTATAAAAGTTATTTGGGTGTTGGTGGCACCCGCCTTTAAACCAACACTTGCAAGGCAGAGGCAGGTGGATCTCTGTGAGTTCAAGGCCAGCCTGGTCTACAGAGCAAGCTCCAGGCCAGCCAGGACTGTTATATAGAGAAACCTTGTCTCGAAAAAAGAAAAGTTACTCCAGGTGACGGCTTGGTAGTCCACGCCTTTAGTCCAGCAGAGGCAGGCAGCTTTCTGTGAGTTCGAGGCCAGCCTTGTCTACAAAGTGAGTTCCAGGACAGCTAGGACTGTTAAACAGAAAAACCCTGTCTCAAAAAACCAAAAACAAAGCAAAATAAAGTTACTGGAGCCCTTTTATTCTTTTTACTCTACCAATGAATCACCCTTAGAGATCCATCTATCTATATCTATCTATCTATCTATCATCTATCTATCTATCATCTATCTATCTATCATCTATCTATCTATCTATCTATCTATCTATCTATCTATCTATCTATCTATCTATCTATCTATCTATCTATCTATCTATCTATCTAATCTATCTATTTTTGGTTTTTCAAGACAGGGTTTCTCTGTAGCTTTGGAGCCGGTCCTTTACAGATTCTTGAGAAATAAAAGCTTAAACTCTCCCTGAGGCTGCCAGACTGATCTAGAGAAGACAAGAACCAGGTGGATGCAGACTATGAACAGCAGGTGGCAGCAGTGTTCTTGGACTTCCAGCCTGTGCTTCTCAGTCCTCGGAAAAAGTAAGGTCAAGAAGGACCACCGAAGGGGGCTTGAGTAACTTGTGACCTGTGTCCCGTGTCCTAGTCGTCTTCTCCCGAACTGGGTGGGTCATCCCCCTGCGCACTCTCGTTCTCTGCAGCCAATCCCCGAGGAATGAGTCGGAGGGCGGGGGGTCTGGGAAAGGAGAGTTAACTGGAGGGACGGCTTGGTGGTTAAAAGCTTGGCTCTTGAAGGGCCTAGTCCCCTGTGCCCACGTCAGGAGGTTCACAACTATCTATAACTCCAGCTCCAAGAATTCCTATGTCTCTGACCTCCAAGGGCATGCACATACCCACCCCCCATAATTAAAATAATTATTTCCAAAAAGATTCAGGAAAAGCTCCTGTCTAGAGAAGACTGGGATCGTGGCCAAGGGCTTCCATTTTATCATTCATTCCACCCTCCCACTGCATTCCGAGATGCAAATATCACGCCAGTGTAATGGAGTGATAGAGGAGGACACTTAGGTTGTGGCGGAGGAAGAGAGATTTGCATGCACTTGGAAGCTGGACAGACTGGAAATTAGACTTGGCTGGAGTATTTGCGCAAATCACTTAATACCCCAGTTTGACTGTAAAATGGTGTTATTATAAGCTACCATGTAGATTACAAGTATTAAAGAAAAAACAGAAATGCCATCTTATAGTGATTTGGACAATGCCTTAAGACCTTTAAAAGGAAGAGAGCTGAAGAAATGGCCCAGCAGTCCTTCCAAAGGACCAGGGTTAGATTCCTGACCTCCACAATGTGCTGTGGCAGGACTCCAAATAAATAGATAAGTAAATAAGGTAATAAATTAAATAAGGAGGTAATTAAAAAGTATGTAAAGAAAGAATTCAGAGACAGTCAAAACAGTTTTAGATAAGGGCTAGAAAAGACCCGTAAAGTAGTGTTTCATGCAGAAAAAAAATTTGAATATTTGTGTTTATTTAACCTTCTAATTGTTAAAATATTACTGTTTAAGTTGTTATAACTGAAAGAGATAAATTTGGTTTAAAAATGTCCTCAGTGTCCTGGCAGTGGTGGGACACACCTTTAATCCTAGCACTCAGGAGGCAGAAGCAAGCAAGAGTTTGAGGCCAGCCTGGTCTACAAAGTGAGTTCCAGGACAGCCAGGAATATTACACAGAGAAACCCTGTCTCAAAAAAAACCAAACAAAAGGTCCTCAATGAATTAATTGACTAAATAATTTTGTGAATTTTGGTGTTTGTCTACACTGATTTTTAAATTAATCTTTAAAATGTATGTATATGTGTGTGTGTACCTGAGTGAGTTTTGTGTACACTATGTACATACAGATGTTCACGGAGGTCAAAAGGTATCAGATACCCTGGGGTCGCATAAGTCACCTGATGTGGGTGCTAGGAGCTGAATCCAGAGCCTCTGAAAGAGCAGTAAAGGCTCTCAATGTTTGAGCCATCTCTCCAACCCTGAGCCATCTCTCCAGCCCATGTTTGCACTGATTTTGGCAAGTGGACTTATATTGATTGGACATGGAGTGGTACTTGATGTACTCATACACTTGCAGAATTAATTAATACGCGAAAAGATGAATTAGAGGAATCTTGGCATCAGTAAAACAATCTTTCTGTATTCAACGACTTCATATGATGTCAGCATTTTAAGAGCCCCAAAGCTTTCTGGGTCATGAAAACTCCCTCCCACACATCTCCCTAACCCTACCCAACCCACTGCTTACTTGGAGGCTACTTAATGATATCAGTGATCCCCTGCAGATCTTCAGGGTCCCAGCGCTCCTCTGGCTATTAGCCTGGCTTCTCCACTCACTCTATGCCTGGGCCATAGGGCACCAGCCTTGGCAGTTTACCTGGAGTGGATTCCTCGTCCATCGCAGGAATCACAAGTCTGAGGCCTGACCTCCTTGTCCCGAGCATGGCTATATAAACTACATAGATGGCTGGGATTGGGAAAGTGCTGGAGGGATGCCAGTCCATCCTTATGAAAATCAAGCCCGGGGATGGAAGGGTTAGTAATGGCCAGGGAGATGAAGCAGAGGGAGGGTCAGACAGGGATGCATACCTGTTAAACCACTTTCCCAGTCACCTGCCAGTGAGGAAGAGGAAAATTCCAGAGGCCCTACCAATGCCTCCACTGTCTACTTCAGGGATGAAGTCACTGCCTGAAGTCAGCTGGGGAGGGGAGGGCGAGGCAAGAAGAGGAAGTCTAGATCCTGCTGTCCTAGGGCTGCAAGGAGACCGTTCTCAGCTGGCCTCGCTTTCCATCGGTCGGGGATGTACAGTCTGCCTGCTGTATAGGGCTGAAGGGGGCCTGCTGTATAGGGGTGAAGGGGGCCTGCTGTATAGGGGTGAAGGGAGCCTGCTGTATAGGGGTGAAGGGGGCCTGCTGTGTAGGGGTGAAGGGGGCCTGCTGTATAGGGGTGAAGGGGGCCTGCTGTATAGGGGTGAAGGGGGCCTGCTGTATAGGGCTGAAGGGGGCCTGCTGTATGGGGGTGAAGGGAGCCTGCTGTATGGGGGTGAAGGGAGCCTGCTGTATGGGGGTAAAAGGGGCCTGCTGTATAGGGGTGAAGGGAGCCTGCTGTATGGGGGTGAAGGGGGCCTGCTGTATAGGGGTGAAGGGGGCCTGCTGTATGGGGGTGAAGGGGGCCTGCTGTATAGGGCTGAAGGGAGCCTGCTGTATAGGGGTGAAGGGGGCCTGCTGTATAGGGGTGAAGGGGGCCTGCTGTATGGGGGTGAAGGGGGCCTGCTGTATGGGGGTGAAGGGGGCCTGCTGTATGGGGGTGAAGGGGGCCTGCTGTATAGGGGTGAAGGGGGCCTGCCGGCCATGGTGAAAACAGCTAGGTGGGGAGGGTGGGAAAAGAGAGAACCCAGCTGGGGACGATAGGGCCAGCATTAGTCCAAGCCTGAAAACAGCACCAAAGATAAAAATGAGGACTTGGGGAGAGAGATGCCTGAGAATGCTGCTTCCTCTCTGTCCTTTTCTCAAGCCCATGGGGGGAAATTATTAGAGGAAGAAAAAGACACCAAAGGGCAAAAAGCCAGCCAACTTGCCAATAGTGTCCACTTTTAGTGCCTGATGGTGGCAGACAGTCCAGCCAGAGCCAGCACACCCATCACAGCTAGGTGATACTGTTAGGCAGGGGCCTGGTCACCTAGGTCACTTGCTACCAGCCAAACAGTGAATTACCACCAGCTTATCTTGTGTTTGTTTATTTCTTGTTTGTTTTCTCTCCTTCCTTTCATCTCTCTCTCCATATATATGTCTGTCTATCTATCTATCTATCTATCTATCTATCTATCTATCTATCCATCATCTATCTATCTATCTATCTATCTATCTATCTATCTATCTATCTATCTATCTATCTCTCCCTCCCCCTTTGTCTCTGCTCTATCAACTCCAGGGGAACTGTAACATAATTGCAGTTCATCACAACCGCAAGGTGCACTTTCCTCCCAAGGAACTTTTCTGCCTGCCATGTGAAAGCTCATTCCCCTGAATAACATTTCTGGGGTAAAAGCACTTAGACATGAACAGACTCTGAACTGGAAGGTTCTGAGGCTCAGCTAATCTAATCATCCTGTAGCTATGGAGTCCCATCTACTCCTCCAACATCCGACTTAATGAAGCCTGAACCTCAGTGTCAGAGCCTGGCCTGGGGCTGGTTTAAGACTGCTACAGCCCAAAGGCCTTCTAATAATAGAATCCACTTTCAATATCATTATCTGGTACACTAAACACACTCTTATATTAACTAGAAAATGTTTACTGTGGAGAAGATCAAAAGGACCTTGCTATTCTTTTTTTAAACCTTTTTCACTTTTTCATGTGTGTGTGTGGTATGTGTATGTTTTTGCATGTGTGTGTGGGCATATGATTATTATGTGTGTGGGAGCATGTGGAGGCCCAAGGTTGATATCAGGAATCATCTCCCGTTGCTCACCCAACTTACTGAGCTAGGGTCCCTCTGTCAAACCCAAAGTCTGTGGATATGACTAGTCTTGCTACCAGCTTGCTCTGATGATTCCACCTCTGCCTTCAGAGGCTGGAATTACAAGGGAGCTACCATGCCCACTTGCTATGTATGTGGGTTTCTGGGGACTTGAACTCAGGTCCTCACACTTGCTAAGGAATGATTTACAGCTGAGCCATCTTCCCTGTTCCAGGATCTTACTATTCTCTTTTGAAATAGTTAAGCCACAAATACTCGCTGTATGCCTGGCTATATCACCCAGGCACAGACGTGCAAGACAACAGGAAACAAGCTTTAGCATCACTTCCAGAGAATTCAGAGGTTGCTAAAGTTAAATGCGCACTAGGTTGACGTGCTTACACATTTTCTGGACACTGAATTAAAACACCTTAATTTTCATTTTGTTCCTGCTTTATTGTTTTAGATCCAATAAATTCTTGCTGTGTGGCTCTTGTGGCTTCACAGGCCTTTGGGTGAAGCTCATTGGCTGGGGGCCCTGTGCCAGGGAACCGATGGACCAGATGGTCCTGCTTGTGGCTATTAATAGCAACTGTCAAGATTTTGGCCTGCTCCTCACCTCCACTCCAGAGACTTTCTGATTCCTTGGTCCTCCTATATGCCCGTTCCTGCTGCAGGGTTACCAAACCTGGCCACAATGCTCGACCTTTTCATGGTTACACGGAACGTATCACGCAGTTGGCAAGTGGACAAAGCCCAAGGCATGGGCAGCTGTCACTCTTGTAACCTGGCCTTTTGCCATCTGGTTGGCTCCATCCTTGTCCATTGGATGTCTACATTCTCTCTATACCCTCCTTCATTCTGAACCTCTTGACCTGCCTGCCCATAGTGTGGCCACCCCGCTCAGGGTAGTTTTCCCGGGGCTTAGGCTACAGGGTCCATTTTTCTTTTCTACATGTTTCTCTGTCGCACAGGATGCTATCCGGATCAGCACCCTTGAATCTGCATGATATTCTTCTCCATCTGTCACAAGCCTGACTGCTGTTGTCTCTTCTCTCTCGAAGCTCTGAGGCAGGAGCTGCCACCAGGACATCCCAGGACTGCGACCTCACCACTTGTGGGGTGACACTCCTGTCTGTCTTTTGACACGTTCCCACTCACAAGAAATAGCGAGATGAATGTGGGTTTTGGCTTCATTTCACCTGCATCTCTTCCTACCTCTGGCTCCTCTGAACTTTAGCCTCGCATGGCAGATTTGTAATTCCTCCAGACACTGAGGATTCGGGTGGAAAAGTCCCAGAGAAAGAGAAGTTCCAGGCCTCAGGTTCCAGACCCTGGTTTATTTACTTATTTATTTATTTTTTAAATAAATAAAAGTAATTTATTTATTTAGTTTCTTCGAGACAGGGTTTCTCTGTGTAACCCTGGCTGTCCTGGAACTCACTCTGTAGATAGGCACCCCTTGAGCTCACAAGGCCTCTGCCTCCCAAGTGCTGGAATTAAAGGCGTGCGCCGCCACTGCCTGGCCTGCTTCTGGGCTTTTTAAAGGCCGCTTTCCTCCTCACTGCCTTTGACTACTGGACTTTTCCTCACTTTGAATTTCCTTCAGCAAATAGAGGCTTGCTGCTTGCTGAAAGCAAACAGTGCCCTGGGGTGTGAAAGGAAGGGCTGGTGTGGGGAGAGCAGGACAGCTTCTCCATATATCTATGGAGGAAGAGGTTCATACAAGCAAAAGTATCCAGGGTCTATAGCAGTCACGGTTTGGCCCTGTTTAACAGGCAAGGATCTATTTAGAAGTTAGGTGTGCTATTTAGGGGACAGAGCTAGACCCAGTAATGACGAAGTAATGAGGAGGCCGGTTCTGTCAGCGTCGTCAGCCTGTAGTGGGCCCAATGTTCTGCTTGCTTGGGGAATGTTTCTTAGGCAGAGAAGCCATTCAGGGTGTTTGTTTTTCTTCTGGACAGGAAATCAGCAGAAAACTTTGGCCTGGCTTCAGACCAGACCTGTTCTTCATCTCCTATCAAGTCCGTGGGCGAGGGTGCCCTGGCATTCCAGTTCCAAAGGGACGGGGAGGCTGAGCTAGGCTATGCCCTGCACAAAGGGGACTGGCTCTTTGTTGGTGGCCGCTTTCTTTGGATTTTACAGCTCAGTTCTGGGATCCCTGAAGGACATCTGGATTCCTGAAGGACATCTGGTTAGACCATCAGAAAGACCTTTGCGCTGCTCCACCTCAAACTGACCACTCCTACAGGCCCCTCCCTTGCTCAACAACTCACACATTCTTAGCAGAGCCTGAGATGAAACACAGCCAGCCTTGAGCCCCAGTTCCAGCTCCACTGTTTCGCATCCCTGTGTCCTTTTGGACATTCGATGTGGCTGTCAGTTAAAATATGGATAGCATTGCTGGTTCATGTTATAGGTGATGTAAATAAAATATGCTACGTAAAACCACAGAACCATGGGAGCTAGGGTTGTCTGTCTGGCAGCAAGGCGTGTCTCAAAGCTCGGCGTAAGGGCTTTTCATTCAGTGACCCTAGCTAGAGCACCTACGGGATGAACCGCCTTTGTTGCTTCCTCTGTCTGATGCAAGTAGCCGCTCTCTCTCTCTCTCTCTGTGTGTGTGTGTGTGTGTGTGTGTGTGTGTGTGTGTGTGTGTGTGTATGAATGCAGAGCATATGTAGAAAGAATACATGCCCACATGTATGCAGGTACGTGTGAACTCATGTACATGTCAGAGGAAGTCAGGTACCTGAGTCAGGTACCAGAGGAAGGGAGTCTCTGCCTCCCTCAGGGTCTCTCACTGACCTCGGGGCTAGGCCAGTGGTCCACAAGTCCCTGTGACCCTCCCTGCAGGTCTAGGGTTACAGGCCTGTGCGGGCACACTCAGCTTTTGGTCCTTGCATGGCAAATACTCGTAACCACCGAGCCACCCCGTCCCCTTTTTCTTTTTAATGGCATGTTATCTGCCTTCCTAACTTTATATGCAGCCTCACTTCCACCAGCTAGGAGAAGGCAGACAGAGGAGCCTCACAGGAAATGCTCTGGATATGACGTTAGGAACCTTAGATCAAACACAAGCCCCGCTGCCCCTTAGCTGTGAGACCAACCATCTGGCCTCTGGCTCCACATCTGTAAAATTAGGCCTGTCTTCCAGTTCTGATAACTTTGATGATTTTATGACTCTGGACAACTTGGAAAGTTTCTTCACCGTGGGTGCTTAGTCTGAAGGCATGTCATTAAATATACTCCATTACACTCTAACACAGAAAGGGTGAAGCTCTCACTGTAGGCGGGCGGCACATCTGCTGCCTTCCACGAACATCCTTATCGCACATGTTCGAGGCAGAATTGACTTTAAAATAATTGTCCCTCAGAGGGGCTGGGACCGTTGATAAGGTGCTTGCTCTGGAGGCATGGGGAACCACCTGAGGTTAGTCCCCCAGCCCCCATGTAAAAAGGCTGGAGGTGGCGACGAGCCCCTGTAATCCCAGCACTGCGGAGGTGAAGGCTGGAAGACCCTCGGGGGCTTGCTGGGCAGCCAGTCTAGCCATATTTTTGAGCTCTGGGTTCAGTGAGAGATCTGTCTCCTGTCTCAAAGGATAAAGTGGAGAGAAACTGAAAGAAACACCTGACATTGACCTCTACATACACCTGTATATACATACACACACACATGTGAACACACATACCACACATACATACACACCACACACACACATAAACACACACACACACGTGAACACACATACCACACATACATACACACCACACACACACATACACACACATACACACACACATACACACACATACACACATACCACCCATACACACACCACACACACACATACACACACATACACACACACATACACACACATACACACATTCCACACATACACACACCACACACACACATACACACACATACCACACATACACACACACCACACACATGCACACACCACACACACACATACACACACATACACACATACCACACATACACACACCACACACACACATACACACATACCACACATACACACACACCACACACACATACACACACCACACACACACATACACCACACACACACACACACACACACACACACACATACACCACACACACACACTTAGTCATTCAGAATGAAGCCGGAAGCCTTGTATACTTCTCCTCTCTTGGGAAGTCTCAGACCTTCTTGCTCTGGGGACACTCCAAGTGAGAAAAAAGTCAGAGCTTTAGGGCTCGCTTCAGTGAGACCAACACAATCCCTCTGGTAAATCTGGGAAAATCCGGAATTCCAGAGAGCCACAGGGGGTCTCACTCATGGACTCCTGGACTCCCTCAGCTTCCTCCACTGAGGGGTAACATCCGACTTGAACATCCTTGTGGTGGCAACTAGAACCTGGTTCACTCTCTGTGAAGTCGCCCGGCAGCAAGTGTTTGCGGTGTGAGTTCTCACAGAGACCTGGAGACTAAGAAGACAGCAATCTATCGCGTCGGAGACGGGGGGGGGGGGGGGGGGGGGGGGGGGGGGGGGGGGGGAATGAGAGAATTCCCCTTCCGGGATCGCTGCTTCCCCCGACTCCCAACTCGGTGTCGCCCTCCCCCCTTACAGTATGGAAACCATTTAGTGGAAACAGATGATTTCCTAGGCCTGGTACTGGGATTACCTGGAGTAAATCACTTCCTCCACGACCCCTGGAGGAATCTGTCTGTTGCGCTGGTCATAATTCAAACATTCTGCCGCCACTGAGTTGAGACACGGGGATTAAGGACGGAGTGTGCCTGGGCCGATGGGATCGAGCCCCAAGAGTTATGAGCAGAGAACAGACCGGATGAAGAGGTACCTGCAGTGACATAATCCTCATCTCCAACAAGCCTGTCCCTGGGACTCAGAGAGAGTATTTTCTCACTTCTCTAAACCTAAAGAATGATCTAAACCACAAGTATAAAAATATCAAAAATAGTACTCGATTGCTGAGACTTCTGTTCACATGTAACTTTCTGGGAGTCTATCTTCTGAGTGAGAGTCTTAGTTATTTTGTAACAAAGACTGGGATGTGTCGTTCAGATACACCCAAATGTACAAACAACCTCTCTTGGGAGTCAAGCAAACTTGAAAAGAATTAAAGATTTTTTAAAAAGTAATGTAGGCAGGCAGTGATCACCCAGGCCTTTAATCCCAGCACTCGGGAGGCAGAGGCAGGCGGATCTCTGCGAGTTCAAGACCAGCCTGGTCTACAGAACAAGTTCCAGGATAGGCTCCAAAGTTACACAGAAGCCTTCTTTTGAAAAACAAAACAAAAACAAAGACAAAAAAGTTATGTGTCTGTGTGTGTGCCCGCATGACTTCATGTGGACCACATGTATGCAGGTGCCTACAGAAGCTGGCGTGGTCAGGGAGAGGACTCAGTCCCTGAGCTGGAGTTACAGGTGGTTGGGGGCTATAATCAGGTGCTGGGAACCGAACTCGGATCGTCTGAGAAAGCAACGTTCATTCTTAACCACTGAATTGTCTCTTTAGCCTACAGCCAACTTTACCTTTGGAACACCAGGTAGTAAATAGTTTTGGCTTTGTGAGTACTGAGGTGTCGGTGCTCACAGCTCTGTCTGCAAAGCTTTAGGGCAGCTAGAGCATTTAATAAAAATGAAGGCGTTGCCATAAAAATTAAAAAAAAATTTGTCTTTCTTCTTATTTTTACATACCAATTCAATGTTTCCTCTCTTCCCCTCCTCCTGCTTCCTCCCTCCTCCCAAACACTTTACTTTTAAAGGCTGAAACTAGCATAATTTTATATATCATAAATGATTATGGGGGGGGTTGAGACAGGGTTTATCTGTGTAACAGTCTTAGCTGTCCTGGAACTCGCTTTGTAGACCAGGCTGACCTCAAACTCATTAAGATCCACCTGCTTCTGCCTCCCAAGTGCTGGGATTAAAGGTGTGCACCACCACCACCTAGCATAAATGATTATTCTTACTGTGAATGCAGTCCCCCCCTCGTGCACACACATATATAGGCTGGAGGAAGACAATTGCTGTCTTTCTCTATGCTTCTTCTTAGTGCCTAGAGACAAGGTCTCACCGGAACAGGAAGCTGACTTTTCAGCTAGGCTAACTGTTCAGCAAACTCCCAGGATCCACCCATGGCTCTGTCCTACAGTGCTAGGGTTACAGGTACATGCAGCCATGCCTGGCCTTTTTTTACACAGGAGCTCTGGATTCAAACTCAGGTCCCAGCTGGGTGGAGGTAGTGCATGCCTTTAATCCCAGCACTCAGGAGGCAGCCAGAGGCAGGCAGATCTCTGTGAGTTCAAGGCCAGCCTGGTCTACAGAGCAAGTTCCAGGACAGCCAGAGATACACAGAGAAACTCTGTTTTGAAAAAAACCAAACCAAACCAAACCAAACCTCAGGTCCTCACCCACGCAGGCACAGCAGGCGCTCTTACCCATGGAACCATCTCTTCACCCCATGAACTATTATTCTCATTTGAGTCAATCTCCCCAACCCCCCCCCACACACTTTCCCACCCCCACAGCCCTTTAAACATTTCAAAGCCATTCTTTGCTTTTCGATTGTACAAAAATAGGTGACAGGCTGAATTATCCCGTAGGCCACAGTCTGTCAGGCTTTGGTTTAGATGGTTTCCTGAGGAAAGAGTATAAAAAGGTAACATTCAGTTTCTTATAAGTATAGCCTTTCCCTGGTAACACTGGCAAATTAATAAGACAGATAGGTAAGGCAAATGAAAGCCAAAGGAACAAATGATTAATAAAATCACCTCGAGATTGAGGGGAGCTAATGAGAGATAGTTCAGTGGACAAAGGTACCTGAGAGCCTTCTCCAGGACCAGTTTCAGCAAACTGTCCTCTAACCTCTAGATACATATTGGGCACATGCACACATGGGGGGGGGGAGGTGGGAGGGAGGAAGGGGGTGAGAGCATCAAATAAATATAATTTTAAAACTTTTTAAAAAGGAAAGTAAGGCCTGTTTGTGGTGATGCATGCCTTTAATCTCAGCACTTGGGAAGTAGAGGGAGGCAGATCTTGGTGAGTTCAAGGCTAACCTGGTCTACAAAGAGAGTTCCAGAACAGCCAGGACTATTAAACAGGGAGACCCTGTCTTGGGAAAAAAAGACTAAAGAAAAACTATATTTCTTCCTTTCTTTCCTTTCTCTTTCTCTCTCTTGCTTTTCTTTGTCTTTTCCCTCAAGACAGAGTTTCTCTGCATAGCTCTGGCTGTCCTGGAACTTACTCTGAAGACCAGGCCGGACTCAAACTCACAGAGATCTACCTGCCTCTGCTTCTTAAGTGCTGGGATAAAGGTGTGCACCACCGCTGCCCAGCTATTATTTGGTATGTCATAAACTATCACTAACTTCTTTTTTAGGTAGGGGACAATCCATTTGTAACAAACTGAACAGACTTCCACTGGTTCTGATTACACTTCAGGGATACATGAGTTCACAGATAACAAAATACCAGCTCCTGCCCTCAGAGAGGGGAAACTGTTATAATGAAACCGTCCTGTGGTAGCCAGCTTCCTTTTGCTATATGACAAAGAGATGAAGGTAATCACGTAAGTTATAAATAGCAAAGGTTCATTTGGGCTCAAAATTTTAGACATTTTCTGTCCTCGACTGGCTGTTCTTGTTCCTCTCAGGTCTGGGGTAAGGTAGTAACACCATGGTGGAAGCAGATGGCAGAATAAAATCTTAGCATCAGGAAGCAAAAGAAGGAACAAGAAGGAGCCTGGGTCTCAATGAGGGTATCTAGGCTCCATCCCCTAAACAGTCTACTATCTCTCAATGGTGCCACTCCAAGGACCACATCTGTAACATGCGCCTTTGGAGGACACGCAAGATCCAGATAGTGGCTGGCCCTTTTCATGTAATAATGGGATTCTCCAGTTCACTAAACAAGCCATTTCTGAAGGATGTACTAGGCACTGGGTTAGAAGGGCTGCATTCTAAGGTCATTGAATTCTAAACATTCTGAGGTAACTGGTGTCTAAAAGTTAGGTTAGCAAGCTCTCTATTACTTTGCTCTGATCTTATTTGCTAACACAGAAGCACAGACAGTATGGGTGAATGATCAGATGACCAAAGCATGGCTACAATCAGAGGAGGAAGCAAAAAGTCCCCCAGTACCGGGATTACATGTGTATATCGCCATGCCTAGCTTCGTTTGTTTATTTTTTTTTACGTGGGTTCTGGAGATCAAACTCAGGTCCTCATGCTTGAACGACAGGCACTTTCCTGAGTCACCCTCCTATCTCACCATCTGGTTTTCTTCTTTTTGCTCATTGCTTGAGACATTCTTTTCTGCCACTGTACTCGCTACAAAGCCATATAAAATAATTCGGCTGTGGGGTGGCGAATGGCTCTCTTGTTCCCTTTCATGTCAGCTGAACCTGAGGTCTGTTCCCCTGGCTCTCTGGAAATGGCAACACCCTGGTTTGCTTTCTGTTACTGCGACAGAACACTGACCCAAAGCAGTTTGCGGAGGAAATCATTTATTTGGCTTTCGTTTATTGGCCCCCATCAAGAGAATCCAGGGCAGGTGCTCAAAGAACGGAAGCAGGAACCATGGAGGAAGGCTGCTTCCTGGCTCACTTCCCACCGTCGGCTCAGTTTGCTTTCTTGTACAACCCATGACCACTTGCCCAGGGGTGGTATTGTGCACAGTGCACTGGGCCCTCCCACAGTCACCAGAAATCCAGCAAATTCCCCACAGACATGCCCTCAGGGCAAGCTGCTAGAGACCCTGCCTCAACCGAGGCTCTCCCTTCCCAGGTGACTTTAGTTTATCAAATCGACAGAAACAAATGAACCAGCACAGGCAGCGACCTCCACGTAGGCAGCCAAGGGTGTGCAGCATCGTCAGAACAGGCGAGAGGCTGCACACTTAGGCAGTTATTGTGTTAAGGTTTCTAAAGCTCCCACTCTCCATGCTCGGGCTCTTAGTCAAGAATGTAATTGAAGACCTAGGACAATAGAGTGTGAAAGGAAAGATGTCCCCTGGTGTCGAATAGCCTGGTCAGACAGACCAAAAAGGACAATGCAGACACTTGGCTTTAAGCCTTGTGCTAGCCAGAGGGGGTTGCTAGGTGGGGCATAGCAGAAATATTTTACAGGCAAAGAAAGCCACAGCTAGCTACGAAGCTTAAGGTCCTGCCTGAATACAACCTGCTCAGACTGAGAACAGCCTGTTTCCTCCTGCTAACAGCACTGTTTACAGGCTAAAGACATAAAGGTGGAAGCTGCAGCCAGACACGGAACCATCAGGAAGCTCAGGCAACCGAGGGGTTCAGCAAAGGAGCACAGGGTAGCATTATCTTCAGTCAGCATTCTAGTGCCTCAGGTAAACTCCTAGTATCTGGGTAAGCAGGAGAGCTGGGTTTTTCCAGTGTCATTACAAAGTTGCAAGGAAACCTAACTCTGAAGGCAAACCCCCATTATGCCCTGGGAGAGACACTGGAGCTAGGAACTGTCTTTTGGATGCTGCAGGGGGAGGTGGCTCTTTGGAGAGCTGCTGACAGTCCAGTCACTTGTGGGGGTCCCTCCTCTCCTGTAGTGGGCTGTCTGTGCTGTTCACTAACACTGGCCTTCAGCGGGGCAGAGAAGCCCTGTTTCCTCGTGAGTTTAGGGGGAAGATCAAAACTGGCTACAGGGCTGACGGGCCTCTGCCCTGACACAACCTGACGGGTGGCCTCGAAGCAATGAGCATCACTGGCGGCTGTGCAGGTGAGTAGGGACAAGGTGAGGAACAGCTTTTTCTCTGAGGCCCCGGCAGGATGATTTTAATGATTGCCGGGATGCAAACGTGATGATGTTTCTGTTACAGCCCGGAAAGCTATCCGTCATTGAGCTGGCTGTGTTTGGCATTTATTCAACCGTGTCCAGAATTTTATCCTACAGGTATTATTATTATATTATTATTATTATTCTCACCCATTTTGCAGGTGGGGAAATAACTAGGGAAGTCGCTTACTGAAGGCCCCACAGTGAGCGGCAGAGGCGACTCAAATTCTGGTCTTACATCAAGATCTTGTTTTTCGCTTAGTCTGTGCTGTCTTTTGGGGAGTATGGTTTGCATTTCCTTGTGGCTCCTTCCTCCCTCTGTCTCTATTTATTCTCTAGTAATAAGGGTCCTCCCTGCCCCCCCCCAAAGGCCCTTGTCTGAGCCCTGTATGGTTGTCTATCAGCTCTGGGTATAGACAAGAGATACAGGATAGAATGGGTGGATTCAGTGGACATATGACTTAAAAATCAAGTTGTGTTGGGCATGGAGCAGAGGAGACAAGGAGAGAAATGGAAAGAACGTACATGGGCGGCTATAGATCTTTTTAAAGAATTTGGTCATTTTTATAAAATTGGTTTTTTTCTCATTCTGCATTGAAAGTTCATGTATAGTGGATATGAACCCTTCTTTTCTTTCTCTTCTTTCTATCTCCCCCCCCCCCCCAGTACTGGGCTCAAAATTCAGGGCCTTGGGCAAGCCAGGCAAGAGCTCTGTCCACATTTCCAGTCTGCAGAACTACACTTCTCCGAGGCCTCTAGCCCAACAAGTTTGTATAAAGTGCTTTGTTTCTTTTGTAAGACCCAAAGCTTGGAAGTAAAAATTGTGTTGCTCAGTCGAGATTGGAGCAGGAATCATCATATAGTCAACAAAATTGCTTAATGCCATGTTGTGGCTGTGCCCACACTAAAAAGTAATAATGTTTCTCTTTCCTTTGTGTGTGCGTGCGCATGCATGCGTGAGTACCTGCAGCATGTGTGCACACAGATTCAGTACAGAGGCCTGTGTTGTTAGTTTCCGTGTGTGCACACAGATTCAGTACAGAGGCCTGTGTTGTTAGTTTCCGTGTGTGCACACAGACTCAGTACAGAGGCCTGTGTTGTTAGTTTCCATGTGTGCACACAGATTCAGTACAGAGGCCTGTGTTGTTAGTTTCCGTGTGTGCACACAGACTCAGTACAGAGGCCTGTGTTGTTAGTTTCCGTGTGTGCACACAGATTCAGTACAGTGGCCCGTGTTGTTAGTTTCCATGTGTGCACACAGATTCAGTACAGAGGCCTGTGTTGTTAGTTTCCGTGTGTGCACACAGACTCAGTACAGAGGCCTGTGTTGTTAGTTTCCATGTGTGCACACAGATTCAGTACAGAGGCCTGTGTTGTTAGTTTCCGTGTGTGCACACAGATTCAGTACAGAGGCCTGTGTTGTTAGTTTCTGTGTGTGTACACAGACTCAGTACAGAGGCCTGTGTTGTTAGTTTCCGTGTGTGCACACAGACTCAGTACAGAGGCCTGTGTTGTTAGTTTCCGTGTGTGCACACAGATTCAGTACAGAGGCCTGTGTTGTTAGTTTCCGTGTGTGCACACAGACTCAGTACAGAGGCCTGTGTTGTTAGTTTCCATGTGTGCACACAGATTCAGTACAGAGGCCTGTGTTGTTAGTTTCTGTGTGTGCACACAGATTCAGTACAGAGGCCTGTGTTGTTAGTTTCCGTGTGTGCACACAGATTCAGTACAGAGGCCTGTGTTGTTAGTTTCTGTGTGTGCACACAGATTCAGTACAGAGGCCTGTGTTGTTAGTTTCTGTGTGTGCACACAGACTCAGTACAGAGGCCTGTGTTGTTAGTTTCCGTGTGTGCACACAGATTCAGTACAGAGGCCTGTGTTGTTAGTTTCCGTGTGTGCACACAGATTCAGTACAGAGGCCTGTGTTGTTAGTTTCTGTGTGTGTACACAGACTCAGTACAGAGGCCTGTGTTGTTAGTTTCCGTGTGTGCACACAGACTCAGTACAGAGGCCTGTGTTGTTAGTTTCCGTGTGTGCACACTGATTCAGTACAGAGGCCTGTGTTGTTAGTTTCTGTGTGTGCACACAGACTCAGTACAGAGGTCCGCCATATGGCCTGTGTTGTTAGCGTCCTTGCTTTGGGCATGCTCCTTATTCCTTTTTCAAGGTTTGGGTTTGGGAATCTGAAGTTGGGTCCTCACAACTGTGTGGCAAAGGCTCTAACAGTGGAGCCACTTCCCAGCCTCACTTTTTCCTCTTTTTCTTTTCTTTTTTCATTTTTTTCACCTTTCACAAGTTAAATAATGTTTACATTACAAAGAATCTCCAATCAATCCTAGTTGAGAGCAAAACACAAAAAGCAAGCACAAGGAGGTAGAAGCAGGAGGGTGAAGAGTTCACACTCGTCTGTGGCTACAGAGCCAAGTCCGAAGGGTGGCTTATGCTAGGCAGAGGCACAGGCAGACCTTCAAGTCCAGCATCTGGGAGGGGAGGCAGGTAGGTCCCTGTGGTCTACATAGAGTTCCAGGGTGAGAT
Source organism: Microtus pennsylvanicus (assembly GCF_037038515.1). NCBI lineage: Eukaryota > Metazoa > Chordata > Mammalia > Rodentia > Cricetidae > Microtus > Microtus pennsylvanicus. The sequence continues at coordinate 53,473,109 of NC_134581.1, read as the reverse complement.
GCAACCCCCCCCCCCTTACACACACACACAGACACAGACACACGGGTTGAGATTATAGACAGACATTTCTTCCTGTATAGATTTTTCTCAGTTGATTTATAATGCTTTGTAATGAAAATAAAAAGAACAAGAGAAAAAGAAAGAAAATCAGGGGACTATAATTAAATGATGGGTTTTGCTTTGAGTGCACATTTGGTTTATTTACCTGGCAACCCCGTGGCAAACAACTTTATATTTGCACTAGCAAATTGCTGCCTGAAATTTGCATATCTCCTTACATATGCAATACACATCTATTGCTGCTATTTAAATTGGAACTAATTCTTCAGGTTGAGGTCTTTTCCATCTAACATCAATTATCCGTGCACATCAGTAATCCTCCCCTCCCCCCCCTTGGGCAGGAATCAAAACTGAAAAAGTGAAGGGCAAACTCTTGCCCCAGCCCAGTGGCTCACACTAACACAGGAACGAAGTGCAGTTCTCTCTTGCACACTGACCTACTTCTCCTCTCTTGGGGAAGGGTGGAAAGTGGATGATCTGGAGACGCCCAAATCTGCTGACCTGTCAGGGAGGTGCTGGGCTTGGCTGAGGAAATACAAGCATAACAAGTGACTGAATTCTCTCCTATGAGACTCAGCGGTGGGCAGGGTGGTGGACCATTGGCAGCGTTCCCAGACACATGAATGCGAATGGACATTCTCAACCATTCACCTTTCCCTGGTTCCTTCCATAACTTCCTACGTATCAGAATCCTGACCTCACAGTCCCTAAAGATTTCAGGGTCTTATGTGTCCTAGGCTGGTCTTGAACTCCCTATACTGTAGACAGATTTTTTTTCTTTGGGCCACCAGTTCACAAATACCAATATGGAGACTTATTAATAATTATGAAAGCTTGGCCTTAGCTTAAGTTTGTTCCTAACTATTTCTTATAACAAATGAACCGATATCGATATTTTTAAGTCTATGTTCCTTGGTGTGGATCAATAACTCATCTCTTGGTACGGCCCATCCTGCTTCCCCTGTGCTGGCCGGTGACTCTGCATTTCCTTTTCCTAGAGACCTTTCTCTCTGCCCGGAATTCCCGCATATACTCACCTGCCTAGTTATTGACCATCCAGCTTTTTATTACACCAATCACAGCAACACGTCTTCACACAATGTACAAATATCACACAACACTACACAATTGAGGATGCTCTCGAACTCAGGATCTTCCTGTTTCTACCTCCAGGTGCTGTGATTACAGAAGGATGTCTCCCTATCTAGGTTATATGATGCCGAAGCTTGAACCCGGGGCTTTGCACATGCTAGCCTAACACTCTCGGAACTGATCCACATCCTCAGCCTCAAGTTTATGTAACTGTTATTTTTAAATTTCTTTTTACACTTGTTTATTTGTTTGCCTGCATGAATGTGTATGAGTGTGGTCATGTGGATGTCACGGCGCACAGGTGGAGTTCGGAGGACAACTTTCAGGAATTGGTTTTCTTCCACTGCTTGGCTCCAGGGATTAAACCCGTGTCCTTAGGCTTGGTAGCAAGTGCCTTGACCTCCTGAGCCGTCTCGCCTGGCCCCAAGTTTTCTTGTTTGTTATTTATGCTAGACTCTTTCCTTTAATAAGAGAATAAGAGAAGTCTTAAAGGTGTGGTAAGATCGCGTTAGAAAATGGTCAATGTCACAAAGCAAGAAATGCGAGGTGATTGAGAGGAAACTTTTAAGTGAGTCTGGTAGGGGAAAAAGGCCACAGAAATGACAAAGCAACAACAACAACAACAACAACATACCCCTGTGGACAGTGCAAATAGTAAAACTGCATTTATGAGCCGAAAATCTCTTACTTCTAAGGTTTGGGAAGCAAGGGTGAGTCCTGACCTGCCCATGGCCTGAGTACCATTGAGAAAATTATACAGCATGATCAAGAAAGCCCTTTTTACTGCTTTCAGGTGGGCAAACTCTTCCTGGAAGGGGGCATGCCTGCCTTTGATGTATGCCTATATCATTCCCTCTCAATTGCTGTGTAATCAGATCTCCCCGTGTGTGCATCATCATCATCAGTGGCTTCCTCTGTGTTACTTAGGCTCCCAGAGGGCAGAAGTCCATCTCAGACTTTTTCTGCATCGTCTGCATCGTCTGTTTTGTGGGGTAGGGTTTGAGACAGGGTTTCCCTGTGTAGCCCTGGCGGTCTTGGAACTTGCTCTGTAGATCAAGCTGACAAATCCACCCGAGTGGATCCTCCCGAGTGCTGGGATTAAAGGTGTGCACCACTCTCGTCCAGTCTGTTTCTGCATCATCTTATAACTTCCAGCCTAACATGATGCATGCCATTCTTTAAACGGGAACAAGACTGGATTCTTAGCTGTTTAGGTCAAATTATGAAGCTTCATTCCAATATATACTCACTGTCTAAAACAGACAACATTGGAGCCCTTTCTATGCCTATGTGAGCAGAACAAGAGATTAGAGTAACAAAGGTATGTGTGTGTGCGCACACACGTGCAAACACATGTGCACACATGGATGCCCTCTCTCACACTCCATCTTTACTTTTATGAGACAGGCTCTGCCACTGAACTTGGAGCTCACCGATTTAGCTAGACTGGCTGGTTAGCGAGCTCCGTGGATCCTGCATTCTCCTCCCTCGTGCTGGGATGACAGGCACACTCTACACCTTGCTCTTTACCTGGGTGCTGAGGACCCAGACTCAGGGCCTCAGGCTTGTGTGGCAAGCACCTCATCCACTGGCCGTCTCCCCTGCAGCTTCTTGACACTTATTATATTCCTGTTTCTGGTCAGCCTATCCTTGGGTTCTTTTGAATTTCGTGTGAAGGGGCTAGGCTGACAGCAGTGGGTGTTCTGGGAAGAAATGTCCATGTAACTCTCTGGAAAGGAACACAATGGTGGGCTTCATGCAGATCGTGCCAGTCATTAGCTAGATGTGGCTGACTTGGGGTTCTCAGGATGCAGGCCTTTTAGCTCCCAGTGGAGCCAGCCTGCTCCTCGGAACAAAACTCCTGCCTCCTGGGTACCGATTTCTGATTTCCACATCTGTGAAGGTCACTGGACTTTCAGCAACAGGCTGAAGTGATTCTTTTAAGCCCAGTATTGGGCTCACTTTGAGTAATGATGTCCTTAGTAACTCCTTAGCGGTTATTTTACTGTGAACTATAGTTTTCATAGAGGAAGTAAGCTTGGGATGAAGCTGGTGTGGGATGTGGTCAGCACATCAAAGCGAGGCTCCCTGGGAGGTGGAAGGGCTCTTATTACTCTATTGTAGGCACAAGGGACTTTAATCCTTGATCTAAGACTCTAAACAAGAATCCCACTGGGAGGGTAGCATCCCAAATCAACACCAAGTTGAAAATAAAGTGGAAGCCATCACCATGGGCTACTCTTCTGCCAAAAAAAGCAGCGGCACAGGAGGGGCGGGGTGTTTCTTACCTGTCATCAGCTTGCCTCTGGATCTAGGGGACCAGGGGATTCCGCATCCATCTTGCTTTACAGCTCCTGGAGGGTCAATGAGGGCTGAATGCTCCCGTGGATACCCTCTGCTGGGCCTACACTGTCTGAGTTCGTTTCCCTGTTGCTGTGATAAACACTGACCAAAAGCAACCTGGGTCCTCTCAGCTTGACTTGGCTTCCACACTTGAGCCATGGCCATCACTGAGGGAAGCCCAGGCAGGACCTCAAGGCTGAAACGTGGTTGGTCGAAACAGAAGCAGAGACCAAGGAGCTTCCAGGCTCACCATTCGGCTACTTCTGTGGCCCAGACACGCTGGCAACATCCACAGGTGGCTGGGCCATCCTACACTCAAGTGCCCCCAGCAGATATGCCCATAGGCCAGTATAATGGAGGAAATTCCTCAGCTGAGACTCTCGTTTCCCACGTGTGTCACCTTGGCAACAAGGCTTAGCTAGCCTACGCAGCGCTGAGAATTCTGCCTGCCTGCACTTAGCAGCTGCTCCACACACGGATAGAGGCCCAGCGTCCTGTTTTCAAAGGCCAAGTGCTTTACTTAAAAGTGAACTCCGAATGTTCATTAGAGAATCCATCTCTGGTTGTGTTTCATTCTGGGTCATTGGTCTCACCAACGACTGAATTCTATCTTTTGTGGGGCACTGTAGCCGTACACATGGTGGTAGCCACAGCGGCACTACTGACTCTTGTTTCTTGCACGTGTGTGCAGGTGCACGTGACAAGTGCAGGTGTGTGGAGGCCAGGAATGATCTCATCTGTCATTCCTCAGCCACTGTCCTCTCTGCGCTTTGAGATGGGATTATTCACTGACCTCGTTCTTGCCAAATAGGCTAGGCTGGTTGACCGGCCAGCAGTTTCCAGGGCTCTGCCAGGCGTGGCTGGTTGTTGACTGGCCAGCAGTTTTCAGGGCTCTGCCAGGCTTCACCTCCCAGTGCTGTGATTCCAAGTGTCTACCACTGTGCCCAGCTTATTAATTTTTTTAATATGTAGGAGTGCGATGTTTGCATGTATGTCTGTGCCCCACTTGTGTGTGTGGTACTCACAGAGGCCAGAAGATGGCATTGAATCTCATGGAACTGAAGTTCTAGATGGTTGTGAGCTGTCACGTGGGTGCTGAGAATAAAATAGGAGACCCCTGGAGGACGGAGAGACATCGCTCCTTCTCCTTCCTGTCCCTTCTTTAAAGTGGGTTCTGGAGATGGCCCTCAAACCCTGTGCTGACGATCTCCTCAGCTGCAGACTTCTATTTAAGAAGAGTGGCCTTGGCATTTCCATTAGGGCTCAATACAGGTGTGAGGCTGAGGAACAGCCAAGAGACTGAGAGGGTGGCATTGATACTCACTACGTCATTGTGCGCTGAGTCCTGAGGAAGTTCACGGTCACATCCTTTAAGGATGAAGACATATAATGGTCACATTAACCAGGTCTCACTGTGATGTGAGGAACAGGAGCAGCCAGGTCCTCGGCTGAGCGGAAGTAAACTGGCCAAGTGGCCTTGAACGAGGACCAAGCCTCAGAGGAGGCCATTCCCAGTCTGAGCATCTGTGTACTAGGGACCAGCCTTGGCAGGCTCCGATAAGGCCCTGACTTGACTCTTTGTTCTCCCAGGCTTGGCAGCAGATGGGAAGTGAACGCTCACAGGCAGCAAGAACCAGCCTTATCCTTTGGGTCTGTGCCCATCTGTCAGACATTTGACAAAGTCATGTTCTTACTAGGAAACGCTCAATACGGCCCCACTCACTGGGTGACACAGAAAACTGATGTCACCTCTTGGAGGAGTATAGCTCTGAAAACCCTCAGTGTCAGAAGCGTATGTGACAGTAGGGGACACTTCGTATGTTACCTGGAGTCACACATTACTTTCCAAACCAATCCATAATTCTGGAAAGGACAGCTCCCCAAATCTACTGGTGTTTTCTGTCTTGGTTGGAGAATTTATATTTTTTTCCTCATGTACATTTGACTGTAGCAGAAAATACATCTAAAAAAGCGTTGACAGGCTGAGACAACTTAACACACTCACATATTGGTTCAAGTAAAAAATATTTTCGTGGAGAAAAGTGAAGCAAAACCAGGCTCCACGAAGACAACATACCAGCATTGATGGCAGCACACTGGTATTCATGGCGAGCAGATCTTGTTTTTCTTGAATAGTCCCCAGGAGCGGTCAGGGGAGGCAGTGTTCTATACACGGCCAGCTTTTAAGTTCAGAGTGGACCTATGATGTGCTTTTTTTCCCTTCCCCCTGAGGATGCTGGATCTCATGTGAGTTTGTCTTGGAGGTGTTTATATTCTCGCCCATCTTCTTCCTCTGAGGAGTTCACAGTTAACCCTGAACTACCCAGCCCTCCTTCTGTTTGCAGTCTCAGCAATGGCATTCACATCGTGAATCTTCAATCCTCTCCTCACCGTCTCTGTCGGCTTCCAGCCTGGCTTTGCCCTGTCACCGTCCTAATCTCTTCACCCTGACTGCACTGGGCGGCCTGCCCAGAGGCTATCACACAGAGTCAGACAAGAGGCATGTGCCAGGCATGGCTGCTCTGTTAATCTGATAGATGTGGAAATTGTTAAATGGCATGATGCTGCACAGAGAATTGATCTCAGGGACCCCGGAGAGGTCTGATGCTAAGCCACACCCTCGTGGTTATGCCTGCAGCTAACTGGTAGGCCACACCTACATCTTCCAGGGCTCCTCTCCTGCAACTCTCCCCAATTTTCTGTTGCTGTGACAGGTGCAAAAGTATAAGAATCCAAATTGAGTTTTGGTGTCTGTCTCCAAGCCAAACCATCACATGTGAGCTGTGGAGTTACGCATACCTGACTTGTTCTTTTACTGTTTGTAAGGTGAACAGACTATAGCACATAAAAAAAAATGCTATCCAAGAAGAGTAACAGTTACCCTTATCCAGGGCAAAGGGAGGGTTCATTTAGCTTCACAGAGGTGGTCTTCTGGACACGTGACAGACTGAGGACAGCAGCGGTGGTATAGAACATGCTTAAGTGTCTAGCCTGGGTTCCAGTCAGTCACCACAGTAGACCTGTGCTCACCTCATCTGTGTGTGACACCTCAGGCTGAGGCCCTTCACAGCAACTCCTGATGGGAAGCCGGATCTGAAGGGACAGCCCTGTGCTTAGGGGAAGACTCCCATGACTATACTGAAGGAGCTGGGGATGGCGCACAGGGGAAGGTGGAAACTCCCAGCACTTATTTACTTAGGGTAAAGGAACAGTTTTCTACAGATAGGACAGCCAGGTCTGCAGGATCCTGCTTAGGATCTTAGTCATACAACCAGAACAGTTAATGCTTGTGAACCCAAACGTTATTTGCGCATGAAGGGAGCTTTCGCTTTATACCCCACTGTTTGCTTTTGGTGAGAACTGCCCCCAGCCCCTTTAAATCTTGCTGTACTAAGACCAAAGCCAACTGACACTGTCTATAGTCTGTTTAGCGTCTTCAAGAGCTAGGAAACAACAGTCTCAGTTTCTAGCTCTGAGAAATAAAAGATGGAGTGAACTGGAGAACTTGCGTGAACTTGAAAGTGGATAATCACAAAGCTCCACCAGAGATTCGGTACTTCAACCCACCACTGGCTGAACTGAAATGTGGGCACACCACTGTTTGAGACTTAGCTACAATTTGAGGGAAACATCCGGAGCAGTAAGCTCACTGCAAAGGGTCTCTTAGTCTACGGGGCTAGGCCAGGAACACGGAAAATGACTTTTAGGAAGGGCTTTCCATGACCGCTGCCACCTCAGCACACTTAAATCACGGCTGAGAGGGTAGCCAGGGGATCTGGCTTGGAACATCACTGCAAACAACCAGGCATGTCAACCAGTCTAAAATTCATGAAGTTAAACAAACAAACAAACAAACAAACAAACAAACAAAAAAACCAGACAGGACCACCAGATTTAGAAAATGTCCTACAATGTGCATTTTATTCCATATCATTATACAATGTTTACATATAGTTAGAACTCTTCAGAAAATGCCGTCTCTTTACCAATTATGTATGTAGTGCCTAGATCTTTCACCCTGACATGGAGAACTGCAAAGAGGGGCACTCCCCATGGAATGCTCTCCCTGCTGAGCTGGAAGGGACTGCAGGTGTGTCAGTTGGGAAGGAAAGGGACTCTTAAAAGACCAGTGCGGCTTCCAGACCCTTGACTTTAATGAAGACAGGCATAAGAAACCCATCGTCTTGTCTTGCAGTGAAACTGAAAATAAATTAGTGTTGGACGGAGGTCTAAGTTGTATAATATCGAACAAAAGACCCTCAGGGGTCCTTCTGCTTAAAGTAGCACCAATCCGCACCCGATTGTCTCCAACATCAGTCTTCTTGGTGACTCTACTTGGCACTCTGGCTGGAAATCTTTCTGGCTCTGTGAGGCTTCCTACCCTGGCTAAGCGAACCGCATGCCTAAAACGCTAAGAAGTGTGGCAACATCATCCTGGGTAATGGCACGTTTAAGTGATAAGGGCCCCGACCCGGCCTTGCCTCTCTGTGTGTCTTTCCCCACCCCCTGCCCTAGCTGGCTCTTTGCAGATGTTTCGGTGACAGTGGATAAAAGTATATAAAAATGCGTCGAAGGAGTTTCCTGAAGCGGGTGTTTGAAAACGAAAGAAAACAATGACAGGGGAATGAAGGGGTGTGGCCGCGGCTAAGGAGGCTCTCACATGTTGTTTAGCTCCAGTAAGGTCTGGTCCAGCATCTGGTGCATACTAAGGTTCTCTTCTTTGGCATGAGCCACTTTCTCTGTGATGGGATTAGAAAATGAAGTCATGAATAGCTGCGCACCAGACGTGATAGTGGTTTGCACGCGTAGTAAGCAAACATCAGTCGCACACACAGAAGAGGAGCTGCATTCTACATGCTCAAGACAGCACGCGTTTCCAGACAAGGCCTGGGGTGAACCTACACCATCCATCCACCCTGACGGCAGGGGCAGGGTGTGTTCGGTGAAGGCTCACCCACAGGGTGCTGCGGGGAACAAGGGAGGGGCAAAAACCCAAATACAGGTAGAGAGCATTGTTACACAAACTGAAGTTAATACCAGCAGAGGATTCTAGGTTACAGGCAGTTAAAGATCTGGTAGCTGTGTGAGAGAGCACACAACCTTACAGAAACAAAGATGACATAAATAGGTTTCTAACCACTTTTTAAACAGTTTATTTCTACTGCTCACAAATGGTTATGGACACACCTCATGCACACTTCATTAGGACAGTCTCTTAGTATTTTTTAGGTATTCTACTTATTAGAATGACACCCATCAGAATCCAACACCGTTGAGCTAAACGAAGCATACCTTTCAACCAGGGACTTCTGATACGAGCTCCTGCCTTCAAAAGCTATTTGCCCAAGCATAGGTACATTGAATCACAGTTCAAACACTATACATGTTACGAAGATGTTAGGGACACACATTTGTAATAGATATTTAAAGCAGGACTCACAGCTGATTAAGAGGAAATAGCAAAACTTTTTTGGTAGGGAAAGGCCCTCATTATCAGTCAGTTCAAAGTGGACCTGTTGATGTGGGAAGGGCAGGATTGGTATAAATATTTTCACGTATACGTAATATATCATAAAAACGTTGGGGGGGGGTTAATGAGGATTTAACTGAGACATACAGAGGAAAACAAGGCAAGACTGGTCTTCCAACTAATGCCTTTCCTTCCCATTTCTGCAGAAAGCGATCGTTTTCAATCCCATGAGTCATAGATTTCCTGAACAGGGGCTCCATTCCTAGAACTTGGCCCAAGTTTCTCCACACAAATTTTTAATCCTCATTCAGGGCCAGCTTTAGCTCGTTAGTTAGGCGGCGGTTTTGCTCGAGTTGATGGTAGAGCTGGTCTGGACAGGTCAGCAAGGGTTAGCAGAAAAGAGGAGACAGAAGGAAGAGGTTAGCTCGAGTCAGCGAGAGGCAGTTAACAGACTGGAAAACACGGATACACAGGACAGCAGTGGTGTACCCTGACCCAAAGTCCTGTACCCTGTGCCCTGAGACGGTGTATGGCAAGGCCTGGGAGAATGGAGAAAGGGCTGGAACCTTGATGGAGATGTAGAACAGAAGGAAGGAGGTGCAGGATGCGGGAAGGAACCAATGTTCCTTCTGCACCTCATTAAAACCATCCTGTGACCTGAGATATGTGCAGTTTGGGACAACAGATTTGGGGACTAAGGCCAGGCTGGAGCCCAGGTCCTGCCACTTATGCCTTGTTAGAGCTCTGCAGAGATTCTAGGTGAGCCCCTGACCAGTCTACTTCTGTCCACTCTTCTTGAACCCCATCCCCACTGCTCAGGTGCAGGGTCGTGCTGAGCTAGTACTACCATTTCCGCCACAAGGACATGTTTTGAAAGACTCCCCTCTAGACACAGGGGCACATACAAAGTCTGAACTCTCCTCTGACCTCAGTGGCATGTCACCCACAGCAAACAAGTGTTTATCTCCACTCCACCTGATTCAGAACTTATCTGTGTGCTTCAAGAAGATGAGATTCATGCTGGGTGTCGACGGCATGCATAAAATAAATAAAACTGGGCCAGGGAGATGACTCAGCGGGTAAAGGTGCTTGCGGCAGAGCCTGATGACAGTTGGGTCCCCCAGGTTCTACACAGTGGAAGGAAAAAACCAACTTGGACGAGCTGTCCCCTGACTTCCGGATGTACACTGTGGTATGCGTGCCCTCTTAAATAAACCTTCTCAAACATCTATACTTGCCCAGTGTGATAGAAGCTTTAGGTACTGCCTTGTAGTCCACTGAGGTGGCAAAGCAGCCCACCACAGAACTCAGCCCGTGTCTGATGATCCAGGGGACACCTGGTGACAAAGAAGCTAGCTAGCACCTACTAGGAAAAGTGGGGTGCGTGTGGTTGCTTTGAATGACGGTGACTCCGTGGACCTGGACATTCTACTTGATGATCTCGGAGAGCTAAGAATCCTACTGCCTAGTGAGCAAGCACGGCTCTCACTGCTGGGCACGGAGCGATTCTGTCAACTTTCTCCCATAAACGGTGGGAAGTGGGGGAAGTTGCTACACTCCTGATGTCTGTTGCGGACGTACTATGAAGAACTATGTTCAACCCATGCCTTTTCCTCTTATCTAAATTTTCTGAATATCCAAAACTCCAGTCAGCTGTCACCTCCTCCAGGTAGCACCCAGTGAGATTTTCTGTTCTGTTGGCTCCAAACACACAATGTCTGCCAGTGTAGACTCTCTTCCAACATGGCCAGCTTTTAAGAGCACACCTAGATCAGCTCTTCTATCCTGCTGCCTTCCAGTGTCTCCCACACTTAGAAGTTGCAAACCAGAAACCCCGTTACTACCATTACTACATCCACAGTAACGTCATGGGAACCAGCACCTTGAGCGGTGGGCAGGACTCTCCCATTTGCTGAGCCCACATGCTTGGCTATCTAGAAGAGGAAAGCACTGGGGAAACCTAGGGAATCCAGAGGCCAACTAGGAATTTGGATTAAATGGCGGTGCTCCCCATATCAACCCACTTTGGGCCTTGCTCCTTCTAGCTGCAAGGGAGCTGGAGACTGAGACGACCTCAAGGCGGGGACCAGACACATTTGTAAGGGCTTTCTCTCTTGTTCTGTACAGACCCCAGTTGTCTTGAGGCCTCTGGTCTCAGAGCTGGCAATGCTATTGGTTTGGTTCAACTAACGCTCTTGAAAGAGTTGCTGATACAGTCTGGCCCTTGCTCAACTAGAAGCCCACTAAACAGGTTCTCGATAAACTCAAAATTTGCTGTCTATGCTCCTGATGTACACACCTTAAGCAATCTGGGATTGGCCTTCATGATCCATTTGTTCCTATTTCCCCCACAGCGAATGCTCATAGAAGTGAGAAATCTCGGGGAAAGTCAAGAAATTTGTATCCCAAGATGCTTTAATGTCTGCTTGGCAGAACTCCAAGAGTCTTGTTTCCTCTGTGACAGAACGCTCTGAGAAAGGGCATTACTATTATTCTGACCTTTAAAGAGAACAAGGTTCCAAAATCATTGAGAAGTGGGCCCAAGGAGCCTCAGGGAAAGAAAAACAAACACAAAACAAAACAACAACTCCCCCCCCCCAAAAAAAAACAGAAAACTGCAGAAGCCTTTGCACTCTTTGGTGAAGAGACATTGCCTGGATCCTAAAATTAGAGTCAACCATATCATTAATTAAAATATTTTAATCCAGACCCTCTGTTAAAAAAAAAAAAAACTTCGCTCTGCTCTGAAGAGTTCAGAGTAAATGGCTATTTTCCGAGTTTGCCCAAACTGACTTGAGGAGAGTGGTATGCCAGTCTTATTAGGCTAACAAGTACCACGCATGAGCCAGAGGAGGGTTACTCATGCTTAAGACCCAGGAACGGAGCAAAGGTTGATGTTAAGAGCTAAGATGCTAGAGGTCACATTGTTTTAAAGTCTTAATTCTCAAATAAAGGCTACTTAGCTGTTTGTGAGTGATATCAAGCATCGCTTCTTGGGCTGGGTGGGTTGTGAATCAGCTGCAATGGTTTAGAAGTGAAGGGGTTAAACTCACCTTACATAAGCACACCTTCTGTAGAATATATGTTGTGCTTCAGATCCCAAAAATAAACCACTGCCCAAATGCAGCTAATATTTAGAAATCCTATAATGTGATGTTGTGTTCACAATGAATGTATCTGGGTAATGAACGTATTTAAAGACAAATGCTCTTACTCATCTCTGTGCAATAGGACAATATAACAGCCATGACTTACAATGCTGGAATCCCAGTTCTTCACAATATGCAAACTCCCTAGCTACCGAGTACAGGATGGCCACACAGACTTCCATTACTGAACCCAGATGGAGCCATCTCCGTACCAGCACAGAGAGGGTGCCACACCCCAAACTAAACTTTTGGCAGGGAAGACATTGCTCAAGCCAGAATTTGATTCCCACTATCTACTGTGTGGTGGTTCTGAACCCAAACTGTCAGAACTATCACAATTCCTAAAACCATAGATGGCTGGGCCCTTACTCCAGGATCTCAAAACCAGGTATTACTGTAAAAGTTGCACAAGGAACTACCACTTAAAAACTCCTGATGCTAGCATACAGTGTTCAGAAGAAAAATGTACCCTGGGATGCAGGAAGCCGAACTGCAGCTTTATTCGGTGTTGAGACGAAAGCGTCAATAAATAAGAGTAAAAGAATAGCAGACGGGAATAGCTTACAGTGTTTATTTTACACTGGGTGGATAGCTCCTGTACACAGACGGCACGGTATGTGCCCGGCCCGAAGCTGGGCGCTAAAGGGAAACCTGGGTCAGCTGGAGAACAGACAGATGCAGAGCTCAGAGAGGTGGGACGTCCAGCCTGACGAAGGAGTCTTGGAAGGAGTGAAGCAAAGAAACTTATCTGTGTGAAACAAAAGGTGAGAGAGAGAAACAGTGGTGCAATGGAAAAGGAAAAAGGAAGACGGAAAACCACACGGGTGAATGCAGTATGTGAAATGCAAGCGAGTATTAAGGCGTGTAAATCCACTGCCAGCTGCACCTGGGGGAGGTCATCTGTGCCAACTAGTGTCTGGACCCAAGGCTGTCATGGGCCAACCTCAAGGAAGATCTTACAAACTTTAAGAACAGAACTTAAAAACAAACCTTAAACTAAGCCTTCCTTTTGGGACTTTCGTCATACTCAAGAGTTTCCCCCACAGAGCATCACATCTGAGCACTGGGGTGGACCAGGCTACAGATGACCTGGTTCCGGAAGAGGCATGCCCTTGTTTCTATGGTGATAGCCAGGTCTCTAAAGGATATTCTGGAACCTCCAAGTCAGCAGGCTCATGGCATGCCCCTGAGGCTATTATATTTCTGAATGGTTAGAGAAACGCCATTCTCAGCTTTGATGGAACCCAGCGGTATTAGAACCTCTGTGAAACACTCCAGGGGTTAGAATCCCAAGGGGCACAAGTGTGGTTAGTAATATGTAAATTAGCTGTGTATGTCTGAGGGTCCTCAAACAAGGCCAACTATTACTCACATGAGTGAAATATGAACATTAACTTACAAATTCATATTGTGTAAATGTTTTATTTCTTGTTTCTCTGATGTCAGTGGCAAGCATTTACTGTGGGTATTTTAATTCCATTCAATATAATAAACACAGCAAATAAAAGACTTGGTTCCTCAGGAAACCATTCATTTTTGATCTAGAATTCTCTCTCTCTCTTTCTCTCTTTTTATAGACAGGGTCCCATTATATAGCCCTGGCTGGTCTGGAACTTGTTATAGATCAGGCTGGCCTCAAACTCAGAGATACACCTGCCTCTTCCTCCCATGTACTGAGATAAAAGTCAGGTACTACCAAGGCTGGTCATACTCTGTAATTCGTTACAGGAAGCAGAGATATGTACTTGGTCATGCCCATTTCCTTTTCCTCAGATTTTTTTTAATAATCTGAATACTTTAAACTTAACAGTGTTAAGTGAAAACGACCATATTGTACTTCACAGAATCCCAGGAAACAACCTGGTATTTCTTCCTAGCTTCCTGCATCACTGCAACACGGCCTTCTAGTTTTATTTGAGTCTGGTTTAAGGTTTTAAAAGGATAGTACTCAGGGCCATGCAGAGTCCAGTTCATCTCTCAGTGGAAAGAAGCCAGATTTGCATTTGTGAAATAAAAGGACCCTGGAATGTTTTGCGTGGACTGGATCTATTTGGTCTTTGTTAGCACACTGTGAAAAAGACCGTGGCTACGTAGGCTATGCAAGAGAGCCAACAAAAGGTGCAAAAATGGAGAGCGGAGGCTGAGAAGGGAGCCATGGTGAGTTCATCGCACAAGCATGAGGGTGAGGATGCGAGCGGGCAGGGTGCATGAGCATTTACATGGAGGTCATATCGTTGAGAGCGTGGTCCAGCTCCTCGCTGATGGCTTTGTACTTCAGTTTCTGAGCGTACAGCTCATCTATGAGCAGGAAGTGGAAGGCAGAGGTGCAAGGACATGGAGAATGGTCAAGAGATGGAGGGTGAGCAAGAGTGGCGTGGGCGCCATCCCGACACGTCAGCAAGGAAAGGGCAATGCATGAAGGGGTTGGTGCCGCAGCAGATGGCCAATGCAGGAGGCGTGCGATTTGTTTTTTAAAGGAATCGAAACAAAAACAAAGAGAACAAAAACCCATTAGAAAATGAAATGAGAAAGACCCGATATGAAAAACACAACACCAAGGGTAGGTAATACCAATGAACTGTTAAATCCTAGACACCCACAGAAGACTGTCTCCCCTGGTGGGCAATGGAACTTCTTTTCACAGAGCTGTCTGCTTACTCTGGAATAGTCAGCAACCTGCAGCTATAAGCTGTGTGCGTGTGTGTGTGTGTGGGGGGGGGTATATTCAAAGGCAGCAAGCTCAGTTTTCAATGACAATCTGCAATGCTACCTTCAAACCACTCGCCTTCTTCCCCAAAACCATGGGATTTTGATTTTTTGGCGGTTCTTAAATTATTACCATGGTTCTCTCTCTTGAGGTGCCTGTTGCTAGCACCAGAAGTTTGAAAGGAAAAGGAAGCCACAGTTTGGGGCTTGTCTGCAGTTTAATTTTTGTAATGGCTGTGGGTTTGTATTTGCCACACACCAGCAGGCTTGTACCCACATCCCATTCCCTCTTCATTTTTCTTATTGTTATTTGTTAGTTTGTTTGTTTTTCTATTTCTTTTTCTAGTCTCCATAGCTAGGTTGGGACTTGCTGTATATCTCAGAGTAGCCTCAAACTCAGAAATCCCCCTGCCTTTGCCTCCTGAGTGTTGGGATCAAAGGTGAGTGCTACCACGCCTGGCTGCTGTCTTGGTAATTAAACACTCTTCAAGCCCTCCTTTAACCCCTTCTCTCTGTGATGTATGGTTGGGTTTTTTTTCTTTAAGAATGTGTAAGTGTAATCTTGAGACTTCCTGCTCTATTGATTGCTAATGAATGGCTTAAAAAAGAAAAGAAAACCAAGGCCTTCTTCTGGGCACACACTTGGAAGATGGGCGTGTCTAAAACACACCCACACTGTTCTGACAGTTAGGAAATATCACCAGAGACACAGAATAAAGCAGAGTCACGTCCATCTATACTTATTCCCTCAGTGAAAAACAGCCCAGACCCACTTCTGAAGTCCAAGAAATTAGAGTAAGCTGTCTGGTTCTGACAAACCACTCCAAAGGGGTCTGAGAGTTTCAGTGTCACAGGTGAAAACCCCAGAGGAGAGCCAAGCCAGACAGGAAGTGAGAGAGCAAGACGGAGAGTCAGGGTGGAAGCCCTCGGATGGCATGACTGCTTAATCAAGACATTCAACAACAAGGTCCGACTTTCAGATGTTAACGACCTTACCTTCTAAGTCGTCGATGCTCTTCTCCAATTTAGTTACTGATCTCTCTGCAAACTCAGCCCGGGTCTCAGCCTGTAAGGATTTAATTCACTTGAGTGAAGATCAGGGAGATTCCGACCAGTCGCTACAGATACAGGGAAAACCAGAGGACGGACCTCAGGTGTTTATCACCCGGGAGAGTCAGGTTCAGTCCCTACTGTGAGTGACGGCAGCTAGCTAACACGGTACATAGAAAACCTCTCAACATGCCTGACTTGGACCGTTTGATTCGAAAGGACGGTGCCTTGACCCACTCCACAGAACCTTAACCACCATCCAGACAGCCTCTTCCAGGTTCTCGCATTACCTCCTTCAGCTTGTCGGAAAGGACCTTGATCTCCTCCTCGTACTTGTCTTCCTTCTGCGAGTACTGTAATTAGAAAGAGCCGTCCAGATGTCAGGCCGTGGCTCTCACACTCAGGCCTTCTCACACAGGGAACGTGCCAGCCCAACCAACAGATGTTGGGGATCCCCTAGCAGGTAACAGGACCTCAGGTATCACATGGCACACTACAATACAGTCTCTGCTTTCTTGCCTATTACTTTACATGGGATGAGAGAGAGATAACTCATCCATTTGGCGTTTGGTTTAAATTGAATTGATGATTTGCCTAACATAAGATACATTCTCTGTTAATCTTTTTTGTTTAAGGAAACCAACCAAACAAAAAAAAAAAACCATCCTACCATCCAAGAACCATTAGGAAATTGTCTCAAAATGCTGCCCCTTGCTAAAATGCCTCCTGCGCCATTAGTTTCACCAGCAGGGCTTCTTGGGAGCAGCCCTTTAAAAAGGTGTCGTCCCCAATCCCTGCTCCTGGCCTACCTTCTCAGCCTGAGCCTCCAGTGACTTCAAGTTGTTCGTCACCGTTTTCAACTCTTCTTCAAGCTCGGCACATTTGCTAATGTTTTCGATCAGAAGCAGAAAGGGTGGGAGACAAGCCCAAGGAGCGAGGAGAGAAAAAAAAGGAGAGGGATGGGAAAAAATGAAAACTGAGTTCTAGAGACGGGGTTGGGGGCTGCCTTAAGTAGCCAGACCACAAGGCACAAAGCTTGGTTTTGCCATGGGCTCTGCCTTCCGCCGCAACAGTGGAAGGACAGAGGGACAAAATCCAGCATCTCCACGCTGTGATCGTTTGGCTTCTTATTGGCCACCCCTCAGAGTATTTATGAAGGGAAAAACAAAGAGCATAAAGGACCAAGAGAAAGCACTTGAAGCAAGATATAAATAGCAGAGGGTGTAGTGAAGGTACAGTCATTACAGCAAACCAACCAGTAGGCATTGGAAGCTCAAAGCTGTCTGGGATGCAGTTAAACCTAAAAACCATACGTGAGCCGTCAGTACCTTATCCTCTGCAGCCATTAATGCTTTCAAGGTCTGATCCATTATTCTTAATTGTTCTTCCAGCTGTCGGACTTGGCTGTTAGTGGACACAGGAAATGCACAAGGCCATTCACAAAATCAGTGCAGGTAAGGCATGCAGTGCCACACGCATTCACAGACACCCCACATGGTTCCTCCATGGTCCGCGCTCATGGCTCATCCGCAGCACATGGAGCACGCGAGGAGCCTGGAGCCGAGGTGGGCGAAGGTGCAGCTGCTAGAAGGTCATGCTGTTTTTAGTCACTGCTCTGCAGCATCCCCACATGTGGTGGCAATGGGCCCGCTTACCCTTCTGAGAGCTCAGCCCGCTCCTCTGCACGTTCCAGGTCACTTTCAATGATGACCAGCTTACGGGCCACCTGCAGCAGGGCAAACACAGCATACACACTGAGGTCTTGCGTACGTGGTGTAGGGGGTGGTTATAGGGTAGCGGTCGCGTCCACCGGCCCTAGGGGTTCTAGTCCACTACAAATGGACCGCTCTTCTTTCCGCAGACTAGGGACAGGCAGCGCCCCCTCAGCAGAGACCAGGGCCCCTGCTCAGAGACTGGAATGGTTAGCTCCAGGTGGAGTCTAGATAATTACACAGCACCCACAGCAATTCTCGGAATGAGAGGAATATGAAATCTGCAATCTTAAAAATAGCAGGACGATGAGACATGAGGAGGCATTTTAGACTGAAAAGGAAGGGGGCTGTCGAGAGAGCACCAAAAATAAACCCAGAGACTACACCACACGGAGATCTGCACAGAAGGCCAGATCCAGTGAGAAACGCCCAGTCCAGAGGAAAGGTTCCTCCGAGGCAGCTCCAAGCCCCGGGCAGTTTCAGACAATCATGATGAAATGCAGAAAGAGAAACCGGAACCTAAGTCACTCTTGTGGTCACCATCACGCGTTGTTCCATAGGGGACTATCGAAGCATTTCTCTTTGTTTTTGTAACAGTTCTGGCTGTCCTGGAACTCACTCTGTAGACCAGGCTGGCCTCGAACTCAGAGATCTGCCTGCCTCTGCCCCCTGAGCGCTGGGATTAAAGACATGCGCCACCACTGCCCGGATAATGAAGGATTTCTACCACCCTGGAGAGGCCTCTATGAAATCTCCCAGTGAGCTCTGGGGTCCATGTTCTCTACAGTACCTGAACTGAAACATCTGGATCATGACAGCAGGCCAGCTTCCTTTCCTAAGGGCCTGGCTCTCCCTCTTTCTGGCTTAAGATGTTTTTGTCCCAGCCTTTAGGGTATGGGGAGGTATTGGTCTCTCCTCCCAGTGCAGGTGACTGTGCTGGCTTCATCACAATAAGAAGCAGTTTCTGCAGGTAAAGGAATCCTGCTTCCCAGAACCATCCACTTCTATGAGGGAAGCTGACTGCTAGACCCAGGGACCCAGACAGTATCCTATTCCGGGTCACAGCTGTGAGTCTGTAAGGCTCTGAGCCCCAGAAACTGACCTCTTCATATTTGCGGTCAGCATCTTCAGCAATGTGCTTGGCCTCTTTCAGCTGGATCTCCTGAATTTCCATCTTTTCTTCATCCTTTTGGGCTCGGCTTTCAATGACTTTCATGCCTCTGGAAAGACAAACAAGGGGGCAGACCAGAGACGGAGAGATGACCACTGCTGCTGTGGGACATGGGGCTCCATACACAGCGCTCACCAAAGTTGAACAGAGAGCCATTCATTTTCCAAAGCACAGAGCAAGACTGCAGAAAAGACACATATTTCTCTCTGCTCACTGTGAATGAGATCTTTGGGTGCACTCTGGGAAAGATTCATGGCCGTGGGACACAGACACGCCATGCGGAGAGAGTTTGGGTACAGAGTTTATTTAATGCCTAAGGGGATTATGGAGTAAAGAGATAAAGACAAAGGTGGGGGAAGGGGAGAGGCAATAGTTACTATCTTCAGAAGAGGGACCAACAGAGAGAGGGGATGAAGTGAGGTTTGAAATCAGTTTGCCTCATCAGGAAGGGTGGGGGCACGATTGGGGGTGGGCAGAGCTTGTCTCTTAAAGGGACAGGATACCCAGGTGTCAGGGAAGGTCAGCAAAATGATAACATTTTGGGTACTGGTGAAACTCCTAAGTTACCTATTTTTTTTAAAAAAAACAACTTTCTTTTAGATTTATTTATTATGTATACAGTGTTCTGCCTACATGCATGTTTGCACACCAGAAGAGGGCACCAGATCTCATTATAGATGGCTGTGAACCACCATGTGGTTGCTGGAAACTGAACTCAGGACCTCTGGAAGAACAGCCAGTGCTCTTAACCTCTGAGTCATCTCTCCAGCCCCTAAGTTACCTGTTCTTAAGTGGGAAGGAGCTATGTCAGGACTATCTGAGTCCGGGAAGCATGGGAACAAGGAAAGCTACCATGCTTTGTTTGTTAATGCAGAGATCATGCCCCTTCTCCCTTTTCCTAAGGGAAGCCTCAGATTGAAAATGGATGAACAGCCAGGTGTGGTGGCCCATGCCATTAATTCCTGCCCTCAGGAGGCAGAGGCAGGTGGATCTCTGAGTTAGAGGCTGCCCTTGCCTACATAGAGAGTTCCAGGTATCCAGGGGGTGAGAGAAAGAGAGAAAATGGATGACTAGGTGTTGGGAGGCAAGACTTTGGCACCGGATATAGTAGCATGGTGTTACAGTTCAGGAAATGTTAGCTGATCTAGATTTTACAGATTTGTGGCATAAGCAAACCATAAATGGATTTCACTTAGCAAAACTTAAGTAAGCAGTTTTAATAAAGCATTATTCTTTAAAGGGCATTGATTTTTATTTCCTGTCTGTGAATGTTTGTCTACGTGTTTGCATAGGCGCCACGTGTGTGCAATGCCCTCAGACGCCAGAACAGATCATCAAAATAAACGAGTTCTACATCCCCTCTCCTCCAGTCTTGTTCTGCCAGATTGCCTTCAAAGTGTACTACCGGGAGGGAGTTATGCGCAAGACTACTCTTGACCAGCAAAGAAAACTAAGCCATAGTAAAGAACAAGAGGAAATCTTTAGCTAACAAGGTTCCTTAGCCCTAAAGTCTGCAGGGACTGTTTGTATCTAGTGCCAGAGGGCAGAGGTTCACCGCAGGGGTAAGGCATTCCTGCACTGTTCTAAGCTCACACTGCTATGCCACCCCTCGACCAACAGAATGCCAATAGCCTCATGAAGTACTCGTCTCACACTTTGTGGCTCGCACAGCGAAGTACAGATTTAACAAGCCTTTCAGATTGCATGAGGTCAGTGTGTGGTGGGATGGTTAAAATGGACTGTTAACTTGGCAGGTTCTAGAATCACCCGGTTAACAAACCTCTGGGCATGCCCGTGAGGGAGTTTATAGACGGGGCTTGTAAGGGTGGGGAGACCCACTCTAAATGTGGGAAGCACCATTCCACAGGCGAGAGTCCCTGATGACGTAAGAAGGAGAAGCTAACCAAGCACTGGCATTCATTGCTGTCTGCTTCCAGACTGTGGACCCAGTGTGTGAGCAGCTGCCTCATGTT
Source organism: Microtus pennsylvanicus (assembly GCF_037038515.1). Taxonomy (NCBI): domain Eukaryota; kingdom Metazoa; phylum Chordata; class Mammalia; order Rodentia; family Cricetidae; genus Microtus; species Microtus pennsylvanicus. The sequence goes on along the minus strand of NC_134581.1, from coordinate 53,452,383 downwards.
CCTGTCACCATAACTTGCCCACCAGGATGGGCTGCGTCCCTCTGAACCATGAGCCAAAATAAATCCTTCTTTTCATAAGTTGCTTCTTGCCAGGTGTTCCATCCTACTGGTAAGAAAGAAATCAATAAAGCTGGCCTGCAAGAACCATGGTTCCCTTTACTATGACAAGGCTGGGTCTTTAAAGTCAGGTTACAGTAGAAGTAGGTGCAAAACACAGAAGCCCCTGACTGTGTCTGTGTGTACATATGTATTCAATCCAGAACATTTCAATTCTGCAGAGCCTCTAGGTCGGATCTGGTTTATCTATGCTTTCTCTTCTACCTATTTGGTTACCATAGCTCCTTTCTCTAGATCTGAGACTTCTTGGGCTATATTATTTTACTTTTTTATGTATCTGGGTATCTTGCTTGCAGGTACGTCTGTGCATCATATGCATGCCCGGTGCCTGCAGAGGCCAGAAGGGAGCATCAGATGCACTAGACTAGAGTTACAGACCTTTGTGAACTGCCATGTGGGTGCTGGGACTCAGACCACGGTCCTCAAAAGAGCAGTCAGTGCTGTCAAGTGCTAAGCCATCTCTCCCTCTCAGTGTGTGTGTGTGTGTGTGTGTGTGTGTGTGTGTGTGTGTGTGTGTGTGTGTTGGGCAGTGTGCAGACACACTCAGGAGCTGGATGGTGTAGTCTCACCTCTCACTCTCATCTGCGGCCTTCTCAGCCTCCTCCAGCTTCTGCAGAGCTGTGGCCAGACGCTCCTGAGCACGATCCAACTCCTCCTCAACCAGCTGGATGCGTCTATTCAGAGAAGCTACATCAGCTTCAGCCTAGGCAGAAAGTGAGACACTTCAGAGCTGGGAGAAAGCCAGGGTGGTACCTTCAGAAACTGGCCAGGACTAAGGAGGTGCTGGTTCCAGACAGGAAGTCTGGGGCCTGGTATAAGCTATCTTCCAGTGTATTGCAAGTCCTGACCAGCTGAAGTCCTCACTCATGAGCGTCACACTTGGAAAGACACAAACCTAGAAACAACTCTCAGCAGAGAGTGGGCCATCAGCAACACACACGCGCTCACACGCGCGCGCGCGCGCGCACACACACACACACATACACACACACACACACACACACACACACACGCTCACACAGCTCTGTCCTGCCCTAGTCTCCATGCCTTGCCTTTCACCCGCTGCTTGAAGGAAAGCTTCCTCACAGCTCCCTGCGGGCTGGAAAGGGAGACACTAGGCCCTATCCAGGCCTGGCTGCAGAGTCCCCAGCAGTAGGATCGGAAGTCAGAATACCACGTTTCGTCCAACTATTCTTTCTCTAGGCGACTTCTCAAAGGAGCCTTACAATGAGACTGAATATTTTAAAATCCAGTGGTTTTAAAAACACATACCAGGAAAATTAAAAAAACAAAAACCCAAAACCAAAACAACAAACCATACCATATGGAGATCTAATACCATCTAGAAACTTCCCCCTTGCCCCACCTTTTCGGTAACCTCTTTAGAATAACTGACCTTCCTGGAACAAGACCAAGATAAATTGCCCCAAGGTTTTTTTTTCCCCTAAGCTTATTGGAGTTTCTTAAAAGTCAAGGCTGTTACAAGAAATTTCACAAGTCTAAGGGGAAAAGCAACATAGATACTGTTTTATTTTAATCTTCGTTTTTTGTTTGTTTTTCGAGACAGGGTTTCTCTGTGGCTTTTGGTTCCTGTCCTGGAACTAGCTCTGTAGACCAGGCTGGTCTCAAACTCACAGAGATCTGCCTGCCTCTGCCTCCCGAGTGCTGGGATTAAAGGAGTGCGCCACCATCGCCTGGTTTTATTTTAATCTTTTAATTAAAAAAGCTTTGAATTAAAGTGTTTTTCTCGTGGGCAGGCAATGACTGCTTCCTGCGGTAAGTACTTTTGCTCTGAGTCCTAGTCTCTCTGTGACCAGAGCCCAGAGCCTAGACTGCCTAGAAGGGAAGATGGGCCTTGCTAACTAGGTAGCATTATTTATCCTCAGCCTTTCCCAACCAGTGTTCACCAAAGGCCAATGAGCCCTTAGGAACCATTTTTCTCGCTTCAGAGCTCTTGCTACAGCTTTCTGCTTACGCACCTGCCTTTAAGCTCAAGGCCACTCTCCACAGAGCTTGGGCTCCATAAATGTCTACTGAACTGAGCAAGTGAAAGCACCCTAATTTAAACAACGGCAGCTTCCAAAGCTCCTGAGGGAACTAGAAAATCGTGTGCAGTTAGAGAGAGGCCGCAATCATGGCCTTGAGTCACAGGAACTGAGACCCTGCAGCTCTGCGCTCATCTAGATCTGCCTAGGTCTTATCGGAGCAATGGCAGTGAACAGGGACTCTCCCACCACCTTGAATGGCTGCAGTCTTTTTTTAAAAAATATGTATATGTATGTATGTATGTATATATATATATATATATATATATATATATATATATATATACACACACAAACATTTTAGACACACTTATCTCAAAGAAAAAAGCTACTATGTAGTAACTGCTGCCCGAGGCAGGAAGCAGGGCCAGTGTGGAATGAATGGGAGGAGCAGTTAGGACTGAACCAGCTCACAAGGTCAATCATTATCGGAGAACAGCTTGGAACTGGGCCAAGCTGGAATGTCCTGGATGACTGAGTTTTTCCTCGAAGAGTGGAGGGATTGGAGTAACCAATTTCTCAACTACAGAGACCTGCCTTTTTTTTTTTTTGCGAGACAGGGTTTCTCTGCGGCTTTGGAGCCTGTCCTGGAACTAGCTCTGTAGACCAGGCTGGTCTTGAACTCACTGAGAGCCGCCACCACCGCGCGGCTTGAGACCTGCTTTGAACGACCGTTCCTTTATCTTCTTGTTTTACGTGTACTAGTGTTTTCCCTACACGTGTGCATTCTACCACACGTGTGCTTGCAGTCAGTCCCAGAACACCTGGAACTGGAGCCAGGAGTTACAGAGGGTTGTGAGCTGCCACATGGGTACTGGGAACAGAACCCAGGTTCTCTACAAGAGCAGCAAGTGCTTTTAATCTCTGGGCCATCTCCCTCAGTCTCTTTAATTGGAAATATATACATATTAAGGTCATAGCTTTGGGTCGGATTAAATTTCTTCCTCTTACATGTATTTCATTTCTAGAAAAAAAATCTATTCCTTTTACAAACAGGATGGTGGGGTGGAGACAGAAAACAGAAACAGAAAGTCAATTGGGATCGGTGGTTTCAAGACCCCTGGGCTACCTCTGAACACCCAGTACCCCAGGTAGTCTAATCCTGACCAGCATTAGTTGCTACAAAAATATTAGTTATTACAATATTAGTTACTATAAGACTATCAGCCATTAGACAAGTCAAATAAATCTTTTTTTTTTAAAGGCCAAGAAGGGCTGGTATGGATTTCTCTAGAGTGCCTAGGTCATGTTCAAAAGACCCTTTCTTACTATAGTGTTACATAATAAAATCATTATCATTTAAGATAAAAGCAAGTGCCCTCACTATACCTGCTGCTGGTGAATCCGATATACATGGGCAGGATTTTAAAAGCACTTCTGCGCATGAAATCCTGAGTTCCCTACAGTGGAACCAAACCTCGAGGACCCGACTGGCTCACAGGATGACTGCTGATGTGCAGAGGTGGAAATGAACGGGGGTGGGGGGGTGGGGGGGTGGGGGGGTGGGAGGGACACACAGCACCAGAAGCCATGGCAGCCCATATCCGTTCCTGCCTCTCTGCACACAAGGGCCCACCACATTCGATCTGCGCTTCCTTCTCTTTGCTCCCACCCCCTCTACACACTTCCTCTGGCTCTTGATGCAGCTCAGTTGAGTACTGTTTTGTAAATATCCCCCCCACATCCTTCCCCCAGCACGGTTTTTACAACTCTAAACTCCCTGACACTCAGGTTATTTAACAACCTCCAAGAAGATCAGCTAAGGGGTTCACACAGGTGCCTATGCAGTGGCTGGACTTAGGACTGGTTCCTTTGGGCCAGTTTTGGCAGAGGATAAGGCCAAGCTATAGAGACCGTATCTGGAGGAGACACTCTTAAGTATATGTAATGAAGCTTCATTGTTTGAACTGGATTAGAACCTGAACATCACACAGGGGCCACCACTAGCTGGACAGACGACCCCACTGGGGTTCCAGGCCTAGAGATTGAGAGGTCAGTGCAAAGGGGACCCACAATGTAAATGGCAAGCCCTTCTCTTCTATCACCACCCAAGGAAGCTGGGAAGGATTACAGGAGCTGGCCAGCAAACTCTCTACTAAGACCAAGGGAAGGACCTCTAACCCAGAGGGCTAAGGCAAGCTCGGGAGAGCTCCATCAGGGCAATGTGAGGCAGGACTGAAACCCAAGCCCTTTGGCTTCTTAAATATGAGTTTATGGATGCTTTGGGATTGGTGGTTCTCACCCCTGGAGTCTCTCCCAGACACCAGAGTGGAAGGTTCCCTACCATCCCCTGACCTGCAGTACTCCAAGTACGTTAAGAGACTGTCTGGATAGATCCTGGCTAACATTAGCAAAGCAGTTACTGCAAGAAAATCAGCAAGAAAATCAATCGATTCTTTTTTAGAGTGGCCAGGAGCTCACACAAGGACACTGCCCTCTAACTCTCAAGAATGAGAGCTTGAGACTGGTACCTGGGCTCACTGACAAACCACCTTCCAGGGGGGAACCTTGCATTCTGCTCCAAGGGTTCTCTTATGCTGGCCTAACAGTTTTGAAGATCTCCTCAGACCCCAAGACAAGTTTAATTTCCTAATAAAAGTCCCGTCTCTTATTCTCCTACCCTCATTTTGAGACTCTGATGTCTAGGCTGGCTGGCAATGCTTCTGCCTCGGCCATCTCAAGCGCGGAGACGACATGCATGAGTTACCCTGATTTACTATGTGCTGTGCTCCATAGGCCCACACCTGTCACCTTCACCAGCTTATTTCCGGTTTGGTTTTCTCCTCAGGGTTGAAGCTTTGCTAGATATTTCCTGAGGGTCTCGGCATCACAGCACCCAGGTCGTCTTAAGTATTTGTTGCTGCCATCTGTCAGAACGGACCTACTGCCCCGTGCCTATCAATCAAAAGCACATAGAAATAAAGTATTTGGGGAGGGTCGAGACCCCAGATGCAAACTATTCCTGGGCATGTAGATCACTCTTAGTGCACTGAGTTAGGTTTCTTCTCACAGTGGCCCCGTCTGTCAACACTGCCAGCAAAGCCTTTCCAGTTGAGTTGCTGGTTTCTTTTATTTCAAAAGTGCTCCTGGAACTTAACATGTAGTGAGCTACTCAGAAAGAGACTGTTATAGCGGGGCAATTATGAGCCCTGGTTAAACCTCCACCCAGTGCTCACACGTGTGAGAACCTCAGTGCCGTACATTTCCCTGACCTGTAAGTACTCCCACCAAGGAAGTCCTGCCAGCTCACCGTTCCTATCCCTTGCCCTGCCCCCAAACAAGGAAGTGGCTACCTTTAGAGAAAACAGGCGCTCGCTATCGCCCGACCCAACAAGGGACTACGTTTGTAGAAAGCCGTGTTTCCACTTCAGCACTGCAAAATGCTATTCCAAACCAGACCTGAATAAAATCAGAGACTGACATGAAAGTCCCCGTGTGTGAGCCAGCACAGACAGAAGAAAACCCTTTCACCCTGAAAGCCAGGGATCTGGAATATATTCTCAAAGTCCTGGCTGAATCTGAGCGGAGCCTGAAACGATCAAAGGTCAGGTCTTTTATTTCATGTAAGCTGTAGTTACACAGAGAGGGTTTCACCCAGTCCGCTGTGCAAGACCAAAGTGACTAGAGCCAAGCAAAACTTCTGCCCTTATATGGTCAATAAAGGGAAAACACACACACACACACACACACACACACACGGATGGACGGACATTAGGGGCACTCCCATGGAGAACAGATAAACACAGCCTCCTCTATCTGGGTCGAAGCCTGTAATTTGGGAGGCATGCTGGCGTAGCAACAGGGAAGAGAGTGAGGTCCTGAGGGGCCTTGCTGTGACTGCATGGGAAAGTGGGAACCCGGAGTCCCGTCAGTCACAGCCACCCTGGAAATGGCAGGGCAAGCAGAGTACATTGTTTCCTGGTTCCAGAAGAAGCTGCCAATGCTCAAGAGTCAGGAAAGGGCTGGGGAGTTTTGGAAATCGGTTCTTTCCCATGATTAATAAAGTTTGCCATCGAGAACCTGCCTGCACTTCTAAGTCTCCTCATCTGCCAGGTTCTACCCAGAAAGCTGGAGAGAGAAGTGGTTTTTTTCTACTTGAAACACACGTCTCACCACCCTACAAAACCCTTAGGACACAAGACCTAGAGTCCAGCATTCCATCAAGGAAAGTAACTTCATTCCAAGATTCTGAAGGGCCCACACACCTTGGGAAAACAAACAAGGAGGAAGTAAGCAATACCAGCTTTTTCCAAGGTACATACCAGTTTAAGAGGGCCCCTTAGGTCTGCCTGAACCTCGGAGTACCTGAACGGGAGCCAACTCTACACTGAAATAGTTTCTGCAGTGGCTCAGGGCTTTGTCACCAAACCTTAATCTTTGCTGCCAAGAGAAACTGCTAGCTTCACTCATAGCCTAAGCTATGCCTAATAACGACTTAAATTAGCTCCATCCGTACGTGAGCTCCAGCCTAAGAGTCAGGAGTAACCAGCAGTTCGCATTGGTCTCACTGGTCACACTAAGCCTCTGTTGTGAATCCTGACCAAGCACCCTGCCAGAGGAGTCCTGAAAAATGGCCTTAAATTTTCTTTAAAAAAGATTTAAATTGCTCTAAATAAAGGCATAAAGTTTTGAAATGAATGAAAGCTCTGTCCTTAGCAAACTAGCCTGCAAAGGCTATTACCAAAAACAAAACAAAAACAAACCAAAACAAGGTACAAGACAGCAGGTGTGTCTTCTGTGTGTGCCACCAATCACTAGGCCAGGAGTCCAGTGAGGGTCCATCACTAATGCCTTTACAACCCACGGTCCTTCCAGCCTGCCCAATTCCCCTCCTAAAATTGAGAAAAATAATTGGTGACTAAAAGCCTTAAATTGGGGGATTTTATGGGTAATGAAGTGAGTCGGGCCATTTTTAGGAGCCATTGCCAAGCCATTACTGTAAAGAATGCTGGGCAGGGCAAGGCTGGACATTGCTAAGAAAGGGCAGTGTAAATAGCACTACCTCTGTCTGCTAAGCCCGGCTGTGATCTCTTTACATACTAGCCACATTAGACTCAGAGGAAACCAAAGCACTAACAATTGTCCCCAGCCAGAGAGGAGATGGGCCAGGATTCAAATACTGCCAGACTGGGCCCAGTGCTCAGCACCCTGCTTTTCAGCTCACTGATTCACAGTGGTTAGCCAGGCATGGCTCCCCATTAATGGATCCCCAGCCACCTGGAGTCCTCTACAGTGGGACTTTTGCTAACTAGTCCTCTCAAGCTAATACTGCTATCTTTTATCTATTGATTTTTTTTAAATCTTTATCTGTATTTTTATCTTAAACTTCCTCTAGTTGGGCCTTCCTCTTAGGAAGACTCCCATGGTTCTCTGTATTTTATACAAAACATGTTGTGAAGTTTCTGCAAGCCATGCAACCATTACAAACACTCAGCCTGGAGGAATGACTCGGTTTGGAATAGTCCGGTGTATATTAAGCACAGCTGGACACCACATCATAGTTTGTCATAAAATTCTCAAGGTGTTTGAATACCTTGATTTAAGACACAGGCATGTGTGAATGCTCACACACACCTGATAAATTCTAATACCTAACCTCCCTTTGAAACCTTGTTTCTGTTTGCTGGATACATTTGCTTTACTAAGAAAGGAAGCCAGGTACTACATTAGACAAAGAGGAAGGGTAGCCGGCAAGAGATATAACCAGTAACCATTGACATCTGGCCAACTTTCTCCAAAACTCGCAACAAAAGGATATCTATTGTAGAGGGATATCTACTTGGAAGATGGGAAGACTGAGAAACCTAACGCTACAAGGGATGCAAGCTCTGCAAGTTCTAGTTCTTCCCTCAGAACCTGGTACTGTCAATGTCTTTAACCTTCATAGAGAAATAGCTTTTAGGAATCACAGGATCGACACAGACAAAAGTCCAGCATCTGAAGGCCCCGAAGTCCCACAGTGCTTCTCCCCAGAGACTGATCTTTAAAAGGAGGGACTCCTCCTTCCAACCCCAGTTTGAGTAAATAAATGCCAGTAGCGCAAAGTGCACATCCCTGGGACACAATTCATGATCGCCCCCCGAAATGCAGTCCTCTTAGGGGAAAAATACTGCTCCCTGAACCTTCTCAACAGCACTCCTGCTACCCCGCAGAGGTTTTTTGACTTTAGACTAGACATACAAAGGCATGACCGAGCAGCAGGGTTCTAGTTGGCCTAGGTGCGCCAGGTGCGGCCTGGGGCCTTGGGGTGATGGGTGGGTCCCTTACGGTCTCCCGCAGCTTCCGCTCCTGGTCCAGCTCGCGCTGCAGGCTGCCCGCACGCTCCTCCGCGGCGTCCGCCTGTTCTTGCAGGCTCCGGATCTTTCTCCGCACCGCCTCCAGCGAGCTGCTACCCGCCATGGCCAGGCGGTGGCTGAGGCTGCACTCTGTCTCAGAGCTCTGTAGCTGCTACTGCTGCTTCTGCTGCTGCAGCTACCGAGCCCAAGTCCGGCGCGTTCCGCCCAGGCCGGCTTGGCAATGCCGGCGCCCCCTGTGGCCCAGAAGCAGCCCGGAAGTCACGGCCTCGGGGCCGCAGAGAGCCGCGGGCGGGTGCGCTAGAGCAGAGGACGGGCGCGGCTGGTAGGCGGGCGGGGTACCGCGGACCCCGGGAAACAGGCAGCCGGTGGAACCACTGCGCGTGCGCGCGGGGACGGCCGGCTCTGGGCTGCTTCGCCTGGAGCGAGGCCACCGCAGGAGGGCGTTTGCTTCCACTCCGCCGCCGGGCCTGGGTGGCCCCAAGTAGAGGACCTAGACACTAAAGCCTATGGCGACTCCTGCTGGCCGCTTGGAGCGCTCCGGAATCCCGATTACTCTGAAGCTGAGCCAGGGTAGGAGCCTTCCAAAACCTGACTGCTCCCTAAAGGAAGTGTTCTGGTCATAAAGAGCGCCATCATTCCGAATGCTAAAGGCCATGGCTACTCCTGTTGGCAGTCCGGAGCGCTCTGTAATCCCGACTTCCCAGAATCCCAACAAGGAACTTGGAGCCTATGGTATGAATACCTCAGGGAAACCGGTTCTTGTAAAGAATCCCAGAACACAAGCTCCTGACTACAAGAACCCCAACACCTGAGTTATCTCGCCAAGTGTAAATTCCTATCTGACAGTGCGGAGTGGTTAGACTGTTCTAAATACAGCAGTTCTAGATTTGAATCTGGCTCTTAGGTCTCCGCTGGTTGTGTAGGTTTGGACAAATGCCTTCTCAGGGCTTCATCTCTTAAAAACAAGGATAATAGCACAGAGCTCTTCGCGGGGCTGTTGAGAATTATCAGATACTATAAAACGCTGAACAATGCCTTACATACAGTTAAGACTCAAACGATATAATTAAACAATCACAGGCACTGCCTTTAGAGTTTGGCTGGGCCCCTTGTTCAGTTGTGCAATTTCAGACAAGGCAAGCATCCTAAACTTTCCTGGTTTTAATTCAGTCTGATACTGGGAATCCGATGAACCCCAGGTACAAGACTACAGAAGCCTGTGACAGAGCCTCTGGTTACCAGCTGCAAAGTCACACAGATACAATCTCTAAGAAGCCATCTCCTCGGCCATTCCCTCCTGTGCTGTGTTTTTAAAAGCCTGTCAAGTCTCTGGGCTTTATATCCTCCTGTATCTTGGTCAAAGAGAGCTGTTAAAGTCAGTCCTTGTTTGTGTGTGTGTGCACGTGCGTGCATACGTGCGAGTGTGTGTGTGTGTGTGTGTGTGTGTGTGTGTGTTATAAACAAAGGTAGAAAAAGAAAACACTCCTGCCAAGGCTGTCTGCCAAAACCAGAACACCTCTGGAATTCCTAGTCCCCTCTGGTCTCTGCTGCAGAAAGCAAGCCTACAACCTCCAGCTAGGGCCTCAATCAAGTCCTGTAGGTGGAGACTCTTGCTTGGTTTCCAAGCTGTTGGTTCGCTGAGCAGCGGTGGGTACAGCTCCTCCCCAAAGCTTCCAGACCATCTGCCTCCAAACTTGAGGATACCCAGACAGGGCATTTGCACCCTCCAAGGGCAGCCAGGGGAAATGCTGGCCACTTGCCAGTGCAGTAAGCAGCCACCCTAGTGATTTAATGTCTTGCTTTTCAAACACTAAGAGTTTATTTTCAAGCTGATGTCACTACTGAAGAGCTATGGGCAGTTAGTTGTTAGGTTTAGCTATGGGATGGAAATACTGTGGCTGGGTCCCACCCCAAAAGATCCCAGGGGAAAACCGGAGTTTGGTTAAGCCTGAGTCACTACATCAGGAAGGAGACCTAGAGGGATACAGACTCATATCCTGCAAATATCAGCTCCATCAGTTACCGGGGGAAAGAAGCCAAGATAACGGAGTCTTAACAGGACTGTAGGTGGAAAAACCAGTAAAAATCCAAAACAGATTGCTAGGGATGCCAGCTCCTGAGTGACAGCCTTTTAAACTGGGAAAAAACCATTTCTGGAAGACTATAGCTTGTAAAGTAGCTTGGGTAAAAGGGGAAAATGATTTTAGTAATAATAATCAAAAATGTACTTTTTTTTAACAGTAGAGAGTAAAACGTCCTCACTGCAACTCTCCAGAAGGATGACTTCACTTCCACCTCTCCCCTCTAGCGACACCTGTCTTTTCCTCCTCAAGTCTTAGCTATTTTAAGTGAGTCAAGATGGCTCTAAATATAACGTCACAAACTCCCTTCAACATTCCTAGTCTCCAAAGAGCCAACGGTGTTTTACAGAGGTAGATGAGAAATACACTAACCAAAAGAAACGGAGAAGTGCACACTCTCACCATATTTAGAGACAGTTTTCCAGCACATAGAGAAAACCAAAACTGGTATTAGGAACCTCCCTCTCCTCCTGGTCCCGCCCCACAGCTGACTTTAAATAGCCTCTTTTCTGCTTCTGCCCCACCCCATTCCAGTACCCCCCTCCACAATTTCTCACTGAAGACAAGATTACCACTCCATAGTTACAACAATTATTATCCCCCCCCACCTTAAGAATTATAGTAACTTTTTTTTTCCTGCTTTCTTTCACACTGGGCTATTTGCAAATTCTCTGAATTCCTTTCCTTATAAGGAATATCTCCCCTAGATCTATCAGCGGCTCTTTTGAAAAACCTAAATGTCCTGCAGGAGGATTTGGGGGAGATGGGCATCCTCCATTTAGCACAGACAAAGCAGACATCTGATTCACATTATACAAACTGGCGGAGGCTGGTTTTTTTTTTTTCTAAAGTCAGGTAGGTTTTAGCATGAGTTTTCACACTAAACCATGCTTCCCCAAGCCTCCTTTCCAAGGAACTTAACTGTCACTGAAAGTTTTCTTTTTGTCTGATCCCAGTTGTTGGTTCTGTAGACCACTCAGTTACCAAGAACACTAGATAAATCTCAAGCCTTTCGTGATACAAAAGGCCTTGCCAGTTTCAAAACCCTTGGATAATCTGCACTACACATTATCCAAAAACACAAAACTCAAAACGTACAAACTGCTGTCAGACTTGGGGGTTCAACTTTCGGGTGTAGCTTTGTCTGCTACTCACACATTCTTGGAATTGTTATCATCTTCTCAAGGAATTCTTTTCTAATTGGGCCTCTAGGCTTAACTGGCTTCTCCAGGGGAATGTGGGGGTGAAAAGAAGTCAGTCCATTGGAAAACTGACCCTCAGCTTGACTTTCTAGATAGAAGAGGCTAGCTCTGTAGTTAAGATTCCGAAGGGCAGTGGAGAGGGTGATAGCCGAGCTGGAGCTGTGTCTATCACCCCCTGGAGTACCCAGTGGTTGTCAGAGGGCTGACAGGTGGGGGTGGGGCGGGCGGGGGGCAGCCAGCTCTCTATGCCTTATAAAGCACTGAGCTATATATAACTCCCTGCGTCCTTTCTGGATCTCGTGCCTCAGACTGCAGACCCAAGCAAGTATCATCTTCCCTGGGCAGGTCTTAAGGTTTGCCTAGTGAGAAAGAGCGCCTCAAAGTGTCCCCTGTAGCCTGCAAGATTAGCCTTTGAAGTAAGAGTGTGAGTACATTTTAAGACCAGGCTCTCTGTGTCCAGACTAGGCTCATCAATGGAGGCCACTGAGAGTGGCAAACAAGAAAACTCTGTCTTGCACAAACCTTGGTGATGACACACACTTCAGAGGTTTTATACCAGCAGGAGGCGAAGTTCCCCTCCACAAGTTCCCAATTCGGAGGCTGTGTTCTCTTAGCTTCTCACCCACCCACCTCCGACCAAAGGGGAGGAGGTAAAGAAGAGGAAAAAGAGAAAAAGGAATGCACAGAGTATAAACGGATGTGCGCAGCGGCAGTCAGAGGCGTCATCCAGTGCTCTGGGCCACAGCCAGGCTGTGTGCAGGTGTCCCGGCAGGAGGAGATTTACCCCCCTTCCTTTGCTCTGCAGTACCTGTGGTGACCCCCAGAATGGTCACGCGGACAGGAGGTGAGGGAGGCAGTGTGAGCGTGCACTTACATCTGTGGCCTTTTTCTCAGCCAGCTCCAGCTTCTCCTGGGCATCTTTGAGAGCCTCAGAGTATTTGTCCAGTTCATCTTCAGTGCCCTTGAGTTTCTTTTGCAGTGACACCAGCTCATCTTCCAGCTGAGAGTTGGCGGTGGAGTACGGGGGGAGGGGGGAGGGTGTGGGGTGCGGCAGGCAGCGTGATCCCGCAAGTCGCGGGGTGAGGGTGCACAGACGGTAAAGGACAGGGACAGCGGGAGAGAGAGACAGGGAAAGACAGGGAGGGAGAGAGAAAGAGAAAGTTAGCCATTCGTGTGCCGTGCCACTCCGCGCGCCCGGGTACCTTGGCGGCGGTCTCGTCTGCAGCCAGGAGGCTGTCCTCCGCCTTGTGCAGCTCCTCTAGCACCCGGTCCCGCTCATCCTCCGACGCCCGCAGCAGCTTCTCTTTCGCTGCGATGTCCTCCTCGAGCTGGGGGCAGCGGCAAGCGGGCGCGGGCGGCCGGCATGGACCGGGTGTGAGACACACAACAAACGGGTGCCAGGTTGGCTGGGGCCCTGGGGCTGAGGGATCGCTGCTTTGGGGCTTAAGGGACCCTAGGTAATCTCTCTCCCAGAGCTGGAACCGCTCAGTGAATCTCTCAACACCCCCCCCCCACCTCCGGGAACCACACTCTCTTGCGGAGAGCTTAGAGGGTTCAGGTCCCCGACTTGAAGGGTTACAGAAACACGCCCCTGTTTGGCTAGCTTTCCATTTGTGTCTTCTAATCTGTCCCATCTTTGTTCTTAGGAAATAATTGAGTCCCCCTCTTCCCTCCAAAGTCTCCATCTCTTATCCAGGGGCTCTTTCTCCCCAACCAAAAAGTTCAAAGAACTTCGGACGCTTTAGGACTGGAGCCTTGCTGCCGGACTCCCCCACCCTTCCCTTCAGTCACATCGAGAATTGGTATCCTTTCTCCCTTCCCCTTTCAAAACTGGATCCCAATCCCGAGGGTTAAGAGCCTCTCTAGGGAGTTTACGGACCTCGCGGACTCTGGAAGGGCCACCAGCATCTTCGGCGGACAAGACAGAAAAGTTAGAATCAGCCAATCAACCTAACTCCTTTCTTTCTTTCTTTCTTTCTTTCTTTCTTTCTTTCTTTCTTTCTTTCTTTCTTTCTTTCTTTCTTTCTTCCTTCCTTCCTTCCTTCCTTCCTTCCTTCCTTCCTTCCTATTTTTTTTTAAGATGCGCGCCCCTGGACACCCTGGACTTGGGATGGGATGGGGAAAGGGTGCCCGCTGGGGTCCCGGGGGCTGAGTCGGGGCGGTGGGGGGCGGGGTAGACGCAGACCTGCTTGCTCCGGTCTTCCGCCGCCTTCTTGTCAGCCTCCGCCTGCTCAGCTCGATCCAAGGCGTTCTCTTTGTCGAGCTTCAGCATCTGCATCTTCTTCTTGATGGCGTCCATGGTGGCAGTGGCGAGGGGCCCTTAGGCAGCGTCGGGAGCAAAGACACGAGCGCGGTGGGGTGGCTGAGACGGAGTGCGAGCGCGGAGCTGCCTGCTGCTCTCTGATATGTACTTTCCCAGGGGGGCGACCGCATTCCTTAGGACAGCCAATACTTTTTTGGAAAAGCTTGTTCCTCCTGCCCCCTTTCCCAGTCTCCTGCCTCCGCCCCATGCCCCCTCCTCGCTCCTCCCGCGGGGCCCGCACGCCCATTCGCTGCCTCCTGCCGGCCTCCCAGTTGACGGTGGATATGACTATATATGGGGACCCGAGCCTCCGAGGCGGCGGCCAGGGAAGGCCGTCCTATTTCTAAACCTGTGCGCCTGGGAAAGAGCGCCCAGACCTCGCTGGAGCAGAGCCCGGCGCTGAGCGAGTCTCTAGCCACCTCCCAGAGCCATAGCCTGGCCATCAGGATCCCCAGGAGAGCCCGCCCGGAACCACCCGGGATCCTGGGAACAGGGCAGGTGGCGCGTGTGCACTGGTCTCACTTGGCATCTAGATTCTGGGGTGCCTAGCCTAAAGACTGGGGGCCGCCTGTCACAGTCTCTGCACCCCACATCTGGACCTGGGAGCTCTCAGTACCCAGCTGCGCTCTTCTGGCAGCTCGTGGCCTACCAGGTGTAGACCAGGGCTCTTACGTTCTGGAAAGTTCAACCAGAGCAGAGAAATGGAGCTGGAGGAAGGTGTGAGGATAATTCCTGAGTTCTCTTGAGACTTTTCACCAAAATGGGGTGGGTAATAAAATACTTTAGGGCCTTAGGGCCCAGCTGACTGAGTTATGCGCGTGTGTGGTGCTTTGGGAAGGGTGAGGGAGTGTGTTAGTATATAGAGGTCTGGGTTTTTTTTTCCCCCTGTGGGAGTTGCGCGCCGCTGGGGGGGTTGGGGTGGTGTTGAGTTTAGACTAGGGCATCTTGGCGTCTGATCTTTAGCCCTCATCTACTGTGTAGCTGTGATTAGAACAACCCCAATTCTGTAGCTCCCTCTATTTGTTTATGTATTTGAATATTTGATTATTTTCATTTACTCATGGTGGAGGGAGATCACAGAGGCGCACTGGTGCCCTGGTGGACTGTGACAGTCAGGACAACTTTCCACCCTGTGGGTCTTGGGATCCAACACAGGTCTTCAGGGTTGTCAGCCGGCTCCTTTACCTGCTGCGCCATCTTGCCGGTCGGGTTTCCTCAGAGGGTAGAGGATCCCTAAAGTCCCTTCAGACCTCACTTTTCATCTTTTCCTCGCACTGATCCACACACAGAGTCCATCTCTCCTTTAAGCATTTGGTTGCGGGGGTGCTGAAAACATGGTACAAATGAGACTAACGGGGCTCTATTCACAGCCTGAACTCTGCAGAGGCAAGGGGCCAGCTCTGCTCTGTGGGTGGGGCTAGAAGGCGGCAGGATTTCCCCCTCTGTTTAAACATAACTCGGTTCACCCCCACCCCCAAGGAGGAGAAGCCCGATCTTTTCAGTTTCAATGAGTCTTCAGGGGAGGGGGTCTGTCCCCAAACCTTACCGATGACCAGCTGAGACAGGGTTGCTAGGGTCTTGTGAACAGTCCCTACAGAATAATTTACACCCTGTACCACATGGATATCAAATATTCCCCAGACGGTGTCCGAGCAGATTAGGCAGGCCAAATGACTTGTTAAGTCCTCCAAGAGAGAATGATCAAATTCCTCTTCAGGATTTTCTCAGGTTTCTGACTGCCCAGGAGGGAAAGCAAACCCCCTTGTAAAGACCGGAACACCAGAGTGGGATGCACTGGATTGGGATGCACAGGGACTTTGTGGCACAGTAAATTCACCAGAGCCTTCCCTTGCCACGTGCCAAATGGCTCAGAACATTAACACACTGGGCATAGACCCTGGGCAGTATTCAGATGTGTGGGCTATAGGGAACTGACTCTTCAGCCTGGGGTTTAACAGGGGGGACGAACAGAGACTCGGGAGTTAGAAGTTGAGATCCAAATGGATGTGGCCACTTCTTCTTAATATAGCCTTAGCTATGGTAAAGCTTCCACAATTCTCTCTTATATTAATAGGGTGCTGAAGTGGATACTGACTTTCTCAGCATGCTAGGCAGAGCTGAAAAACTCACTAAAGCCTTTTGAAGTGAACTAAAGCTACAGTTCAGTAAACATAGCACAGCTGGATACCTGCTATACACACTACAGGCAGTACTAGACTCTGAACTCAAAATTGGGGGACATTTGTCTTTCTCATCTGGATGTTGAGAACGAGCAGAGGTGCAAGACCTCAGAAAGGAAGACCCGGGAAGAACCAGGTCAGAGCAGACAGAAGAGCCTGCTTTGGGACGCTTTTAAACAGATTTTGGAGGAGAGTAGCAGAGGGAGCCAGAAGCCATTGACAGTGGATGGGCAGCAGGTTTTTTTGGACGTTAGGCTGGAAAGGCAGGGTGATGTGGATTCTAGGCTGTCCTTGAGCTCCTGTCCTCTTTCCTCTGCCCCATGAGTCCTGGGGTTACATAGTCCATGGCTCTTGTGTGGATAGAAACTACATGTTTCTTTCCACCTCTCCTTAGCTCTGGAGCTCTCACCTACAAAGGCTGGACCAGTGGAGCTCAAGCATAGAAATGGAGTTACAACGAGGTAACTCTGTGTGCATGTGTGTGTTGAGTGTGCGCGTGTGCGCATGTGAGCGCACGTGTGTGAGTGCGTGCATGCATGTGTGTGTGCATGCGTGTGTGTGTGTGTGTGGTCAGCTTTGGGTGCTGCTCCTCAGGATGCCATCTGCTTTGGTTTTAATACAATGGCCTGGAGCTTGCCACATAGGCTAAGCTTGTCAGGTAGAGATCCCCAGGGATCCCCTGCTCTAGCTCTGGGATGTCAGGTGTGTACCAACACACCTGGATTTTCACCGTATATTCTGGGAAGTCAAGTGCTCACTAAGCTGGCTCCCTAGCCCCAGAGCTACCATGTTGTCACCACTGGTGGGTTGACATGGTGGGTTCCTAAATTGTAATTCAGTCATTACCATCTCACCCCTGTTGACTTCCGTTCTCTGAATGGCCTGACAGCTGGCCACATACCACCCAGCTTCATGGACTGTCCTACCCATGACCTTTCTTCCATCAAGGGATATGACAAGCCAAATGTCATGATTTCAACAACAAATTCTGTACTGGACAGGTTTTCTTTTCTTTTCTTTTCTTTTTTTTTTTTTTTTTGGTTTTTTTCGAGACAGGGTTTCTCTGTGGTTTTGGAGCCTGTCCTGGAACTAGCTCTTGTAGACCAGGCTGGTCTTGAACTCACAGAGATCTGCCTGCCTCTGCCTCCCGAGTGCTGGGATTAAAGGCGTGTGCCACCACCGCCCGGCTTGGACAGGTTTTCTGATCCTCGAAGTGGGCCATGAAGAGATGGCTGGATAGCCACTTGCTGTATGGTATATCTCTGTGCCCCAGTGATTGGCCATTAGTAAGGCCAGGTACAAAGACGAGCCAACAGCTAGTGTGGCCTGTGAGGCCAAGGTGAACTGGGCCACTCAGCTTCTCTCCCAATATAGCTCACACTAAAGAACACAGAAAACAGGAATTATTAACTGATGAAATGAAAAGGATTTGGAACTTGAACTGGAGGGGCCATGTGCAAAAGTGATTTCGGTTATTTATGGACGCTTGGGCTCCCTCTTGCCAGCCAGTGCCTCGACAGGATTATATATCCTCACCAAAGTACACTAGGTGCTTGTTTCAGTCAAGGCAGTGCGAGCATATGTGACGAGCTAGCCTATGCCTCACACGGGTGGACACTTGAAGAGCTAGCCTGTGCCTCACAGGGGTGGACACTTGACGAGCTAGCCTACGCCTCACAGGGGTAGACACTTGAAGAGCTAGCCTACGCCTCACAGGGGTGGACACTTGACGAGCTAGCCTACGCCTCACAGGGGTAGACACTTGAAGAGCTAGCCTACGCCTCACAGGGGTGGACACTTGAAGAGCTAGCCTACGCCTCACAGGGGTGGACACTTGAAGAGCTAGCCTACGCCTCACAGGGGTGGACACTTGAAGAGCTAGCCTACGCCTCACAGGATTTATCTTTGAAGATTGCCATTTCTCTGCCATTCTGGGTTCCCACGTGACCCGTCCCCCCTCCCCATGACCAACTCTTGGTGGACATGTAACAAGACCAAGACCTTTGGGTTTATATTTTGTGATTTTAGGTCCCTGAAGTCTGGGACTTGTTTGATACAGTTAGCTGTATGTGACGAATCTACCACTCTAGACTGTTTCAGTAGCAAGAAGCAGAGAACTCTGACCATAGGGTAGAAGGATGTGGCAGCTGTGTTGAAAATGAACAGAAATACAGTTCAGAGAAAGACCAAAGACCTACGTTTCTCATTTCCCAAGGGCGGGTGAGAAGTCCCGGGCTTCTTGATCGTAAAATAAACAAACAAACAAACAAACAAAAAACCCTGACTTTTTTAAAATTAAGAAAAAAAAACAAAAACAAACAAACAACAACAACAAAAAAAAAACAGCCCGGTGCTGGTGACACACGTCTTTAATCCCAGCACTTGGGAGGCAGAGGACAGGTGGATCTCTGTGAGTTTGAGGCCAGCCTGGTCTACAGAGCTAGTTCCATGACAGGCTCCAAAGCTACACAGTGAAACCTTGTCTCAACACCCCTGACCAAAAAAAAAAAAAAAAAAAAAAAAAAAAAAAAAAAAAAAAAAAAAAAAAGAAAGAAAGAAAGAAAGAAAAGAACAAAACAAAAACAAAAAACAAGTCACCAAGCAATGGTGTGGGAACACAAACACAAACAACACCCTTGGCTCAGAGGTTCTGTGTGAACACTGAATGTCCATACTTCATCCAGACCTGGCGTTCAGACATTTTCTCACAAGTATTTGTTGAATAGCTTTTTAATTGCAGTCATGGAGAACTAGTGTCTGGGGAGACGTATTAGTGGCTTTTTTCATGGCTGTGACCAGACACCTGACAAGGAGCACCCTTGAGGAAGAGAGCTTTATTTTGGCTCACAGTGTGAGGGGATTGGTCCATCGTGGAGGGAAAGGCATGGCAGTAGGAATTTGAGGCTCTGGTCACATGTCCACAACCAGTAGACAAAACACGAGGAACGCCTGTGCTCAACTTTCCTTCTCCTGTTTGTGCAGTCTAGCACCCAAGTTCATGGAATGGTGTCCCCCTACACTCAGGGTGAGTCTTCACCCCTCAGTTAACGTTATCTAGATATTGCCTCATTTGCAGGCCCAGAGATTTTTTCCCATGGCGATTATAAATGCCAGCCAGTCGGCAGTCAACGTAAAAATGAGGTATCGAAACAGCTTTCAAAAGATCACATTTCCACCCAAGATAGGAACATCTATTTTTTTTAACTTTCTTTTTATTTATTCTTTGTGTCTTTCACATCATGCCTCCCAATCCCATCTATCTCTCCCTCGACCCCCAAAGAAAACAAAATAAAATTTAAGAGAAAAAAAAAGAAAAAAAGGGGGAGAAAGGGAAAATCGCGTCCTGGAAGCTACAGTGTGACACAGTGAGTCACGCAGTAAACCCCCTTTATCCACACATTTTTACACGCGGGCATTCATTGCAAAGAATCACTGGTCTGGTTCGAGGCCCCTGGTCTCAGCTACACCATTAATGCTGGGCCCTCACTGGGACTCTTCCTGGACATGCTGCTGCTGTTTTCAGAAGGAATACAAGAGGTTTACTAAGGCCTCACACATGTGTCGGGAACATTAGGCACCTTAAAAATAAAATCAGTGGTGAGAATCCAACTTTCGACCTTGTATGTGCTTCATGAGTGTGCTACCACTGGGTTATGCCCCCGCCCCCTTTAGTTTTGAGATAAAATTTCATTCTGTGGTCCAGGCTGGACTCAAACTCATGGCAGTCCTCCTACCTCAGTGTCCTAGGTGCTGAAATTACAGGCTTGAGCCACCAAGTCTATTTTTGGTACTTTAATGTGCAAAATATTTAGGGCTTTTGGCACCGAGGGACAGGGCAAGGAGATAGGCTGGCTAGTTTCCATCACTGACCCAAAACGCCGGAGACAGTCAATTATACACAAGGAGCAAAGACTGATTTCTTGAGGTGTTAGTCCGTGGTTAGTTGGCTGTTGCTTTTTTTGTTGCGGGAAAGTGGGGAAGTGAGCTGGAAGAGGGCTGGTCTCCATGCAGCCAGAAAGCGAAGCGGTGGGAAGGAGCCACCATCCCGACATCCCCTTCAAGGGTGTGTTCTATGTCGCACCTTCCTTCCAACTTCACCAACTAAAGGGTTCTCCATTTCCAAATGGCCACTAAGTCTTCACCGCATGGTTTTGGGGGACATCCAAAGTCCATGCTACGTGAGTATTTTCCTCTAGGAAAAATACCTCTGTGTAATGCTGGGTAAAACTCTCCCTTTGATACATTCATTTCCAGTTTTGTTACCATTGCCCCAGATGACTGTTTGAGATCTCTTCCAGTCCAGAGACTAACATGGGTAGGCCAGTTTTCCCCTTTCTTCCCTTCTCCCCTCCCCTATCTCTCCCTTCTCTCCCCTTCCTTTTTCTCCCACCCTGTCCTCCTTTCCCTCCTTCCTCCCTTCACTTCTATCCCACCTTTCTGAACCAGGGACTTCCTAAATTGTCTAAGCTAAACTTGGGCCCTAAGCTAAGTTTAGGCCCTAAACTTGATATGTAGTGTATATAGGCCATCCCCCTGTCTCAGCCTCCCCAAATACAGAGATTGCAGGCCTGTCCTGGCACACCCGGCTGGTTCAGTTTTCCTAAGAGAGTTCGCCTAGTAACCACACTGCCCCTTTCCCTCCGGGAAAGCACCTGTACTTACCATACTGCATTCCCAATATTTAAATACAAAAGAGAGTGCACACGAGCAGAGCTTCCTAGCTGACACCCTCAACAGGAATGCTTGCTTGAATGTGTGAGGCACTGCTTGTTTTAAAGAGCAACAAAACCAAACAAAACTCTCGTTACCCGCTAGTCACACCGTGTTGAACAGCAAGAGCTACCTGTGCCCTGTGACTCCCCCAGAGTCCGCTGTGCTGACTCACACAATGAAGAGAAAGTGAAGAATCTGTAATTAAATCCAGAAACAATACACCTTCCACTAGGCTTTGGAATGCAGTGTGTTATACTCATGGTTCCCTGTCCTCCGGGACAAGATACAGCACGTTCTCACCATACACTGGAGCCTGTTGTTTCCCAAGGGTCATCAGGGGCCATGAAAACAGCATCTGCCGGGAGCAGGGGCAAGGGTGGAGCCTTGAGAACACTTTGGAGTCTTTGGGCCATCATGGCTGCCTGTCTTCATTGGTTAGTGACCACAGATGGCCTTGACGCTGCTGAGACCCCGGAGTGTTGTTACCCTCTGGAAAGAGAACATGGGCAAAACCATTTTCCTAATACATTAAAGAAGAAAAAGAGGAAGAAGAAGAAGAAGAAGAAGAAGAAGAAGAAGAAGAAGAAGAAGAAGAAGAAGAAGAAGAAGAAGAAGAAGAGCACAAGGATTTTCCCGCATTGTGTTTTCTCTTGTGCCTCTTGACAGAAGTATCAATGTGTGGGATTAATTCGGTTAACCAAGTCCCAATTAGTGATGAAATTTAGCCATCTCAAGAATGATTGTTTTCAAAAACTTTATTTTATGTATGTGTATGCATGCATGTGTGTACAGTGAGTTTCCGCAGAAGCCGGAAGAGAGCACTGGATTCCCTGAAGCTGGAGTTACAGGTAGTTGAGAGATGCCACTGTGGGTGCTGGAACTTCACTTGGGTCTCTGGAAGAGCAGCGAGAGCTCTTACCTGTTGCACCATCTGTCCAGCGCCCCCTCTATGATGTAAAGTGTTAGAAAGCACTCTCAACTTCATTCCCTGCTTACAGCCTCTTCTGACAACTTTAGGGTGAGTGTTGTCATCGTCTCTGCCCTGCAGAAAACCAAGGGCAGTGAGCTGTCTGCATCCACCTCCCTGGGAGGTGACAGTTCAGGGAAAAGAACACAAAAGTCTCTGCTCCAACAGCAATGCTTCTCTGTGTTCATTTCTAAGGCATTTTAGTCCTCATATTTTATTTCATGTTTTAAACCACTGTAAGGTAAAGATCAAAAGAGAAGGAACCACCAGAGAGGTTTTTTGTTTTTGTTTTGCTTTTCTTCTTCCCACTGTCACCAAATATTTAACCAAAGCCCCTGGGGGGGGGATGAGAGGTTTGTTTGGGTTCACAGTTTCAGAGGATTCAGTCCATCTTGGCTGGGAAGGTGCAGTGGAGCAGAGCAGCTCCCATCATGGCTAGGAAGCAAAGGGAGAGGAAACGCCAGCCGGCACTCTCTGCTGGCTTTTGCATGGCCCCAGCCCCAGCTCATGGGATGCCAGTGCTCCCATTCAGAATCACCTTCTGCTATCAGTTAATCCTCCTGGAAAGGCCTTCCCAGTACACCCAGAAGTGAGCTTCACCATCTCCTAATGGGTTTAAGTCAGTCACGTTGTCTTTGAAGATTAAGCATCCAAGTAATGTGTGTGGGGAGGGGAATGAAAAACCTACGGTGAGGGACAGCATTCAGGACTTCTTCAAGAGAGACCCATTAGGAAATGAAAGCGCCTCTAGACCTTGTAGAGCAGAGACTCCAGCCAGCTGCAGGGCTCACATCTGAGCTTGGATGGCTTTAATCACTACTTACCAGTGAGCTCGGCATTCTTTTCATATCGAAAGCCACCTGCTCATTCATATATTTCTATACTCGGTTCTCAAGTTTCCACTGATGTACTTAACAGTAACACATGTGGAAGTGACCGCTGCAGAGCTCAAATCTTACTCTGCAGAGAATAAAACCCAGGGCAAAATGACCTTGGATGGCAGGAAATGTGGCTCAGTTGGTAAAGTGCTCAGGTTGAGTCCCCAGCACAGCATAAACTGGGTGTGTCCACGGGCTTGGAATCCCTGTGCTCAGGAGGTAGAAGCAGAAAAATTAGAAGTGCAAGATGATACTTAGCTACATAGTAAATTCAAGGCCAGCTTGGCATGCATGAAACCCTGTCTCAAACAGGGGAAGAAGGAGATGGAAAGATGGTTCCATCGGTAAAGCACTTGCCTTGCAAGGATGAGGACCTGGGTTCAGTTCTCGGAACCCGTGTTTTAAAATGCTGGTGTGATGTCATATGCTTGTAATCCCAGTGCTGGGGCGATGCAGACGGGTAGATTCCTGCAGTTTGCTGGCCAGCCTGCCCAGAAGAAAGGTCCAGGTCAGTAGGAGATTACTCCTATCCCCCCTTTTTTGAGACAGGGTTTCACTTTGTAGACCAGGCTGGCCCCAAACTCATAGAGATCTACCTGTCTTTGCCTTACAGCTGCTGAGAATAAAGGTGTGTGCCCCTTCCCAATCCTGGCTTAATAAAACTATCTGATGAACAACTCCACACATGTGTGTGAGTGCACACACACACACACACACACACTAATACCAGGGTGGCTGTCTCACACACTATACTAGTCATCCAACTACAGCTCAGATAGGTGGAGGAGGGCACAGCAGGTATCTGTTGAGGGACTGTATGATAGCTCACCCTCCAACTGAGGCTCAAGGAGGGCCTCCATGTTTGAGGCAGACAAGCTCAGGAAGCAGCTGAGAAACCTGGGACTCTACCTGTCTGGGTTACGCACACACTCCTGTTTCTAATATTACACTTGGCAGTTCGTCTCCTTCGCCTGCACGGACTGTGCACACACACCCCTCTCTGAACCCCACACCAGGCAACCTTGGACCCCCACCTGGGTGAACTACACATACGGCTCTTTCTGAAAAGTGAAATAGTTTTCTCCTCCCCAAACAACAATCAAATGTAACAGTTTCTGTTCCAACCTGTTTCACATGTCCAGCTATGAAGAATGGGGAGGGTAATTCAAGCTGAACTGGCTTCAAATGCATGTGCGCAACTCAGTTCTTCAAGTCAATTTCTTGGGAGAATCCCCGATTTACCATCATTTTTTTTTAATTTTTAAAATTTTAATATTTTACATGTATGAGCCTTTTGACTGGATGTATGTTTCTGAATCATATATGTGCCTGGCGTCCATGAAGGCCGAAAGAGGGCATCAGGTTCCCTAGGACTGGAGTTGCAGGTAGTTGTGAGCCACCACGTGGGTATTGGGAATCAAACCTGGGTCCTCTGCAAGAGCAGCAAGTATTCTCAATGGCTGTGTCAATTCTCCAACCCCACTATGTACTGTCTTATGCCTATGTCCAATTGAGTGTGTGTACAGCTAGAATCAAATGCATTATGGAAAGGGACCTGTTTAGTAGGAAGAAATGATTTTATGACCTGATCTGCCAATCAGAATAGAGAAGCACCTAAGCCACATCCCTTAGTAAAGCACATCTTCCTTTCCTTGACCCTCACAAGAAGAGGTGCCATGTAGTAACCTCATCTCCTGTTCGCTCTGTGGCCCACTGTTCTCCTGAAGTGTGTTTACTTCTAGTGTGTATTCGATTCCGTTGCTTTGTTTTAAATTCACGTTCCTTGTTACTTTGCAAATCTATATGGACTTTTATTTTAGTTCCCCGAATAAGAAGCCAAGAATCTAGAAGCTCCCAATCTTGACCTGGACCAAGTATCAAGTTCAAATTCAGATGTCTGGCATCCTGTTTCTGGGTCTCTGTCAGACTCAGGGCCAGCAGGTTATTTTTTCAGCAGCGGTGGTTTGGTAGGAACTGGAAAGCTGAAAGTGAGTAGTGCCGTTGATTTCTGCTTTTGTAAAGATTTCTTTCTGGTGATAGGGAAGACCTTTTCCCTAAGACTTTCACGGGGCTCCTGTGTTTTCCTTACAAGTGCCTGTGATTTTGTTTGTTGCTTTCATGGGCCTTGCTCCAGAGAAATGCCTCCTTCAGAGTTTTCTCCTAAGAACTTGTTTCACCTTGGCAATTCTAGCAAGAGAGGGGGTCAGACCTTTCTTAGGGCTTGAGGCAGAGGAAACTGACTGTTCCTTTTCTGGGGTCCCGTAGCTGGAGGAGGGAACTTCCCTCTCTGGGCTGTTGGTAGGCAGAGTTCCAGAAGAGGCTGGTATTTTTAGCATGGCCTTCTTCTCTTCCCAGCACCTGCCATGCTGTGTAACCCAAGGGGCTGCTTAAATGCCAGGGAGATGACTGAGGACAAGGCAGCCTGAGCTAATGTCCTAAAATACCACCACTCAAGAGACAGTTTTCTAACGGGAGCCATTTCGTGTTCATTTCTTCCTAAACTACAGGGCCATCACAGCTCCTGGTTGGGAATAGCAGCTAGATGAGCCACCATTTGCTTCTCACTTCAATTTTCTTCTCCAGTGTTCACATCAACATAGAGTATCTGAATATTTCCCCAAAGCAAAGTCCTTTTCGATAGCCCTGAAAATGAGACAAGGCTCAACGGCAAAGGGCACAAACCTCCTTCCCATGGCAGGTTTAATTCATTGCCTTCTAAAGATGGTACAAGCTGGAATTGGGAGCATGTTCTCATGAAGCCCAGGACATTTGTGGAGGACAGATGTGTCGCGGGTTACGCAGGATAACGAGTGTCTCGGCATAGCTCTAATCTTGGCGGTTGACATCAGCCCATACCATCCAGAGCATTCCTTGGTGTCACAGTCAGTACAATGCGGGATGATGAATTCTCGGGCTGACCCAGCGTGGACCTGTGTAGACCAGACTAGTCTCAACTCACTATGTGGCTAGGGATGGTTTTTAACCTCTGATGTTCCCCTGCTCCCACCTCCTAAATTCTAGGATTACAAGGTACATGCCATCACCACACCTGCTAGGGATCGAAGCCATGCTTCAGACTCACTCCACCAACTGAACTACAACCATACGGCTCTTCTCTGGCTCTTTTCAGTGCTTCCAAATGCTAGCATATAAAATGCCACTAGAATTAAGTTGAGAACTTGTTTTTGTTGTTGTTATTTTCCCCAAGACAGAGTTTCTCGGCCTAATCCTGGTTGCCCTGGAACTTGCAGTGTAGACCAGGGCTGGCCTCTAACTCAGGGATCCTCCTGCCTCTGCCTCCGGGATGCTAGAAATAAGGTGTGCACCACTGTGCCCAGATTTTCTTTCTTTCTTTCTTTCTTTCTTTCTTTCTTTCTTTCTTTCTTTCTTCCTTCCTTCCTTTCATTAAAAGAAGTGAACCCAAACTGAAATACTGACTGAAACGGGCTCATCCCCTTTCAAGTTGTTAGCTCCATTTTGGTGCATGAAAAATGTAATCAACAAATCATACACACATTGGTAAAATTTAGTCTAAAATAGTGTACATGATGGACATGCAATGTGCTTCACACATGCGCATGATTCTATACCACACAGAATCAAAACATGTTTGGAAGTTTGCAGAAGGATATGGTGACTAAATTCACTTCTCGTGGGAAGGAAGAAGGCAGAGGGAGGGCGGTGATGAGAATCAGGTAGGAAATCAGTGATCAAAAGGGTATGAAACAATATCCTTAAAGTTTAAATGTTTTGGGTTTTTGCTGTTTTTTTTTTTAATTTTTTATTGTTTTTTATTGAGCTATATATTTTCTCCACTCCCCTCCCTTCCTTTCCCCTCCCTTGTTTTGTTTTTTGAAACAGGGTCTCACTATGTAGCGGCTGCTCTCTGTCCTGGGTCAGAGCTCATCTGTGAGCTCCTGGTGGGTTTTCTCTATGGTATAATCATTGCTTGCTAAGCTGCTGAATTTTACCCCCTTGCAAGGACCAGTGACAAGCAGAAGAGACATCAAGAGCCCTGTTCCTGGGCACACCTGACCTAATGCTGGACCAACTTATACGAAAGCCCTTCTAGGTCAATCTGTCTGCCATAGAGGACAGTTCAGGGGTTAGTTTGGGGACATAGATGACATTTGGAGTCACCTAGGCAAGAGTTTGATGAGGGCCGGGCAATGGTGGTGCACGCCTTTAATCCCAGCATTCGGGAGGCAGAGGCAGGCGGATCTCGTGAGTTCGAGACCAGCCTGGTCTACAAGAGCTAGTTCCAGGACAGACTCCAAAACCACAAAGAAACCCTGTCTCGAAAAACCAAAATAAATAAATAAATAAAGAGTCTGATGAGGGATTTCAAATGTTCCCCAACCTAGTATCTCCTGAATCTACAGATAAGAATACATTTTGTATAAAATTGTGTGCTGTATTAAGCATGGTCTAGAACCCACATCTGCAGTTTCCCCTCCATTGTTCATACATGGGAAAGTGATCAGCAGATTGATTCTTTTAAGTAAACAGGCTCACTTGTCTTGACACAATGTTTCTGCAGCTAAAACCACATGTTAACAAAACCAAACGTTTCCTGCTTTACCCTTCACACAGAGGACTCAAGGGCAAACACCTTTGTACCTTTTTGAAGTGTTAGATTTGACGACTTATTAGCTGTGCGACATTGGTCAAGCCACTAAGTCTCTCAGAGCATCTGCTTCCTCACCTGAAAAATGGAGATAACACTAACATCCACACCACTGTGCTATTGTGATGTATCTGCAGATTCCTGCTTTTCTTTGTCTGCTGATTTTATTGATTGTTTGGGGGACAGAACTTGGGATCTTGTGGATCTTAGACAAGCATTCTAGTAATGAACTATATCCCCAGGGTAATTTTGGTCATTTATTTGAATCAGATATATCTGCATGTGGAGGTTAGGGATGTGAAATAGCTAATTTCTTCTAGGACAGTGTCAGGTGGTTTATGAACACCTGATTTACTGGTTTACTTTTGAACCTTAAGAATGGTTTTGTTTGTTTGTCTATTTATTTATTTTTTTTAAACCAGGCATGGTCTCACACAATTCTAACCCCAGGACTTGAGAGGCAGAAGCAGGAAGATCTCTGTGAGTTAGAGGCCAGTCTTGTCTACAGAGTGAGTTCCAGGACAGCCAGCGCTGCACAGAGAAACCCTCTCTGGAAAAACAAGAAAACAACAAAAAAGAAAACAGATTTTTAATATTGTGTGTGCGTGTGTGTATGTGTGCAGGGATGTGCACGTGAGTCAGGTACCTGTGAAGGCCAGAGGAGGGTGTCTGATCACTTGGAGCTAGAGTTTTGAGCCACCTGACGTGGATGCTGAGATTGGAACTCAGGTACTCTGCAACAGCAGGACATGCTCTCCAGCCTCGTACTTTTGAATCTTTTGTGAACATAAAGCATACACAAGAAACATGCACCAAATACTTGTAGATCATTGAATCTCTAGATCTCAATTTACTAGACTCAACAGATTAAGTAAAATTAGCTCCCAGATGAAGAACCAGAACATTCCAGAAGCTCTCCTCATTCTATCTCTGCTAGAAGTGACCATTACTCCAAACAGCTTTTTCCTGTGTTTGAACTGAACGAAGTCTTACGCTTGGTTTTGAGCAGTTAAACAGCTATGCTTTTCTCTCTAAAATGCACCTTTGGTTAAGTCTCTGTCTGTCCTGGACAACCAGTTTAAGTATCAAGAAACTCACTCATGGTGCCAGGCACCATGCAATGAGGCAAAAGAAAGTCGGTGTCTTTTGTGGGATGTTATCTGTTTGTGGTTTTTTTCCCCATGTGCCCCCTTGACCTGTGTCTCTATGAAACAAGATGGAAATTTCCAGACTCCTCTCTTTTCTGTCTAGGATTTCATCCTATCTCTGAAAGTGGGACTTACTGGGTAAAGATCACAACAGAGGCCAGTGTTTCCTATGTCCAGTTCCAAAACTCCAGGAGAGAGTTCACAGGCCTGGCTTACTTCACCCTTCGGCACTGTCTGTGACTCAAGGGTTTGTACGTGTGATGTGGAAAGGCCCAGAGACCTATGCCTGGAATGAAGGAAAGCTGCTAAGAAAGGGGAAAGATGCGGATTAAAGATTCTCAGGAGGAACTTGAGCCTGTGTGGGTTCCTTCCTTGGGTGGTTTATGGTGTCTTTGTCATTTCAATTGCAGATTCCCAAGCCAACAGCTCAGCCCACTTAGGGATCAGAACCAGAGTATTTGATCCCGAGCAATCAGATAACAGGGGTCCTGGAGGCCTAGGGCTGCTGCATCCCATGCTGCCTTTGTGACCACCTTCAGGTCTGTAGCAACAGCAGCTGTGGCGTTTTCTTTCACTTATGGGAATTAGCTGCAATTTTTTTAAGTCACATGCTTTGCAGCCTCTCTCCCCCTGCTCCGTCACAGCACAGACCTGGGCCCCGAAAACCAATTTCCTGCACACAGAGACTCCAACTGCTTATGATGATGATGATGATTATTATTGCAGAGCAAGGGAATTTCTGCCCAGGTTCCAGAAGCCGCACCCGCGGAGGACAGTTTGCAGCCGCATTTAAAGCCTGTGCAAGGCCAGGGCCAGAGAGAAGACTAGACCACTCGTCCAGTTCAGGTGCTGTTTATTTTTGTCTTTGTTTCTGAGCCTCAAGGTGCCCAGGGTAGCCTTAAACTTGCTATGAAGCCTAAGATGCCTGTAGACTTCTGATCCTCCTGCCTCCACCTCTGAACTGCTGGGATTATAGTCGTGCCCCACTGCGACAGGTTTATGTGGTGCTAGGGACGAAACCCAGGGCTTGGGACATGCTAGGGAAGCCCTTTACCAACTGAGCCACACCTCCAGCCCCGGACTCTGTGTATGTGTGGGGCCAGAGATGGGTGAGGGAGGGGGCTTAGTGGCATGTGCACACGAGCCCACTGAATCTTCGTGGCTAATCCAAGGGGAAGAACTCACCGCCTTACTATGTGGTCATTTTATGCACACCATATATGGTGTTCAAGCCGAGGCAGAGAGAGGGCCAGCGTCGCATAAATCAAGCTGGCTCTTTCCTCTCTGTTATCTCATTCCACCCTCATGAAACTGTTTTCACAGATGATTTTCTTGTGCCTCGCATTCCCAGTTTTTCCAGAGATGAGACACGGACTCAACTTTCTGACTCCTAACTTCTAAGGCCCAATTGTGAACAACAGGTAGAAGCAAAGAATGGTAAACACTGTTAGACGAACAGGCGAGATTCTGTGGCGTTTCAGAGAAAGCTGAGGCCATACACTCAGGAGAAAAACGGAGAAAGGCGTGAAGGAGTAATTGGACAAATAAGGAAGAACATTCCAGGTGGGAGAACAACATGACCCCGAAACTGGGAGACGGTGGATCTTGGGGAAGTAGTCAAAGGTCATTTGATACACTGAAGAGACTCACAGACAGAATGGAAGATGAGTTTGAAAAGACCCTGGACATTTCCATGGGCTACAGCAACTTCCTCCTACGCAGTTAGGGCAGGTGGATGATAGGTTAACAACCCACGGTAGAAGCCGGGCGGTGGTGGCGCACGCCTTTAATCCCAGCACTCGGGAGGCAGAGGCAGGCGGATCTCTGTGAGTTCGAGGCCAGCCTGGTCTACAAGAGCTAGTGCCAGGACAGGCTCCAAAGCTACAGAGAAACCCTGTCTCAAAAAACTAAAAAACAAACAAACAAAAAAACAACCCACGGTAGAGAGGCCTGTGACTGGAGGAGAAGGGGTACCTACGGTCAGGAAAGGTGGAGGCAACAGCCAAAGCCATATTCTTTATGAGAACTGGGGAGATCTAGCAAGCTTCTAAAAGAAGGAACAATAAAACCTTTATAGACCATAAAGAGTTAGGAGTCCTACTAACATAGGGTCAGATTTCACACATTCGAATGTGTGTATGTCCATCTGCCCATCCACCTGTGCTATGGTCTTTGCAGGTCAGGAAGAGTAGAAATGAGTCAGCCAGTGGGTGACAACTGAGCAAGAATGTCTCTGACCCCAGGTTGTTTTCTCACTTCCAGAGGCAAGGCTTGTCAGAGACTAGCTTCCCTTTGCTGGAGCCTCAGTTTCCTCATTTATCGAATGGGAGATCATAAGATCTGCCACCCCAGATTTTTTAAGAGTGCACCCCGCACGTTGGGACATCAGAACACAATGACTGTAGAATGTCATTATTCTCTCGTGGACCACAAAGGCCTTGACAACTGGGGACACACACACACACACACCATGGACTTCTTGCTGAGCCAGGTGAATAGGGAATCTGCAGCCCGGCTTGATTTAATTGAGAAATGTTCACAGTGCTAACTATGCTTATAGCTCAAGTGAAATGGGGAGAGTCACGCCAGTGCTGTGGAGATGCTATGCTAGGGTTAGGTTTTGGATAGCTTGAGTGGTTTAAGAGGATCATTGGCATTGAGGAGTTTATTAAAAGAGTTGTCAATGCCATAGATAGAGAATCAGAGAGGCAACAGTACGCAGAGGCTCTGGAGGAGAGTTCAGACCCTAGCAGCAAGGATAGACAGCATGCAGCATCTCGGAGGGGCCTCTGTGGCAGGAGATGGAGATTTTTCTTACGCATTTGAGGGCGGGAGATGTCCACAGCAAGAGCCTGCGGCCAGGCAGGAAGTAGAGAGCAGGATGTGACGTCCCGTTGATGCAAACTCACTTCCCAGCTGAGAGATGTCATGGCATCAGCTGGTCTGATGGCTTGGGAGTCACAGACATAATGACCTTGTTGGGTGCCTGTCAGTTTCTGTGGGAGGAGGACCGAGGTTCTAACATTACATTCTTATGCCTAGTACCCGAACAATGCGTGGTGAGACTCAGAAGGTGGAGGTTGTTGGGGAGCCATCAGGGCCAGTTTGCATGATCTTTAGTTGAGTGACTTTTTCTTGGAGAATTTACTTTTGGAATGAATGTCTGGGAAATCGAGGTCTTTGATTTATTTTTAAAATCAGATAATTCAGGGCTGGAGAGATGGCTCAGTAGTTAAGAGCACTGGCTACTCTTCCAGAGGACCAGGATTTAATTGCCAGCACCCACACGGTAGCTCACAGCCATTGGTAACTGTAGCTCCAGGGTATCCAGCTTAGCCTTTGTGAGCACACATATACACACGTAGGCAACACACACACACACACACACACACACACAGTTAGTACAAGCCTACAGGTAGTCTGCCCTGTTAGGAAGGAGCTTATTTCTTCCTGTGAGAGTATTTAGCTTTTGCAGGAGGTGAGGGTGTGTGGGGGCCATTGGGGGCCACGGGGGTCCCATCCTGACTCTTTTATGATCGTTTGATTAGCCCTAGAGCCTCTAAGTTAAGACTATCTTAGTCCAGTGCTGGAACAGTGCCTCGCACATAGCAGCCTAATAAATATTTATAATCAAGTGAACAATATGCTTTCAAGAAGTGTAGTTTTCTATTTGTTTTGGTTTAGTTTTGTTTTTTGTTTTTTGAGACAAGGTTTCTCTTCTTTAACAGCTCTGGCTGTCCTAGAACTTGCTTTGTAGACCAGACTATCCTCGAACTCACAGAGATCTGACTGCCTCTGCCTTCCGAGTGCTGAGATTAAAGGCATGTACCACCACCGCCTGGCCTCAAGAAATGTTTTATGTTATTTAAGCTTCTGTAAGGTTTCTGCCTTACAGAAAATCAATACCTACTTAGAGCACTCTTTTATTTTTTATGTCATTTATTTATTTGTTAACTTATTTTGAAGACAGGGTCTCACTATGTAGCTCTGGCTGGTCTGGAACTCATCATGTAGACCAAGCTGGCCTCGAACTTACAGAGATTCACCTGCCTCTACCTCCAGAGGGCTGGAATTTAAAGGCTTACTTCCATTCCCAGTCCAACTCAATTCAGAGTATTCCTTAAACAGCAAAGACACACGTCTTCAGCAAAGCCCGGCTCACGGTCACACAACCCACCCCTGACATCTTTACTTTGGGCATTATTTATCACGTAATCACGCCTGGGCCTCGTTTCACAAGCTGTTGTCTACATTCATTAGCGGAGCATCGGCTCTCTGGAAGGGATGCTTGGGAGGCTGAGCCAACCCTCTCGCACAGTTTACAGGCCAGACTATTATGAACCCCCAGGCCTTCCAGAGAAATTCCTTATTATTTATTGATTTATTGATTGACAAGTTCTCATGTAGCCCAGAATAGCCACAATTCATTATGTAGTAAAGAATGAACTTCTGATCCTTCTGCCTCTACCTCCCCAGTTCTGAGATTACAGGCCTGTGTACAGTGCTGGGGTTTGACTCTACCAACCGAATTACATCTACAGCCCAATTCCTAACTTTTTGTGCCAAGTGAAACCACCTGTGTGTGGCTTCACCCATCTGAGAGAATCAAGTTCTAGAACCATATGCTTCTGGCTAGCATCCACAGCTGCTCAGGGCGGTGCAGTTGCAGTTTGCAGGCATCCCTTCAAGGCAGCACGGGCTCTAGAAAGGTGAGCCCTAGACCTGCAGCTGGCTCCCTTCAGCGCAAAAGAAGAAAGTGGCGTGATAACCGCGGATATTTTCAGGTTACTTTGTTTTTAAGTTTGCCTCATGGGTGAATACTATAAATATTATTACTAAGGTAGTCAAAATTTTTAATTACATTTATTTGTGTGTATGGTGTGTGTGTGTGTGCGTGTATGGGGTGTGTGTATGGAGTGTGTGTATGGTGTGTGTGTCTGTGTGTGGGGTGTGTATGGTGTGTGTGTATGGGGTGTATATGTGTGTGAGGTGTGTGTATAGGGTGTGTATGGGGTGAATGGGATATGTGGGGGAGTGTGTATATATGGTGGTGTGTATGGGGTGTGTGTGTATGGGGTGTGTGTGTATGGAGTGTGTGTGTATGGAGTGTGTGTGTATGGTGTGTGTGTGGGGGTGTGTGTGTATGGGGTGTATATGTGTGTGGGGTGTGTATGGTGTGTGTGTATGGGGTGTATATGTGTGTGGGGTGTGTATGGTGTGTGTGTATGGGGTGTATATGTGTGTGGGGTGTGTATGGTGTGTGTGTATGGGGTGTATGTGTGTGGGGGGTGTGTATGGTGTGTGTGTATGGGGTGTATGTGTGTGTGGGGTGTGTATGGGGTGTGTGTATGGGGTGTGTATGTGTATGGAGTGTGCATGTGTATGGGGGTGTATGGGGTGTGTGTGGAGGTCAGAGGATCATTTTCAGGAGTCGGTTCTCTCCTTTTATCAGGTCATCAGGCTTGAACTCTCTCTCTGGCTCTAACTGGAAACATTTTAGCTCCAGAACTAAGTGAAAATTCAGATAAAAAGTTCATACATTAAGAATGGATGAAATCTACAAATTATTATTATTATTTGAAACATGAAGTCTATGAAGCTCTGGCTGGCCTCTAACTCATAGGAATCCTTCCACCTCTGCCTTTCAAGTACTGACATTAAAACCATGTACCACCATGCCTAGCTAACAAATTATTTTGAAATCAAGAAACAGTTGCAACAGAAGAAATGTCAGTGCCAGGAAGCTTCCATTCATTAAGACAAAGGTGCATTTCGAAGATTAGAAACAGGGTCAGTCTGCCACTGACGTCGTCGCTAGGAGAAGTATCTCTGAGACAAGGCTTCCACTAGAAGACAAACGTCCCCTCAGAACAGGGCCTGTGGTGCAGGGCTCTCAGCAGCTTAGCAGAGCAGGGAGGGGACCCAGGGAGTTGGAGCTGTTCCTGCAGGCTCAAGGCCACCCAGCACCACAAAGGCCCCAGATCACCCAGCCCCACCCCATGCAGGTAGGAGTTCTTAGGCACGAGCAAACAGAATGAGACATTCGGTGTTTATTTAAGATCAGCGGCCGTTCTCCCGCCCGCCCACCCGCCCACCCTTCTATCTGTCTTCTGCTTCAGAAAAGCCTTTGTCTTTGGATTAGCCCAGCTGAAGTTATTTTTCTTACCATCTGTATGGGGGGATTTCTCCCACTTTTTCAACAAGAAAATAGCTCATGGGCCAAAGGAACCATGAAAATGTTTAGTCTCCAGAAAGGCATGCAGACGCAGGCAGCGGCAGCCCTGTGGCTCAACTTTACATAGGAAACATTCTCTCTTGCTTTTCCCTGTCACACCAGCGCTCGGTGTGTGACCCCGTAATTCATGACAAATGTTCTGTGGGATGCTCAGAGACACTTACTGGGGTGGGACGCTGCAGCGAATGCCATGCAGGTGTCCCACTGGGTGATGTGGAACCGGAGGCCTGCAGCTTGACTCTCTTTTCTTGCCTGCTGATGTAGGTCACTCATCTGCTTTCTGCTTTCATTTGCCTCAGTTTCCCTAGTTGTCAAAAGAACGTATCGAACTAGATAATCTCCTTTCCAGATTAAAATTTTTTTCAATCCCATCCTACCTATTTATTTTGTGTGCATATATGTTCTACATGTGTATAGATACACATGCCTCAGGGTGTGTGGAGATCAGAGGAAAACTTGCAGGACTTGGTGCTTCTTACCACACGGCTTTCAGGGATTTAACTCAGACGTTCAGCTTTGTTAGCAAAAGCCTTTATCTGCTGAGCCAACTTGTTTGCCCCTCCTTTCTAGTTTAATGATTTACATGTTACCCTGAAATGAAGGGCGAGCTTATTGCATTAGTTTTAACTTTTTTTTTTTTTTTTTTTTTTTTTTTTTTTTTTTTTTTTTAGACAGGGTTTCTCTGTGTGGCCCTGGGCTGTCCTGAAACTCACTATGTAGACCAGGCTGGCCTCTAAGTCACAGAGATCTCCTTGCTTCTGCCTCCCAAGTGCTGGGATTAAAGCAGTGGTTCTCAACCTTCCTAATGCTGTGACCCTTTTGTCCATACAACTCATCATGTTGTGGTGACCCCCAACCAAAAAAGTATCTTTGTTGCCACGTCATAGCTATAATTTTGCTACTGTTATGAATTATAATGTAAACACCCTATTTGCAACCCTAGGGGTGGGACCACCAGGTTGAGAACCTCTGTATTAAAGGCATGTGCCACCACTGCCAGCCTTGTTAACTGCTGTGACAAAGGACCTAATGACAGTCACATCAGAAAAGAGTGGTTTCTTTTGACTGACAGGTTGGGATGTACTCACTCCCTGGTTGGGAAGGCATGCCAGCATGGGAGTGGGAGCAGGGCTGAACCCAAAGCAGTAAGTAGTCTGTGCTAAGGAAGGAGAGATAATGATTTCTCTTTTATGTACTTGGGTGTTCCAGCCCAGTGTGGTTTTGCCACCCACAGTTAGAGTGGGTCTACCCCAACTTGTTTAACCCTGTCTAGAAATTCCCTCATAGATATGCTCAATGGTCTGTTCCTAAATTATCCTACATCCTGTCAAGTTGATGGTCATGATTAGCCATTATGTGCCTAATAAAACTATTATGATATATATTATATTATAAAATATGAAATGAGTGAGGAAGGCCAGTCTGTATTTTTGGGGAGAGGTAGGGCACAGGGTTGATTTTAGTGGGTGCCGGGGATTGAATTCTGGTCTTGTGCAATGCCATTAACACTCTTTTGATGGAGGAAGGTCATTGGTTAATTAATAAAGAAACTGCTTGGCCTCATAGGTTAAAACATAGGTGGGAGGAGTAAACAGAACAGAATGCTGGGCGGAAGAGGAAGTGAGCTCAGAGGCCATGCTCCCCTCTCCCGGGCAGACGCCATGAAGCAAGCTGTCAGGTCAGACATGCTGAATCTTTCTCAGTAAGACTGATGCTACACAGATTATTAGAGATGGGTTGATCGGGATATGAGAATTAGCCTGTAAGGGCTAGAGTTAATGGGCCAAGCCAGTGTTTAAAAGAATACAGTGTCTGTGTAATTATTTCGGGGCATAAGCTAGCAGGCGGCCAGGGTGCTGGGGACTCAGCCCCGCTGCTCATACTACAACACTCTTTAACACCAAGCTACTACTCCAGTCAAGCCTTGGTCTTTGAAGAACATTCATAATTGGGAAACCAAGGCAGCCAGGCCAATGGCCATCATGAGATGTTTGGTGGAAAGTTAGCAGTGATAACCTAAGAAGGTTGGCAATGGCCTGACCCAGGAGGACAGTGATTGATGCAAGTCAAGGCAGACCAGGAACAGAATAGTTAGAAACTAGTAAAAAGGCCAAGGTCAAAATAAGAAACAGTGAATGTAGCATGATTAAAGGCACTCACCTCTACTGCCTGGTTCCTATGGCAAACTAGTGTGTCTACTGGGATTAAAGGTGTGTGTCACCACTGCCTGGTGTGTAAAGCTGACCAGTGGGGCTGTTTTACTCTCTGATCTTCAGGCAAGCTTTATTTGTTAAAATATAAATGAAATATTACTATATTTCCCCTTTTTGTCTAAAATAAAAAAGAAGGATATAACTAATATAAGAAAACTATATACAATAAGTACAATGACTATACACTATATACAGACAATAAATACATCAACAATGTCTAGTCCATTTGTATTTGACAAATTCAGAGAAAATACTCCATATCTATTCTATCTCGGGAGTTCAAAGTCTTGTACCTAATTTACTTTCTATCAAAACTTGCTTTTTGCATCAGGTAAACAAGGATAACTATCTAGTCTTTGACTCCCTCAGAGACCCAAGAAAGAAATAATATTAGCTGAGTAAGCAGGAAATGTGAGCAAGTGACTTCCACAAAAATGTGAGAAATGTTGGCTGCCTGGACAGTCACCCAAAGTTCCTCTCAATGTTGGGGCATCTATTTTCAGCCTACAGGCCTAGCATATCTGATAGACTGTTTTGTGAAGCAGGGTATTTTAAAGGGTTATCCTTCCTTGTCTTGACAATGTTTGGCAGTTACTTTCTTTTGTGTCCTGCTTGTCCAGTTAAGACAGCATACTGTCAGTGGTCAAGGCAAGAGCATATTCTTGCCCAGTGGTTTACTTTTGGCACAAAGAAAGTAAACTCTGTGTGAAGTTTTTTGATGCCCATTATCTTCTCTGAAGTAGATTGGTGCTGCCAGTAGCAGACATGTCTCATTGCTATAAATAAAAGAGTCTATATTAATAAAATATCTTAAATGCCATATTCTGTAGATCTCTGAAGTGTTTGAAGATGACTTGTCTATCTAAAATATATCTTTGTTTGACCTTGAAAGCATACCTAATGGGACTACAAGTTCTATTATAATAGGTGACTAACCTGCATTTTCTTATTATCCTAAATAGTTGGTAATAATAACTTTCCAAGACTAGAAATTTGCATTACATTGTTATTAAATGAGCTGTATAGGTACAATACCTTGAACAAGATTAGAAACCTATGTTCAGTATGTTTTAATGTAGTACAATTAATAAAAACCCAGAGACAGATATTGGAGCTCAACCTGAAGGTCAGAAAAGCAAAACATCCAGCCACTTGCTCTTACCTCTACCTCAGTTCAAACATGGTGATCCTGCCTCCTCCTCAGAATGAGACTGAGAGCTGTCTTCACCCATATTATATTCTTCGCTAGGGCTGGGATTAAAGGCCACCACTACCACCTGGTTTCTATGGCAAACTAGTGAGGATTAAAGGTGTGTGTTACCACTGCTTGGTTTGTATGGCTGTTTTACTCTCTGATCTTTATGCAAGCTTTATTTATTAAAGGTAAAATTTAATGAAATATCACTACAAGTCAGGGACTGAGCAGTACACACACAGCAACTAAAACAGCAGCTCATCTTCTCTCACCCCAGCCAGGAGGGGATGACTTCTTGCTGAGTGAGGTGCTGGAGATGAAGCTCCATATCCCAGCATTCTACTGTTTGCTGGCCCAGGAAGAATCCTAGAGAGGTGTGTGAATGGAACGGGAATAAGAGTAAATCTGCCTTAGTCTTAGGTTGGTGGCTTCAGCAAAGTCCTGCAGACTCCTGGCTTAAAAACATCAGAAGTTTATTCTCACAAGTCTGGAACCTGAAGTCTGAGATCAGGGTACCTCATGCAAGGGTTCATCAGGGTGCCTCTTGCAAGGGTTTTTCAGGGTGCCTCCATCCAAGGGTTCGTCAGGGTGCCTCATACAAGGGTTCATCAAGTGCCTCATGCAAGAATTTTTCAGGGTGCCTCCATGCAAGCATTCATCAGGATGCCTCATGCAAGGGTCCATGCAGGTTGCAGACCACTGACTTTTGGTTGTATTTTCTTGTTGAAGGAGCTGCGGGCTGTGTTCCTGCTGCCTGGCTCCTGGCCACTGGCTAGCTTTATACCCAAAATAACAACACACAACTTGTATTCTTTTAAACACTGCTTGGCCCATTATATCTAGCCTCTTCTCGGCTAACTCTCACATCTGGACTAGGCCATTTCTAATAATCTGTGTAGCCCACGAGGTGGCTTACCAGGGAAGATCTTAACCTACGTCCATCCTGGGTTGGAGCTTCATCACATCTGCCCGGGAGAGGGGAGCATGGCGTCTGAGCTCACTTCCTCTTCCTCCCAGCATTCTGTTCTATTTACTCCACCCACCTATGTTCTAAGCTATCAGGGCCAAAACAGTTTCTTTATTAATTAACCAATGACCTTCCTCCATCACCTTCTGATGGCAGAAAGAGTAGGGCATGACAGATTCTGCCTTTGATCCCAGAACTCAGGAGGCTGAGGCAAAAGGACTGCAGAAAATTTGAGGCTTGCCTAGGTCACATAGTTCATTCTAGGTTAGCCTGAGTCTTAGTATAAGAGATCCTGTCTCAGAAAAACATTAAAAAAAAAAGTAGTGCTTAACAAAAGCTAGCTAATTCTGCTACTTTCTTATAGGGTACCAGCCCCTTTCACAAGGGCTCTACTTTCCTCCTATAGTCGCTTCTGGGAAGACTGTATTCTGATACCTTTGCACTAGAGTGTCCATATCTGAATTTTGGCCAATCACAAACATTTAAGTTATTGCATCGGCTAATGTTTTCCTGATACAATATTTGACTAAAATGTGCAGAACAATCTGCTGAAATTAAAGGTAAAATATGAATTAAAGCCATATCAAATTTGTTTTTTATTATATATTAATTGGACAAAATAATTGAACTCATAATAACATTTAATACATAAATATCATGTCCTTTGGTTATCTTTGCCCTTCAGCTCATTGCTCTCATGTTTTCATATGGCAATATTTATATGACTAGATATGTAAAACAATCTATTGAAACTTAAAGTTCTAATGTAAATTATAATATATCAAACTTTGAAAATTAACTTAGATAAAAACTACTTAAGTTTTTTTAAATTATAATTAAATATTTAAACTAGTATTAAGAGATTAAAAACTAGCTTTGAACAGCAGCCTACAGAATAGGAAAAGATCTTCACCAACCCCACCTCAGACAGAGGGCTGATCTCTAAAATATATAAAGAACTCAAGAAATTGGTCATCAAAAGAACAAATAATTCAATAAAAAAAATGGGGTACAGACCTAACAGAGAACTCTCAACAGACAAATCTAAAATGGCTGAAGGACATTTAAGGAAATGCTCAACATCAAAACAACTCTGAGATTCCATCTTATATCTGTAAGAATGGCCAAGATCAAAAACAATGATGACAACTTATGCTGGAGAGGTTGTGGAGAAAAGAGAACACTCCTGCATTGCTGGTGGGAGTGCAAACTGGTAGAGCTGCTTTGGAAATCAGTATGGTGATTTCTCTGAAAATTTGGAAACAACTAACCTCAAGACCCAGCAATACTACTTTGGGGTATATACCCAAAGAATGCTTTATCATACCACAAGGACATGTGCTCAACTATGTTCATAGCAGCATTTTTTGTCATAATCAGAACCTGGAAACAATCTAAATGCCCCTCGACCAAAGAATAGAAAAGGAAAATGTGGTACATGTACACAATGGAATACTACACGGCAGAAAAAATTGACATCTTGAAATTTGTGGGCAAATGGATGGATCTGGAAAACATCATGTTGAATGAGGTAACCCAGACCCAGAAAGACAAATATCATATGTACTCACTCATAAGTGGCTTTTACACGTGGAGACCAGAAGAAGGGGCTGCCCTTCTGGATCTGGAGTGACAGATGGCTGTCAGTCGCCCACTGTGGGTGCTGGAAACTGGACCCCAGCCCTCTGGAAGTACGGTTTGAGCTCTTAACTGTTGAGTCATCTCTTCAGGCTCTCTCTACTCAAATGTTATTCAACTTGTGAAGGGGAATCCATCTTTAATATAGCAACATTGCAAACCACAAACTTCTGGGACATTTGGACACATTTCCTTTTGATTCATAGGCACAAGACAAGAGACATGGAGAAGGCTTTCCCTGGGCCCTGACTGTGGCTACTCACAAGGGTGGGTGTTTAACATGACCAGATGCACAGCACTAGTGCCGGGTTCTCATCCTGAGGGCAGGAGTACTCTCCTGATCTTTAGCCCCTTTGTTTATTTTGTGTCTGTGATATATGGATCTGTAAAACACAGGCTCAGAGAAAGGGCCCCTTTGCCGGAGCTCGACCAGACAATGGGTGACTCATTCAAGAGCTGCTAAAGATTGCACACTCAAAATAGAAAAGGAGTTGAGTCACAGATAAAGTTCCAATTGTTGGAGTGTTTCTCCGTGCAGCTGTCTATAATCCTTCCTCCTCCTTTATTGACAGAATTAATTATCATTCTCTGGTCCACTCCTACACACACACACATACCCACATACAGGTGCGTGTGCACACATGCATACACGCACACCCATATTTTAATGTTATTTGTGTGGGTGTTTGTGTGTCTGCTTGTCTACAAACTGCACCATATGGGTGCAAGTGTCTGGAGCCCGTGACCTCTTATCCCCTGGAACAAGAGTTACAGGCAGTTACAGTCACTCACCATAGGTATTGGGGATCAAACCCAGGTCCTCTGCAGGAGCAGCAAGCACCCCTCAGCCCTGAGCCATCTCTCCAGGACTTATCTACCTATTTTCATTATTACTAAAACCACAACATGGGGCTGGAGAGGTGGCTCAGTGGTTAAAGAGCCCTTGTTTTTGTTGAAGGACCTAGATTCAGTTCCTAACACCCAATGACCATTCCACGACCATTTCCAACTCCATTTCCAGGGGATCTGATGCCCTCTTCTGACCTCTGAGGGTACCAGGAATGAGGGTACCGTATACATAAATATATGCAGACAAAACACTCATATACATGAAAATGAATAAAGTTAATATTAAAAATATTCTCTATATTAAAATGTGCTAATCCAATTCTTTCGATTAGACTCTGGTGAGTGGTGTCTTTGCCATCCTTCTGCCTCCAGTGTTTAGTTCCAGAGCTGGTAGCCCATAGATATTAGGTACATGGGTAGAATCAAGTATGTGAACGGTGTTAAGGGAAGGGGTCCCTTTTTATCCTATTCTTTGAACTCTATTATTTACTTTTGCCTGTGTGTGGAGGTCAGAAGACAACTTGGAGAAGTCTTGGGTTCTCTTTTTCTTTCCTGGGTATGGAACTCGGGTCCTTAGGTTTGGCAGTAGGCACTTTTACCCACTGAGCCTTCTTGCTGGCTCTGTTTGTGAATTTTTATAGTTTTGGAAATTGAACCCAGGTTCCCTTATGGGCTAGTCAAGCTTTTCCCACCTAGCATAGCTTAGATGTTTCTTTTCTTTTTAAGTTTTTGAGGCAGGGTCTTACTGTGCTGTCCAGGCTGGCTTTGACATATTGATCCTCCAACTTCCAGCTCCTAGGACAACAGGCGTGCCCAACAACACGTGTGATTTGGGAAATTTTTAAATACTTTCTAAAAGGTCTTTTTAATTTCTTATTATTGTGTGCATGTGTACTGCATGGGTATGTGTGTGAGTGAGCCACACAGCACGCGTGTGAGATCGAAGGACTTTGGGGGGGTTGTTTCTGTCCTTCCACTGTCACCACACTTGTGTGGCAAGCACTATTATCTGAGCCATCTGGCCCCAGCACTTTTTCATCCCTTTAAGATTCCACCCGGAAATGCAAAGATCTCTCCCCTTCCTATGGTTTGCTTGCAAATTGTTAAGCGTAACTGGTGTTGTCTTTCTGTCACTAAGTACTCAGTAGATATCTAAACCCAGCCTTTCCTGTCCTGCCTCACAGTGTTGACACTCGGATAAGCCAGGCAGTAAATACCGGAGCACTTGCAAGGACATTGCAAGGAGTCACTATTGTTAGGTCAATGGCTAAACTTAAAAGGAACACTGGACGTGTGTGTGGAAGGTTTGCAGGCTTCTGAGCCCTGTGAGGAAGGGAGGGAGGAAGGATTAAGGAACCCTGTGAAGCTAAAAGAGTCTTGGAACAAATGAAATGTAGACCTTGCTCCTCCTGGAAGGTGACGCTCTCTGGCAAGTATTTCCCACACTAATGGGGCGGCGGGGTAACTGCTGTGTACAGAAGCAGCTCCTCCCATCAGGCACTGAGGAGAGAAGCCCTGTAACCTGAGACCTGGCTCTAGGGGCCTGAAATGTCTTTGGAGACAGTACCACAGGCAAGCTAGGACTGTGCTTAGTGTCTTATGCCTGGGTTCTGCCTCTCTGACCTAGGAAAGACACTTGGGCTGTTGCAGGTTGGTATGTTCCTATCTGTCAACTGTCTTTCTTAATCACTTGCCCTAGTCCTGAGAGGTAGCCTAGCTTTTCATTTGCCCCCACTCCCCCCCAACACCACCATTTTTGCCTTCTGGGTGTTGGTAGCCAAGGTGTGCAGCAGTGTCTGTCCTGGCTATCAATATAACAGTATTTGCAAACTCTGATTAATTCCCAAGCATCCTGCTAGGTGCAGAAGACAGAAAAAGCACAAAGCCAGCATGTACTCCAGCTGGGAAAGATTCGACCTCTATTCAGCTGCAGGTGTAAGAAGTTAGGGCCGGTGAGACAGCTCCATGGTAGAGGTGCTTGCTGTGCAGTCCTTGGACCTCTGGAACCCAGGGAAGGTCTGGTGCGTCCCTATCTATATGTCAACCCCTGTCCCCAGAATCCACATAAAGGTGGAAGGGGAAAACAACGCACAAAGTTGCTTTCTGACTTCCATGTGTGCACCATAACACTACTGCAGCTCTCCTGAGCGCC
This sequence comes from Microtus pennsylvanicus, assembly GCF_037038515.1. NCBI lineage: Eukaryota > Metazoa > Chordata > Mammalia > Rodentia > Cricetidae > Microtus > Microtus pennsylvanicus. The sequence goes on along the minus strand of NC_134581.1, from coordinate 53,408,578 downwards.
TTTAATCCCAGTACTTGGGAGGCAGAGGCAGGCGAATCTCTGGGAGTTTGAGGTCAGTCTGGTCTACATATCGAAAAGAAAAACACCATATAGGTTTAGCTTCCTGTCTGGGGTGAGGAAAAAGAAGAAGAAGAAGAAGAAGAAGAAGAAGAAGAAGAAGAAGAAGAAGAAGAAGAAGAAGAAGAAGAAGAAGAAGAAGAAGAAGAAGAAGAAGAAGAAGAAGAAGGAGAAAAAGAAAGACAAGAAATGTGGATTTACAGACAGAAAACAAACAAAAACCAAAAAACATAAATCACGGAGACCCTAAGCAGAGCACCAACTGATTCCAGAGTTTATTTATTATTTATACTACTATTTGATTTGGGTCCCATGTGAGATTCTGCCTCAAAAGAATCAAATAAAAAATGAAAAAAAGAGAAGGAAATGTGATAAGTATCATATTAATGTTTTGTTTGGTTTTGTTTTTGGAAAAGCTCCCAGATACTGCAGGCTGGCCTCGAACTTGCTAAGTAACTGAGGATGACCTTGAACTTTTCCTTTGTTTGTAGACAGGGTCTCACTGTGCAGCTTTGTCTGGCCTGGAACAGGCTGGCCCTGTAACTCACAGAGACCCACCTCTTATTTTCTCTCAAGTGTTGAGACTACAGGGCTGAGACGCCCTTCCTGGCTGACCCTGAACTCTGATTTTTCTGCCCCTCCTGAGACAATGGGAGTGCACCACCACTTCTGCTTTCATTTAGCGCTGGAGACTGAACCCAGGGCTTCCTGCGTGCTGGGCAAGCACTCTACCGATTGAACTATACCCCAGATCCCCACATTAGTGCTTTGGAAAGAGACAGAGGAGCCGTGGGGCTGGCTGGGTTGATCCCTGCTGATGCTATTCTTTCCTTGCGTCCTTCCCTCCCATACTGAATCAGGGCTGAGGCCCGGGGACAAGAGGTGCAGCGAACAAGGTACCGCATTGTTGCACTACACTGTGTGACTGCCAAAGCTGAGCCAAGAGGCGTTGCAGCTTCTTCTTTGGTCTCCTGAATAAGCAGTTGGGAAAACTAGTTGCCACGCTTCTCCACGCCATGAGGACCCCATAGACTGCCTCCTGGAGACGAGCCCGCTTGCCAACCAACCAGGTGGGCAAGCCAGTGAGCTGTGGGAATGACTTGTGCCACAATGGCAGCCAGAGACGAGGACGAAAGGAGGTGTTTTGTGAGAAGGCAGCAGTTACTGGAGCAGCGCCTAGCGCACAGTCCAACTCGGGGCTGACAGGGGTTGTCTAGTAGGTGTGGACAGTTCCCTGGAACAGCCCTGATGGGCACTTGGACTCAGCAAACCTGGCGGTCCCATGCCTAGTCTTTGTATATGGTTGCTGCTGGCAAGAAAGGCTGAATAGCTTGGCATTCAGAGTCAAGGACAAGGCAAGGCCAAGGGGAGTGGAGCCACGGGCAAGGCGGTGGTAGAGTTAGAAGTTATCACCACAGGGGAGTCATGGTGTCTGGAGCTTGAGAGGGTTGGCTGGTTACATTCCATCCACAGTTAGGAGGCAGAGGTGAATGCTGATGTTCAACTTATTCCTCCTTTATTTAGTTCAGGACACCAGCCTAGGGAATGGTGCTGCCTACGTGTGTGGTAGGTCTTTCCACCTCAATTAACCCAATCAAGATAGTCTCTCATAGACACACCCAGAGACTAATCTAGTCTAGATAGTCCTTTACAGAGGTGCCTGGGAGCTTGTCTCCTGTGTAAGTCTACGTCCTGTGACGCTGACAATTGATATAATCATCAAAGCCACCATCCTTCCTCCCACGTCCTGTTGGAGCAGTTGGCTGAAGAGCCACCACCTATCACACAAGGCTTTTAAAAGCATTCCTTAGGTGCCTTCTGGCTAACATGAGCCGTACGACAGCATCACGCTCGCCTGCCCAAACCTGTGCTGTGGCCGAGAAGTTATGAGAAGCTTCAGTCCCAGATCTCACCAACAGCTAGAGATTCAGGAAGTGGAATTCACTGGGCCCATTGTCTCTCTCTTCATCTCAGGCAGGATCTCAGACCTCTTTCCAGGCTCTAACCCTACGCTGCCAGGTTCTCCTCGGCTGCTACGGTCCTCAAACCCCTTTCCTTGACCTCGCCTCCACTCCAGGTACATTCTCTTTGTCCTTTGAAAACCCTATTCTCTTTGCCCTCAGATTAGGGCTGCTTATTTGCATATGTCCATCTCAGGGTCAGAGGTCAGTGTGAAATCCTGGCTCTCTAGGCTACTCCTGAACGCCGCTTCATCTTGCGAAAGACCCTATTCCCTTAAACTCTTATCCTTAGTCCCTTGCCATCCCTGGTTCCCTCCTGGACCATTTGGTAGACCCCTTAGTCACTGTCTGTCATGCCTCCTGGGTTCCTAGGGTTCCCCTTCATTATACCTGGGCCCTTTGTCATCTATGTGAATAGATCTTCTGGATCACAGCTTCCTTCGACATCAATCTGTGAACTTCAACATCATCTCAGCTTACCTAGACCCAGTTCATCTCTCTTTATCACCATCTGTCTCCTCCTGGTGCAGTGCCGTCCTTTCCTGCCATAGACTCCCTGGTCCTTCATCACCCCATCACCCTCTTCTAAACACCTCCAGCTTCCTCTCTTCCCCACAACTCCACTCTCCAGTTTATTTGAATCAACACTTAGCTTGGTACAGGACTCTTTGGTTGGTAGAATGTTTCATTTATTTTACTTTTTGCCACTCTTCTACCCCCCCATCCCCCACTGGGTCTCATGTAGTCTAGGCTTGCCTCATAGGCAAAGAATATCTTGAATTGATTCCCCTGTTTCCACCCTTCAAGTGCTGGGATTGTAGGTATATACTGCCATGCCCGCCCAGTCTATGCAGTGCTGGGGATTGAGCATAGAACTTTGTGTAACAACTGGGCTATAGTCTCGGGCCCCTTTAGAGCTTTTTTTGAATGCATAATTTAATTTTGTTTTGGTGATCATCTCTGACAGAGGCTATGGAGCAGGGCAGGTATCCATATTTTATCTAACAGGTGAGGTCCAGTCATAAGACTCACAGAGGTCAAGTGTCTTTTCCAGATTCATCCAAAGCTGAGGTTAGAACTCATACCCACTGGCTTTAACTCCACCTTGCCCTTCTAGAATAGACTGAGATTTAGATACTTGGTCTAAAGGTGCGAACGGGATAGAGCACGCCAGCGGAAGGCCCAGGATTCTTAAGCAACATGAGGCCAGGAAAGGGGGCCTTCAGAGGCAGAGGAACCTGATGATCTTCACAGACCTGCTAGAGGCAGAAAAATCCTATTCAGGATGCCAGCCCTGGCCATGACATGCAAAACCAGATGCCATGGGTAAGGCATGCAGTCTGAAACAGAACGCTTCAAGCTCCCCAGCCTTCTGCAGATCCATTTTCTTTCCGCACTAGACTCAGGGACCCAGGGGCCCTGCATCACTCAGCACATCAAAGGCGTCCCCAGGTTTCCCTGCACCTCTCTCAGAGGCTTTTAACCAGCCTTTGACAATAAAATCGCTTTTAAATAAAAACCGAGACTCAATATTGGACAGAAAGGGATTAACAGGATCAGCCAGGGATGACATCATGCTATTTTTGTTGGCGCTTTCCCAGCACCAGTGTGAGGAACCTGGGAGTGGAGGAGGATACATATTTCTTTTCTTTATAACTGACCTGGTGTTCTAAATCTAGGCCTGGAAAAGCTAAGGAGCTGGAGGAGGCAGGCGGTGTTGGGAGCACTCCTTCAGCAAGGTACGGACCTGTGCCCCCTGAGAGGTGAGGGTACTGGGCATTCGAGGAGAGCCAGACTGAAGCGATTCTGATCTCTGACCTCTCTGACAGAGGCAAGGGAAAGGCCCTTTGGGTGATCAGGCCCTGAGCTTGTGCAAAGCTGCCTTCCCAAAAGTTCTGATACCACAGCAGAGGCAAGGCGGCCCAGAGAAGCTGGTCTTAGCGCATGCCTCTGGATACTGGCCACTAGACCAAGCCAGACGAATGCTGATTGGCCCAGTGGTTTCCAAACTGAGGGCTTTTTAAGCTGGGAAACTTGTGCTTTTTTGTTTGTTTGTTTGTTTGTTTGTTTTTCGAGACAGGGTTTCTCTGTGGTTTTGGAGCCTGTCCTGGAACTAGCTCTTGTAGACCAGGCTGGTCTCGAACTCACAGAGATCCACCTGCCTCTGCCTCCCGAGTGCTGGGATTAAAGGCGTGCGCCACCACCGCCCAGCTACTCGTGCTTTAATTAAGATTCCAAACACTAGGACTGGGAAATGACTCCATTGTAAAGCGTTTGCCATGAGGACTTGAGTTCCACTCCTAGAAAACCCAGCCAAAAGCCAGGCATCATGGCGTACTCCGGTACCCCCAAGCGGTGGAGAGTGGTAGACCTCTGGGGCTCGCTGAGCAGCCAGCTAGCAGACCTGGCAAGCTCCAGGTGAGACCCTGTCTCAGGAAACAAAGCGGAGGGTGCCTGAGGTTGACTCCTGGCCTCCAGATGCAAGCCTTCCCTGAGCCCCCTGAGCCCTCCCCCAAGACGGGAACCACACACTGTATACAGCAAACTGGAAAAAGCGACACTCGGGAGACTGAGGCTCTTTTGCCTGGGCTGCTCCTATGCTTGCTTATTGACCATTCAGACATTTGCTCAGCCACCCTCTCCCCATCCATCCCTGACATGATCACTGGAGTCCTGGGGTCCATGAGGAATGATAAAATAGGGAAATAGTCCAAGTCTCACAAGTCAAAGCCAGTGGAACCCGTGGATCTTCCTCTTTGCTGCATGTATGTTGCCTCTATGATCTAATAGTACTAGAAAATCATGACCATAGGAATATTCTCCCCAAACAGCAGTTAATGTTAGTAGAGACTATCTCATCCATCCATCCATCCATCCATCCATCCATCCATCCATCCATCCATCCATTTATCTATCCATCCATCCATTTGTTTGCTTGCTTGCTTATTTGTTTATAACAGGGTCTCATGTATCCCAGGCTGGCTGCACCAATTCTTGAACTTCAATCCTCCTGTCTCTACTTCCAAAGTGAATCACAGGCATCACTATGCCTATTTTGTGCAGTGCTGGAACAAAACCCAGATTTCATGCATGTCAAGCAAACATTCTACTGGCTGGTACCCGCCCCTACACCACCACCCCATCTGAATATCATCTTTTCTTGATATTCAGAACCATCTAATTTGGTTTTTAGGTTTCATAGCCGTGGGATTTGGGTTCCAGGTCATGGTTGCTAGGACTGGGTAGCACGCTTTCTCTCTTAAGTCTAATTTCCTTATTTCTCAATGGTTCCTAAGATGCTCCTACCTGTCGGGACACAGTCCAAGAATGGAGTCCTGTGAGAATTCTGAGGGCTTGTGAGAGAACTCTAAAGGCAAGAGGCTGTGATCCCAGTTTCTTCGAAACACGGAACCGTTTCTGAAACCTGCCTTCACGCTGCTCTCCCAGGCGCAGCTGACAGGCTTGGGCTTACTTCAGCTGTTGTTTCCAAATGAACTCCACGGAAAACATGTTTTGGCACGTGTGGCTTGTCCTCGGGATTGGACACTTTGCTTGGGGACTCTTGTTAGCCCTCGGAATACAAATTGTCTGATGCTCTGAATAAAGTTGGCTATTGCATGAGACTTCAGTCGGCCTCATTTTCCGCCTCACCCTCCCAGGTTCATGCCGCCTCTACAGCAGTAAACAATACCTACCAGGGTGTTACTATGGAAGCTACCAGCATTCAGCAGGGCAGCTTGAGGGAGATGGAAGAACTTCTGTTTGCCCTTCAGTGTCCTGAGGGGAAGGAAGTTGGGTCTGGCTTCCCCCCTGCTGGTCTCCCAGGTACACTGTCTCCCAGATACATTGTCTCCCAGCTCAAATCCCACTATCCTAGGGTGGTAATGTCTTTCTACTCTGGGGTTTGCACTTGCTTGCTTGGTTTGGTTTTTTTCCCTTGCCTTTAAGAATCACCCTTTCTTTTACTCATGCAGCTTGAGTTTTTAACTTGCTCCCTACTAGAACCTGACTGACAGGCTTACTATAATGCCTGGCCTGTGGTTGGTGCTCAGTAAATGGAAACAGCTGTTACAGAGAAGGACTCTCTGCCATGGTCAATAAATACCTGGGCATATTACTTAACAGGACTCACAGAGTCAAAAGATACAGAGTTCAGTTTATTAAGCCAACAGAAAAATTGTATTATTCACATATGTTTGTTTTTAGTTTTGACGTTGCACCTTCTGTGTGACAGTCAGCAAGATAAGATCTCTTAGGATTGAGGGCTGGAAAGATGGCTCAGTGCCTTAGACACTTGTTGCTCTTGCAGAGGACCTGGGTTCAATTCCCAGCACCCACACGGTGACTAACCACCATCCCTAACTCCAGTTCCATGGGATCTAAAACCCTTTTCTGACCCTCCCCTTCACTTCTGACCTCAGCCACCAGGCACACACACGGAGCATATGCGTGTATGCAGGCAAAATATCCAAACATATAGAATAGAATAAATAAACCCAAGATTTTTAAAAAAGATTTTTGGAAATTAACCTGCTAAGGATTGCCTGCCAGCTTTCTCGAAGACATTTCCTATCTCATGCCCACTAATAAGCAAACACACTAGCCATAGGAGGACTGACCAATGAGAGCTCTCTCCTGCATCTGAGCCAGAAAAAGAGTCCTACCTGCTCCCCAACAATGCTTTCTGGGAAGACCCAGAGTTATTGGTACTATTGAGATGGGTCCTTTGTCTGGCTTTGAGATGGACGTGAAACCATAGTCATAGATATGAGGCTTCCTCTCTGGGACTCAGTGCTTCTATCTGAACTGAAATGGCCAATGTCTTTGTTTCCTAGACTGCTAGAGCAAGGTATTGCCAAACTGGGGGAGAGGCCAAGCTTCCTTCATTCACAGGAGGCCAGGAGGCCACAGTCTAGCAGAAACCCCCACCCTCCCATCCCCAACCCCGAGCCAGCCTTCTTGGCTGGGTTAGCTTTTCTCTGATGGCTGCCTACACCTTCTCTGGCTTTCTTTGTTGTCTGATTCTGAATTGCCCTTGCTGGTCTTTTCCTCTCTCCCTATACCTGAAACCTCCACAGTGGGTCTAACATCCTAAAGTCCGCTCTAGCCACCTCCCTTCCTTACAAACCTCATTTCTGTAACCTGCTTGTCAGGAGGCAAGATGTTCTTTAAGGGATACTTGTGTCCCTTCCCATGGGTTATCAGACCATTGAAATAATAGTCCCTAGGGATATGGGGCTTCCCTAAAAATCTTACACTGGAAGAAGGAAAGTCTAAACCCGTGCCAGCCAAAGGAAGAATCTGTCTCCTGAAGGAGATGTCACACGGTCCTGATGTGACACTACTTCTTAGACCATCGTGTAGGAGAGACCAGAGCCAAGACAGTGATGGTCATTAGGGGCCCTGCCACACTTTGGCTAGGACTGCTTACATTTTATCTCCTATTTGAACCTAGACCTCACATTAAAACCCCAAAGATGGGCCAGTGAGATGGCTCGGCCCATCTGAGCAACCTGGTCATCCCAAGCCTGATGACCTGAGTTTGATCCCTGAGCCCCACGTGGTGGAAGGAGAGAACCAACCCACGTACACTGTCTTCTGACACCACACGTGTGCTATGGCGCACCCTCTCCCCAAATAAATAAATAAGTAAATGTAATTTAAAAAAAGAAAAAGACCCTAAAGATGGACTTGGGAAGGGTGTCACTAGACTGGTCTGTTCTTCTTTCCAGTGTGGCGACACTGAGTAATGTTTTCCCCTGCTTTTCACTCCTGTGTTTTTAATTGGCTTATTGAGGACAGGTGGCCAACCCTGGTTTATTAGGGCTGTCAAGCCCCAGGCTATGACTCTAATTCTGGGAACAGATCCAATCTAGGATGGCTGCTATGGGAAGATTATACTTATAATTCTAAGAAGATAATTCCCGAGATAATGACTTGAAGACAGAAAAGGTTCTCTTGCTTTCCTGATACCATTCACAACAGCAGACATGTTGGCAGCAATCTAGGATTCCAGTTGGCTTCGTAAATCTTGGTGGCTCTTGCCTTAGGGAACGGGATACAGCTATTAAGAGGATGATGACCTCTCCGTGAAGTCAGGGCACCGTAAATGAATATCAAGTATAGAGGATAATCAATATTACTGAAATGAAATGTGCACAGGGTCTTTTCAGATGGCTGAGGCTGTGGCTCAGTTGGCAGACTGCTTGCCTAGCATGGCGAAACCCTGCGTTTGATCCCCTGAACTACATAAACGGAATGTGTTGGTTACCTGCGTGCCAGCACCTTAGAGGTGGAGACTGGAAGATTGGGTCCAAAGGCAGTTTTATTTATTTATTTATTTATTTATTTATTTATTTATTTATTTATTTTTGAGACAGGGTTTCTTTGTAGCTTTGGAGCCTGTCTTGGAACTAGCTCTTGTAGACCAGGCTGGCCGCAAACTCACAGAGATTCGCCTGCCTCTGCCTCCCAAGTGCTGGAATTAAAGACGTGCACCACCACCGACCATCTCCCAAAGTCAGCTTTTACATGTATGTGGTGAGTTTGAGGCCAGCATGAAGCAAGAGACTTTGTCTTAAAACCAATAAACTTCCAAGCGCTATTGCTTGTTGTGGGATAGTTGTACACTGTGTGGCGATGTCATGCTGTGATTGGTGTAACACAGAGATGAATAGCCAATAGCTAGGCAGGAGAGGATAGGTGGGATTTCAGGGAGAGAGGGGACGAGGAGGAGGAATTGAGGCCTGAGGATTACGCCAGTGAGACACTGAAAAGGGCAGACATACAGTAGAGAGTAGAGGTAACCGAGTCATGTGGAAGAATGTAGATTAACCAAAGCAGGTTAATAGAAGTGATAAGAGCTCGTGGGACAAGCCTAAGCTGATGGACAAGCTTCCATAATTAACAATAAGTGTCCGTGTCATATTTGCAGGCTGGCCTGCTCCACCGAGAAAGTGCTGTTACAATGGCTAGTGAAGGGTCTGGGGGAGCGGAACTACGAATGGCTTTCTCCCGTTAGTTTCTATCTCCTCCTTCTTTTAAAGTTTTAAATGTAAGCTTGGGGCTCGAGAGATGGCTCAGCTGTTAAGAACACTTGCAGAGGACCCAGGATAGATTCCTGTCATCCACAGGGAAGGTCACGCCATCCATAACTCCAGTTCCAGGGGTTTAAAATGCTCTCTTTTAACCTCTGAGAGCACCAGGCACGCGCATGGTACATATCCATACATGTAGGCAGAACACTCATACGCATAAAATAAAATAAATCTAAAAATGTTTATTTTTTTTAAACGTAAGCATAAGGATTAGGAGATGAAGCCATTGACAAGATACTCATGTTCCTATAATCCACTTTCTGAGTGAGGGTTTGCAAGGATGGCCCCAGTTTATTGAACTGGAACCAAAGTCTCAAAGTGTGCTAGTGTGTGTGTGTGTGTGTGTGTGTGTGTACCTGTGCACATATCTGCAAGTAAGAGACAGTGCCTACTGAGCAGCCAGGAAGAGAGGCAGAGTCTCTAGCAAAGAGAGACTCAGGGAACACACACACAAACAGCCTCTATACACATTGTCCTCTAACAGAAATGCCCCAGCTGATTTCTCAAATTACTACCCAGAGCCTGGGAAGAGAGTAGAGACATCCCAAGGGTGGGGAGCCTCCTCCTGGCTGCCTATAGCTCTTGGGGTGACATGAGCTAATGAGAATAGAATTCCCATAACCACAAAGGAGCTGGCTATTTACCGAGTCTACAAGGCCCTTCTGCAAACTAGGATTTGTTCAGTGACCTTTACCTTACTTAATGCTCACACCCTCCCTAGGGGAAAGGGCGCTTGTCTCCATTCTGCAGAGGAGAGAGTAGATCCAGAGAGGTTTATACCTGGCAAGGCCACGTAGTCGGGTTTCACACTCAGGTTTGACTGACTCCAATCCCATCCTTCATGAATCTGTATCAGTCCTCCATAAAGGACCACGATGCTGATTGCTCCTCCTCTACTTTGCCTGTCTGTGAAAGCACTGGGCCCGTGTGTGTATATGTGTGTGTGTGTATGTGTGCATTTACAAAAAAATTACAACTGCTACTTACACTTGACTTTGAAGTCAAGTTCGTCTTGGTCTTCTTTGGGCTGACCTTCATGCCCAGTCAGGGAGACATTCAGGATCACAGAGCTTCTGAACTGCCGGTGTTCACGTGACCACACGGAACAGGCAGTGTTGTAATCTCGGGGTCTGTGTGTGTCCGTGTGCTCACCGCTGGTCGAGGGCACATGTAGAGGCCAGGTGGTGATGTCAAGTGTTTTCCTCTAACATCCTCTATTTTTAGAGACAGGGTCTCTCACTGAGCCTGGGGCTCACCATTTCAGCTAGACTGGCAAGTCCCTAGGATCTGCCTGTCCCCTCCCCTTAGTGCTGAGGTTACAGATGTATGCCACGGCGCCACCATTTGTATATAGGCGCTGGCGATCCAAACTCCAGTTCTTAAGCTTCCTTGGCAAGCACTTTATCCCCCGAGCTGTCTCTCCGGTCCCTAAACTGTCATGTTGATGCCTTCCTATTAACAGGAAAACATATGGTTAGCAAGCCCCTCCCCTGTCTCATTTATCAGCTTTCAGCCTGGAGCACATGCCTGTGGTTAAATTATTAACCCCTGCAACAGGCTAGAAACGATGACAGCTAGAATCCCCGAGCAGAACACACACACTCCTTCACACCAGAACAATTTGCTGGAAAATGCTGACTTAATAGTATCGGCCTAATTGCTAGGTGGAAGTGATGATGGTGATGGCAATAATAACAAAATTGCCCTCCAATTATTCCGAGAGACATTGCAACATCAGCTACCCTGCTCATTCCCCAAGAAGGAGTTTGTGTTTGCAGCTTCCCTTCACACCAGGCAAACGGGCTCCCCGGGAAGGTAAACGATAGCCTAAGGAGGCTTTGCCTTCCTCCCCAAGCGAAATTTGACTCCTTCCTTTAATAGCAGGTGAATGCCAATATCTAGGCAGGGTTTGGGCCCAGCTTCCAAATTTTATTGATTTCCAGGAACACAGAACCTATGGGAAGCCTTGGGCTGTGATTTAAAGTGGCCTCTTGGTGACATTGATTTTTGCTGTGGTTTCAGGGGCGGTGAGCAATACATGGCAGGAATGTGGCTCTTGGCTCTCTCTAGAACACAAATAGAAGCAGCTTTTGTAGGACCAGAAATCCAGGATGGAATCTTCCCTCCAGCCACAGCAGGCTGGCTTGCCTGAATGGCTCCTGCCAATTAAAGATGTGGGATTGGGATGCAGGCCCCAAAGGTCTTTCCACAAAGACTGGATGCTGCTAGGCCCCACTGTACAGACTGGACTAGGAGACAGTTCTTCTCCCTAAGTTTTGTGGCTACTCAAACCAAAAACTATCTGTGATTGAAATGTGGTCTAGGGACCGGGGAGATGGCTCAGTCAGTGAAGTATTGCTGTCTCGATTTCCAGAACCCACATAAAAAACCTGAATGGCGCCACATACATAATCTCAGTGCTGGGAGACAAGACAGGAGGACTCTGCGGTTCCCTGTACAGCCGGCCTAAGCCTAATCTGTGAGCCCCGGGTTCCAGTGAGCTCCTGGTCTCAAAAAACAAGATGGGCTGGGCAGTGGTTGTGCACGCCTTTAATTCCAGCACTTGCAAGACAGAGGCAGGTGGATCTTTGTGGGTTCAAGATCAGCCTGGTCTACAGAGTAAGTTCTAGGGCTACACAGAGAAACCCTGTCTTGAAAAACCAAAACCAACCAACCAAACAACAATCCCCCCGCCACACACACAGAATAATCTATAAGAGAGATGCTTTCAGCTCTTTGTGAGCCAAAGGATGAGAGGAAGGGGCTGACTTGAGTAGGTCCAGGACCAAGGGGAGGAGGAGCATTCCAGCCAGAGGCAACCACAGCAAATGCATGGAAGAACAGAAGGCGTTCGAAACACAGTCTTGTCCAGCATGGCCCAAGCTCATCTCCCACTGGCCTTGTTTGAAGCATTCACCTCTACTATTTCAGAACCATGCTGCTCAGAGGTCCTGGTACCATGGTATTTTTGTGGGACGGTCATCATATTTATGTATTTATTCTCCATTCTTTTACTAGAGGATATTTTACCATTCTTGAGTTATAGTTTGTAATTTACAGCTATTATTTTAACTTATTATTTACAAGTGCATTTATAAGCTTTCTGAACAGGTAGGCTTGTGTGGGGATACTTTGCCTACTGACATTTTTACTGCACTGAGGTCAGAGAACATACCCTGTATACTCTCAGTTCCTCAGTGTTCTTTGGTATTGCATTTGTGATTCTGGGTACATGGTTAACTACTTTATGTATGTCCTTGAAAGGCTGCTTATTCAGTAGGCGAGTTATGGAATTAGCCTGGGTGTCCACAGACAGATGATTGGATAGGGGAAATGCTGCATGTATTATACACAGTACAGTTTATTCAGCCATAAAGAATGAAATCATGCCTTGTGCAGAGAAGTGGATGACACTGGAGATCATGATAAGCCAAAAGAGCCAGAACAACAAATATCACAACGTCTGTCATATGAAGAAGCTAGATTTTAAAGAAAAAGACATTCAAAGGGGCGGGGAGGATTTGGGAAGAAGAAAGAGATTGCTGGAGAGGGGAGGAGGGGAAAGAGAGGGTGAGAAGGGCTCAATTTGATCAAAGTACATGGTACACTATTATAAAAATGTCACAATGAAACCTTTTGATTATACTGTGGATGTGTACTAATAAAATCAAAGGAAAAGTGCTTTCCCCCTGCACTGCCAGCCTCCATAGTGAACTGGGCTCACGTCTTCTCTATGCTTCACTTTTTTCTGTCAGTGTTATTTAACCACTTGATAAGAGAAATTACTGGAATATAACTGTGGGTTATCAACAATATCATTTTGAAAATAAATGTTGCAATTTTTTTGAGACAATGACTCTCTCTATAGCCCAGGTTGGCCTTGAACTCATAACGATCCTGCCTCAGCCCCATGAGGGCTAGAATTACAGGTATACCACACTTGACTAAATTTTCCAGCTTTTACTTTACATATTTTGCAGATATGCTGTAAGGTACATATAGGCTCAGGATAATGAACATAATCACTATTATTGGTAAGCTGTTTTCTCTATCAGTATTGCCCATGTTTTGTTTTAAGATTTATTTTGTTTCAATAATAAATAATTACTTATTGATATTGCTAAATCTGTGTTTTAGTTAGTATCAACTACCACATTTTTTTCCTAATTAAAAACAGATTCAGTTTTGCTTATGTATGTGTGTGTGTCTGTGTCTGTCTGTGTGCCATGTGTTTATATGGTAAGCCAAGAAGGCCTGAAGAGGGCATCTGATCCCCTAGAGCATGAAGCAATAAATTGTTGTAAATTGTCTGATGTTCAAACTGGTTCAGACCAGCTGAAACCAGTTTAGACTGGTTCAGACCAGTTCAACCCCACTTAGACCAGTTCAAACTACTTCAGACAAGCTCAAACTGATTTAGACCAGTTCAATCCCACTTAGACCAGTACAAACCGGTTTAGATTGGATCAGAGCGGCTCAAACTGGTTCAGACTGGCTCAAGCCGGTTTAGACCAACTCAGACTGGTTCAAACTGGCTCAGACCGGCTCAAACTGGTTTAGACTGTTTGAAACCAGCTCAGACTGGGTCAGACTGGTCTAGATCAGTTCAAACCCGGTTTAAACCAGTTTAGACCAGTTCAAACTGACTCAAACTGGTTCATACCAGTTTAGACCAGTTCAAACTGGTTCAAACTGGCTCAGACCGGTTTAGACCTGCCAAAAACCGGTCCAGACCAGTTCAAACCAGTCCAGACCGGTACAGACCAGTTAATACCACCTCAAACCGGCTTAGACCGGTTTAGACCAGCTCAAACCGGTCTAGACCAGTTTAGACCAGCTCAAGGCCGGTTTAAACCAGCTTAGACTGGTTCAGACTGATCCAAACTGGCCCAAACTGGTTCAGACCAGTTTAAGCCGGCTCAGACCTATTCAATCTGCCTCCAACTGGCTCGAACTGGCTTAGGCCAGTTCAGACCGGTTCAATATGGCCCAGACCAGTTTAAACTGGTTTCAGACTGGCTCAAACCAGTCGAGACCAGGCTCAAACCAGTTTAGACTGGCTTAAACAAGTTCAAACAGGTTTAGACCGGCTTGAACCGATTCAGACTGGCCCAAACTGGTTCAGTCCAGTTCAAATCGGATCAGACCGGCTCAGTCTGGCTTAGATCAGTTCAAACTGGTCCAGACTGGCTCAGACCAGCTCAAAACCGGTTTAAACAGGTTTAGACAGGTTCAGACTGGTCCAAACCGGCTCAGACCAGTTTAGACCAATTTGTACCAGTTCTAGCCTGTTTAGACCGGTTCAATGTGGCTCAGACGGGTTCAAACTGGTTTAGACAGGCTCAGTCCAGTTCAAAATGGTTCAATCCGGCTTAGACCCATTCAAACCAGGCCAAACTAGTTCAGACTGGCTCAAACCGGTCTAGACCAGTTCAAACCGGTTCAAACCAGTTTAGACGGGTTCAGACAAGTTCAAAGCCTGTTCAGGCTGGCTGTTCAGACCAATTCAAGCCGGTTTAAACTGGTTCAGATAGGTTTAGACCGGTTCAGACCAGTTTAGACAAGTTCAAACCGGTTCAGTCTAGTTCAAACTGGTTCAGTCAGGCTCAAATCAGTTCAGGCTGATTTAGACCAGTTCAGACCAGGTCAGACTGGTTCAGACCGACTTAGACCAGCACAAACTGGCTTAGACAAGTTCAAACCAGTTCAGGCCATTCAGACTGGCTCAAAAAGGTTCAGAAAGGCTGAAACCAGTTTAGACTGGTTCAGACCCGTTCAATGCATTTTAGACCAGTTCAAACTGGCTCAGACCAGTTTAGACTGGTTTGAACCAGTTCAGACTGGTCCAGACTAGTTCAATCCAGCTTAGGCCAGTTCAAACAAGTTCAAGCCGTTTTAGACCGGTTCACACCAGTTCAGTCTAGTTCAAACCAACTGAGTCAAAAAATATTTACCAACCCTACATAGGACAGAGGACAGATCTTCAAAATGTATAAAGAACTGAGGAAACTAGACATAATAATCCAATTTAAAAATTAGATACAGACATAGAGAATTCTCAACAGAAGAATCTCAAATGATCGAAAGACACTTAAGGAACTGTTCAATATTCTTAGCTATTGGGGAATTATACATTCTTTCCCAGAAGACATCCATTCTTTGTTGTAACCATTGATAATAGACATAATGAGCGATAGTCCTGAGCTGGGGAAATGGTTCAGCAGGTAAATACAGACACTTTCCTGTGCAAGCTTGGGACCTGAATTCAAAAGACCGGCACCCATGTAAAAAAGCCGGGCATGGCCATACGTGCCTGTAACCCCAGAGACTTGGTTGGTGGAGGCAAGAGGACTTTTGAGGCTTCTTGGCTGCAGCCCAGGCACACTGAGTACTCCTGATTCAAGGGAACAGGTGAAGAACAATAGGGCATGACACCAAATGTCCCTCTCTGTCCTCCGTGCCCACATGGGCACCTGCACCCACACCTATGCATCACCCACCACACACACACACACACACACACACACACACACACACACACAATAGTTCTTTAAACCACCTCCACAAACTGCTCCACAAATATTTGTTCTTTCCTCAAACTGGCTTCACTACTGCCTTTGTCTCTCCCCACTGGGTTTTATGGCCCCAGATGAACGAGAGGCAATGCAGCCATTGCTTGCAGGGAATGCAAGATGGAGGCTTCTGGAGCGGTTGGGACATTTGTAGAAGGTGACATCTGAGAAGCAGGGGCTGTGAGCAAGGTTACCCACGACCCCACTGGTGGCTTCTACTTCAGTGAACAATGTCCGGTGGAATGAGAATCCCAGTGTTCGTTGTCCTGCAGATGTTCGGGGTACAGGTGTTTTTGTTTGTTTTGTTTTTTCTCTGAAAGGCTACCATTCCTTCTCAGGGTGAAAGGATGAAGGAACGTTGTAAATTCCTAAAATGCTGTGTGGGAACCGAAGCCTCTTCCAGGCATCTACCAGCCGTGTGGCAAGAGCACAGGCCATCTGCAGCCTTAGAAGACTTCTTTCAAAGTGGGGACCACGAGGCTCAGAGCCACCCGGTTGGAGCATGGCTTGGCTGTGCATATTAAAATGCTTTTGGATCAGCAGGCTGGGGAGATGGCTCGATTTTTTAAAGTACTTGCTATTGTGAGCAGGAGGACCTGCATTTGACACGCAGTGCCCACACATGTGAAAACAGGGTGTGTTAGTACATGCTTGCAATCCCAGCCCTGAGGAGGTAGAGATGGGCAGATCACTGGAGTTTACTGCCCAGCAAGTCCAGCCTACCTGACAAGCTCCAGGTCCAAGTGAGAGACCCTGTCTCAAAAAACAATGTGGGGCTGGGAAGATGGCTCAGTGGGTGAGCCTCAGACTCAGAGCTAGGATTCCGAAGAGGGCGTGGCAGCCTGCCTGTAACTCTAGTTTTAGAAGAGACGGGATCCCAAGAGCATGTTGGCCCGTGACAAGGGCTGTGTATGTGAGCTCTGGGTTTGCTTGGGAGTCTACCTCATTGAATAAAGTGGAAGAGTGACGGACGATGATTTCTAACACAAACCTCGGCCTCCACGTGCATGGTGACTGATGTGTATACATGAGCACCCACACATTCACACCTGCCCATACACATGCAAACACGCACGCGCGCACACACCTGCCCCCCACACCTGCACACACAAACACACACACATCTCCCACACACTATATGTTTTCAATAGGTGGCCCAGGTGAGTGGGGGGCTGAGTGTAAATTGTGCTTGAAGGGTTCTCTGCAGGGGCCAGACACTTCCTGAGCAGGAGCCAGGTGAAAAGCGGCAGAATGGCTGTGGACAAGCAGTTGCGAGCGTCTGCTTCCTCCCCCTGGCTTGCTGTATGACTACGCGCAAGTCCTCTTCCCGGGATCTTGTCTAAGAAGAGACATCCAGAATCTCGCAGTGAAGGGACAGGACCAGAGTGACTCAAGTGTGTATGTATGTCTTCTTGGGGCGTGGAGGTGGGGGGCAGAAATCAGTGTCAGGTGTTCAGTCACTCTCCATATTATTTTTGAGTCAGGATCTCTCAGAACCTGGAGCTCACCAATTCTGCTAGGCTGGATCACCAGGGCATCCCTGGGGTCTGCTGGTCTTTACCTCGCCAGTGCTGGGATTATAGCTGTGTGCTGCCACACCCTGTTTTTTGTGTTTTTTAGTGTATGTATGTCCTGTGTATATTTAATATATCTTATGTATATAAAGTACTTAGGCAACATTCACCTTTAAATGCTAAGCACTTACCTGATACTCAAATTTAATCTTCTATCCTGTATTTTGTTTGACAATCTTAACCCTTCCCTACATCAACACTAAAAACACAATTTCTGGCACTCACAAGTAGATGAGACATTTTACGTAATTTTTAGTTATATCTGGTCTTGCAGGGCCAGAGTCTTGAGGGAACCAGGTTAACAGTCAGCCAGCGATACAAACTGTCTCAGATGAATTTCAAGAGCAAGTCTTCACCCGAGAAGCAAAGCCATCATCTGAAGCACCTCAGTCAACGTGACAACAGGTTCATTTGGAGAGAGGGCTGGCCTTGGAGTTGGAGAACTTGGCAATCTGCACAAAGTGTGTCAGGAATTTTCCTCTGTGACTTGGGGAACACCATAATCTTGCAGAAGAAATCAAAGTAATCTTTACTAAAAAATTGCTTCTCAAACTTGATTTATTTTTTGAGTGTTTTGTTTTATTTCCTTTTAAATTGTTTTTATTGAACTATATAATTTTCTCTGCTCCCTTCCCTTCCCCCCCTCCATGATCCCCACACTCCCAATTTATTCAGGAGATCTTGTCTTTTTCTACTTCCCATGTAGATTAGATCCATGTATGTCTCTCTTAGGGTCCTCATTGTTGTCTAGGTTCTCTGGGATTGTGAATTGTAGGCTGATTTTTCTTTGCTTTATGTCTAAAAGACACTTATGAGTGAGTACATATTATATCTATCTTTCTGGGTCTGGGTTACCTCACTCAATATGATGTTTTCCATATCCATCCATTTGCCCACAAATTTCAACATGCCATTATTTTTTTCCGCTGTGCAATACTCCATTGTGTAAATATATAACATTTTCCTTACCCATTCTTCGGATACGGGGCATTTAGGTTGTGTTTGTGTTCTGGTTATGACAAATAATGCTGCTATGAACATAGTTGAACATATGTTCTTGTGGTATGATTGAGCATCCTTTGGATATATACCCAAAAGTGGTATTGCTGGGTCTTGAGGTAGGTTGTTTCCTAATTTTCTGAGAAATCACCATACTGATTTCCAAAGCAACTGTACCAGTTTGCACTCCCACCAGCAATGGAGGAGTGTTCCCTTTACCCTACATCCTCTTCAGCATAAGTTGTTATCATAAGCTGTTGATCCTGGACATTCTTACAGGTATAAGAGGGAATCTCAGAGCTGTTTTGATTTGCATTTCTTTAATGGCTGAGGATCTTGAATGTCTCCTTAAGTGTCTTTCAGCCATTTTAGATTTGTCTGTTGAGAGTTCTCTGTTTAAGTCTGTACCCCATTTTTTTTTACTGGATTATTTTTTCTTTTGATGACCAATTTCTTGAATTCTTTGTATATTTTGGAGATCAGACCTCTGTCTGAGGTAGGGTTGGTGAAGGTCTTTTCCCATTCTGTAGGCTGCCATTTTGTCTTGGTGACTGTGTCCTTTGCTTTACAGAAGCTTCTCAGTTTCAGGAGGTCCCATTTATTAATTGTTTCTCTCAGTGTCTGTGCTGCTGGGGTTATATTTAGAAAGTGGTCGCCTGTGCCAATGCATTCAAGTGTACTTCCCACCTACTCTTCTATGAGGTTCAGTGTGGTTGGTTTTATGTTGAGGTCTTTGATCCATATGGACTTGAGTTTTGTGCATGGTGATAGATATGGCTCTATTTTCATTCTTCTACACGTTGGTACCCAGTTATGCCAGCACCATTTGTTAAATATACTTTATTTTTTTCCATTTTATATTTTTTGCTTCTTTGTCAAAGATCAGGTGTTTGTAGGTGTGTGGATTGATATCCGGGTTTTCGATTCGGTTCCATTGGTCCTCCTGTCTGTTCTTATGTCAATACCAGGCTGTTTTCAGTACTGTAGCTCCATAGTAGAGTTAAAAGTTAGGGATTGTGATGCCTCCAGAAGTTTCTTTATTGTACATAATTGTTTTGACTATCCTGGGTTTTTTGCTTTTCTATATGAAGTTGAGTATTTTTCTTTTGAGGTCTGTAAAAAATATTTCTGCTATTTTGCTGGGCATTGCGTTGAATCTGTAGATTGCTTTTGGTAGGACTGTGATTTTTATGATGTTAATTTACCTACCCAAGAGTATGGGAGATCTTTTCATTTTTTGGTGTCTTCTCCAATTTATTTCTTCAAAGATTTAAAGTTTTTGTCATATAGGTCTTCCACTTGTTTGGTTAGAGTTACTCCGAGATATTTTATGTTATTTGTGGCTAATTGTGAAGGGTGATGTTTCTCTGATTTCTTTCTCAACCCATTTATCATCTGTGTAAAGGAGGGCTATTGATTTTTTTTTGAGTTAATCTTGTATCCTGCTACATTACTGAAGGTGTTTATGAGTTGTAGGAGTTTCTTGTAGAATTTTTGGGGTCCCTTATGTAAACTATCATATCATCAGCAAATAGTGAGAGATTGACTTCTTTTCTGATTTATATCCCCTTGATCTCCTTTTGTTGTCTTATTGTTCTAACTAGAAACTTAAGGACTATATTAAATAGGTATGGAGAGAGTGGACAACCTTGTCTTGCTTCTTATTTCAGTGGGATTGTTTTGAGTTTCTCTCCATTTAGTTTGATGTTGGCTATTGGTTTGCTGTATATTGACTTTATTATGTTTAGGCATGTTCCTTGTATCCCTGCTCTCTCCAATATCTTTATCATGAAGGGGTGTTACATTTTGTCAAAGGTTTTTTCAACATCTAATGAGATGACCATGTGGGCTTTTTGTTCAATTTGTTTCTATGGTGGATTGTATTGACAGATTTTCAGTGTTGGATTATCGTTGCATCTCTGGTATGAAGCCTACTTGGTCATGGTGGATGATTTTTCTGATCGCACCTTGCTTTTGACATGAGCACCGGAGATCTGAAGTCAGTTCCTTGTGCTTGTAGGATGAGTACTTTATCTGAAAAGCCATCTCTCCAGCCTCCAGTCATAGCTAGTTCTTATTACATGTTTACTGTGTGCCAGGCATGGCTGTGAAGACTTACGTATATGAGCACATTTTTACATCACATCTCTATGGGACTGTGCTTCGATATTCTTGGTTTCCAGATAAAGAACTTCGGGCAAGGCTGAGATCACAGCTAGTGAGAGGTGCAGAACTTGTCAGCTCATCCAGGCAGTTGACACAATCCTCCTCTACAATGAAGATCCACCCCCTCTCAGTCATAGAAATCCTCCTGGCTTTCGGGAACTCCAGACTCATCTTAGGAACCTGACTGGGAGGTAAACATGGAAGTTGTCAAAACGGGGTGACAGGTTGGAAACACAGAAAAATATGTAAGGAGCGGTAAGCTGGAACCCTAATAAATACCTGAATCTTACCCACCCAAGGGAACATGGTCCCACCCACTTCTCTATGGCTAAATACTGACACAGGAGGAGAGAATTTAGCCAGGTAGGTAGGAAAGTGGGGACAGGGGGACATGTTGTAATATGCTGGCCTGGGCTGTCACCTGCGTACCCTGTCCTTTTAAGAGACAAGTTCTGCCCACTCCCAACCCCCACTTCCACTGAGGCAAGCGGATCTCCCACCTCCTCTCCATCTGCTCTATCTCTCTGTCTGCCCTTCTTCTGGAGAGGCAACTTCTGCCTCTCTCCTCTCTCCCTTCCCCTTTTCCCCTTCCCCCTTCTCTCTCCCTTCCCCCTCCAAAACTCACTAAATACACTCTACGCCTCAGCTCTCTCTGCATGGTGTATCTGTCTGTCTTCTGCTGAGGCCTCAGGCCACCTGCCAGGGCACCTGTTGAGGCCTCAGGGTGATCTGCACCAACCCTTGTGGGACCGACCCCCTCACCTCTTTATAAATGATAACAGGACGGTTCACTTTGTCCTTTCTACTCAGCATGTTCTAGGGACAATGGCTCTAAATATACCGATTTTTAAGAGCTCTAGAGGCAAAGAAACAGGGTCCTGCTTGTTGAGAGTTCTTCCTTCCTTCCTTCCTTCCTTCCTTCCTTCCTTCCTTCCTTCCTTCTTTCCTTCCTTCCTCCCCCTCTTTCTTTCTTTCTTTCTTTCTTTCTTTCTTTCTTTCTTTCTTTCTTTCCTTCCTTCCTTCTTTCGAAACAGGGTTTCTCTGTGTAACAGTCCTGGTTGTCCTGGAATTCACTCTGTAGACCAGACTGACCTCGAACTCACCAAGATTCGCCTGCCTCTGGAATTATAGGCCTGCACCACTACCACCCTGTTTGTTGAGAGCTTCTAAGACACCTTTGGTTTGCTTGATTTTGTAGTACTGGTGCTCAGGTCTAGAGCCCCATAGACTGTTAGGCTAGCAAGGTATCACTGACCTAAGCCCCCAACCCGCAAGACACATTTGGGAGGTGATAACGGAAGCAGGAAGTCCCAGCCAGTTCCCTTCCCAGGCGATTTGTCTGGTGGATAGCTGGATAAACTCCAGGGCCTAATTTGGCTCCAGGCAGACCTGGGGCCACAGTTGGATAGTGGGAAAAGCAAGTCCCAAGGGAAGGCTAGATTACAATAAGTGACGTCTCTTGGTCTTGGATAAACCCTAGGGCTAAGTTGTACCTGGAAGTGAAGGCCGTCTGCTGTGGCAGATGCCTTCCTGTGGCCTTTTCATTGCAGTGTGCTCTCCTGGGAGTCTTGCCATTATGGGGAGGGTCTCTGACGCTAGCCTCTAGCTGGGGCCTGTGTCTGTAGTTTCAGGCTTATCTCTGCACTCAGCAGCTTCCCAGGCAGCTGAGCAGGGAGGCTTCCTGAGGAATCACACTCACCTTGTCCCAAAGCAAGCTCCTTCTCTTCTTACTTCTCTGCTTTTTGTCTTTGCCTTTGGTAATGGGGCCCACTTTCATCAAGCTCTTCCGTGGTCTCCATCACCTACAGATAAAGAGCAGAATCCTTAACTGGAAAGCAGGGATCTTTGGATGCCAGATCCATTTGCCTTCCCCACCCCGTGAGCGGCCCTCTGCGTTAGGTGCCCAGTCTCCTTTGCCATCTTAGTGTCTTTCTTCCTGGCAGTCATCATTACCTGGTTGGAATCCTTTTCTTTCTCTGACAAGCCCCAGTCCCCACAGCTTCCCCTCTCCAGGAAGGTTCTCTCTCCTAGGCCTCCTGTGTTGTTGGTACATATTCTTTTTGCACAGTAGCATGTGTTCTATGTGTTTCCTTTTGGACACTAAACTTCTGAACTCACTTGTTAGTGTTTTGTCAAATTGACACACACTGGAGTCATCTGAAAAGAAGGGACTTCGATTAAGAAAATGTTGTCATAAGATTGGTTCATCAGCAAGCCCGTGGGCATTTTCTTAGTTGATGGTTGATGTAGGAAGGCCCAGTCCACTAGAGGTGGTGGGTGGCCCTTGACAGGTGGTCTTGGGCACCATAAGAAAGCAGGCAGAACTAAACCACAGTGGTGTACGAGGTCCTTCTGTCTTTGTGTTGCTTTCATTGGTTAATAAAGAAACTGCTCTGGGCCCTTTATAGGGTAGAACTTAGGTAGGTGGGGGAAACTAAATGGCATGCTGGGAGAAAGGAGGCAGAGGCAGAGAATCACCATGGACCTGCTGCCAGAGATAGATGTAGACTATTGCTGGTAGGCCATGACCTCATGGTGATATACAGACTAATAGAAATGGGTTAAACTAATATGTAAGACTTAACCAATAAGAAGTTAGAGCTAATAGGCCAAGCAGTAATTTAATTAATAAAGCTTCTGTGTAGTTATTTCGTGGCTAAGCTAGCAGGGCAGCCGGGACGAACAAGCGGCTCTCTCCTTGCAACACCACAGGGAGTACAACAGGCAGCAATGTTTCTTCATGGTCTCTGAAGAGCTCCAGAAGTGGACAGAACCTATGGACTGAACAGCTTCGCTGCTCAGACAAGATAGGCTTGTCTTCCTACAGATTTCTTAGCCCACAGGATCTTCTGGAGCCTGGCAGGCCCTGTGCTATACAGAAAAAGGCAAATATGACCCTCAGTGACCATGGAGGACCTTGAGGAATAGCTCTAGGTGCCAACCAAATAAGTTCTCTGTTGTTTTTTAATCAATAACTCAAGTAAGATTTTATCCTTCTCAAAGATCTCTGATGCAGTTTGACAGCTGAGAGCTTTTGTCAGTTTAAAAGGACAACCTCATCAAACAAATTTCAGTAAAATACAAATACAAGACCTGCAAGTTATAAAGGTGTGAGGACAAATACAATTTATCAAATTTCTCTCTCACACTGCCTTCCATAGTCTTAAAAATACTTTTCATTGTTCAAAAATATCTGTCACAGTCATTCTGACATAAACATGCTACTGTTTATACAATGTATATGTATAAAATTTTTGTTTTCACAAACCCAAAAAATTCTTGTGAGTTCCAGGGAGCCGAATTAAAGAATCCACCTTAAACAGGTCAGATACAACCCCCTCAATTCCCTGGTCCTAAAAATCTTTTTCTTAAACTTAACTTTGTCCTCTGTTCTGTCAGTGCCTTAAACAGTTGTAAGAGACACCAGACATTTTCATACCACAAACACCGGACAGGAACAAACAGACCAGCTACTCCAGGATGTGACCAGCACCCAGTTTTCTCAGGCTCTCCGCCCAAGATGACACTCACAAATAAGCAGGAAGCAGTCTTGAGAATCTGCCACTCCAATTCCTTTAACCCGTTGTTCCTAAACTCCTGCCTTTTTATTATAAAAAAGAGATGGGAATGTAATGATCTGTCCTGTCCCTTTGAGAGACAAGCCATGCCCACTCCCTCACCTGTCTGCCAAGGCAAGCTGATCTTCAGTTTTCAGCCAGAGTCCCTCCTTTTCTGTCCCTCTCTCAAAGAGGCAGCTTCTGTCTCTCCCCACTTCTCCCCTTCCCCCCTCTCTATTTCTCTCTCTCTCTCTCTCTCTCTCTCTCTCTCTCTCTCTCTCTCTGCTCTTCTCCCTTTTCCTCTCCTCCAATAACCCACTAAATAAATATCCAACCTCACTCTGCATGACATACCTATCCTTGTCTCTGTCTCTCACCCACTGCGTGCCTCCCTGCCCAAGACCAGCCACCTCCGGAAACGTGCAGTGTGCCCATCTGTCTGTCTCTCCTTGTGAGACTGATTGGCCATAGAGGTCTCTCACCCACCACACGCTCCCTGCCTTGGATTCATGGCCTGCTACAGCCACTCCGGAGAACTGGGACTGGCTGCTCTCGGGATCTGCTGCCGCTGCTCAGGGATCTGCAGCATTTTACTTTTACCATTACAGTCTCTGCTTCAGTGCCGGCCTCTAGGTTCCTGTTCTGACTTTCCTCAAAGAAACCCTTTCTTCCCTAAGTTGTTTTAGGTCAGGGCTTTATTATAGCAATAGAAAGCACACTAGGCCATCTCAGAAGATGCCTGACAGAGATGCTCAACTCAGTCATCCCAATGCCAGAAACACTTTAGTATGAAGCTGAATACACAGACCCATGTTAAATGAATACAGTATTCTGGGGAGCAGGTCTTTAGTTTGGAGCAGGTCAGGATTTTTATCCAGAACAAAAGTATGGTGTAGGAAAGGACAAATGCCTGGAGAAATTGGCAGGATGTCATTAAACCCATGATAAAATGTGTGCTTATGTAATGTGCATGTGTGCATATATATGTATACATGTGTGTACATGTATTATGTGTGTGTTTCTCAATAGCATATATGCTCCTCTGAAAGTGATGTTTGATGATCCCCCCCCTTCTGTCCTGGATTCTGCTTCAATTATTGTCCTACCTGTGAGCTCCAGGACTCTCAATTTGCACCAAGCATCTCACCAACACCTCAGTAAATGGAATGACCAAACAACGCAAACCTTTTTAGGGTTCCAAAGCCAAATGTCCTCTTCTGCCTGGCCCTGGGAAGTGTGAAAGAAGAGAGGTGTGTCCCTGTCCCTTAAGTTTCTGGAGCATGGTTTCTTAAACCTCCAGGGATCACCTGAGAGCAGTTCAATACCAGCTCTGGGCTAGACCTGGAGCCTCTGTGTTTCATAAATATTTTTAAGAGTAAAAAAAAAATTGCCAGGAGGTGGTGGTGCATGCCTTTAATCCCAGCCCTTCAGAGGCAGAGGCAGGCAGATCTCTGTGAGTTTGAGGCCAGCCTGGTCTACAAGAGCTAGTTCCAGAACAGGCTCAAAAGCTACAGAGAAACTCCATCTCAAAACAAAACAAAAAAATTATCTGACCAGCATGGAATCAGAGTTTTGGGACCAGATGACTATGGAGCTCATTATATGATTGAGAGCGTTGTGTAATAACTGTTAAGATCTGCTGGCCTGTCTGTCACCTGGGTACCCTGTCCCTTCAAGAGACAAGCCTGCACACTCTAACACCCCTCTTCCACCCAAGGCAAGCAGATCTCCCCCTCCTCCAGTCTGTGCTCACTCTCTTAAGTCCTCTTCTGAAGAGGTAACTTCTGCTCTCTTTGCCTCTCTCTCTTCTTCCCCCTTCTCCCTTTTCTCCCTTCTCTTTCCCCTCTATAGCCCACTAAATAAACTCTATACCCAAACTCACTCTCTGCATGGTGTATCTGTCTCACCCGCTGCAGTCTCTCACCCACCCAGGGGACCTGCTGAGGCTTCGGGTGACCCTCCGCAGCCACTTGTGGGACTGGCCTCCCCTCCTGGGACCAGCTTTTCCCACCACCTATGTCTTTAAAAAGAATGACATTGGTGGAGGCCTCAGGTGATTGGCTGCAGCCCCTTGTGGGACAGATTCCCCTTGTGGGACTGGTCCCCCACTGCCATATCTTTTAAAAAGAATAACATTGGTGCTTGACTCGGCCAGGCTTTTTCCATGTTCCCTCCTAACCATGGGCAGGCCAGCTGAGGACGTGGGAGGACCCTAGACTGGGACTACTTTCCAACATCTTGTACCTTCTCCATCGCTTCAAGTCAGCTTTTGCTCACATTCACCTCTGATTGCTTCCCATAGCTAAGAATGTGAGCAGACCACTCGGAGTGGTCCTTGAGCTGTTCAGATTTTTAGTTTTGTTTTGTTTTTTCTCTTCTTGGACCCTCGGAGTGGTCCTTTCATGCTGTTCGGATTTTTTATTTGTGTGTTTGTTTTTCCTTTTTGTACCTTTCGTAAATGGTCCTTGCTGTTCAGGCTGCTCAGAGCAGTCCCTAGCCCCTGGTTCCTGAGCTGATGGTCCGGGAATCAGCTTGGCTTTATTATTAATCCCCGCGCTAGCCTGGAGATGTCCAACTAGTTGCCCTGGAGTTTGCATCATTTTCTCTGATCTCATGTTTTCAGCTATGGAAAACAAACCTTCAAAAACTATCAGTTCCTTCCTAATTTCTACCAGCAAACAGGACTGACAATGTCCCACCACCCACATCTCATGCCTGTCCGCTTTTCCTTTCGCTGGGCAGCCCCACCCTCACCGACCTGCAAATGCTCTTTTACTCACTCCAATTCCTTTTATTCTATCTTTGCCACTGCTGCCGCTGGTCCCACAGAAACCAGCAAGGTTAGTCGGATCCACAAGGCAGATGTTTCCAGTTCCAGCCCTTGCTCCCTGACGCGGCTGGTGGTGCGGCAGCAGAGGAATCTGTCTCTTCCATTCATGGAGCCCTGTTTCTACCACTGCTGTACTGCAGGCTAAAATCCTAAACCTGGACCTTCTACCAGCCCACTTCCCAACTTTCTGTCAGTCTGCTGGGACAATTGGTAAGACTCTTCCCTTTTTGGTCTAGAGCCTCTAGCATGGCTGCCCTTTCTTGAATTCTCCCCTAGCACTGTACTCACTGAGCGGTGCATTCGTTTTTGGGGTCCCGGGCCCCTCAGATATTTTTCTGGCCTCACCCATGGAAAATAGGTTGACATTTCTAACTACTACCAGTGGATGGTAAAATTTAAATAGTCACATTACGTGGACAAACGTGGCTGTCACTGTTTTCTTTGCACTTAACAAAGGGAGGAGCCAGAGGTCCCACCTCTAACAAAAGAACACCAGCCAGCTGTAGACTCTCCATGTGATGTCCCGCCCCTAGCCAGCTTCCTCTTGCTCACTTCCCATTTAACTTTATGTGTATAAAGCTTAAATTCATCTGGGTGTAAATGTCTGTATACTTACTGTGAAGCGTTCATTAGATCTCATTCCAGACTTAAAAAACAAATCTCATGTTTTTAATTGGTATGCACTCTTAAATCTCTTACAAAAATACAGTATATTTAATTCAACCCTGCTCTAAAATATATTAAGCTGTTCTCTACTCTTGTCAGATCTACTGTTAAGCTTTAATTGCAAGTAGTTTTTTCTTCTTTGTCTTTTACAAGTATAAATCTTACCTGTTGAGAGCCAGTACAGTCAAGCTCGGACCAAGCTCTCCAGGCAGATTCTATGCTGTAGTTATAACTTATCTATACCCGATAAACAGCCCTCAACTGCTCATACATAGATCTGGGGAATATGGCATTTAAATGTTTAATTATTAAAAGACTTTTCATAACAGAGACAGGTTGGCTCCTAGCAGCACTCTATTTCCTCCAAAGAAGACAGAAGACAATTTGCTTCATCAACTGCCAAGTGCTGACCACTGGGCAAGTTGTGTGCCATTGATAACTCACTCACTTTCCTAACACCCCGGGGAGTGGTTCTGGAGTCACTAGTGCCCCCGATTCTGCAGATAAGGATGGAAAGTTAGGGATAGCCACTTTTCTTCAGCCGGTGGCCCAGGAGGTCAACTATCTAACACTACTTGCAAGCAGGATTTCCCTTTCCACAGTGTCCTCTTGGCCTCTTGACTTAAGGACACAAGGATCTAGAATATAAATTATTTCTGGGACTGTAGCCACTGAAAAGCAGTAGTGATGACCAATCAATCAGCCCGAAGCCCAAGGCCGGTGTCTGTTTCCATGATACTCATTCTCAATGACCTCATCAGGTAATATCTGGCAGTCTGACTCCTCCTGGACTATGCTCTTTCCACCTCTTCTCACCACCCCATCCCCTTTTTTGTTAGTCCAGGTGGATTCTAGAACCCGTTCTCAGGGGCATTTCAGGTAATTGTCTCCTCTCTGGGGCATCATCCAGAATTTGGAGCACTATAGGTTAAACTGCAAAGGGACAGTAACCCCCAGTGGTGTGACCGGGCAGGGGTTTGAGGAAATACAGGTTTTCTTTTTGTTCTCCAGATAGCTGAGAACATGTTTAAGCTGGAGGAGTAAATACTGGGAGTGAATGAATGTCCCAGATACTTGGCACCTGCTCTGCTGCCGACCCTGGGCTGTGCAGTTGGCCAATTTGGGCATAGATGAGAAACCCACTTGGAGGCCTTTGGGGAAGAAAGGTGGAGGAAGGACATCTGGTCTACCTCTGTACCCAGCTCTGCCCTACCAGAGTAGCAGAGTATGAAGTGTCTGGATCAAATCTCTCAATGAACCATTGTATCTCAATTCTCTTATCTCCGATTTCTTCTCCATTGTCACGATGGAGCTACTTCTCAAAAGGCTAAAAGCATTTTGGTAGAGGTTGGCAGAGATTTGTGAGTTCAAGTCCAACCCAGTCTATATAGTAAGTTCCAGGATATTCAGGGGCTGTGTAAAGAGACCATGTCTCAAAAATAAATGAATAAACAAGCAAATAAACAAAACAAGTTGCCATCTGAGAGTAAGATGTCAAACTCTTGACAACAGTGAATCCAGGGTCACTGCTCAACCCAGATTTTTAGGAGGCTATGTAGGAGCATACAGTAGCCTTCAGAGAACAGGACCAGCGAGGGAAGGTTTATGGATGGAGGTATGAGGAAGAGTATGTGGGGTTAGGGAAGGTATGAGGAAGAGTATGTGGGGTTAGGGAAGGTATGAGGAAGAGTACACACGTGGAGATAAGGGAGGGAGCACTAAGGAAACAATCAGAACAATCCAATGATGTCTGTCACTGGTCCCATTTCCCCCTTAGAACACTGCTCACAGCTACGGCTGTGAAGGAATCAGGCCGCACTCAGAAAGTATATAATGGGGGCGGAGTAGAGATGAACTCAGTTGGTAGAGTGCCAGCCTAGCATACGTGAAGCTTTGGGTTTGATTCCCAGCACCTCATAAACAGGATGTGGAAAGGAATCCCAGTACTTGACAGGTAGAGGCAGGAGGATCAGGACTTCAAAGTTATTTATTGCTTACACAGGGAGTTCAAGGTTATCCCAGGGCGTATAAGAGCCTATCTCAAACAAACAAGAGAAAGAGAAACTGTCATTCCGGCACCAAACACAAGATTTGGGCCTGGAGAGATGGCTCACTGGCTATGAGTTCTTACTGCTTTTGCAGAGAACTGAGGCTCAGCTCCCAGCACCTGTGTCGGGCAGCTCCAACCACACATAGCTGCAGCTCCAGAGGACCTAATGCCCTCTTCTGGCCTTTGAGGATCACCCCCCCCCATTAAAAATTATAACAACAATAAAAATCTACAGGAGTATTTCTAGGGTCATGTCTCCAACATGTGTTCTGCAAGATGTTTATAGGACCTGGGTACGATGCATATGAAGGTCAGTCATAGTGGGAACAGCTGTAATATACAAATTTAAGTTCGTTCCTCTCTCTCTCTCTCCCTTCTTCCTTCCCTTCCTCTTTTCTTCCTCTCCCTTTTCTTTCCCCCATCTCTCAATTGAGTTTCAGATTTTTTTTACAAATGAGTGTACCTTGTGATTCTCTGAGAGGCCCAGATTGGCCTTCAGTTTGCTATGTAGCTGAGGCTTTGCCTCCTATCTGATTCTCCAGTCTCTACTTCCCAAAGGTTGAGATTATAAGGTATGTGCTACTACTGTACCTAGAGTACACAGAACTGAGGACCAAACTCAGG
The DNA here is from genome assembly GCF_037038515.1 of Microtus pennsylvanicus. NCBI lineage: Eukaryota > Metazoa > Chordata > Mammalia > Rodentia > Cricetidae > Microtus > Microtus pennsylvanicus. The sequence goes on along the minus strand of NC_134581.1, from coordinate 53,378,425 downwards.
CCATTTTGCATGCTAGGCAAGCTCTCTACCAATGGAGCTACATCCCAAACCCTTTATTTATTTAATTTTTTTTTTACTTTAAAACCTTTTTCCTAGTATTTAATTTTATAGCATCTAATCTGAAAACCAATAAGCAACAGGCATATGTGCAAATTTGGGTTTCAATGTGTGTGTGTGTGTTCTTTTAAGCATGAAGGTCTCCATTGGGTAAAAGCATCCTTCAGGCTGCCTTGCCCAGCATAGGTAGAGGGAGGGTAACGGGGTCACTGAAGAGAGAAAGTGTGCCAGGCAGAACAGCATCATGGGTGGTAAGGAGGAATATTGCCAGGTTTGCAGTCCTGTCCTGGGCTAGAAGTCACGAGGCCAAGACCTTAACAGAAAGCTGAGAATGGTTTTCCTTGGCAAAAGACATTCATTCTCAGGTTCTAATGCTGCCTTGATGGAGGGGGAGGGAGGTTATCAGACTTCATCTACAAGGTGAGCCCCTGTGATTTTAGTAAACCTCACACTGGCAAGATTTGATGGTGGGGGGTGGAAGTTGGCCCAGCTGTGGAGTATAGATCTCATTTGGTTGTAACACCCCGTGGGCTGCTGCAGCCCACTGGAAGACTTGCTCTGAGGGCCCGTATGTTTTCTGAAGTCCTGAGCAGGCGGATTGGGCACACAGAGAGATCCTCTTGCTCCTTACAGTGCCAGCTTTTCAGAGGTCGCACCCAGAACAAAGAAGAGGGCGGGAACTGTGCTGAAGGTAGGGCTGCTTTCTCACGCTGACTCGATTCTGCACACGCTGCTTAACTGCTGACTGTAGTGTTTTTCTCTGGGAAACAGAGAGAATGACCCTACTTTCTCTCAGTTCCCCCCCCCCCCTTCATTGCTAAGGATCATTCTTGGGGACTCACCATGGAATGCAAACACTGGGCCCATGGAGACCCTTCACCCCGTGAGACTTCTTAAAGCCTTGATGAGGAATTCAAGTTTGGGCCATAGTAGGAAGAAGAAAAATGAGAATACCACAGAGTCCTTGAGAATGGGGGCTCACATGGGATCCTGCTTCTGTTCCATGGAATGTGAGGCCACACTAGTGAGAGAATCCCAGGCCCCTCTAACTGGGCAGGGAGGGGTTACCCATTCTTCTTGGTGCTTCTGGGAATAGAACCCAGTTCCTCACACATGCCAGGCAAGTGACCTACCACTGAGCTATAGCCGCAACCCTCTTATTTTCTTTCTTATTTTGAGACAGAGTCTCACTTAGCTGTTCAAACTGACCTTAAACTCACTCTGTAGCTCAGGCATGTCTTGAACTTTTGATCCTCCTACCCCCACCTCCCAAGGAGCTGGGCTTACAAGTCTGTGCCACCAGATCCACTTTGGAGGGGGATCTCCTTTTAGTGGGGAGAGATTAAGAGATAATTGGTACCCAGGGTCATGCACGAAGTTAGCGACTAATTCTCAACAAGAGTCAAACACAGGGCTCTTTCTTTCCCTGTTCCACCTCTTGTGACTTAGACCTGGTCTAGAAAGGCAGGTACATTACCATTAAAACAGGGCTGTTCATGGTCTGTGCTGCTGCCAGAAACCATGTGGAATCCGCTATCCATGCTCCTGCTGATGGTAAAGGACAAGGAAGCAACTCTTGCAGCGATACTGATGATTGCAGATGCACAGTTGAGAAAGAGGGATAAAGAAGGCTTCTGTGACAATCCTACCCCTAACACCCCCCCCCCAATAACAGCCCAAACAGGAACCTACAGTAGAGAACTCTTAAAAAAGCGTGATAAGGATGCTTAAGAGTAGCTCTCCACAACTGATGGCTTCTGGCGGGGGTGCAGGAGGGGAAGAACTCAGGTCTATTTAAGGGACAGGCCACTGAGCGTTTGGCCATGCTCCAGTGAGTATATGGATAAGATAAATTGGACTTTTTTTAGTGGTGGTCTGGGTACTGATATGAGATGGCTGGGAAGTGAGTGTGTTCGGGGTGTATGATGGAAAATTCCCAAAGAAGCAATAAAAATATGATGTTGAAACAAACAGATAAACAAACCATGGCTCCTATTGCATTTTCTTGGTTCTTATAATTACTGTTTTCAGTGCCAAGGGAAACATCCCTGAGAACTTTGAATTGCTCTTGATTTTGATTTTCTTTTAAAGCTCGACTCCAGCAAAATACCTAGGATGAGATGGCTTAGTAGGATTGTTCTTTCATGACCCTGTTCTCTAAGTGTTGGCTGAAGAAAGGCTGCATAGGTTAGGGATGGTAACTCTGCAGCATGCTTGTCCAGCAAGCACGAAGTCCTACATTTGATCATTAGAACTGTATAAACTGTGCACGCTGGCACACACCTGTAATCCTAGCAAGTAGAGGCAGGGCAACCAAAAGTCTAGGGTTATCATCGGCTACATGATGAGTCTGGGCCATGCCTGGGCTACATGAGGTGGGCGGCGGGGCGGGTGAGAGGGGAGACTCTGCTCAAAGGCACAGGGATATGCAGATGTGATATTCTCAGTGTTCAATAAACAGTGAGGACTGAGCCCTCAGTTGGGGAGTCAGGCTTGATTGAGCTCTGGTCTGAAGCAGGCAGCACTAGCCAGCTGAGTTTCCCTTGCACAATGGGAAATCAGATGCCCTGTCCCAGACAGCAGAGCCAGGCCCACTGCGTGGTACTAGAGTATCCTTTCCATGAGAGGAGCCTGAAGGACAGTGACCTCTGCTTGGGCTTTCTCTTCCAGAAAGTTGCATTCTGAGGATGCGAGAGGGAAGGAAGGAGGCCTTGCCAATGTCCACCCCAACTCTCTCACAGTGCTGATCCTGGGCCCAGTTGGACCCTGGACTCACTGGCAGGAGACTTGGTTGTGAACTGGGGTGACAAAGACCAGGGAAACTGCTGGAGGGGGAGTGAGTTATACAATCTGAGAGGGAAACCTCAAAGCGAGATGCAATACATGCAGCATGTTCAGCTTTAGGGGCATAGCTGACTCCATGCCAAAGCTCAGTAGAAGAAGGGATGCTCAGAAAGGTGGCTGATGGAACCAATAAGCCCATGTCTCAGAGAAAGAAATGTGCATGGGAGAGATTCAGAGAATTTGTACAGCAAAATAAAAACCAAGCAGATGTGAGGCAAAATCAGCTATGAAGATACCAATTGCAAATCTTATTGGGCAGGGCAGTGGTGGTGTATAAACAGAGACTACTCGTTCATTTCCTGGCCACCCAGACCCAAATAAAATCACACAGAAACTATACTAATTACAACACTGTTTGGCCAATAGCTTAGGCGTATTTCTAGCTAGCTCTTACTCATTAAATTAATCCATTTCTATTATTTTATATTTTACCACGAGGCTTGTGGTTTGTTTCCTCTTGCTTCTTGGGCAGCTACATGGCATCTCTTTAACGCTGCCTACTCTCTATATCTCTTCTAGCCTGTCTATATTCTGCCCTGCTATAGGCCAAAGTAGCTTTATTCATCAACCAATAAAAAGCAACACATATACAGAAGAACCTCCCACATCAGTGGTGCACACCTTTAATCTCGGTACTTGGGAGACTGAGGCAGGTAGATCTCTTTGAGTTCAAGACTAGCCTGATCTATAGAGTGAGTTCCAGGAAAAGAAAAACACAGAAAAATCTTATCTTGAATAACAAACAAACAGACAAAATAGTTATTGGATAAGTTCAATGATCAGGATAGAGTTCAGTTGCGGATGCTGAACACAGTAAATGAAGTAATAGAATACGGAAGCCTTCATCTGTAAACACGCAAAAAAAAAAACTTTAAAAATGTAGGAAGTGAGTTCACAGGCCTGAAAGGGACATTGGTATCACCCTCTCCAAGGCCCATGAAACATCCTGGTGGAGGAGAGAGCAAGGATGTAAGAGCTGGACTCCCCCTCCGCCCCCAACCCCCACCACCCCACATGCAGGCACCTCACAATGCACACATACATGCTTACACACACACACACACATGCTCACACACACACACACACGCTCTCACACACACACACACATGCTCACACACACACACACACACACGCTCACACATACACACACACTCTCACACACACGGAAGAGGGAGACTTGCCGGGTCAGAGGACTAGAAACAGTAGGAGGGGGCACATGAGGGTAATGGCAGGACTGAGTATGAACAGAACACATTATATGCATGTATGTAGTTGTTAAAAATTAAACAAAAAATTATTTCAATAAATGCAGCCATCCCTCGATCAAGAAAGGGAGTTTTTCACTGCAATGCAGATCTTCTGACCCTGGGATTGTCCCCAAATGTGGGGACCTCTATTGTGTCCTTTGTGGTCGTGGGAGACAGTATTACAACTTTCGCTATCAAAACTAAATAAAATGAATAAAATGCAGGAGGGAACTCAGACAATTCATCTTGACTGGCAGCTGTAGGATATTGAATTGAATGAGTCCCAGAGGAAGAAACAGCTGGTAATTTACTCAAAGAGATGGTAACAGTTGTTTTCCCTTCTGGATTTGAAATCAGTACCAATTGGACAGTATGATACACTCCTCCCAGGTGCACCTGCATGCAGCTCGCCTTTGTGGATAATGCGGGGCACACATGGGCATGGCTATCGATGCTGTCTTACTCACCCATGTGACAAGTGTGACTTATGTGACAATCAGACGAGGCCGCTGGCTGGGGAGCCCATGGCGGAGAACTTGCTCAATGACGTCTGGTCAAAGGTGGTGCAGGTGCTTCAGGCTCAGGCCAAAATTTCCCAGTCTTGGCAGCGTCTGATCCATCTATGATTCTCCCAGCTTTTGTGGCGAAAGTCCCATGTGTTGGGCACCCCCCTTGGTTCCTAGCAAACTGGATAGCGGGTCACTGCAAGTCAACTGCATAAATGTTGGATTTGACAGATGGCAGTTTGAATTCCACCCCTACACTTAATTGACGATGAATCAACTTTCTTGTTCGCAAAGCAGTGATCAGAGCCAGCAGGCCCACTGAATGGTGGCTTGTCTAAACTCCACATGACAGACACCCAAGAAATGTCAGCTTTGGGGATGGAGAGATGGCTCTACAGGTAGGAGTGTGTGCTGCTCTTCCAGAGGATCCAAGTTTGGTTCCCAGCACCCACCTGTAGCTCTAGTTTCAAGGGATTGAACACATATCCTTGGATATCTACACACAGACAGCATTCACACACACACACACATACACACACACACACACATGCACACACACACGCATGCACACACACATAATCTTGAAACATGTTATCTGTTGTTAAGTGTATCTTATTGCAGTTTGTGTTCCCTACTGGGCCTGGTTTCAGAGGCCTTTTGAACATCAGGATTAAGGGTACCCATGTGTAGTGCGATTACTAAAAACCCAGAGACTGATACTGGTGTTTGACCTGAAGGTCAGAAAAGCAAAGCAGCCAGCCACTGGCTCTTACCTCTACCTCAGTCGGAAATGGTGATCCTGCCTCCAGGAATCCTCAGAATGAGACTGAGCTGAGAGCTGTCTCCTCCCGTTTTATAATCCTCTCTAGTGCTGGGATTAAGGGCGTGTAACACTACCACCTGGTTTCCATGGCAAACTAGAGTGACTACTGGGATTAAAGGTATGTGCCACCACTGCCTGGTCTCTAAGGCTGACCAGTGGGGTTGTTTTACTCTCTGATCTTCAGGCAAGTTTTATTTACTAAAATACAAATGAACTATCACCACACCATGTTATCCTAGCTACGAAACATGACTGCATACCAAAATCAGCTGGACGCTTTGCTTAAAACCTAGATCCCGCTAGGCTGTGTAGCTTGAGGTGGAGGGAGCCATGAAGCTCGCTTGCCTGGGTTCAATTCTCAGAATGTAAAAACAACACAAAACACCTTAGATCCCCAGGGCACCATCTCTAAAATCACCCTTTTTAAAACATGTTTAACAAGGTCTGGGAGTCTACAAGAAACCTCTGAGAAACCGTTTAAACTCCATTGAAACTTTAGAAAGCAGGGTGTGTAGGCAGCTCTGCGGTGTGTGGGTGTTGGGAGCTGTGGCAGGGCTCAGCTGTGGTCAGACCCTCACATTAATGCAAGGTTGGGTCCTCTGCTAGGCTTGTGGGGGAGACAAAAGCCCTTTGTTTGTCTTTTCCCTAGGACGGACCTGCCTGGGGATGAAACTTCAAAGCAATTCCTTGAGACCCCTAAAGAGGGCTGATCCTCAGGCCGAATTCCTTTTTCTGTCTGTCCTGCTTCCTGACCCTGCTCCTGGCAGCTGTCCCAGGCTCCCACCTCTGCTCAGGGAGACATTCCCTCCCCATGACCTCATCAGAAACGATCCCTCCCTTGGGCCTGGACCTCTCACCTCAAATTCTTCTGCGTCAGAGACCCCTGAAGCCAATTGTGAGGGGGTTTCCGCATCCCCTCCTCTCTCGGAGGCACAGTGGAGAGATGGCTTAGGGCGGTGAGTCATCTTAGGAAGCCATCTGGCTGCTAAATGCTCAGAGATTGCCTAACAGCAGCCACTTCTTTTCACGCTCAGCACCTATGAATGGGTTCCTTAAAGAAAATTTAAAGGGCAAGAAACCAAAATAGGGTCCAGGATGTAGTTCACAGTAGAGAGTTTGCCTGGCACCCTTGGAACTCTGGGCTTGATCCCTGGCACCCATGAAACTCTGGGTTTGTCCAAAGCAAACTTGGTGGGTGCTGCAGGCCTGCTCATGCTTGCAGAGGGACCAGTACAAGACTTTCCCTGGCTACAAAGGAAATGGGAGGCCTCTGGGCTACTTGAGACCCTATCTAAGAAAGAGGGGAATGAGAAGTAAATTATAATTTAGGAAATTTGCAGTAACCATAGTGAGATACTGTGGAGGGAAGGACCTGTGGCTGCCTCTGTCAGTAGGGAGATTAGTGTGGAGGTGACTGAGATTTACCTGGCTTTCTTCTGACTCCTTTCTTCACCCCTTCTCCCCTTTCCAACAACAACATCCGTGACTGGCTAGATACAAAGAGAATTATGGGGGCTGGAGAGAGATGCCTTAGCAGGTAAAACTGATAGTACTCTTGCAGAGACCCTGAGTTTGATTCCCAGCTCAGAGCTACCAGTAACTCCAGCCCCAGAGATCTGATATGCTCTTCTGTACTTGGAAAGTATCTACATACACATTTGTGTGTACACACACACAAACACACACACAAATCTTAAAAAAATTAATATTTCTTTTGGTAAAAAGTCACACAATCACCAAGACTGGAATGTGTTGCTTTCATTCATAAACAATAACTGAAAGAAATGGTAAATTTCAGGGGCTTTTTTGTTTGCTTTTTGAGTCAGGGTTTCTCTGTGTAACAGCTCTGGCTGTCCTGGAACTTGCTTTGTAGACCAAACTGGTCTTGAAATCACAGAGGTCCGCCTGCCTCTGCCTCCCAAGTGCTGGGATTAAAGGGGTGCACACCACTACCCCGTTTTTTTAATATCTAAATCAGTAGACCCTGAGAGTTCTATTGGCAGATCCCTTAGGTTCCACACTCACATGAGGAATTCTAGAACCAGGTGACCTGCCTTCCAGGTGACCTGCCTTCCAGATTTAGCATTTTGTGGTCCTGGAGGGTAAATCTCTCCAAACAGACTGGTGGAATATCAGTATGCCAAGGAGGGCCCTGATTATGATTGCCTTTTTTTTTTTTCCAAAGAAAGGCCAGTCACGGATGTTGTTGTTGGAAAGGGGAGAAGGGGTGAAGAAAGGAGTCAGAAGAAAGCCAGGTAAATCTCAGTCACCTCCACACTAATCTCCCTACTGACAGAGGCAGCCACAGGTCCTTCCCTCCACAGAGAATTCAGCTACTGCCATGAACCCCATGTTTAGTTGGAAATTTCATCCCAGCTGCTGACCCAGCTCCTTATACCAAACACCCAGTAGCTGAGTCTGGGAAGCCAAACAGTATCTGAAAATGATGCCCTTTCCTCTCAGTCCCTAACATGTGCATACGTGTGTGTGTGCATGGATGCATGCATGTTTGTGTGTGCGTGTGTGTGTGTGTGTGTGTGTGTGTGTGAACTGCATACAGAGGTGTGGAGGCCAAAGATCAGTGGTATTCTCCATCTATTCTACCTACCTTCAGGCTTTCACTGAACCTAGAATTTGCCGAGAAGGCATGTGAGCCATGTTTTTACATAAGTGCTGGGGATTCAATTCAGGTCTTCCTGCTTGTTCAGCAAGTGTGCTTTTCCATCTCCCCAGCCTCTAGCTTTCTACAAGTACCAATGACAGTGCATAGGCCCTTAGACCAACGTATTTTCATTTTGTGTGCATGTGTGTGCACACGCACGTGCATCTCCATGCATTGCATGAAGTGTGTGTTAGTATCTTTCCCCATTGCTCCCCACCTTATTTTTTGAGGCAGGGTCTCTCATTGAACATGGGATCTCAATAGAATGTGTTGGATGGTGAGCCTCAAAGATCAGCTGTCTCCCACACTGGGATTATGGGTGTGTATGGAGCCAGGCTTGTTATACGCACGTGCTAGAGTTCGAACCCAGGTCCTCATGCTTGCCTTGAAATCACTTTACCAACTGAGCAATCTCCCCAGCCCCCTAATTCTCATTCCTTGAGGAGCCCGGAGCCAAGCCTATACCAGTGAGACCTGGTTTCTGTAAGAATTTATTTTCCCTTTATAAGAAACATGTGCCTCCCACAGTCTTCTGGGAATCTTGACAGATGACAAATTCAGTTGAACATACAAAGATCAGCTGCCCACAGCAGCAACACCTAAATCCAGCTTGATTTCCTATTAGTCAATATTTCATGATTTCATTGCCAAGTCACGTTGATTTTTCCCCCTCCTTCCCCTGTATCCCCCACCCCAAGTCTCTCCTCAGGCAGAATGTCTTGCCTGGGCTAGCCAAGGAAAGCTACTTGATTTCTCTGACAGGCTTCTCTTGTGTCTCTCGGTGTGGGTTTCTCTGATTGAGTCCTTTGTACTTAGCCATTCATCTGCAGGTAATTATCTAGGACTTAGTGTGCTCACAGCTCTGGAGTAGATGCTGGGGAGTGGGGACCCCTGTTCACTGGACTCTTCCCGCATGTCAGGTACTGTGTGAACGCCACTGCAGCCTTTAGCCCTTAGTTCCCTTTTCTAATTGTGACCAAAAGCAAATTAAGGTGGAAGAGTTCATTTTGACTCAGGATTTGAGAGGGATCCAGCCCATCGTGGCGCAGAAGGCAGGGTGGTGGAGGCAATGTGGTACTGTGTCTCACGTGGACCAGGAAGAGACCTCGGGTGAGAACTAGGGTGACTGTAACTCCCTAGTCCCGCCTCTGTTGCCCTTTGTCTGGACTCCATGTCCAAAGATTCTATTGAATGAAAAAAATGAGGACCTGACTGCTCTAAGTATGGTGGAGGAGAAGGTTTATTGCGTATATGAGGGAGAAAACAACCAGAGACATCTGGAGTGGTCCAGACTGAACGGGACCATGGAGTGGGGTGAGAGAGGAAGAGAAGAAAGAGGGAACAAAGAGAGTACCTGGGAGCCCAGAGACCAAGAAACCAAGAGCACCAAGACGACAAGAGACCATGTGCCCAAAATGGTTGAAGTTCTATAGGAATTGGAGGCTGGGAAGGGAGGTTTAGGTAGGGGGTAGGGTATGCCAGCCAGGTTGACTCTGTAACAGGTACTGAGAGATGCTGGGAGAGCCTGGCAGCCAGTGTCTACTTTGATATGTTAACTAGGCACCTCAGTGGGTTATCCTGAGTTTGAGACCTAACATCTATGACCTCCTGATGGAGGTGGGTCTTGTATCTTATCTGTTGCTTTCATTGGTTAACTAATAAAGAAAACTGCTTGGCCTGATAGGACAGAAAATTAGGTAGGCGGAGTAAACAGAACAGAATGCTGGGAGAAAGAAGCCGAGTTAGGCAGTCGCCATGATTCTCCCACTCCAGACAGACGCAGGTTAAGATCCTCCCTGATAAGCCCACCAGCTCATGGTGCTACACAGAATATTAGAAATGGGTTAGATCAATATGTAAGAGTTAGCCAATAAGAGGCTAGGACTAATGGGCCAAGCAATGTTTAAAAGAATACAGTTTCCGTGTAATTATTTCAGGTAAAGGTAGCCGGGTGGCGGGACGCAGCCCTCTGCTCCTACTACAACCTCCCAGAGCAGAGTCACCAGCTGGGGACCAAGTGCTCAAACATATGAGCTCTCTGGGGTGGCATAGTTTGCATTCGAACCACAACAGTTTCTCATTTATTTCTCAGAGCCAGCTGTGAGCTTGGAGTCTTAATCCCCAGCATCCTCTAGAAAGAGTTCAAAGCTGAGCAGGTTCTTAACTAGCCCTGAGCTACTTACACAGCCTAGGAGGGGAAATGTATAATAAGATTCTGTTTCTCCAGGACTTTGTAGTCTGTATGGGGAGGCAGCAGGTGTATACAGCTGAGGATAGCTACAGCTTGAACTATAGATCTCGAGCTGAGGGATGATTAAACACCATTGCCAGGGAAGGCAATCGGACTCTAAGTGCAGGAGAGATGAGACCACTGTGGACTGGATGGTTGTGAAGGTGTGCTTCGACCAAAGGTTGAGGACTTGGAGTTAGGAAGGGGATGCACTGGGTTAACCCAGCAGCAGCATGGAAAGACTCGGAGGCCTAGAATAAAATATCAGATGTGATTTGGGAGGGGTGGGGAGTGGCAATGGGCACAGAGCCGCTGGAAAGAGGGCGTTTTCGGTCTGATGCTTTATCCACAGGAATGGCTAGCTTTGAAGAGAGTGAAGGAAGACGTGACTGCCACTGGTGGGTGGGTGACAGAAGTGGTCAGCTTTGGGGATGTGGGGCTTTGATTGCCAGAGGAATGGCATGTCCTTTCCTGGAGAGATACTGAAAGCATACCTTTGCTCTCAGTACATTAAAATCATGTAAGCAAAATTCAAGCTAACATAGAATACAAGTAGTCAAGCTCCCTCCGCTATCCCCAGTACTGGAGATTAAGCCTAGGGCTCCTTCGCTGAGCTCCATCTATTCCCAGTCCCCCTTTTTCACTATTATGCATGAGTGTGAGATGTGTGTTCATGTTCATGGGGGATGGAAGGTGTGCTTGTGCACAGTGTGTGTATATGGAGGCTCAGAGGACAACCTTAGGTGTCAGTTCTTGGGTGGCCTTTTGATTGAGATGGGATCTTTCATTGGCTAGGAACTTCACCAAGTAGGTCAGGTTGGCTGGCCTGTCAGCTTCCAAGATCCACTGTTCTCTCCTCCAGATCTAACCGTTGCTGGGAACACAGGCACGTGTCACCAAATCTGGGCTTCAAACTCAGGTTCCTGTTATACGAACATTTACCAACTGAACCAACTCCCAGTCCATGAATTTTTAAAATGTATTCGAGACAAGAGCTCACTAAGTACTCAGGCTAGCCTTGAACTTATGATAGCTATGCCTCAGCCTTCCAAATAGCTGGGATTGTAGACCTGTGCACGAGTCCAATTCTACATTTTTTTTAAAAAAATGTATAATTATGTGTCTAAAACCTAAGTATCCCATTCTACAGAAGTGATCAAGTGAATGTGGGAAATATTGGAGCTGGGGGGTGGGGGTGGCGGGCTGTTGAGATAACAATGGTGAGAAACGACGGAAGATGTGGAGCCATGTGTGCAGATTCCAAAGATGCCTTAGAAGCAGGATGCTCAGGGCATGACAACTGACGGCTGTAAGAGCCCAGGGAGAGGGAGGTGTCAAGGACAATTAATGCCCGGGCTTCTGGCTTGGACAAGTGACTAAAGACAGAGATGAGGGAATGCAGAGCAGAAGCAGTGAGAGGCAGGAAGCAATAAATCCTGTTTTCAACACAGGGAGATTGGCGTCGAACTGAAGTAGTCACTGCAGTCACTGAGCAGTTGGCTCTGTGGGTCTGACACTCCAGAGAGAGCCCTCACTAGAGGCATAGATTTAAAAATGAAGCACCGGTTTAAAGACTGTAAATGTAGGCACAGGGATGAATACCCTTGCCCTGCAGAGCTATACAGAGAGGGAAGTGGGCCTTAGGATGGAGGCTGGAAGAAGCCCAGCATTGAAGGGCTCGTGCCTCCAGGTAACCCCTGCAATAAGCCTTCCCCCCTAAAACCAGTGATGTCTGTGTAAGGGGTTGAGTATAGCTGAGGTGACAATTGGGACCGAGGCTAGGTCCTAAAAGGTACTGCTTTGTCATTTGTGGTACTCACTCGGGGGGAGTCAACGTCACATCACAAAGACACTTAAGAAGGTCTTTAGGGGAGACAGCTCAGTCAGTGCCTGCTACTCAAGCATAAAAACTTGTTTGACCCTCCAAGAACCCATGTAAAAAGCCAAGCATTACATACTTGTAATCTCAGGCCCTGGAAGGTAGGCACAGGTGGATCCTTGGAGGCTTGCTGGACAGTTGGTTTGGCTTACTTGGTGAGTCCTAAGCCAACGAAGAATGCTGTCTTTAAAAACCAAGAGTCTTTAAAAACCAAAGGCAAGGCAGTGGTGGCATATGCCTTTAATCCCAGCATTCGCGAGGCAGAAACAGGTGGATCTCTGTGAGTTTGAGGCCAGCCTGGTCTACAGAGTGAGTTCCAGAACACTTAGGACTACATAGAGAAACTCTGTCTCTAAAAACAACAACAACAACAAACAAGCAAACAAGAAAGCCCAAGATGGAAAGTACCTGAGGGATAACAATCAAGGCTATCCTCTGGTCTCCACTTCACACGCATGTGCACATACATGAGCATGTGTGCATTTGTAAACACAAACACATATGATAAAAAGAAGCCCCGTGGAAAGGCCCACGTGGAGAGAAACTGAGGCCTCTGGATATTTGTGTTGATTTGCCATTCACAGGAGCCCATCCTGGTGTGGATACAGACACCAGAGGCCCAGAATGCATTCAGACACAGCCCCCAGCAGACAGGACTGTGATTTAATGAGAGACCCTGAGCCAGGGCCTGTAGCTGAGCTGCTCTGGAGTTCCTCACCCACAAAAATCGTAAGAAATAGCAAGCTGGTACATTTGGGGTTGGTTCATTATGCGGCAATAAGTTCTTACTGACATCTTACACCCTTTGTGGGATTGTAGAGGGCTTTGCCCATCCCTTAGACAACAGTCTGGTTGCAACTACATCTCAAAAGGTGTGTGCCAAATGTGCATCAGGTTGAGATACATGCTCAGACATCCTGCTGTGGGCAGAGACTGTCGCACACAGAGATTGATAACACGAGCTGCTTTGCAGACAAGTGTTTAGTGGGAGCCTCTTGTGCCGAGCTTTCCTGATGCTGCAGTTTCGTGATGTAATGCTGATGGAAGTGAACTTGAACAGCTTCACATCGCATAATTAACGACATTCCATTTCCATGACAACTCCTTATTAATCATGTCTGTTCCCATGAACTCTTAGCTTGTGGGAGTCCTAGCTCACATGGGACAGTAAATTATGTTGGCTTAGCTTTGAAATTTTGTTTGAAACAGGGTCTCATGTAGTCCAGGCTGACATCCAACTTGCTTTGTAGCTAAGGATGATATTGAACTCCTTATCCTTCTGCCTCTACCTCCAGAGTGCAGGTATCATAGGTGTGCACCATCTCACCCAGTTTATGCAGTGTTGGGAGATCAGCTCAGAGCTTCATGCATGGTAGACAATCACTCTGTCAACAGAGCTACATCCCAGCTCTAACCTATAATGTTTTGGAAGGCAGAGATGGGTGGGTACTGCTTCTGAGGACCCCGGACCATAAGTTTGGCACCAGGGTTTATCAGTCCCCAAGGTTAGGGTTTAGCCCTTAAACGCCTGATTCCCTTCTGCTAGCACAGGACCTGGCACACCACACTAGCCCATTAAATATTTGTGAATACATAGCAAATGTTGAATAATTAATAACCCTGTATTCTGTTTCCTCTTACCTCACTCACAGAGTTAAGGCAAAATCTGTTTGGAAGGTTCAGCCTGTGTGAGCTCTGCAGAGGGATATGGAGGAAGTGTGTCACAGGGGGCACACCCGACGGTAGTGATCTCTCACACTGGGCACGTGGAGTCTGAGGCTACGGACCTGGGATCCTCTCCTATACGTCTCTCCCTTTGGAAAGAAGCTGTAGGAGAAGGTCAGCAACAGCCGTGGTGGGAACACTTGGAGACATCAAGAGCATTTGAAGAAGGGTCTCATGGGCAGAGGTGAAGAGTCTTTGGTGAGACCCGTGCTTAGTCAGCAAGGTCCTGGTTTCATTCTGTGACCAGGAGTTTCTCATGAGGCTACAGTCCAGTGCTTGCTGCGACTCCAGCCACCAGTTCACAAAGATTCGTCTCCAAGACTAGCGAGTCCTCACTGACTCCTGGCCAGGGCTCTGGGGTTTCTCTCCATATGGAGCTTTCAATGGGGCTCCTTTAAAAACAAAACCTTTTAAATCCCTTCTCATCTATTTATTATGTGTGTGCCTGTGGAGGGGCAGGCAGACCACAGCACATGTGTGGAGGTCAGAGGACAACTTTTGGGAGTCAGTTCTCTCCTTTCATCAGGGGGCCACCAGGAAAGAGCTTTGTCTACTGAACCATCTGCTGGTCCTACACGACTTCTTAAATGTCTTTATATGTTGCTTCTTCAGAGTGAGGGATGCAGGGTACCAAGGCTCAAGTGGCAGTGGCTAGCAGCTGAGAGAGACATTAGCTTTCCAAACAGGCTTAGCCAAGTATCCCTCAATCCTCTGTAGGGAGGCATCTTGATCTAACAGACACTCAGTGGATTTGTGCCTGGCCCTCGCTGTTACCATCATTTTCAGAGAGAAGCAAACCAGTCTTTTTCTGTCCCCATGTCTTGGCCACTGCCAGGCCAGAAAGACAGGTGACAAGCAGGGCCAAACCATTCCTGGTTCATCCCCTGGGTGATGTTGAGCTCATCGTGAGGACTTGGTGACAAGGGATAGGAGCTGTAGCCCAGGGACTGCTGGGCAGGGGGAAGTGTGAGATCCTGAGCGCACTGGGTGGCCATGGCCACCACAGCTCTTCAGCCTCCATGATGACTTGCAGATAAGCCCAGGGAGATGGATGACTGAGGATTGACAGGGCCACTTGTCCTGGATTTGGGTAGTCTGGGGACACTGGGCCACCTGCTGTCGAACGACTCCTAGCACAAATGCGTGTTTCTGAAATTAGACACCTTACCATGCTAGCCCTCGCTCCTCCGTTTCTAAGTGACTGAGGCAGCTGGTCTCCGAAAGGAAAACACAACGCAGCACAACTGTGCTCAGATCGGCTCAAAGGCTGGGCTTGAGAAGGACAAATGGGGGCTTCTGTGGGTCACAGATGCCACTCTGTGGATCACAGTTTAGACTCACAGATGTCCTCTGTTTCGTCCTTCTGCTCTGTAACAATGTCCTCCCTCCCTCCCTCCTTCCCTCCTTCCCTCCTTCCTTTCTCCCTCCCTTCCTCCCTCCCTCCTTTCTTTTTGATGAATTCTCATGTGTATCAGGCTAGCCTTAAAATCGCTATGGAGCCAAAGATGACCTTGAACTTGTGATCACCTCCCAAGTGCTAAGATTGCTGGCACACTGCCCCATGCTTGGTTTATGTGGTGCTGAGGATCAAACCCAAGGCTCTGTGCTCTGTGTGTGCTAGACAAGACCCGCATCCACTGAATGACACCTCAGCCCAAATCTTCTTTTTATAAATGATCTGGTGTCATCGTGCACGTTCTAGGGAGAACTAAAGCCATGCAAACCTTTAGCCTGCGTTGCTCAATCCGCCTATTTTGACTAATCACATGCTTCAGAACATATTTTGCCTAATTCAAAGAAATCCTAGTGCTAATGCTATGTTTTAGGAACAATAATTTACAGTTTTTGCTTTTTCAAATAACCCTCAAACTATGTAGAGTAAGCTTTTAACCTTGTAACTTTGGGAAATTAGCAGGAAAAAAATTTAGAATATTTTCAACATATCCTTTGATAATTTCATACGTATGTACAAAATATCTTGATCATATCCACCCTAGCTCATCCCCTCCCACTCCCTGTGGACCCCCCAAGCACAGCTCCTTCCCACTTTCACTTCTTTGCTTTGCTTACTAAGCCATTAGTGTAGCCCATATGCACAAGAGTGTGGGACCAGCCGTCTGAAGAACATGAGTTTCCAGATGTGAGGATCTACAGAGCCCGCTAGAAAGCGTATGCTGGACACGGGCTCAGTGGGTAAAAGTGCTTTCCGTGAGTGCATGAAGACCCGAGTTCAGAAGCAATGTAAAACTGCACACAGTAGCACACACAGCTCTGATTCCAGCACTCTGGAAGCCTCAGAGCTCCTTAGCCTGGTGTATGGAGCAGTGGGCAAGAAACGCTCTCAAACAAGGTGAGGGTGAGGACTGACACCCGAGGTTGACCTGAAAACATCCTCCCAAGAGATTAACAAAATAAAAATGTAAACAATGCCCCTTTGGCTTTCGTGTCTTTTGTGGGTATGACGTGTGTGTGAGTGTGGGCACATACATGACCCAGTGCTCATGTGGAGGTCAGAGCACAAGTCCCAGTCACCTTCTTTTGAGGGGGCTTTCTCTGTCTTGCCTCCTGTTTCCCTGGGAAAGTGCCGGGAGTACAGATGCCAGCTTCTGCATTCAGCATTTTCACATGGGCTCTGGGATCCAGACTCAGGCTAGCAGGCTTGTGCGCAAGCACTCTCATCCCCCAGAGCCCTCTTTGACTTCTGAAGTCATGCTACATCTCAGTGATTTATTGTCCTATAAAGGAGAGAGAAAAGAAAATATAGGAATAAGTGATCTCCTACAGAGAGGAGGGGTCTAGTCCCGCTGCAGAGTGTGTTTGTATAGGACAGCAGAGGGAATTCCTTCCCCGAATTCTTTCCCTATACCGTCACAAGTCAGGGTTTCCTGTAACCCAAGAAAGGGCTTCACCGTCCACCGAAAATTCCCCACCCCACAAGCTCCTCCCACCTCCAGGTCCTTGAAGGTAACAGACACAGCCTTGTGGGAAGGCTCGTGACTCACTGACCTACTCAATATTTCTATAAGCTTGTCTGTTTTTGTTCATAACACATTTTGAAAGATTTTATTTTTTTAAATTATGTTCATGTCTGTACATCTGTGGGTATATGCACCCAAGTTCAATGCTATTAGGGACCCAGAAGAAGGTGTCATATCCTTGGAGCCGGAGTTACAGTTGGTTGTGAACTATTGTTGAGTGGGGTTTCTGTCCCACCAGGTCCCACAGTCGTTCATTCCCAAATAAACACACAGAGGTCTACATTAATTATAAACTGGTTGGCCTACTAGATTAGGCTTTTCTTATTAACTAATTCTTACATCTTATATTAGCCCATTATTCTTGTCTATGTTAGCCAAATGGCTTGGTACCTTTTTCAGCGAGGCAGCCACATCTTGCTTGTTCTGTGTCTGGGTTCCTTTGTGTCTGGGTGACGACTGCTGACTGCAACTTCCCTCTTCCCAGAATTCTTATTGCCCCGCCTCTACTTCCTGCCTGGTCACCCAGCCTATACTTCCTGCCTGGCTACAAGTGACAGGGTGCAGACCATTGTCCCACAGCAAGCTACCCAATGTGGGTGCTGGGAATTAACCTTGGATCCTCTGCAAGAGCAGTATGTGCTCGGTACCTCTGAGCCATTTCTCTAGCTCCTTCACTCAAGACATTTGCCTGTCCTGTTTGCATGAAATACACACATGTACATATTATGTTTAAAAGATTTTAATTTGTCTTTTTTGATATTTTATTATTCTCTTTTATAGAAAGAAAAGCACACAGGCAAAAGCTGGAGTTGAGCCTGGTCTGCCTGAGTGTTACAGCATATGCTGGCCTTTCAGCGGGTCCCGGTTCCACAAGGGCAAGAACACAAGATGCTATGGCTGGGATCCTTAGCACCCTCCAAAGGCCCCAAGGCTTGGTCTCCCAGGGTGGTGCTTTTGAGGTTGTGGAAACTGAGAAATGGTGCCTTGTGGGAGGTTGCTTGGCCACTGAGGCTGTGTCCCAGTGGGACCTCCGCCTCTTCTTCTAGCTTTTGCTGTGACTCTTGCTCTACTGGAAGCGATTTCTTGCCATAGGGGCAGAGCAATAGAGGCAGCGTGGGCTGGACTGTGAGCCTAGACAACTCTCTTTATAAGGCTGTCTTAGTTGGCCAACATACCTGAAAAGTAGAAGTTTGGGGAGTGCGGAGGGGGATAAAGGAATCATCCTGGGGGTGCTAAGGGTTAGAGAAGTCCTCACTAAAGAGACCTCAGAATCAAGAGCCGCAGAGCATCATGGCAGTGGGAGCCCCAGGGCTCTTTAGCAATACGACCCCTTCAGTGCTTGGTGGCCTGTACTGTGGCAGGGGCTGCAGGCTTTCGATCTGTACATTTCCTTATCGGTTCACAACCAAGCTTTTGAGGGCCATGCATGTGCTGGCTTCCGTCAGTTATTGTGTGTGCACACATGTGCATGTGTGTGTGGAGGCCGGAAGTTAACTTCTTTTGTTCTTTAGGATCAGTCACATTTTTTTTTCTTTTTGAGACAGCGTTTCTCATCTGGCTCAGAACTCACCAAGTAGGTTAGGCTGCCTGGGTAATGAGATATCTGCATATGTCTACAACCCAGGACTGGGATCATAGGCATGGACCACTATATCCACCCCCCCCACACACAGGTTCTGAGGATTTGAACTCAGGTCCTCATGTGTGTATGGAAAGCTCTTTCCCCATTGAGGTATCTCCCAGCCCTACATGTGTTCTTTAAGTTGCTCAGCAATCCTGGGAGAGAGATCTTTCTATTCCTAGTGAGTAGTTTAGGGAGCTCAGGCTCAGAGAGCTGTCAGACTATGTATGTCACTGGTCTTGTTAGGCTGGGACTAGATTTGAACCCTGGTCTGTGTAACCTTGCCGATTAACCTTGATATCATTTATAACTGTTTAAAATGCCTTGCTTATGGCGTCCTTAGTGCTAACTTTTCCAGGGGAGATGTGAACACACATCCAGTCACTCCAGACAGGGCCACAAACCACAGATCCAAGAAATTTCATTGTGTTTAGCTTGGTGAAGCAGTAGGTTTATCTGAGGTTACTTAAAGGAACCTGGGTAACCTAACCATCTACATGACTGCTATGTCCCCACCTTGGCACTGGTGACAACCCCCTCAAAACTGCATAGATGGGATTTCCCCTTCAGCTAA
This sequence comes from Microtus pennsylvanicus, assembly GCF_037038515.1. Taxonomy (NCBI): domain Eukaryota; kingdom Metazoa; phylum Chordata; class Mammalia; order Rodentia; family Cricetidae; genus Microtus; species Microtus pennsylvanicus. The sequence goes on along the minus strand of NC_134581.1, from coordinate 53,359,279 downwards.
CCTTGACCTCCTTTGGACCTAAGACCCTCCTGAGGACACTTGCAGAGGGGTCAGAATTACATATCGCTGGGTGGAGTTCAGGCAGGAGTGGCTAGAATTTTAGCTGCCGGTCCCTCCCCCATTCCCTCTTCCTGTGAGGGACCGACAACAGGCCTGCTCTTCTGAGGGGCTGATTGGGTCACAACTGTACTGATGAATATAGTAACCGCCATGCAAAGCCCCAGGGACTTGTGCAATACTTAGCAATCAACACAATCCAATGTAGCCTTCTCTTGTTGACTCAGGGCCCTCATGGGCAGCACAAACCATCGACTCTGCTGTGAGCTTGCCTGTGGAAAAGGGACCTAGTTATCTCTCAGGCTATCACTGGCCTGCACTCTGCTGCACTTCAAGGAACTGTTAAACTTTATGGGGTGATGGCGTTTTACAGCGCTATAAATAGCTCTGTCTGTTCTGTCCTGAGAAATTTTGTTTCAGGGTCTCGCTTTGTGATTGTCTTTGTTCCTTGTCATTGCTTCTTTAAGCCAGCTGCCTGCCGTCTGTTCCTACAACCTCCACACATCCAGGCAGACATCCCCTCCTCTATCCTCCAACAAAGCCTGCAGGGGAAACTAAAGATGCTCAAATGAACCAGATCTGAACAGTGCCCAAGACAGACAAGATGCATAGGCTCCAAGGGTGGGGTGGGGTGGGGAGTGGAGGGTGGGAGTGGGGGGTGGAGTTGGGGGTAGAGAGTGAGGGCAGGGGTGGTTTCGCCTCCCTGCACAGCAGCCCAGGCAGATATAGTGGAATTTCCACACAGACTTGTGAACTAGGGGTTGAGACTAAGTCTTTTTATTGCTTAGCTTCCTGCCCATTCCCACTAGGTCAGTTTGCAGGATGGTGACAAGAGCTAGAAACTTCTAGATGTTACCCTGGGCCCCATCAGGTGATATGGGATTGAAAAGGTCCTTGGGAAACACGGCCCATAAACTGAAAGAGCCTCCAAGGACTCTGAGGCCGTTCTGTGGGACGGTCATTAAAAGTGGCTTTTCTATGCTTTTTGAGGCAGAGTCTCGGGACATCGGTTAGCTGGCTCCAGTCTCCCTAGAGCTGGGGTTACAGGCATGTGTCACCACACCTGGTGTGTCAATCATGTTCCCATGGACTCCAGGGGAATGGTGCCTTGAGTTTTCCCTCTTCTCCCAGACTGCGAGACCCAGTTCTGCAGGATGAACTCTGTGGGTAGACAGATTCCCCTACCCATCTCTGGCTTCACTGTACATGCACCACACGGCTGTTTTTCTTAGGACGTGGTCCCCGGGGGTGCAGCTGACTTAGCTAAAGGTTGAGGATGATGGTGAGAGATGACGCCATCACCTGCACCCTCCAAACCAAGGTGCGTTTATTAAACTCTCCTTTTAAAAAGTCCCCTTGCCGTTTCTTCTAACCCAGATTCCTGCTGCGTTGACTAGCCATTTTGTTCCCTGCTCATTGTCTTGCCTATTGCAAGGTTTCTTCTCCCACATGCTTGAATTTCTTGGCACTTTCTGATCAGTTTGTCTCTTATCTCTCCCCTAGACACCAGCTTTATTGACTTCGGACTCTCCAAAGCTCTGTTCATTTCTTATGTCCCCCTTGCTAGACGATGTTCTGTCCTTCCATCAAACCCATTCATCCATTGATCCATCTACTCAACAAGAGTTAAGCAGCGATCCTCAATTAGACCCCACACCTGGTATTGATGAAGATACAAAGATGAGTGGATCCAGGGCCCACGAGTCCAGAGTCCACAGAGCTGACATCAGGGGATAAGAGGCAAACTGGGTAACCATAGCAGAAGGCAGGAAGTGCTAAGTCCTCAAGCACGCAGGAAGGAAAGCCTTGCTTAGGCAGGCTGAAGAGAGAGTGCAGCAGAGTTTGGGCTCTTCCTGGGACGTGTGGCCAAAGGCATCATGTCTGAGGCAGAGCAGTGTCTGGGAACCTGTGGGGACTGTTCGAGTGGCAGGAAAGACCTGAGTGTTTGAGGTGAGTTGTGAGGCTAGGTAAAGCCCTTAGATTAATATTCCTTTCTCTCTCTCCCTCCCTCCCTTACTTCCTTCAAATCCTGGCTCTCATCTAAGGCAGAGTTAGAGCAGGGGTAAGCGCCTTCCTACTCTTGGGCAGCAAGGCTTAGACCTCAGGTCACTTTTAAAGATTTCTTTATTCCATATATATGGTGTTCTGCCTGCACGTATGCCTGCAGGTCAGAAGAGGGCGCCAGATCTCATTACAGATGGTTGTGAGCCACCATGTGGTTGCTGGGAATTGAACTCAGGACCTCTGGAAGAACAGCCAGTGCTCTTAATATTTGAACCATTTCTCCACCCCCTAAAACTGTTTTAAGATTTATTTTTTACTTATGCATTTGGGTGTTTTGCCTGTATGTCTGTATACCACATGCACATAGCACCCGCAGAGACCAGAGGGAGGCAGATCCCCCAGAACTGAAGTTATAGATGGCTGTGAGCTACCATGTGGCACTGGGAATCAAACCCAGGTCCTCTGGAAGAACAAAGACTTCAGCAGTTTAGAGCTCCGCATGAGGCTCCAAGGCTTCTACTGTAAGACTTACAGCAACAGGGACTGTCTAGGAAGGTGAGGCTGGGAGAGCTGTTTAGGATCCTGTAACTATGCTTCTGTCCTTGGCTCCTGCTGCTCTCACATCCTAACAAGAACCGGGGGGGGGGGGTGTTTTCTTGGGGAAGAAGCCCCTGTCTGCCTGTGTTAGCTTCTCCCTGGCCATCTCGCTGCTGACAAGCTTTGAGACCCCTCATGTATGGTGAGGACAGAACCATGATGCTACACTAACATGAAAGAATAACCATCCTTTATATACTGAGAGTTGCCTAGATTTGGGCTTCTGTGTTGTTGGCTTTTGAAAACTTTATAGATTTATTTCTCTTTCTTTTCTGTAAAAACGGACCACAAATTACATAAGCTTCAGTGTTTATTCAAATGCTGACTTCCTTTGATATGATGTGTCACTCCTAAATATTTATCTGGGCATTGTGTAACTGCATACTCCATCACACACACACATACACACACACACACACGCACGCACGCACGCACACACACACACACAGTGGGTATAGTTCAGTTGGTAGACTGCTTGCTTGCCCATTAGCCCCATATAAAGTCAGGCATGGTAATATGTGCCTGAAATCTCAACATTGAGGAGCCAGAGGCAGAGGTAAGGAGAATCAGGGGTTTAAGGCCAGCCTTGGCTACCTAGCAAGTTTAAAGATCAACCGTTGTGACATGACACCTTGTCTCAACAAACCAACCCCACAAACGTTTTTGCTTTCTTCATTAGACAAATGTGCCTGAGTGTTCTTCAGGTGCCAGCTCAGGTCCAGCCCTGCAACAGCAGGAGTGGCCCACAGCTCTGGTCCCTGCCTTCAGCGCTCATCAGTCTACCAGGAAAGAAGCAGGAAAGCGATCGCCCAGTGATTTAACTAACCATGCAGTAACCAAAGGAGCAAGAAGAGGTCCCAGCAGGAAGGGCAGGAGGACACCCAGCCCTCCTGGAGTACGACACAGGATACGTGAATAAGACAGGAGAAATTAAATAGGGTATAGGTATGTGTGTGTGTGTGCATGTGTGTGCTCATGAACAGGGAGAGTCCTGGCACAGTAAACAAGGTATGGGAAGAGCTCCAGCAAGTTGGGAGGGGGAGGAACGGTTTGAGCTACAGGCGCATGAGGTTGGGTGTTCAGCAAGAGTCAAGCCTGTAGGCCTTTGCCAGCTGCTGGTGGGAAGGATTTGGATGGCTCAAATTTTCTATTTAGAAAGACTGTTTGGCAGGTTTTCAGCCCAAATCATAGGCTCTTTCAAAAAAAAATTCTATGTAATTTTGCTCACATCAAAGTCAAAATTGCATACATCTGGACGGCCATGCTATCCAGGGCATATTACAGACACCATTCCGCCAGTGTCCAGTGCCCACTCACCACTTCCTCACAACACCAGCCCAAGAGGGAGGCCCTGATAGGAAAGCCAGCGTGAGGCAGGGACCTGGCTTTGGCTGATGGTCGTAGCTACAGGAGGTGTCCCAGAGTGACCACCCTCACAGGGATGCTGACAGTGTTTGAACTAGCTTGGATGGAGCCTCCAGCTAGAAGTGGACATGTGTGTAGGACACTCCACCGAGGCCAGACCCTGCGAAGAGTTCTGTAGCAGGAGGTAGCTTATCCACAAGGCTTTTGAGGGTTAATATTGTTTGTTAGCTGGACAGGCCCTAAATCACCTGCGAGAGACACTTCCGGGCATGTGTATGAGAGACAGTTTCTAGGATGAGTTCATCGAGCTGGGACGACCCACCCTAATTGTGGGTGGCACCACTTCTCAGGCAGGACATGTGGACTGGATAGAATGGGGCATGTGAGCTCAGCCTTTATTTCTCTGCTTCCCGACTGTGAATTTAATGCCACTGGTTGCATCTCGATTTCCGCAGCCACACCTTCCGTGCCAAGATGGACTGTACCCAAACTGGAGCCAAAATAAACCCTTGCACCCTTAAGTCGCTTCTGTCAGGGATATGTTCAGTCCCCTGGCTTGAGCTGAGCACAGGGTTTCACATAATTAAGCAAGGGCCCAAGAAAGAGCCGTTTCCGTGTCTCTCTCTCTCTCTCTCTCTCTCTCTCTCTCTCTCTCTCTCTCTCTCTCTCTGTGTGTGTGTGTGTCTGTGTGTCTGTGTGTGTGTGTGTGTGTGTGTGTGTGTGTGTGTGTGTGTGAGAGAGAGAGAGAGAGAGAGAGAGAGAGAGAGATCTCAGGTGTTGCTCCTTAGGCACCTTCCATTTTTTGGTTTGAGACAGGGACTCTCATTGGCCTGGAACTTTTGTCAAACAGGCTAGGCTAGCTGGAGCCAGGTGAGCTCCAGGGATCTGTGGTCTCAGAACTTCACTGCATCATCAATGGGCTCACAGCTTTTGTGGGGGGGGGGCGGTTACAAGGATTGAACTCAGATGCTGAGGGTTGGGGGTTTCTGAATATGTATGTTGTGTAGTGTATGATGATCAAAAAGTCCCTGTAGACAATGGCTTGTGCTCCAGAACTTTCCCTGCCCTTGTCTGATGTGGGAGTGTCATATATCAATCTGTTGATTTCATTGGCTAAGCAATAAAGAAACTGCTAGGCCCATTGGATAGGCCCACCCTTAGGTGGGTGGAGTAAACAGAACAGAATGCCGGGAAGAAGAGGAAGTGAGGTCAGACTCAACAGCTCTTGGCTGGGGAGCAGACGCCTCAGGAGAGATGCCATGCCCATCTCCCAGGCAGACGCATGTGATGAAGCTCCGACCCAGGATGGACTTAGGCTAGAATCTTCCCGGTAAGACCCGTGCTACACAGATGATAAGAAATGGGCTAGTCCAGGTGCGAGAGTTAGCCTAGAAGAGGCCAGGTAGAAATGAGCCAAGCAGTGATTAAATGAATACAGTGTCTGTGTAATTATTTCGGGGCATAAGCTAGCCGAGCAGGGGCTGGGGTTTTTGGGGTCGCAGCCCCGCCGCACCCATATTACAACCCTTGTCCTCTCATCAGACATTTAGGTTTGCCTCCTCGCCTGGGCTTTCTGATCTGGGAACTGGGAGTCGCATTTTAAAAATGTAATACATGTTTAAAATATAAACGCATGCATGAAGAACAGGAACATGCTATGATGAAACCCATTGCTTTGTACACAAACCTAGAAAAATTAGTAAAAAGAGAAGAGGCGGAGAGGGGAGAGGTTTGCATTATTGTGGAATGTCCTTGGGCCCTATTCAGTTGGCAAAATGTCCGGCCAAGAGCCTACAGAAGGGGACACACGATTCTGCCTGCACATCCTCTCCTCTGCCACACCTGTTGGAGACTTTGCTTTCAGCCACCCTCGACTGCTCCTACCCCACCACCTCAGCCCGGTATTGTCACCTTCCTCGGCTGTGCTGAGATCTAGCTGGGCTTCAGAAGCATTTGAGTAGATTCCAGAACACGGTTTCTGTTGCTAAAATCTAGGTCTGAAGACAAATCAAGGCATGATTCCACCTGAGTTCACTCAGGGAAACCAAGGAGTTTATTGGGGGTTAGTTGTAAAGCAATGAATGGGTGGCCTTAGCAGCCCTACACTGCTTCCAGTCTGCATCCAGCACAGATGACACTTCCCTGCGGTGGGGTGGATGGAGCCCCTCCCCTAGTCCTTCCTACTGTACACTCTCTAGCCCCTCCTGGAGGACACGTACAATTAGGGCAGAACTGGTTGGGAGGAGTGTCTGGATTCTCAGGGGATGGTTTGATGACCCTCCCCACCCCTCCTTCAATACACCCAGCGGGGACTACCCTCTCCCCACCCCTCCTTCAATACACCCAGTGGGGACTGCCCTCTCCCTACCCCTCCTTCATTACATCCAGCAGGGACTACCCCCTCCCCACCCCTCCTTCAATACACCCAGCGGGGACTGCCCTCTCCCCACCCCTCCTTCAATACATCCAGCAGGGACTACCCCCTCCCCACCCCTCCTTCAATACACCCAGCGGGGACTGCCCTCTCCCCCACCCCTCCTTCAATACACCCAGGGGACTGCCCTTTGTGAGCCAGCACAGCTGAACTGGAGAGGATGATCTTACGACAGCTTTGATTCATCACAGCAGTTGCAATAGTTCAAATGCATCAAAAGCCCGGGTTTAATTAAATGTAGCCCAGTGAGCAGAGTGTTTGCCTAGCAGGCATGAGGCACTGGGTTCGACCCCCGGCACCTTAGGAAAAACAAAACGAACTCACAAATGAACAAAAGCAGTGGGGGCCCACACTTCTAATCCCAACCCACTGTGGGGGAAAGAGAATCTGAAACACACACACACACACACACACACACACACACACACACACACACACACTTGCATACATCACTCTGAGTACTGATTAGACACTTGCTATCGGTCAGATCCAGTTCATCTTCTGCTACGTGCTTATATGAAGACCAGCCAGGACTACATGAAGCTCCACCTCAAACCAAAAGCAATTGCACAGTGGCGACACATGCCTTTAATCCCATCATTGGGAGGCAGAGGCAGGCAGATCTCATGAGTCCAAGGCCAGCCTGGTCTACACAGTGTGTTTATCAAGGACTACAAACAAAATAAGACAAACACAAAACAAAGCCGGACGGGGGCACAAGAGCTCCCGGGTCATTTTCTCTTTGTCCTCTCAGGCCTCAGAGTCTTGAAGAAGGGAACCAAGACTATGAAACAGGCCCTCAGCTTCGGCTGCGAAATGGCACCCATGGGACAGGTGCGCATCTCATCTCAGTTAAGCTACTGGGATATTTCATTAACTTGGGTATTAGGTGGCTTCCTTTATGGGTAGCTCCTGTAATATCTGACGAGGTTAGTTATTAAGGCTAAGACAGAGGGAGAAGGCAAGCTCAGATGGAAGGCTTTGGATATTCCTATTTAATCCTTTCAAAACTCTGAGTGTAAGTCAGACAGCTGTTGCCCACAGAGTGTCTCCCTCAAGATTAGCCCTGTCACCTGCAGCCTTGGGTGGCCAGGAGCAATAAAGTATATTTATGGTGAGGGTTGGGAGATGGTTCGATTGCTAAAGTAATTACTACACAAGCCAGAGGACCTGAATTCAGATCCCCAGAATCCACGGGTGTGGCAGTGCGCTCCTGCCATCCCAGTGCTGGGGAGTTGGAGCCAGCAGGACCTGCAGAGCTCTGTGGTCACCCAGTCCAGCCAATTGGTGAGTTCCAGATCTGACGAGAGACCCTGTCTCAAAAAGTAAGGTGGAGAGGCAGTGTGGGCACTCAGAAGGCAGAGGCAGGATGTTGTAACGAGGCCACTTGTTTGTTTCCCAGCCGCCTGGCAGCTCAGACCCAAAATAATCACACAGAAACTGTATTATTCAAATCACTGCTTGGCCCATTAGCTCTAACTTCTTATTGGCTAACATCTTAATTTAACCCATTTCTAGTAATCTGTGTATCAACACCTGGCAGTGGCTTACCAGGTAAAGTTTTGGTGTCTGTCTCCAAGTGGGGGCTTCATGGCTTCTCCTTGACTCCACCTCCTTACTCCCAGCATTCAGCTTGGTTTTCTCCTCTTACCTCTATTCCCTGCACAGGACCAAGGCAGTTTCTTTATTAACCAATGGGATTCACAGCATACAGAGAGGAATCCCACATCAACAGGGGGATCACTGAGTTCTAGGCCAGCCTGGTCTATAGAGTGAGTTCTATACATTTCTACACATTGAAATCCTGTCCTGGAAAAACCAAAAGAAACAAACAGAAACATAAGACTGAGGAAGACAGCTAATGGTGACTTCTGCCTTCCAACTTGCACACACACACACACACACACACACACACACGGGAATACTATGGAGGTGGTATTTCATGGCTGTTAACCACTTGATGGTTACTAGTGATGAGCGATTTTAAACGTATACAAGTGTGTAAGAATAATAAGTGTTAACCTTTGTTGTATTAACTTTCGAGGAACAAAATCAGACACAATTGACACATCTGCTCGGTGCTCCCCAATTTCCGATCCTTCCTTTTGCCCTTTTGCTTGTTCTAACTTGGTGTGTAGACTGCATACCCATGCTCAATAATTTTACGAGCATATGTGAACCCAATAAGCAATTCATAGTATTTTGCATGCTTGAAATTTACACAAATGCATCCAAAGATTCTACAATTTTTGAAACTCAGCACTGTGTATTTAAGATTAGTTGGTATGTGCTAGATCTAGTTCATTTTGTGTGCTACATACTATTCCATCACAAGAATGAATTATGGTTTATTCATTTATTCTCCTACTGATAAACATGATTCTGATTTTTCACTGTTAAAAAGTGCTACAAAGAGTAGCCCCTTGTGTCCCTTTGCTCAGGGGTCATCGGGCAGTGTGAACCTTTCATGTTTGTCTCTAAGGCCACATTGGTCTCTTCAGGCCTCTGTGCATCACACCCCTCAGGGATGACTGTCCTGACAGAGACATCGGGAGGCTCCAGAGTCTTGTGATGCATGGGGCAAGCCAAGCAGCTCCGGAGAGCTAGAGTTTTTTCCTCCATCCAGCGCCTACCAATAAGGGCTTAGGGGTGCTGTGGGCTTTCTGATGTATGTTTGGGGTAACTTACCCACTTGCCAAGTCCTTGTCTCCCATAGCAACAGAAAGCAAAGCATTCCTTAGTGCCGTTTAAAGATTTACATCTATAAAAGAACCAGTCCTGGGTCTGGCAGGTGGCAAGTGTCTAACTGATACCCAGAATAATACAATTGTGTATGTATGTGTGTGTGCGCGTGTGCACACACTAATATGTACATATACATGTTTACGTGGAGGTCAGAGGTCAGCCTTGAGTTTCTTCCTCAGGTGCTGTCTCTTGTTTTTTGAGTCAGAATCTGTCACTGGCCTGGAATTCACCAAATGGACTAGGTTAGCCCAGTTACCCACCAGTCCCCACCTCTCCAGCACGGGGATTACAAGTGTGTGCCACCATACCCGGCTTTCCCCCGGACTCTGGAGAGTCTACCCAGGCCTTGGTACTTGCACAGTGAGGCTACACTGAGCACCTTCTCTCCAGCCAAACAAAAGTCTTTTTAATGAAAATAATGTGCCGCATGGCCACTCAGTTCCCTAAATGTGACATCTCCCCATCTTCCCACAAGAATTATTCTATACAACTAGCTTTCAGGATTGGGATGGATGAATAGAAAAAGGACAAGGAATACAGCTCAGTGGTATAGTGAAGCACGATTAATAAAAGCTCAGGGTCAGAAATTGAGGTTCAATCTGAAGATCTGAAAAGCAAAACAGCCAGCCACTGGCTCTTACCTTGACCTCAGTCTGAAATGGTGATCCTGTCTCCAGGAATCTCAGAACAAGATTGTGTGTTGAAAACTGTCTCCTCCCTTTTTATAATCCTATCTAGGGCTGGGATTAAAGGCGTGTACCACTGGAATTAAAAGCATGCACCGTCTGGTTTCTATGGCAACTAGTGTGGCTACTGGGATTAAAGGTGTTTGTTACCATTATCTGGTCTGTAAGGCTGACTAGTGGGGCTGTTTTACTCTCAGATCTTCAGGCAGGCTTTATTTATTAAAATACAATTGAAATGTCACTACAGTAAAGTGTTTGTCTACCATGGGTGGGGTCCTGTGTTCAGTTCTCAGTGCTGCAAAATGGATGGATGGACGGATGGATGGACGGCCGACTGGCTGGATAAAAAATTCACTTAGCACTGTTTTATTCAACATAATGTGTGTTTTCAGGCACACCTACTGTTTTGTCCTGGATGGATGTCTCACAGAGCCCTTAACTAAGTATGGGTGATTCAAACAAATCTATTTAACTCACTTATGCTCAAGTGTTTTTTTTTTTTCCCCCGAGACAGGGTTTCTCCATAGCTTTTTGTTTCCTGTCCTGGAACTAGCTCTTGTAGACCAGGCTGGCCTCGAACTCACAGAGATCCGCCTGCCTCTGCCTCCTGAGTGCTGGGATTAAAGGCGTGCGCCACCACCGCCTGGCTTATGCTCAAGTTTCTTATTCAGAGTTTTGTTTAATCATAAGTCAAAACTCTTTCAAGCCAGCTTCAGGGTCCCCATTTTCCTGAAGTGTGTTGGAGGAAACATGTCACGTGGTAAAAAGGGGGATGAGTTTGCAAACTCTGAGTTTACCATCTCATTTTACAAGTGAGAGCAGAAATGCCTGCTTCTGATGCCGTACTGAAGAGTCCATGGGGCAGTATACACAGTGCAGCTGGGTAAATAACGGGAACGGGACAGTACTGGCCATGTTCTTCTCACACCTCGCCCCGACCCCGAGTTAGGAGGGCTAACGCTCTGTGCACCTAAACAAAATCAACCTCAGAAGCTATGTCCTCCCTTTGAAGGCCTTGAGTGTCCTGGCTTCTTGCTCCATTTCCTGCTGACCCTGGAAAAAGGAGGCGTTCCCTCCTGAGGGCCCCTTCCCTCACCCAGCTGGGCCGGTCCCTCCACTAACCACCAGGGCTTCATTCTGCAGCTGCGCTTGGCTTCCAGGGCAATGTGGGTGTTTCCAGCCTTAGAAACAGCCCAGGCCCACACTCCTCCCGGGCTTTATCAAAACTGCTGAATTCTGATTCCTTTTGCCAAAGATGCTTCTGCATGGTTTGGAGGTTGGCAGAGGAGGTCCTCGGCGGTATCTACCCACCCACAGAGTGGCAGCCTGGCTGAAAGGGCTGATGTGATGTGGCCAAGTTCCTTCCCTTTCTTCCAGGGGACGCTGCAGGGATGAAACCCTGAGCGACCCATCAAGGTGTCAATCCAGACGGCCTGTGACGCGGATCCAGGCACAGGTGCAGGGGTAGGTAATAATACTTCCTCAGTCCTCGCCTGGGCACAGTTCATGCATGAGGTGACATTCAATCATCTCTCCGTGCCTACCTGCCTTGCTGCATGCCTGTCTGCCTCCCTGCCTGTCTACCTCCCTGTCTTTCTGCCTCCTTCCTTCCTCCTTCTTCTTCCCTCCCTTATTTTTCTTTTCCTTTCCCTACCCCTTCTCTTGCACCTTTCCTCTTCTCTATCCCCCCCCCCCCCCCCCCGGTCCAGCCCTTGCGAGCTGAACACTGTTTGAGGTGGAAGCAGAAGCTATCCTGTCTCCTTGGGGCTTTAGGGAGAAGGTGGGTAAGCTACAAAATACTGAAGACAGGTGCACAAAAGCAGTCTTATTCTGCAAGGACAGCCCTCAATAGCAAGCAGCCTTCAGGGGAATCCTGTCCTCTTGACCTCACTCAGGTGAGAATGAAGGCAGGGAACCTGCCAAGGCCTGGCTGCCTCTGAGAGTGTGCACCACTTGGGGGCGCTGTTGCTGAGACCCATTCATGGAGAAGTCCGCCAGATGCATCTTCATACTCAGCCTCTCGCCCTTCTGCCTTGATTTCTTTCCTGGATGACTTGGCTGGCATTTCCTTCTCTGAGCATCTCTTCCTCCAGCTTCCATAGCACCAGAGGCTCCCAGGCTCTCTGCACTCACTTCTTCTGGGGTCCTTTTCTCCCACTGCCTGTCCCTGGTGGTCACAGGCATCCCTGGCTGACCACAGAGTACTACATGGCCTTGTAGTTTTGTAAATACTGACCATTGTAGAATACACATACACACACACACACACACAGTCTTAAGAAAAACCATAGTTCCCTGCTATGCATATGGACTAAGTCCTGTTTTCCAGAGTTCAGCACCTGCTCTCCCCCAGCATCCATGGCAGAAGCCCAGAACCACTGCTGGTTCCTTCTCACACATGCGTGTCCTACCCAAAGTCCTATAGACGTGTGGAACTATCTTCTCTCTTTCAACCATCCTTGCTCACTCGACACCTCTCACCTGGGTGGCTCTAACTGGTCTTCCTATTTCCACGGGGTCCATTTTGGAGTTAGTCATTTGCACGTACAACTTCCCTTCCTGTCTTCTTCTTTATGTGTATGAGTGTTTTGTCTGCGTGTATCACGTGCATGCACTGACTGCGGAGGCCAGAAGAGGGCGTCAGATTTCCCCCAGGAACTGGAGTTGATGATTGTGAGCCACTATGTGGGTGCCGGGAATTTAACCTGAGTCCCCTGGTAGAACAGCCAGTGCGCTTAACCCCTGAGTCATAGATCAGCCATCTCTCCAGTTCCTTCTACCTTGCTCTTTGAAGCAGGGTATCTCAAATCTAGAGTTCACCAACATGGCTAATCTGGCTAGCCAGATTGCTCAGGGGAAACTCCCCCCCACCCATCTCTTCCTTCGGAGGCTGAAATGACAGGAGGGATGCCATGCCCACCTGGCATGGGTTCTAGGGATCCAAACTCCAATCCTCTTCTTTACACAGCATGTGCTATAACTGTTGATCCTCTTCCCAGCTCTAACCATCTTATTTATTTATTTACTTATTTATTTATTGATGTTAAATTTCTATAGACATATGGAAATGGGGGTAGAGGTTGGAGGAGTACCGGAATGTAACACTGTCTTCTGGACTCATGAACTCACAGTGCCTGTGGTTGTCTGCATAAGACCTGTAGAAGAAAAAGCCAGTCAATGGTCTAGCAAGATGGGGAGGGGCTTATGGGCCTCCACCCTTAATGGAGATGTTATTGATAGTTGATGACTTTTCAGGGAGGGTGAGTCAGTTTTCTTTAAGACTGTGACCTCCTGATAGAGCATCACACCATGAGTATAAAAGTGGACCTGATGGGTTATCACCAAAATAAAAGTGGGGAAATGAAGTTAGAAAGTAGAGTGGGATAGTGGGTCTGGAAGGAGCTGGGGGCAGATTAGAAGGTGAATATGATCAAAACTAGCATGGTATTCTCAAAGAAGTGATAGAAATATTATGCTAAAAATTCCTGTCTTAAACTTTGCCGTGGTGGCACACGCTTTTAATCCCAGCACTTGGGAAGCAGAAGCAGGCAGCTCTCTGAGTTCAAGATTATCCTGGTCTACAAATACAGTTCTAGGACAGCCATGTTTACACAGAGAAACCTTGTCTTGAAAAACCAAAAGGAAAAAAAGTCTGTCTTCATGGATTTTATATTCTTGTGGGAGGATATAAAGATATCTAAAATGGTAGGTGTTCCGAAGAAATAAATTTAATATGTAAGGAGATTTGGGAGTATGAAAGAAAGCTTCTGTAATTAAAAAAAAGTTTACACTTATTTCCTGGTAATGTGGGTTCCCCTCTGTATATTGTGAATATGTTTCAGTACCATTGGTTAATAAAGAAGCTACTTTGGCCTATGGTAGGGCAGAATATGGCTAGACAGGAAAACTAAACTGAATGCAGGAAGAAAGAAGGCAGGTCAGGCAGATGCCATAAAGCTGCCCAAGAAGCAAGATGTGAGGTAACAAACCACGAGCCTTGTGGTAAAATATAAAACAACAGAAATGGGTTAATTTAAGATGTAAGAGTTAGTTAATAAGAAACGTGAGCCTATAGGTCAAAGAGCATATAATTAATATTAAGCCTCAGAGTGGTTATTTCATAAGCGGCTTCAGGACATAACATTTTAGCAAGACTTTGAAAGACTAAACAAGGGGAAATTTGTAGATACTGGAGAAAAGAGCATCCAGGGTAGAGGGGGACAGAGCGGGCAAAGGCCCTCGGGCAGAAGCTGCCTGGCTTGTCTGGGGAAGGAGGAGCAATTGTGAGCATGCAATGGGGCCATGACCAGCAGTGCTTGGCCTGCCTTGGCTTTGAGTGCTAGGAAAATGGTACCCACTGCAAAGTGCTGAGCAGAGAACCCGTGTGCTCTGAACTACATTTCGGAAGGACCATCCAGACATAGGCTCCAGCTCCTTTGACTTTATATCTTACTTCTACCTACACCCCTAGACCCAGGTCTCCTTTCTGCACGTGACCTCCCTCATCCCAGGCCTTCCCTCTCACTGTCCCTTCTGCAGGAAGGCCACTCCTCTTTGGCCTGGCTCTCTTCTTTCCGGTCAGCCTTCAGCTCTAATTCTCTCTCTCTCTCTCTCTTTCTCTCTCTCTCCCTCCCTCCCTCCCTCCCTCCCTCCCTCCCTCCCTCCCTCCCTCCCTCTCTCTCTCTCTCTCTCTCTCTCTCTCTCTCTCTCTCTCTCTCTCTCTCTGCAGCCCTGTAGCCCCAGGCTGAACGCTGAGCTTTTCCGTCAGCTTCTGGAAACTTCAGTGCCTCTCCTTTCACGCCTGTTTTCTGAATCCCCTGGGCCCACAGCCTTTCGTACCTCTGATGTCTGTGAGGCAGGAAACCTCACCTCTGCTTCCCTCTCCCACATCACCTGCGACAGACAGTGATGCACAAAGGTACAAAAAAAAAGTGATACACAGGAGGATTCTGACTAGATTGTTGTTCCTGAGGCCTTAGACATCGAAACCAAGTACCTCATGGCTAGGTGGTCCTGATGCCTTGCTGAGTGTTTCCTGCATGACACTGTGACATCCCTTGTATGGGCAGGGAACTGAACAGACGAGACCAAGAGAGTAGCACGGAGGTGAGGCTGCAGCAGGTGATCCATTTACGGGGCTGTCGCTCCGCGCAGCTGTGGCTCCCACGTCCCAGCAAATGACTCACTGACTGTGGCTCTCCCAGAGCTCAGCCTCCTCATCTGTTTTGCAGATCTGCAGATGCTTTCTATAGCTGCAGGGGAATAGTGGGTGTATCTAGGGCTGGAAGAGGTCAGAGGAAAGCAATGTGGGGAGAGCGGCGCACAGCGAGGATTGGACGGGGTCTGAGGCTTAGGCTCTGGGCTGGGCATAGCTGCTGAGGGATAGTTGTATACTGTGTGAAGATGTATTGTTGTGATTGGTGTCATAGAGAGCTGAATGGCCAATAGCTAGGCAGGATTTATCAAAGAGAGAACCATAGGAAGAGAGGCAGGCGTGTTGTACAGAGGAGAGGTAACCGAGACACGGGGCAGAATGTAGATTAATAGAAGCAGGTTAATTTGAGTTATAAGAGCTAGTTGGGAAGAAAGTCTAAGCTAAGGCAAAGCTTTCATAATTAATAGTAAGCCGTCCTGTCATTATTTGTGGGCTGGTGGTTCAAGTCTGATGAGGCTACAGAGATGAAGCACCCATTAGGCAGGGGGCATGCTTAAAGGTAAAGAAGCCAAGAGGCCGTGTCCTACCTAAAGAGCGGCAGCAGAGGGAAGGAAAGAGGGTACCAAGCTCTGTGAGCCAGTCACTGATGAGTGTGGTCCTCACTTGAGGGTGAATCAGATAAGAATGTCCTGGGGACCCACGGACATTGCCACAAGTCAGAGTGGGTACAGGGAGCAGCAGTCCCAGGAGACAGCCTGAACTGGCACAGGGACTGTGATAAGGACAAGTCCTGGTGCCTTTGACACCTCCTTGCTTGAATGACTGGCTGCCTCTCTTTAGAGGCTCCCATGGGTGATCTCACGATTGATGCTTTCAGTGCTCCCAAAGTCCTGGCTGAGTCCAGCCACTCACATCAGACACAAGGCGAGGTCTTAGCTTGCTTTCTGACTAGTGACTCAGCTGACAGAAATAACTCACGCCGGCAGCAATTCTTTCTGAGTCGGTGGGCTGGGACTGAGTATTGGGAAGGGAGAAAGAATCAGCCGGTGGAATGTGAGGAGTCGTCCATCTGACCCAGCTGTGTGTGTGTGTGTGTGTGTGTGTGTGTGTGTGTGTGTGTGTGTGTGTGTGTGTGTGTTGGGGCAGAAGTGAGATGGAGACAGAGACAGAGAGAGATGGGGAATTGAGAAGTTGAAGGAGCATTCTCTTCCACTGTGGCCAGTTGGAAGCCTGGGCCTGAGATGCTCACAGCTAACAAACAAGGCAAGAAGAGCTTGATTTTCTTTTGTTTTTGTGTATGCATGTTTGTGAGTATGGGTAAGTGTGTTTATGTATGTACATACATGTATGTACACAGGTGTGTGAGGGCCAGAGGTCAACCCTGGTTATTTGTTTCTCAGGTGCCGTCCACTTGTTTTTTTAACACAGGGTCTCTCTCTAGCTTGGAATTCACCAAGTAGGCTAGGCTGACTGGCCAATGAGCCCCAGAAACAGCCTGTCTCTGCCTTTCCAGAGCTGGGACCACCAAAGTCTACCATGACGCTTGGCTTTTTAAAGGTGCGTGCTGGAATGGAACTCAGGTGAGGTACATGAGCCATCTTCACAGCCTCAGAAGAACTCAGGTGAGGTACATGAGTCATCTTCACAGCCTCAGAAGAACTTTGCAGGACAGTTTTACCTAGTCCCTCTGGTGTGTAAGGATGAAAACCTAGCTAAGGAGATTTAATCTATTGCCCAAACCCAAAGAGTTGGTTGGTGCCAGACTTTGGGAGTTCTGCCTGCTTCTTGAGGTTCTCTAATATTCCCTAGGATGGAAAGGATTAATAGAGCATGGAGCAGGACCCTGGGGCCTGCAATATCAGGAAGGGCTCTGCCTTAATGAGCTTTATTGCGTGGTCTGACTCCCCAGCCCAAGGCATCAGCTGATCTGCTCTTTGTCTCTGTAACTTCACCTTTTCCGGCCATTTCAGACAGACGCAGCCTATCAGTTTCTTTCCCTGAGGAGCTAACAAACCACCTGATGCTCGGATCATCGTCAGCTTGACACAACCCAGAGTCACCCGGGAAGAGGAAACCCCGTAGAAAATGGTTCCCATCAGATTAGTTGAAGGCCATTCTGTGAGGAGTTGTCTTGATGGTGATTGGGTAGGAGGGTTCAGCCCACAGTGGGTGGCACTGTTCTAGGCTGGTGGGTCTGGGCTGTGTAAGAAAACTAGCAGAGAACAAACCGGAGAGTCAGTGAGTAGTGTGTCTCCCCGGTGTCTGCTTGAGTCCCTGTCCTGACTTTCCTCAATGATGGGCTGTGACCTGTACATGTAAGCCGAGTAAACCCTCTGTCCCCAAGCTGCTCTCGGTCGGAGGGTTTCATCATGGCAACAGAAAAGTGACTAGAATATGCCTGACCATCATGGTGGAGAAGGCACAGCAGCAGAAGTTTGGGGAGGCTGGACTTTGTGTATTCCCGGTTGGGAAGCAGAGAGAGAGGGAAATGTTGGGGCTCAGCTGGCTTTTTATGCATACTGTCAAGTCTTTGGAATGGTACTGCCCACGTCTAGAGTGGGTCTTCCCGCTTCAAACAGTGTGGGAAACCCCTCAGAGACATGCCAGAGCTCTGTCTCCTGGGTGACTCTAGGCCCTGTCAAGTTGATCTTTTAAGCCTCCATTGGCTGCTTAACCTTGTCACCCCTACAAAGGGCAGTGCTGAGGGACCTGGAGTCCTCAGGAAGTGCCACTTGGTGAGAAAGCCGCTGTCGACACCATAGGGCTCCTCAGAGACATGGAGGCATTGGGAGTAATATAGGCTACCCCTTCCCTCCATCTGGCATTTCCTGTGGGTGGAACCTTATGGCCACACAGTCGTCTGGTAACTCAGGAGCTACAGGCCATAGAGGATAGCCTCCAGCGCCAGAGCTGGACAGATAAAGGCCAACAATGGGTCCAGAGAAGTCAACGAGCATGCCAATCTTCTTCCCAAATGCCATCACCCAGCCCTTCTGTCTGTTCCTGAGTCTGTGTCCATGGAATCCCGACCATGTGCCAGCAACCTCGGTGATGTCTTATAGTTTTTCTTTTCTTTTCAACTGTCCATGTGTGAGTTGTGCATGCATGCGTGTGCATATCTGAATATGTATGGGTGCACATGCAATCGTGTGTGTGTGAGGAAGCCTGAGGCTGAGATCCGGAGTCATCTTCAACAGCCCGTCCACCTTTCTTGTTGAGGCAGGGTTTCTCGAACCCAGAGCTCACTGGTATGGGTGGTCTTACTACCCATCCCCATCTTGCTCAGTTCTTAGTATTGCAGTTTGAATGAGGTCCACAGGTTTGAATGCTGGCTCTCTCTCTGGTTGGTGTTACTGTTTGGGGAGTTTATGGAAACTTTGGAATTGGAGCCTTGCTGGAGGAAGTATGCCTCTGGGGACCGGCTCCAAGGTTTATAGCCTTGCCCAACTTCCCACTTTTTCTCTGCTTCCTGTACATGAGATGTGACCAGCTGACTTCTTGTTCCTGCTGCCTGCGGCTGCCTGCTGCTTCCCCACTATTATGGGCTCTAATCCTCCGAAATGATTACCCAGAACAAATCCACCCTTTCTTATGTCGCTTTGGTCAGAATGTTTTATCAGAGCAGCAAAAGAATATCTAACCCATTCGTTGCAGCAGGGTCTACAACACAGGACTTGCCAATATGGCTAGTCTTGTCTGTATATATATATCTCATCTCTGCCTTTCGAGGCTGACATTACAGACTTGCTGTGTTGATTTTTTTTTGTGGGTCTGTTTTGTCAACTTGACATACGCTCGAGTTATGTGAGAAGAGGAAATGACAATTGAGAAGATGTCTCCATAAGACTGACCTGTAGGCAAGCCTGTGGAACATCTTCTTAGTGACTGATGTGTCAGGGGCCCATCCCATGGTAGGTGGCGCCACCTCTGGACAGGTGGTCCTGGAGAACAAGCCAGTGCCTTTCCCTTTCCTCCATTGCCTCTGCTTCAGCTCTTGCCTCCGGGTTCGTGCCCTGAGTTCCCTTCATGCGAGACTACAACTGTAAGCTGAAATCAACCCTTTCCTCCTTAAGCTGCTTTTGGCCATGGTGTTTTATCAACCACTAGAAGTCCTAAGACACTGGCATTTGCAGAGCTTCTAGGGATTAGAACTTTAGTCCTCTTGTTCCTGTACCATACACTTTTAACCACCGAGTCACCTCCCCCAGCCACCTCCCCTTTCTTGCTCTCTCACGATAGTATCTGGGTCTGGATGTCCTTCCTGTCTTATTTTCAGGGGTGGCTCAGGTCTCCAGGGAAGGGGTGTTCAGATCTTAGTGCATTGGTTCCCATGCTGCGATGACTTGTTGGCATGACTATATCTGTCCTCTGTTGCCCTGGAAGAAACAGCAATTTAATCTCGGCATATGGAACAGGGCCTGCCACAGGGTAGGAACCCAATAAATACGTGTCCATTTGAGCTGTGTGCTTTAATGATGTTTCTGCCACCCCGTACAGTAGTCCTGACTCAAGGGCTGTCTACTGGCTTAAAGGGCTGAGTTAGGATGCTACATGCTTGAGGATTCCTCAGAGAGGTAAGTGAAGTTCCTTACAGCCTCCAAGGCTGGGCATATGCACACAACCTAATAAGGAGGGTGACCGAGATTCCAGCGCCTCTTCTGTACAGATACGAGTGACTCCCCCGTTGGAAGCAGTTTCATCTTCTCTGTGATGCCAACCCACACAGATTCAGCATTGTTTACCATGGGCTTCTCACTGAGTGGAACTCATTATTTCTCCTCAGGACAATCACTACCCACAACACAGACCAGACAGAGCTAAAACGGAGTTTAGACCAACCTGCCTTTGGAAGTATATGACACTTCTCCCAGTCTTGAAAAAAAAATCTTCAAAGGAAAGAAACCAAAAAAACCCAACAACCCTCAAACCAACAGTTTTCATACCCAGGCAGCCTCCCAGATCCAGATCAAACAGACACTGCTATGTACAGCCTTGAGGCCAAAGGCATTTCCTGACTGGCTACCACAGTGAGCATTCCTTCGGGGCTCCAACCTCCAAGTATTGTCCCTGCCAGACCATCCTGCCCAAGGGCCCAGAGGATGCCCTGGAGGTCACTGAGCAGGCTGGGGACTGCTGGATTTTGAGCCAGCTCTCGGGGAAGAGAGGAGGGGATGACGTTTGCGATGGTAACTTTCAGGCTCCCAGATTACAGAATAAACTGAATCCACCCAGATCGTTAGGAGAGCTTTGAATGCGTCTGGAGAAGCCACAAGAAGAGGACACAGTGAGAAGACTCACGTGCAAGTTGGGGGCCTTGACACTTCATGGGATCTGTTAAAGTCTAATATTCACTTGGCTCCTCCCTAGGGGAGTGTCGTCTCTAGAGGCGTGCAGAACTGAGTTTAAAGGAGGGCCTTGCCATTCTTACACACATGGCCCCATACTTTGCACATGGCCACCAAGTGAAAAGCTGCACCGTCCAGCCTTCTAGTGTTAGATATCAGATGTTGGTTGACCAGATTTTTCAGCCTGCTGAAATCGTGATTAATCAGCAGCTCCCACTGCGAGGAGTTAAGAAGCCATGATGCGCTGTAACTTTTGCAGCCTCTACCTCTAACTTAAGCCAGTCCTAAGGTCTCTCTGCATAGCCCTGGCTGTCCTGGAACTCATTTTGTAGACCAGGCTAGCCTTGAACTCCCAGAGATTCTCCTGCCTCTGCCTCCCAAGTGCTAGGATTAAAGGTGTGTGCTATGAAGTTCAGCCAGTCCATCCCTCTTTATGAAGCTCTCAAGGTTTTCCTCTAGGGTCCTGCCATGTCTCTGATACAATACACCATCTCTTTCCAATGCTTTCCCACCTCAAGGCCTGATGGTCACTCCCGCGGTCCCCCGACCCTCTCTCCTAATAAAGGCCATGGCCGAAGTGTAATCTAGTGGCAGTTCTTTTTCTGAATGAACACACCTGCTACTCCCCTGACTCTCTCTCACAATACATAACAAAGTCGTGGGGTTGGAATGGAGGGAGCATACAGCTTCCTCATTTACCAGAAAGGGAAAGAGAGCTCTGTGTGCCTCCTTCTTCCTGTAGTTTGGTCAAGGCATCTCAGATCATAGAAATATCCCAACGGCAAGCAGAAGCACGCCATCCGTCTTGGAGGCAATGCACTTTCAATCCAGGCCTCAAAAGGCTCCGTGGGTAAAGTGCAAGGCATACATGCTTGTGGAAGAGAATGTCTGAGAAACACGTATTTGATGAGCTGTTTAGAGCAGTGGTTCTCAATCTTCCTGATGCTGCAACCCTTTAACATGGTTCCTCCTGTTATTGTGACCACAAAATTATTTTCATTGCTACTTCATAACTGTAATTTTGCTACTGTTTTGAATCATAATGCAAATATCCAATATATTGGATAATGACCCCTGTGAAAGGTCATTTGACTCCCAAAAGGGGTTGCAACCCACAGGTTGAGAACCACTGACTTAAAAGCTACGAAAACTTTTAGAATTCAATAACAAGATGATCTTATAGCCAGCAGATCAGCAGAAATAAAAAGGAAACAGACAAGTGTAGCAAAGATAGAGAACACTGAGAATCTAGATACGTTGAGGGCGGAACTGTGGACAGCATGCATCCCTGTGGACAACCATTTGGTAGGAGCTACAAAAGCAGAACCCACATTCACTTAGCATCTGAGCCAGAGTTTCCAGCCCTGGGTCTAGAGAAACCCAGGCACACATGCACCACTATACAAGAATGTTTAAAGCCGTATTGTGTATGAGGCAAAACCTGCAAACACCAAAATATCCATCTGCAGTCGAACAAATACGTTATATATCCTATATAAGGGGATACTGTATAGCTAAATTAAAACATGCCACTAAATGAATGCATCACATAAACAGAAGTTTAGATGCAGGAAACTAGCTGCTGAAGCCCCATTAGAAGTTGATTCTGTTTCTCCAATAGGCAAGATGCTGCCATAGCCTTTAGGGATGCATATAGGAGGAAGAAGAAAGGGAAATGCTTCGTTCAAAAGGCAGGAGGAAGCTTACTATTGTTACAGCTTAACATAGCCTTTTCTCAGGAATGCCAAGTGGTCCTCAACCGGGTTCCCCACTTGTGTGCGAAGACCATGATAGAAAGCAGAGAATTCAACAGGAACCAGGGATGGACACATTTAAGCCTCTCCTCAGTGACAGACAATGTTGTAGCCCGGAAATCCCAGCTCAGCTGGTCTGCAGGTATATGATTGACCCATCATTTAGTAGTTTCTAGCTGTTGGCAAGCTCTTTCAGGGCAACTCGGTTACAGGGAGCCAACTGTTGCCTAGAGAGATTCCTACAAAAACTTCAAAGAATAACAGCTCCGGAGTTTTGCTTGCTTATTTGTTTGTTTTTTACATTTGATGGCTTCCTGCTCTGCTAGAAACAGCAGCTTGTCCAGCCTCCATTGGGGGTGGGTGGGGGAACAGCGAGACAAGGAGAGAGGTCAGAGGGTAGACAGGCTGTCATGGCAAGTTGTGGTCTAGCCATTCAGGAAGAGGAATGGATCCCCCTGAGCCCTTAGGACCGGGCTGAGGCAGCTGGGACTCACAGGAGCAATCTGCAATGAAGTTTAGGGAGTGTGGTAGGGCATCGGGATTAACATACAGAAGAAGCCACTAACAGAGAAATGCTGGAGAGGCCTCCTCACTGGGATTCAGGGAAGGAAAGGGGATTTCTGGAGGAAAGTCCGAACTATACAAATAGCAACATCCTATAAAGGGCCATGGAGTTCATAGTCCAATGCTTCGGGTGGCAGGTGGTTGCTCTCAGCTCACTAACCCTTCTTGGGAATTCTTTCCTTTTCTTAATTTGCTGTCAGTAATTTTATGTCCAGTCTAATTCTTTGCTTTGGAGCCCAAGAACCTGGATACTTCCAACAGGTAACCCATTACACAGGTGCCTCTGAACGCTGACCTTTGCCTATAGCAAGTGTCTGTGTGAAATTCATTCATTCATTCAACAGGTATGGGCTGAGGGGCTAGTGAGCAGGTGCTGGCCAGGGACGGTGTCCAGTGGGGGCCACAGTGGTTTTTCTTGAGTGCACTGGTGTGAAGGTTGCTCAAGAAGAAGCAAATAAGGTGGAGTGGATCAGCCATCAGAAAAGGAGGCTGGAGGAGAAAAGAAGTCAGTTTAGGACTATTTAAGACATCACCAGAGGTCTCATGGCCGGGACTGGAACAGCGTGGAGAGGGTCACTAACTGTTTGTGATATAATCCTGAGGGCGGCTGGACTGTGAGGGAGACACAGACGGTGGGGAAAAGGCTCCGGACTTGGGAGCGAGAGCAGAAGAGCTGCTGTCTTCACAGGGCGCTGGAGGCTCAGCTCTGCAGGCCAAGTGCCTTCCCAGTGTGCACAAAGCCCTGGGTTCTACCCCCAGCACCGCAGAAAACAAACACCAACACACGATGGTTGACACCTGTCTATAATCTCAGGCCCAGGGAGTGCAGGCAGGAAGAGCAGAGGTTCAAGGCCATCTACGCATAACAAGTTCCAGGCCGGCCTAAGCTTCATGCCATCCTGTCTAAAAAATGTTTGTAAAAGCTATGCTTGGGTAACTGTGGTTTGAGATGGCAAGTCAGCTACAAAAATCTCTCCAGGGCTCCTACAGCGTTTGTGGAGCCCCCCTGTACCCAAAGTGTGCATGCAGATGGCGGGATCCAGACAGAGACATTCACACTGCAGCACAGTGGTCCTGGCTGTGAAGCGGCCACATGAAACACCCTGTGCCCCTCTCGCAGAGTTCGTCTACGCATCTTCTCTTACTGGGTTCCTCCTGCCAAGGAGTACAAAACGTTCTTGTCCTGTAAGGAATATGTCTGTTCATTTATAAATGTTGACACCGAGAGGGGACAGGCCAGTGCAGAGCCGTCTATAAGAAGCTTTGTGGCTCGTTTGTGTAGTTAACAGCCTTGAATTCAAAGCTTGAACTCCCAGTGTGCGTCATGCTTTGGGTGCAGCCGACCCAAGCATCTGTGCGAAACGCTGGCGGTTTGGACGGAGTATTTACTTGAAGAATTTCGTGTATTCTGAGCTTTTATTTATTTCATCTGTTTAATCATGGATTTGAAAGTTCTGAGAAGTTTAAAAAATTTTCAACTCTGAATAGAAGTCTGGGAGATTAGGAAAGAAGTGTTAACTACACATGGAAAGGGAGTGGCCGGACTGCGGGACGGACTTGGTTCTGCAGCAGGGAAGACGGACAAGGATGGATGCTGACAGAAAAGAAGTATTGCGGCAGTGGAGAAGAACGGATTGCAATGGGGTCAATAAGCAGATGGGCGTGGGAACACCGTCTGCAAGCATTTTATCTTTCTCTGTGTGTAGTGTGCACATGATGTATGTACACCTATGCATGTTTGCATTTGCGTTTGAGTTCGCGTGCACGTGTGCCATGTGGAGGTCAGAGGGCACCTTTGGGTGGCACATGCATGCCTCCACACACTAAACACAGTACACAAAATAGATAAAATATAATTTGATTTTTTTTTCTTTTTTGAGATAGGATCTTACTATGTAGCCCTGACTAGCCTTTAACTCAATAGAGCAGGTTGGTCTAGAATTCATAGAGACCCACCTGTCTCTGTCTCCTGAATGCTGAGATTAAAGAAAGGGGTGTACCACCACACTTGGTCTAGAAAATGTATTTTTTAACTTAACTTAATTTTTATCTTTTTTATTCTTTTTATGTGTGTGGGCATTTTGGCCGTATTGCACGGCTCTGTATCATGGGCATGCGTGGTGTTCGAGAATGCCAGAAGAGGGCGTCACTATCCTGGGACTGGGGTTACAGTTGGTTGTGAGCCACCATGGAGGTGCTAAGAACTGAACCCAGGTCCTTTGGAAGAGCAGCCTGTGCTCTCAACCATTGAACCATCTCTCCAGCCCATAAAATAATAATAAGGGCTTCTCTGTAGCTTTGGAGCCTATTCTAGAACTAGCTCTTGTAGACCAGGTTGGCCTTCAATTCACAGAGATCCGCCTGCCCCTGCCTCCTGAGTGCTGGGATTAAAGGTGTGCACCACTACCACCAGGTTTCTATTAAAAAACATTTAAAAGATGTTAGGCTTCACTTGTGGAAGATTAGAAAGCTAAGATGGGTTTACCAGACTTGGGGTTTTAGACACAACTGTAGCTGTATTCTCATGACAGATCAGGGCAGAGTGAGTCTGGAGCCAAGGAGGCCAGGCTGGAAAAGACCTTCTCTGTCAGGGAGAGACAATGAGTCCTCCCGGAGGCAGGACCACTGGGATGAAGGACACCCCATGTGACAAGTGTACTGAGGATACAGGCTAAGGAGCTTGGGCTTGCTCAGGTAGGTGATGGAGAAGGAGAGAGGGAGAGAACACGTGATTCTAGTTAAGGCGAGCCCAGAGTAGGGAAAACACACAAGGTTAGGGGAGGTCTTAGATGGGTTCAGTAATGGCCGCTCTGGAACCCTGGCAGAAACGACAGAGGGACTCAGGGCGAAGCACTTAGGGTAAGAAGCATTCAAGAGAGCAGGGGAAGAACAGTGAGGACTGGGAGACAGTAGTTAGCTTAGGAAGGCTGTTATTTTCTTTACCATCTTAGAAATGAAAACAAGTCTTCTCTGTTGAGACTAGTGTCCCTGGTTCCCATCCAGTTCTTCCTTTCCTTGCCCCTCCCTATAATGTTGACTTCTTTTGGTCTCCTAATGAAGTAAGTCACAAAACAATCCCACACCAATTTGGAATTATGATTAATAAAAGGGTTATTTATTTAAAGGAAAAAATTTACAGATCATCGTCCTAGACAACAGCCTCCTGCATGACCAGGAAAAGTGTCTGGTAGTCAGAAGCGGAGTCTGAAGCAAGAGAGTGCGGAGGGCTGCCGCTGCTTTTTTTTTTTTTAAAAACAAAAGATACCACACCCCAGTGGGCTGGTATCTCAAAAGCTATTGGCTGAAGGAGCAAAAGTAGCTCCCACAGCACCCTCCCATTGACAGTCAACTTCTGGCTCTGGAGGGAACACCAACTCTGGGTCTCCTCCTCTGGAGGAGCTACACACAGGAGCCACAGGGTCAGATGAAGTGGAAATTCCTTCTGAATGACCCCATGCTCTAAGTTCAGGCACATAAAGATGACTTCAGGAGATTGACTTGCCCAAGGGTACTATGATGGTCAGCTTTAATTAGTTATATTCACTCCAATTACCCTTGTTGGTCCCCTTCCTTCTCCCTCTGAATCCTTTCTTCCCAAATAGCCTCTCCTCCACTCACAAGTCTATCTCCCATTGCTAGGAAGTTATTGCTGAGATATGGACAACTTACCAATGGCTATACCACTGAAGAAACGACACAAGACAGCCACTCTCTTGATCACGTGTAGTTCAGATGTGGGTGCGTTCTGGATGGGGAAACAAGGTGAATCTGAAACTGGAAAAGAGGTGGAGGAAAACACTCATTAAACTCCCACACTGTCTTACGGTCTTACAGCTTCAGTTGCTGTGAAGAGACACCATGACCACGGCAACTCTTCTAACGGGAAACATTTAATTGGGGCTGGCTTACAGTTCAGCGGTTTAGTCTATTGCTGTCATGGCAGGAAGCAGGGTGGCATGCAGTCAGACATGGCACTGGAGAAGGAGCTGAGAGTTCTTTGTCTTGATCCACAGGCAGCAGGAAGTGAACTGACTTGAGCTCCTGGGATCTCAGAGCTCACCCCCTAGTGACACACTTCCTCCAACAAAGTCACACCTACTTCAGCAAGGTCACACCTCCTAATAGTACCACTCCTTATGGACCAAACATTTAAATATATGAGTCTATGGGGGCATTCCTATTCAAACCACCTTCATATAAGGAAATCAATGCCACTGTTTTACTATTTTTTTTCTTAGCTTTCCTCTCACACAGAGAAATCCTGTAAATTAGAAGTGTAGACACATTTGAGGGGCTGGAGACTAAATTCCTCAGTAAATGGAAATATAGGAGACTTGAGATTTGCAAAGTTTTCTAAAACCAAAAACAAAGGTTGGGTATCTAGCTCAGTTAGTACAGTGCCTGCCTAGCACCCACAAAGCTCTGGGTTGGATCCCCAGAACAACCAGGCATGGTGTGGTGGCACTCACGTATAAGCCCAGCACCTGGGAGGTACAGCCAGAAGGATTGAATGTTCAGGGTCAACCTTGGCTACATAGTGAGTTCGAGGCCAGCCTGGGCTTATGTGAGAGCCAGAATTAAAAAAAAAATACAAAACAAGCTTACTGCTCTAATTTGAGTTCAGAATATCTCAGAAGGCTGTATTAAAGGCTTCGTTACAAAATGAATGATTTTAGGGGTGGTGGAAATGATTTGGGCCTTGTCAGCGGTCTTTGGTCACTGGACACGCTCTTGAAGAAAACTGTGGAACTCGAGTGGTTTTGCCTTGCCTTTCCTGCCGTGAAGCTTTGCCTGGTTGCAGACCCAAAGCAATGGGCCCAATTGATCACACACTGAAATCTCCTCTGCCGAGAAGGAGATCTTATCAGGTGCTCACTATAGAGATGGACAGCTGCTGACTAGAGACTCTGACCTCAAAGACTCCAGCGGGGGTGCATGTGATGATGTATGTGTGTAGGGGTGTGTGGGGGGTGTGTGTGGGGGAGAGTATAGGGTGTGTGTGAGGGGGTGAGATGTAAAAGGGGCATGCAGGGGGGAGGTAAGTAGAACAAGGCCTAGAAAAGGCCTAGAGCCTGTGTATAGCTTGGGACCCAAAGATCCTCATTTGGATGTGAGAGATGCAGTCACAAAGAACTCTATGTCAACACTTTCCTGCATAAGTTTTTTTGTTTGTCGTGTGTGTGTGTGTGTGTGTGTGTGTGTGAGAGAGAGAGAGAGAGAGAGAGAGAGAGAGAGAGAGAGAGAGAGAGAGAGAATGCACCTGTGTGAATGAGCTCTAGGAGGCCAGAGGAGGCCATCGGGCATCCTGCTGTATCATTTTCTGCCTTACTCCCTTGGAGAGAGAACCTCTCACTGAACCTGGACCGAGGCAGTCACCAGCATATTTCAAGTTCTTCCTCCTTTATTTTTCAAGGCAAGGTTTCTCTGTGCAGTCCTGGCTGTCCTGGAACTCACTCTGGGATGGGGTTGGCTGGGCAGCCTGCCGTCCACACAGCCTTCAGCACTACACTGGCCTCTGCCTCTGCCAAGAGGGACCCCTGCAGCTCCAGTGAGAACCGAGTAGGCCCAGGATTGCAAGGCCAAGGCCAAGGCAGGGTCCCAGCAACAGAGGTGATGCATTGCTGCTGCTCCTAACGAGTCCCAAAAGCTGCCGTGAAGGAATTGGCCTCCTTTTTAAGCAAATACACACATACCAGAGACTATAACCTTTGTCTTCACTTGATTCAAAATTTATGCTTTAAAGAAAGAGCCATTGTGTCCAATGAGAGGAAATAACAAGACACCAATACTTCATTTTAACAACTCCCCCTCAGGGAAGCTTCTTGGTCCATACTCCTTACAAAGTTCACAGGAGCTCAGAGATCTCCTTGTCTGCCTGACAGGTCCTTCCCAAGGATATAGGAAATCTTTGTGGATTAAGGTCTTGTGGGAGGCGGGCTGTATCTTCCCAGGCCAGGGCTACCAAGAAACCCCCTAATGGAGCATCTTATGGAGTTGGGGGCACCTCATAAAATTTCTTCTCCACCCACACAGAACTACCGCAATGTTAACAACCCAGGCCAGGCTCCCAATTTTCCTTTCCTCTTGTTCCAGACAGCAAGCCCGGGGTCTCTAGACCTATTTTCAGCAGCATTCCCTCGGCAGCTCTATGAGGCCATCAACAAGAACAGCAGAAATC
Source organism: Microtus pennsylvanicus (assembly GCF_037038515.1). Lineage (NCBI taxonomy): Eukaryota > Metazoa > Chordata > Mammalia > Rodentia > Cricetidae > Microtus > Microtus pennsylvanicus. The sequence goes on along the minus strand of NC_134581.1, from coordinate 53,330,395 downwards.
AGTAGAGAGCTCAGATATGGGACCACCTGCAGCGAACCTGCTACCCTCAGATGGTTAGAGAGTGAAAGAGGCCAGCCCCCTGAGTGTTTGTCCATACCTACTGCATTGTCCCTGGAGTGTGTGCCCCAGAGGCTTCCGGGCTGAAGCAGGTGCAGGGTATTGTCTGTGTAGTAAAATATTCAAGTGCTGCCCCATTGCCCTGCCCAGGCAGCAGACAGGGCCCCTCCTTAAACTGCAGCAGTAGGAGCCGGAGACTGGTGACTATGAGGTCATGGAGCATGGTCAATAAGGAGTCTTCGCCAACCCCCTTCCCTGCTATTGCTAGGTTAGTGCAGAATGGGGAGTCCCAGACCAATGAAGCCAGCTCACCACACCCTCAATAAAGGGAGGAACATTGGTTAAGGGCTGTGTCTGTCCCCTGACCCCACAATAGACACATGTCTCTTGTGGAGAGCCCTGTGAGGGGACTCTGGGAGCTTTCAGATCCATGAGGTTGCGATAGGAAACTAAAAAAGAAAGAAAAAAAAGAAGGCAAAAAACAACGAAATAAAATACACACGAAAAGATATGGAATCCATTTTGTGTTGGCCAGCTATGCCTGGGCATGGGGTCTGCCCTGGAGTGTGGTTGATATGCCCAGTGACACTCTTTTGGAGAAAACCAATATACTTTCCCTACCAGGTATCAACGGCAAACAGCTTCTTGGTTAGGATGGGGCTAAGAGCAGTCAGTTTGTGAGACCATCACCCCCAGACGTCTACATTTTTCATGTTGGCCTCCTCTGCTCAGCTCCACAGAACCATCTTTTTCTGCCTCCAATGAGATAACTTTTGGTTATAAGAAGCCTTTTTGGAGGGCACAGGGAGAACATAATGATGCTGGGTGGGTAGGGAGGTAAGGAGTATCTGAGAGGAATTAAGGGAGGGGAAAAAAGATGACCAAAATACATTGCAATTTTTTAAATTATTTATTTTATATACGTTGTTTTGCCTGCATGTATGTCTGTATGAGGGCATCCGATCCCCTGGAACAGGAATTAATGGACAGTTTTAGCTACTATGTGGGTGCTGTGTGTTGAACCCACATCCTCTGGATGAGCAAGCAGTGCTCTTAACCTCTAAGCCATCACTCCAGTTCCTGGAAAAAAAATTTAGTTAAAAGAAAGCCTTTTTAATATTTTTTTTCATGTAAGAAATAATTACCAGCCTGAAACTGAAGAATGTGGAGACACAGAATTCATCACAATAGAAAGTTTAGACCTTTAAGAGGTTTTTATTCTAATAGGTTGATCCTGGCAAAACGTTAATGAATATGCAGGCAATCTCAGGCAGAACGATGTTTGCCATTGTTGAGAAAATACTCAGAATTTAGGAACAGGCCAAAGACAGTACAGGTTGTCTTTTCAAAGTCACACAGGGGCTTTGCTGAATAGGACCTCCCAGAAGGAGGTGTGTGTGTGTGTGTGCCTTGTGTGTGTTTGATATGTGAGAGAGGGGAAGGGCAGTTACATGCTGTGTAGTTCATGTAGAGGTCGGAGGACCTTTGGCCTCGATCCTTGCCTCTTCACCTTGCTTGGGTGAGGTGTCTTCCTTGTGTAAGCCATGCTAGGGGGCCAGCAAACACCTGGATGTCCCCTGTCTCTGTTTCTCCTCTCCACATAGACGGGTGCTGGAATTACACTTGTGTGATTGTGTCCTGTTTTCACGTGAGTTTGGGGACCCGAGTTCAGGTTGACAGGCACTTTCTCCTACTGATGGCTCTCTGCAGCTCCTCTAGCAGGGTCTTCAATGCTATATGGGGACCTCCCCAGCTCCCTGCTGCCCCAGACACTGGGAAGTAGCCTGTTAATTTGCGTGGTTTTCACCAGATAAAAGGGCTGGCCTAAAGATTATGTATGGTTTAATGAGCCTCTAGGAACATAACCACCACTAGAACCTACCTCACAACCTTATCTTTTTTCTTTTCAATGCACCGTTTCTCAAAGGGGCTTGGCGTCAGCATCAGGTTCTCACGGGCTCCTTCATTAACCAGTTAAATGCCGATGTATTTATTCTATGTTTGTGTGGCAGCCCTGTTTTTAACTTTGTAAATTATGCCTTGACACTCTGAAGAAGTGTACCCCAGACAGCTGCAAACCTGAAGCAGGTGTTTCTCCACCAGACCTTGGTTTCAGCTCTCCAAGGGAGACTCGGTCTTTTTTACACAACCTGAAATCTAGCTGTGTGAGTACCCCAGGGCTCTGCAGTCTGCTGGAGCCACCAGGGTAGATCCAGGCAGGGACCCTGTCTGGCGCTTGCTTAAAGAAACAGAACCAGACAAGGTCCCCTCTGGGGCAGAGTGCTTCCTTCCTGGCCTAACTTCTTCTCTGATAAACCGAGAGCACTTCCTTCTGGCCTCACTGCACCTCAGTTCTTCCCAACAACCCCAACACTGCCCTTCACACCTCTCCTGGCACAGAAGCAAGTGCCTGGGACAGCCCTACTGAACAGTGCCCTCTAGTGAGACTGGGTCCCCACCTGGTCTCTGTGGAGGGGATGGCTGGATGGCCTGAGAGAGAGATAGAGTCCTGGTTCCTCCTCAGAGCGCTGCTAAGCTCCTACTGTGTACCAGGCATTGCCGGCCACTGCAAGGTATGAGCAGGGGCTGTGTCCATCTTGGCGTTATCATTGGGTATCACCACAGAATATTGCCTGGCATGGGCTAGGTAGTCTATAATTTTCTACAACATGTATAAAGAAACAAGGAGTTTGAAAAATGTCATGGCTGGGCTCTAGGGAAATCAATGTGGGCACTGCCGAGTGTGCCTCAGAGCCCTCTCACGAGGGAACTAACTCACATCTTCGTAATTAAGATCATCTTAGCAAGCGGGGGACAGCAAGAGCAAGAATCCAGTCAATTCTGTGACCGTGGGCAAGTCACTTTGTCTCTCCGTGCCTTCCTTACTCTTCTGTGGCATAAGAGAGCCTCATAGTATTGTCCTGAGGGTTAAAACAATCAAGCCTTCTGAAGCATTTTAAATTGGACCTTTTGCATGTTAGGCCCTGAGTTGGGATTGTTAAGGAATGTTTGTTAGAAGATGAAGTCATGGGCTGGAGAGATGGCTCAGCGGTTAAGAGTATTGCCTGCTCTTCCAAAGGTCCTGAGTTCAATTCCCAGCAACCACATGGTGGCTCACAACCATCTGTAATGGGGTCTGGTGCCCTCTTCTGGCCTGCTGGCATACACACAGACAAAATGTTGTATACATAATAAATAAATAAATATTTTTTTAAAAAAGAAAATGAAGTCATATACAATTAATAATCTGATGGCCAAATGAAGGCCTCCCTTATCTGTAATTTCCCGGGTATGTGGTTAACTGAGGTTTGAAAATACTAAGTAGAACGTTCTAGACATAAACAGCTCACACATAGCTTAAAGCTCTCTCCTGCCGTCCACCTGGGATGTGATTCATCCCTTTGTCTAGTGTATCAGTTATGCGCACGCCACCTGCCCATTAGTCATAGCAAGCAGCCTAGGAGAGAGCGCCAGTGCACACACCTGATGTCTATTACCTGATTTTAACAATAACTCTGTGAGGTCTGTAGTATTACTACCACCGCATGGAGAAACCAAAGTCTTTGTGAGGACCCTGACATCTCCCAGGTTGGAGTGACCAAGCTGTAGACTCCAGGGAACTCTCTAGGCGTAAGTTAAGCTCAGAGTTTAGAGAACACTTGACCGTGTTTTCGGTCATGTAGGGTGTGGGAACCCCAGCAAAAAGGCAAGTAAGCAATCTGTGGGCTGGAGGGATAAGGTTCCAGGGTTGGCCAGAGCCCAGGACTCAGTAGTGAGGAACCTTTTGTGCTGGGGTTCAAAAGCAGAGGAGGGGTGGGAGGGAGTGGGAGGGTGGGGGTGGTTTTTATAGTGATCCATCAATCAATTAACCAGCCTGCCATCCCTCAGGCTTGAGACGTTTGGCAATGAAAGTGAAGGAGGTGCTGGGAGGTGCGGCCTTCACATGCAGATAGTCTGGGAGGCCCCCCAATGAGGATGGTATCCCTGGGAAAAGGGGGAAATGGGGAAATGTGAGGAAGGAGGGAACAGATGGGATGGAGATACAGTGGGGGCTCTCCTTGGAAAAGTGGACAAGGATAAAAGTGATGAATATAGGAACACATCTAGAAAGCATCCAAGCTTGTCTTTACAATAAAAGCAGAGCCGAGATAACGTTCGGGGGCGCATGGATGAATTATGTCAAGGCGTCCAGGGTTGATGTGGTCTGAGGCCCCTCCTCTGCCTTCTTCATGTGAAGCAATCCCATCACCACCCTCACTGTAGACTCCAAGTGATCCACGATAGGATGACAAACCTTGGAGTGCTTGTCTTATCTTGCCCTAAACAGACACGGAAGGCCAACATCAGTAATCTCCAAGCTATGGCTCTCCACAGTGCTCGCAACAGCTTTGGTAAAGCCACAACGGCAGGATCTCCAGGGGACTCCTTTATGCTGTCTTGAGGGTAGGGTTTGTAGTTGTGCCTCCTCCTAAGGCAGGAAGGATCCATAAAGAAAGCAGTGGGGCTGGGAAGTGCATCCTGAGACTACAGCTCCTCTACCAGCCTCCAGCTGTAGGGTTCCTCCAGCTGTCCCATTGCTCTCCCCAGGGTCCCCAGAGTGAAGCCACTTATCTGACCATCAAGGGGCTGTGATGGGAAGAGGAACAGGTTCTGGCCACAGCTGTACCTCAGTGAGTTCATCACACTAAAGAAAACTAATGACACCTACCTGTGGCTCGTTAGCCACAAGGATAAGAATGCAGAGGGACGCAGGGCTGTGATCTTAAGATGTTATGAAGTGGCAAAGATGGTCCTGAGTAAGTCTGGCATCTAACTGCGGGTGTCAGACCTCCAGTCATGTATGCGGGGACTTGCGGAGGACACAGGTCCTCAGTCTGAAGGAAATCGCTTCAGTGGTGTATCTAACTGGCCGAGCTGAGGACAACCCAGGCCTCGGCCCCTTCACACACATCCTCGTGCTGCGGCAGAACCTTTACTCACGTGGTGTTTGACAGTGGATGAAGGGCCTGTCACTCTCTCTCAGGATCACTGCTGCTATTTTAATGGCATTGGCTTGCCTGTCCCCGAGGGTTTTAAAACTTCCCTACCAAATAGAAACCACAATCCTTTTCTTTTATCTCCTGCTTAAGCAGAGAAATCATGATGGAGTAAGACCATCCAGGCAGTAGATTTGGTGGATGAGTGGAAATACAATCCAGGGAGCATCAGCATTGTCCCCAGCTCAGTCACTCTGGGAGAGGGCAAACCGTCAAACCAGACCCACAGTTATTTTTAGTCCCAAAGATGCAGCATTTTTGAATCAACAGCCCCAGGCCAGGAGGCCCTGCCAAAGCAGCATGACTCTGAGAAAGTGTCAGAAGCCCATGGCTTCACACTGCTCCTCCCCAGAAACTAGAGTTGGGTGACGGGGTGTATTTTTACATACGCTGACTTGCTAGGCACTCTTCCTGCCATGGGGTTCTGTGACGATGGTGTGGGAGCCCCGTGCTCCATGCCCTTTAGCCTGGGCCTAACCTGACATGTAGGCCAGCTGTCTGGAGACCAGAAGAGCTGACTTTGCAAGGGCCCCACCCACTCCACACTGCTCCTGTTCCCATTCTCTTCACCTACCCCCAGTCTTCTCTCCAGCCCACCAGCGCACTTCCCAGTCTTCCTTTTTTCTTCTCCTCCATTTTTCTTACTTCCCTGTGTGCCAGCTAATACTGATACTGTATTCATGACAGAAATATTGCAAAGTTGAGGGCTGTGGAGATGGTTCAGCTGATAGAGTGTTTGCACTTGCCAAAACTTACATAAAAAGCCAGGAGTGTTAGCACCTGTAGTGCTGGGGAGGCTGAGACAGCAGGACCCCTGGATTTGATGGTCAAATGGTCTAAGGGAACTGGTCATCCCCAGGCTCAGTGAGAGACACTGTCTCAAATAAATGAATCAATAAATTAAAAATACATAAATAAATAAAGTGGAGAGTGGCTGAGGGAAACATTGGATAAAACACCTGGCCTCCAGGAATGAGTACACATGCATAGACAAAGAAAGAAGGAGAGAGAGAGAGAGAATGTTTAAGATAAACACAAAAAAGTAAATATAAATCCTGTGACCCTCTAAACTAAATTATTTCTGAAAAGTTTTATGCATATTTGCATACAGAGCATTGATAGTTTTCAAAATATGGCATTTTATGCAAGGCCTGGGGAGCCAGGGCAGTGATTCACTCAAATGAGTTGATTTCAAGCTCTACAAAGAGGTTGCTAGGCAATGCCAGGGCACGCAGTTAGCACTCTGCCTGGATAAAAGCTTCCATATTTCTAACACTTGCCATCCTTCCTGTATCATCTGGGCAAGATATATTTCTCCTTCTTCTTCATCATCCATTTAGGTGCTTGAGCATTTTAGGGGATGAGGAGAGGAATAATTCCAGGCTCCTGGATATCAAGTTTTCTATATTCAATGACTTGCTTGGTGGAGTCATTGCAGTCTTGGAAAACACTACAAGCCGCATTGCTTTAGTTGGGGCTCTTACACGCTCTAACTGTTGAAGGTGGATCTCAAGTCCACGGACTCTGTCATGTTATTTGTGCTCCTGTACTGTATGTGTGAAAACTTTCTGTGGGTGGATGGGAGGCAGTTCAGTGGATAGAAGTGTTAGCCGTGCAAGCTGATGACCTGAGTTCAATAACCAGAAACCACATTAAAAACTGGGGTACCGTGGTGCACTTCTGTGATCCCAGCACCTCTACAGCACCATGAGAAAGAGACGGGAGTGTCACCCGGAAGCTTGCAAGCTGGCTGGCCTGGGAAACCAGCAAAACAGCAGAAACAGGAGACTCTGCTTCAATAAGGCGAAAGGAGAGAATTGATTCCCTAAGTAACCCTCTGACCTCCACACATGAGTGCCACTAGCCTGTATTCACACCCACACTCACTCACTCACACACACACACACACACACACACACACACAATTTAAAACAAATAAGCAAATACAAACAAACTAGTCAGGTCTGGTGGTGCATTCCTTTAATCCCAGCATTCGGGAGGTACAGTCAGACAGATCTCTGAGAATTTGAGGCCAGACCGATAAACATAGCAAGCTCCAGGACAGCCAGGACCAAATAGAAAGACCCTGTCTCAAAAACAAAAACCAAAAACTCTCCAAAACTTCTAGGACAAAAGTTTCTAAGCGTGTGTGTGTGTGTGTGTGTGTGTGTGGCTTAGATGGGGAGAAATCTGCCTTACTCTATTTTGATTGCATACCATTTTCTGGTTTTAAAATATATTTTACATAATGCCTGTGATTTTTTTTTATTAATGAAGACAATAAAACCACTAAAAATGCTTCTCCCTAACTGGCTGCTGCTCATAGCCACTGCACTGACGGTGGCAGAATTCCCAGCAGGCAGGTGATGGGGACAAAGAACAGACACTCTCATTGGTACCCAGTGCCAGCCTTTGCCCCGACTCTCGGTCACACTTGTCCTATCTTCGTCAATGCCCGGAATGTTATGTGCTCCGTTTAGATAGAGTCCATGCTTCTGGGAACAGATTGGGTGGGGTTAGGGACATCACCAGACGAACAGAACTTGCTGCTCCAAGGTCAGAGGTCCTTGGTGTCTGTTTCTCCGCCTCTCCCAGACCACCACCTGACTGCTCACACTCCTTTATCTGTGACCCTGGTGATGCCTCAAGCCTGTTAGCAACAACACCGTCACACGCAGTTTGACTGGATCACAATAACCGACTCCATCAGTTAATCAATTCATTGATGGGCTCATGGCTGAACTGTCTATTAGGAGGTGGGGGCTGATTAGAGGAAATGGGTGACTAGGGATGGGTGTATCTTGTACCCAGATCTTCCTTTCTGTTACCCAGTTACCGTGAGGTGAACAGCTGTGCCCCACTGTGCCCTTACACCATGTTTTGCCTTACCATAGGCCCATAGCAGATGGGACCTGCAGACCATGGACTGAAACCATGGACCGAAACAGGTCTTTACTTCTGTACACTGTTTCGCTCAGGTATTTAATCACAGTGATGGGAAGGGGCTGGATGTAAACATGGAAGCTCCATCACAGTTTCTACACAGTGTTAAGTTCACCTGGCTGCTTGTGTTTAACCATGTGGATATTTGGTTGGTTTTGTAATAGATCAAATTATTGAGTCTGGATCCTCTGGAAGAACAGCCAGCGATTTTAAGCATGAAGCCATCTCTCCAGGCCCCTGGGTTAGCTTTTAGTTAGTTTGTTGACTGGGTTAGTTTTTAGTTAGTTTGTTGACTGGACAGAAACTAGAGTTATCTGCGAAGAGTAACCTCAATTTACAATTTAGACAGTGCCTCCATCAGCTTAGCCTGTGGGTATGTTTGTGGGAGAATTTTCTTGGTGAACGATTGATGTGGAAGGACCCAGGACACTGTGGACAATTCCACAGCCCTTGGGCAGGCAGTCTTGGGTTGTATAAGAAGGCAGGCTGAGCGAGCCAGGAAGCAACATTCCTCCATGATCTCTACTTCAGTTCTTGTCACCGAGTTCCTGCCTGCCATGACTTTCCTTCATGGTGGACAGTGACTTGGATCTATAAACCAAATTAACCCTTTCCTACCCAAGTTACTTTTGGTCACGGTGTTTAATCACAACAGTAGACTAAGAGATCATATCAGTTTTAGATCAGCCAGTTCCAAGGGATGATTTATACATGCGTGTGCGTATACATACACACATATGTAAGCTAAAATATGTATAGACTTGCTTTACTTAGCATAGGAAAATCTTACTTCAGAATTTGATTATTATTTTTATAACCTGTATAAATTGCTCAAAAGTTATAAGAAATGATGCATTTCATGAAATTTCTAAGTCAAATTCAATTATGCTTACCGCCCCCCACCCCTCGTGGCCACAAACACAAGAAATTCTGTCACAGCCATCCTACAGACATTTTCTTGTCCTCTGCACAGAACTCTAAGTCTCTGTGACCTGGAAACTTGGAGAAGGGCGTCTGGTCTGTTATGGCCCCACTTCTCCAGACTCATGTGGATGGGCTGAAATTGTTGCCAATTATACACTGTCAAGAGAATTTTCTCCCAGGGGTGGAAGTACCTAAGCAACATCTTATCCTCCTCCTCTTCAGGTCCTGATGATGAACCAAATTCAATTCTACCACAGTCTACCCTGGGGAGCTAATGTGCTTACAAGGGTTACCTACAAAGCATGGGAGAGCGATTACAGACAGGACTGTGGATAACCCTAGAGCAGCCAGCCATACTTGGAGGTGTGTAGCCCCAGGGGAGGTGGCTTCCTCCTGGCTGCATAGATGGAACCCCCATCCCTAGTCTTTCCTTGTTCCTCTAGCCCCTCCCCCAGGCTGTATGCAGTAGGCAGAATTCTATAAAACTGGTTGGAAAGAGTTGAGGGCTACTCAGGTGACAGTTCCAGGACCCTTCTCACTCTCCCCTTCTGAGAGGGAATGTCATCGTCCAGCAAGCCCAGCTCTAATAATCTTTTGCATGCAGGCTTGGCTGATCTCATGGAGATAGTGGCTGTTGGCCTCAGAGGACAGTTCTTGACAATATGCATCCTTTCCAAATTCCAGGCCATGCGCAAGTGTCCCGTGCCCAGATATCTTCCACTTAGCTGGAAGCCACTCTGCAAGGCCCTCCCCCCACCGGTGCCATTAGGAAGGCCTGTCACTCAGGGATGCTAAAACTCTGAATGCTCTCCAGGCCCTGAGCCCTCTCCTAGGCCTTTCCTACTCTAAGAATTCATGTTAGGCTTCCAGACGCTTAGAACATAGATGGTCCTCTCACTTCTTCTTGGGGCAAGAGAAGCCCAGACTTGCAAGACACAAAGGTCCCCAGAGAAGAGGAGGGGAAATGTTTTGTGTTCTTTTCCAGCGAGCCCACAGAAGCGGATCAGACCTTTGTAAGTCCCAGTCCCAGTGGTTGTCAGCTAGTAATTACCTGGTTTATTGGTAAGTCAATCCCTCATCTGTGGAACACAGAAAGAGCTGTGGTCCCCAGACACGACACGATGCCACAAAAGCCATTGGATAAAGAGCCTAAGAATCCCTTGGCTTCTGTAATCTTTAGAGCCTCTCTGTAATACAGCATGGACAGGGTGTGCCAAGCCCACACGCGGGCCAGCGGGTATCTGAGGACTGATGTGGCTAAGATAAGACGAGGGACATTGTGATGCAGGTAAACAACATCGCCAGCTCTGAAGCCACCCACGCTGCACAGGTGACAGAGCCGGTGCTGAGAAGGAGGGGCTGTGGAGTCAAACACACCGGAAACTAAGTTTAGCTCTCCTGCTTCAGCTGCTACTTCTGAGCAGACAATTCTTGACTTCTTACACAGAGACCATTCAAGGGCATGTGTGAGCACAGGACAGATAAAGGCCAGAAAGCAAAGACGGGGCCGTAAAGCTGCGGCATACTCTGCTCCGTCACGTAGAGCGCAGAAAGGAGAATTTTAATTGCAGAGTCACATTTAAAAAAAGACGAAGAAAGAAAGAAGTTATTGTCTGTGTAGATAAGGCTAGGGCCACAAAGGGAGGGAGCTCAAGTTGCCCCTCTGGGTGGTTGGCTTTCTCATCTTCTAAGCTCCTCCCCAAGGCCTGTTCCTTGAACCACTTCCTAAAATAAACAAGCTGCAGACATCCCTGTCTCAGACATGGCCTTTTTGGAAGGAGTCTGGTCTCAGGCAGCTGGAAGGAGGGGGAAATGAAACAAAGCAAAGCAGAGGTATATAGAAAACAAAATTCGGCAGTTGGGTCTCAGTTGGTTCACCAGCTAATGAGGACATTAAAAACAACACATTTTGTCATTTCTGTATTCCGTGACTCCTAGGAACTCATTACTTCAATGTTCAGCCTTCTCTCTCTCTTTTGTTTTCCTTCAAGGAATCCTGGCCAGACACAAAACTTGCCACACTTGCCTTTGAGTGACCTGGACAGGCCCCTATGCCAGCCTTGCCCCCTCCTACTGTCTCTTGATTGCCTTAGCACTTCAGGACTCCTCAGATTAGGTAGCGCCTCCCACCTGCCCACAGTGACTCCTTTGAGAGAAGAGCTGGGGCAAATGGTGGCATTTCGTACTGCAGTATTGGATCTTGCTGTGTTGCTGTCTCAGTATTTAATTTCATTTGAGATGTACCGTGAACACCCTGCAAAGGACTTTAAAGAGATTCTTATTTAATTTTATGTTGTGCACCTACGTTCATATCAGGCAGCTCACATCTGCCTATAACTCCAGTTCCAGGGGAACCTGGTGCCCTCTTCTGGCCTTCTCAAGTACTGCATACATATGGAACATAAAAACTCAAACAGGCACAAGCACACATAAACCAAAGCCAATAAGTAAATCTTTTTAAAAATTCAAAGTGCAATTTCTATTGAATGCTTATCAACTTTAAAATATCTTATTTGGAGGCCAAAGTTGTAGCTCAGCTGGTAGACTGCTTGCTTACTATTCAGAAAGCCCTGGGTTGGAGCCTTAGCACAGCAGAGTAGAGGGTGGTATACACCTATAATCCCCTCCCCTGCCTCTGGAGGGAGCACTGGGGGAATCAGAAATTCAAGACTATTCGTGGATACCTAATAGATTAGAGGCCAGTTAGGGATACCTAAAACCCTGTAGCAACAGAAAAAGAAAATTTAATTGTATAAATTTACAGAGCAGATAGTTTAATAATTTGATTCATGGATGTAATATGTGGTGATAAGATTAGAGGCGCTGTCAATTTTCTCTTTTAACATTAAACATTGACTGACATAATTATATTTGCTTATGTGATGCAATATGATTTTAAATACAGTATCCCAAAAGAATGATGAAGTCAAAGTAATTAACATTTCTGTGTCCTTAGCTTCACTTGTATTTGAAGCTTGTGAGGTCCTCCTCCCTTCTAGCTATTCATAAGCTATATAATAGGTCATTGTAAAGCATAGTCTCCCCATTGTTCTAGGAATATTATGATTTATTGCGTCCATCTCACCATGCAGGTGTCTATTATCTAACCGCCCACTCTATCTCCCCAGCCTTCTCAGCCTCAACACTCACTATTATACATTCTGATCAATTATTTTTAACATTCACATATGAGAGAAGACACGAAATAATTTCTCCTCTGAGTTATTTCGCTTAACATGTCTTCTAGTTCCATATGTTTTTCTGAAAATTACAGAACATTATGAATTGTTTAAGGTTTCATGCATGTATATATGGTGTGCATATATATGTATATACATACTATATATGTACACATATGTGGGGGGGTCAGGGTAATGTCAGCAATCATCCTTGATCACTCCACTTTGTTCTTTGAGGCAGAGTCTCTCAATCAAACACAGGGCTTGCTGATGTTGACAGTCTTGCTAGCCAGCTTGTTCTGGGGAATCCATCTCTGCTTTCTGAGGCTAAAATCACAAGTGGACTACCATGTCCACCTCACATTTACATGGGTTTCTGGGCTCTGGACTCCGGTCCTCAGGCTTACACTGGAAGTGCTTTAACCCCTAATACCTCTCGTCAGCCCCAAGATGATCATTCTTCTATGGCCGAGTAATATTCTACTGTACACCACGCAGGTAGTCTCTCCTCTTCCTGCTGATGGACACCTATGTTGACATCATATTCCAGCAGTGTGGATACAGAACATGCATCGCTTTCACACCATTGTAGAACCGAAAGCTCTACGTTGAGCCAGTGTAAGCCAGAGACCATCTGAACTTAACAAATGGAAATTGCAGATGATATTTGAGGCATAACTTACCTATTAAAAGAGATTTTCTTTCCAGGATTAAGTTAAAACTTCATAAACAACAACGGCATGCCGAGACAGATGACTGTGTGTGCACAACTTAAGAAGTTAATGTTTTTTTTTTATAGAGACTCTTGCTGTGTCACCCAGGTTGATCTTGAACTTATGACCCTCCTGCCTCACCCTCCCAAGTGCTGGTACTACAGGTGTGTTCCACTATGCTTGTCCAATTATTTAATTTTTAAAAAGCTTGCATAGTTGACTAATATCCCAAACAGGTAAATCTCCGGCCTGGGTTGTTCTCCTCTGACTCCATTGATTACAGCACACTCTCCTCCCCCCACCCCTGGCCCTCATAAGCACAGAACTCAGAACTCAGCAGTGCTACCATGTGTTCGAGAAGCTAAGCCCCTAGATGGGTTGTTGCACAGGGAGCCCAGGATCTCGCCTCTCTTGGAAGGAAGCGAAGACTGAAACAAGTAGAGAGTAGCCCTTTTTGTAACGGTGCTGTGGACAAGCGCTTTATTAGAATCGTCCCTCAAAAATGAGGACATGGAGGTGAGATAGATACCCCAGTGGTTAAGAGCATTTACTGCTCTCGCAGAGTACAGGGTGCAGTTCCCAGCACACACAGGGCAGTTCACCATCTGTAACTCTGGTTCTAGGAGTCTAATGCCCTCTTTTGGCCTCCAAGGGCACTTGCGTGTATGTTGCTCACAGAAACACAGGCACATACACATAAATGATACATAAATACATGTTTTGAAAAGCCAGAGGGCAATACCGCAGACAGATTCTTAATTACAGGGCTTCTCTTTTGCATAAGCTGAACTTCTCAGTAAGAAAGCAATATTCGAAAACTAAGTAAAACCCTCCAAGGAACTCAGCCAATGCTCTTTTTAGGTTATTAAATTGATCACTTGACAGAATTTGTTTGAAAAGAAGCCAAGAAATCATGACTAGAATTTCATTAGGAGCATTTGACTTTTCCATCTATATCATTTAAAGTTTCTATGTTCATTTTGGCCTCGAGAGTTGTGTGTGTATGTGTGTGTGTGTGTCCGTGTCCATGTGGGTCCGTGTCCATGTGGTTTCCTCATTTGGTAAAAGAAAACTGTAAAGCTTAGTATTTATGTTAGCTTTTCCTTGGTCATGCATAATATCTGCAGAAAAAAAGAAGGTCACGGGGTCAGTCTCTTTCCCTGACCTTATGGCTGAACAAGGCCATGTGTGCAGAAGGAAACTATGCACCCTTGAACCTGCTATAGCTTGTGCCTCTTTGGACAGCTGTGTTCCAGGTATTCAAGCCTCCTGGGCAAGTGAGCTTTAGCCACGATGGCTCATGTGAGCCTGCTCACCAGGGCAGTTGTCAGAGATGTTGCTCTCACTGACCTGTGAACCAGCTAATCAGATCTTTCTAGGGGTGTTGGGCAGCTCCCTGACATGGTTCTTGACAGGAGTTGGTTCCGTCATCAGATAAAAGGCCACCTGCGTGTGGCACCTCTCCTCACATTTATCTCTCCTATGCTGCTTGGGGTCAGAGCAAGTTCTATTGTCCCCTTTAGACAAACAAGAAAATGCTACAGTCAGTCTTAGATTAACAGCAGGAAAGGAGATCCGTCCTCGGGGCATTTGTGCACTGATGAGGGTGAAAGATTTATGGGGGAGGATGCTTCTCAGGGCCCTCACTCTGCCCCCTCTTGTACCCCCTCTTGGAGCAAACCTGCTTCTCTTTGCATAAGCACAACCTACCTCAACCCTCCTTGTTCCTAGATTCCGGTGAAACCTATTATCCCCTTTCACCTGTGTGCAGTCAGCACGTCCACAGCGCGGTACATCTGCCCACCACATGCACATGTCTTGGATGGCCGAGAGGGGCTCGGCTCTGTGCTTGGACCCAGGGTACCATGAGGACCGAGGCAAGCTCCAGAGAGACACATCCCTGTGGAGAACGAGACTACAATAGAAATCTGGGATGAATAACGGTCTGCTTGGTGGTCCCTCTGAAACAGCAGGATGGACTCCATCTGGCAGTGACTCAGAACATCAAGCCCAACAGAGCAGGGGATGTCCTCAAAGCCACAGGTCTGAAACGTGTATGGTGCCACAGGGAGCATGTGCTTTCCCTCCTCATTCGGGAGTCCTTAGGCCAAGAAGGGGACTCACAGACATGACACTCCTAGGAAGCTTGTGGGGCAGAGTTGGCTTTCGGCCAAGGCTACAGCAGGCCTCCTGGAGCAAACTCTCCAAGCCCCAACCTTTCCCAGCTGCCAATGATGCTGAATAGAGGACAGAATGGCCAGTTAGAAGCAAAATGACAGCATATGAGGCTGTTTCCAATGGGTTCTTTTTCTCTATCCGCTCTATACATTTTAGTTTAGTCTGGTTTGGGGACAAGGTCTTACTATATAGCTGGGCTAGCCCTGAACTCACACTCCCACTACAGACTTCTGACTCTTTGGATTATAGGGCTACACGTGTGTGCGTGTGTGTGTGTGTGTGATTTTGTTGTTGTTGTTAGACAGGGTCTCATGTAGCCCAGGCTGCCCTTACTTTCCCTGCGTAGTTGGAGATGAACTTGAACTTCTCATCCTCCTGCCTCTTCCTCCCAAGGGTTGGGATTACAGGTGTGTTTCACCTCCAATGCCCAGTTTAGACAGTGCCGGGGAAGGAACCCAGGGCTCCATGCATGCATGCCAGGCAAGCATTCTACAAGCTGAGCTACCCCTCTACATATTTTTCAAAAGCTACTCTGTACATTGGATGCTCATCACTTCCAGCCTTTGGTGTCCAGAACACATTTGCTTGCATACAGGCTACAGACTTCCTCCTTTAGGGTGATTCAGAACATTATCATTTGCCAAGTTTTATGATAAGAGATAAAGGATGTATGTGGGGGGTTAGAAAGATAGATAGCTCAGCAGTTAAGTGTGCTTACTGCTCTTGCAGAAGACTTCCGAACCACCTGAAGATCTAGATCCAGGAGGTCTGACACCGTTTTCTGGACACCTACACACACACACACACACACACACACACACACACACACACACACACACACACGTTGGCGGTTGGCACACTTCTTTAACCCCAGCATTTGGGAGGCAGAAGCAGATGGAACTCTGGAATTTTGAGGCCAGCCAGGGTACAAAGTGAGTTCCAAGACAACCTTCACAATGAAACTCTGTCTCAAAAAACCAAATAAAAGAATAAATAAGGATAAAAAATCAGCTGGGCAGTGGTGGTCCATGGTTTTAATCCCAACACTCAGGAGGCAGAGGAAGGCAGATCTCTGGGAATTTGAGGCCAGCCTGGTCTACAAGAGCTAGTTCTAGGACAGGCTCCAAAGCTACAGAGAAACCCTTTGAAAAACCTTTTTTTGCCGGGCGGTGGTGGCGCACGCCTTTAATCCCAGCACTCGGGAGGCAGAGGCAGGTGGATCTCTGTGAGTTCGAGACCAGCCTGGTCTACAAGAGCTAGTTCCAGGACAGGCTCCAAAGCCACAGAGAAACCCTGTCTCGAAAAACCAAAAAAAAAAAAAAAAACAAAAAAACCTTTTTTTAAAAACTCAAAAATAAATAAAATTAAATTAAAAAATAAATAAGTAAGAGCTGTGCCTGGGTAGATCCTGGGGACCCAAATGTGACAGTTTTTACCAAATTACCTTTCAGCTTCCGTGGCTGTCCAAACACCTTCTGCTCCCACCCCTCCCCCTCTCCCATCACCCTCTCTCTGTCACACTAAGGTTCCTGCAGAGACTATTGCAGTGGTGAATCCACCTCAGCTTGCTTGTTTCTGGGGGTGGAAGGCTGGACTGCTCCAGCTGGGTTTGAAGGCTGATCCTGAGGAAATCAGATAGGCCCCCTGGACAACTGCCCTGCCGAGCAGGTTCACGCGGGTTGTTGTGGTTCGAGCTCGTTTGATTGAACTCTGAAATCATATCACAAGCATCTCTTCTCTCGTCACTCCACAAAATCCTGGGAGCCCATGGCCAGGCCTCAGATGCTCAGAACCCACATCTAAGGAATGTCTGGGATATACAGCTGTGACTTCGAAGTTTCTGGTGTCTCCTCAGCCTCTGCTCAAGCTGCCCTGCCTTTGGAGACCTCTCTCTTTTCCTCCTTCCAAACGGTCCACGTACAGCCTTCCCCAACGCCAGCTAACGCCCTGAAAGGTCACCGTGGGGTCAGCTCTGAGAAAGACCTTAAACTTCACCTAGCTCTATGATCTTTCATGTTCTAAAAGCAATGTGTGTGTGTGCACGCACATGTGCATACATAAACGTGCACACAGGTGTGAACATGCCATAGCTGTGTGCAGAGGACAGTTTCCTGTGTTGGTTCCTATCTCCCGCCTTGTTTGAGGCAGGCTGCGTCTGCAGATTGCTGTTGTGTGGTGTATGCCAGGCTACCTGGCCTACAGGCCTCTCAGCTCTCTGTGGAATCACTGGGATTACAGACCTTTCTACCTTATCCGGTTTTCTATGGGTTCTGGAGACTCAAACTCAAGTCCTCTCCCCTCCATGACAAAAGCTGGGCCCACTGATCACCACCACCTAAAACCAGTTCTTCTATAGTTTGTAGCCACAGTTTGAAAACCATTGGTGACTAGCAACCCATTTTCTCCAAAATAACCTTTCTATAATAACCACTCCACATCCAAACAGCTTCACCACGAACAGCACTAATTACTATTTAGTCAATCAAAATTTAGTGTCAAGCAGATGCCACTCTTGCAACGACCCTGCAGAGAACAATGACGGTTACCATCCCATCCCATTTTACACATGAGAAGGTCGAATCCAAGGAAGACTCACTGACCTTCTCCAGGTCACAGAGCTCCGAAACAGCAGACTGTGCCCTTTGCCCCAGCACACACCCTCAAGTTCTTGTGGAAATCTTTTGCTGTGTCAGAAGTTCCCTCAGGTAGAGTTGCAGAGTGTGTGCTCTTGGCCAAATGTCTCCTGAGAAATGTCTCCAAATGTCTCGGTGCTTAGAGTCTGACCTGAACACAGTGTAATAGCCTGACCTAAACTCACTAGCTTCCCCCAGTCATTATTTCAAGAGTTTAGATTTACTGCCCAATAACTAGGTCCTTGGAAGGTAAGGCCAGATCTTTGTATTATGGTATGTACTTAACTTCCAAGACGTTTTGTATCCACTTCAGAGTCCAGCATATATTTCACGAGCCAGTACACGGCAAATGCTAGCCATTCCCGGGTGGTGATGCGAGGACATCAGACAAAGAGGCAAGATCACCAAGTTTTGGCTTTTGCTCCCATGCAAATGAATCAGTCACAGGCAGGCCCTACACCCCACTCTGGCCCACCATGCTCTTCTTTGACCTCAGTTTCCCCACATAAACCAGAAAACCACAACCCTTTTGATGGTCGGCTAGATGCTAAAACTCTCCCACACCGTATAAAAGCAGGCAAGGTCTGAGAGAACCCTCTAAGCAGGAAGCCCCCAGACCACAGCTGGGCCTTATAATTGGATTTCAGCCTGGGGCATGAGACACCCTTCCAGGGCCCTCTTCTTACACTCCCAAGGCTAGCAGCAAGCAGGAGTCGTGAGTGAGTTGCAGCCTTCAGCCTCTAGGCTTTCAGGAGCTTTCTTAGTTTTAGCAAACGGGTTTCACGTCATGTCCACGAGAAACAACAATCTCCAAGCTTCTCTCTAGGGAATCCCGCAACGACTCTAGAGAAGAGAAGCATTGTTGAGGTCTACTATCACAGCGTGCTGGGCAATGCTTCCTTCATTTATCCGTGTGTGTGTTTTGTGTGTGTGTGTGTGTGTGTGTGCGCGCGCGCACGCGCCACAGCATGTATGTGGAGGCCAGAGGGCAGCTTTTGGGGAGCCGGTGCTCACTCTCCTCTGTTTGCAGCTTGTGCATGTGTGCGTGCGTGTGTGTTCGCACGTGCACACGTGTGTGTGGGGAGCTGGTACTCACTCTCCTCTGTTTGCAGCTTGTGCATGTGTGTGTGCGTGTGTGTTCGCACGTGCACACGTGTGTGTGGGGAGCTGGTGCTCACTCTCCTGTGAAGGTTTCCAGGTACAGGAGCTTCTGGGAGAATCTCCCAGTTCTGCTTCCAGTACCCTGTAGGAATGCTGGGATTGCAGATGTGTGCTGTCACATCTGGCTCTACTATGGGTTCCTGGGACTGAACTCTGGCTATCAGGCTTGTGCAGTGAATGCTATACCTGCTGAGCCATCTCCTTGGCTCTTGTTCGTGTGTTTTGCAAACATATTTGTGTACATCCCTGGGCCAGCCTGGGTAGGCAGAAATCAAGAAGTGCAAGACCAGACCCTGGGTCAGTTGTAGCTCACGGTTTTTCTAGAAAGGAAACTAGGAAGCAAATGAACACATAAAACTGACTTGAAGCTGTGACGAAGAATATAGCACACTAACCTCTGCAGTCTGGTTCTCATTAGGATTCTTGGCAAAGCTGTTCAGCCACATCTGGAAAATAAGGCCCTGTCAGTATTGTTTCATAGGCCGTTCCCCCCACCCCATGTCTCTCCACCTTCCTCTACAGATAGATGACCTGGGACCATGGGCTAAGTCAGAGAAACCTAAACAGCCTGAGAATGGCATTCGTTCATGAGAGGCTTACTGGAAGAAGAAGCATTTAAATTAAGATTTGAGAGCTGGGCTGGGCGGGGACCAGCTCAGTTAGCAAAGTACTCGTTCTCTAAGCATTAGAGTACCTGAGTAGATTTCCAAGCCCATGCTAAACACACAAACATCAACATGGGCAATGCACACTCATAATCCCAGAGTTGGGTAAGTGGACCAAGGAGGCTCCTGGGATTCACTGGCCAGCCAGCCTAGCCCACAGGGCGAGTCCCAGGCCAGGGAGAGACCCTGTCTGACCTCAGGAACAACATTAATTATTCTTGTACCTCCAACTGTTTATACATATATATTCACACACACACACACACACACACACACACCTGCACATGCCCAAGACCATAGGTGTCCAGGAGAGGCAACATGGTAGGAATGGGGAGATGGTGTGATCCACAGTAGACAGTATCAGAGATCCAGTTCCATCCAGCTCTGACTCCCATTTGCTATAACATTGTATGTAAGTATCTCTGGGCCCTGGGTTTGGTTTTGGCTTTGCTTCTTTTTTGGTCTGAAATGAAGGTCTGCTACCGAACGGGAATGCTGTGTTACAGGGAGAAAAGCAATGGTTCTGGGGTCAGGATCACCTTTAAATTATTAATGGTCATGTTTTGGGACAAGGGATTCTGCTCATTTTCCTTGAGGTCCCCTGTGTTCTTGAGGTGAGATTGCCAGAGCAAGAGTTTCACTGACATCGAGAAACGTAAGGGTAAGCTGGACAGTCTTTGCGTTCTCCTCCCGACCCTGCGTCAGCTGGGTCTCTACTGCTGTCATATAACACTGTGACCAAAAGTAACCCAGGGAGGAAAGGGTTCATCTCACCTACAGCTTACAGTCCATCATGAAGGGAAGTCAGGCCAGAGACTCAAGGCGGGAACCTGGAATTGAGAAATGAGGCAGAGGCCGTGGAGGGATGCCTCTTACTGGTTCGCTCAGCCTGCTTTCTTTTACCATCCAGGCCCACCTGCCTGAGGGTGGCACCACCCACAGCGGGTTAGGCCTCTCCATGTCAATCATTAATCACGGAAAATGCCCCCACAGAGTTGCCCACGGGCCAATCTGATGATGGAGGCATTTTTCTCCATTGAGGGTCCTCTTCCCAGATAACTCTATCTTATGTCAAGTTGACAAAAGAAAAGAAAATAAGCCAACCAGGACACGTGCACATTGTATGTCCTGAATATGTGAAGATTCATGTTGCAGTGCATGGGGCCTGGAAAAGCTGGTCCCGGTGACCTATCCTGGGGAAAGTCAACAGACGCGTGAGGGAGACGGGAGCTCATTAAACAGACTCTCTCTCCAACAGTCTTCTTTTCCAGATGTGTCGCCGAAGGGTTTGCCAAGAATTCTAACAAGAACCAGACTCTCGCTCCGTCCTTCACCTGTGGGTTCCAAGCAGATACCAGTCTCCCCTCTGCTCAGAGGCTAAGGGAGGTTGTTTGAAATTCTTTCCTGTAAAAATGAGAAGCTCTGAATGTTAGAGAAAACAGTTCAGATTTCCCAACTTTTAGATTTCAGCCAAAGAGAGTGGGCTTAAAATCGGAGTGGGAGGAGACACAGGGGCATCTGTGGAGGCCTCAGGCTAGCCACCCACAGCAATCCCTCGGAGTTAATTAGCAAAACCCTTCCATGAAAAGACAACAGTGGGGTCCCAGGGTTCAGAGAAAAGGGAGCTCTGTTCCGTGATGGCTCCTGTGGGCCCTCTGCCACCCAGACTGCTTACACGTGTCCCCACAGGTCAGCATGAGCCAGAGACTGCCCTGAAGCAAACGATGCAAGGCAAGACCCTTGACCACAGTTCTGAGAAAGAGGGGTTGGCCCTGTGTGCCTGAGCCAGGCTATGAAGGCGTTTGTCAACGTCTACCGCCTTACAGGGAAGGTTACCGGCGTTCACAGTCACATGAGGTTCTGAGCTAGACACAGCATCTATGCTCATTCCTGAGGCCAGGAATCCAGGTCTGCCTGGCCTCTCTAGGGCTCTGCCTTTTCTTTGTTGGATCCGCTTCTGTCTGGTTTGTTTGCTGTGCTCCTCTGTCTTGGCTCACTCAGCTGGGGTAAGGGACAACTTCAGACACATCCTCCAGCAACTCCGCCATAAGGGACAACTTCAGACACACCCTCCAGCAACTCAGCCAAGACCCTCACCTCCACCTTCTTGGTTTTAATCAGAACCAAGTTACCTTGTCTCCAAAAACAACCCTCTAGTTTTTATTAGGCCCTCTTCTCAGCAATGGACATTTGAGTTACATGTGTGTATATGGTGTGTACATGGTACTCTTTCTCCCTCCACCCCCCGCATGGCTCTGCCATCCGAACACCCACACTCTGGAACCCACACACCTCCCCAGAATGATTGGCCCTTTGTGTGCGGTTTCATCCACAGCCAGGTTTGCCAAGACAAACGCCCTAAAGCCTAGTGTTAAGCAGTGGGTCATCTAGCAAACACGCATGTGAAGGCTTGGCTAACCAGAAAACTGTTTTTGTTGTTGTTGTTTTAAGTTACATTTAAAAAGGACTCTGCAGGACAGCCAGGGCTACACAGAGAAACCCTGTCTCCAAAAACAAAATGAAACACTCTGGAAGCAAAACCACTCCTTTTACGTTTTCCCAAGTATGGGGCTTCAGCATACTATCAAAAACAAAAACACTTGCTTGACAAAAGAAGGCCATAAAGAAATATTTGGACATGTATTTAGGCCAGCAAATACAAGGGGCTGGGAAAGAGCTTTGGGTCCCCAGCAATTGCTTGCAGGGGCCTTCTATGTAAGCCATTGTCTTTATCTCTCAGGGTCCTTATATGAAAATGAGAATTATGCCTCTCCCCGTAAGAGTTCTTGAAAGAATTCAGCGAGGTAAAGTGTAACACTGTTCTAGCAAGTGATAGTTATATGAAAACTGTCCATAGCCTTATGTTGGGCAATGTGCTGCACTTCTGAAGCCTTCCGTGATGTGTGCTTTACCCTTTAAAGAAACAAACAAACAAAAAAAAAAAACCCTAAGCTTATAACAGCCATACCACTAGCATAGTTCATGCAACAGGGACGTTTCAAACCAGGTGATATCACCCAGAGAGACGCTACATCTAAGTCAGAAAACATCAGTAGCAGACAGCTTAGAAACGCAACCAGTTTATCTGGCAAAGGTATGGTCTCAGATCCCAGCTTGCCACTTTGTTTCTTGAGACAGGGTATCATAGCCCAGGCTACTGCTGGGCAGATGAGGATGACCTTGAACATCTGGTCCTCCTTCCTCCCATTGCAGAGTCCTGGGGTAGTGGCTGTGGGCCCACACTGAGTTCTTCAGTTTTGTGTATCACGAGACATACTAGAGTTCCAACTTCGACCAAATGCAACAAGGAGGGCTTTCTGGAAACTCATTAGAAAATGACGAGTTCGCCAGTCCTCGGGGAGCCCGGGCGGGCTGCAGTTCCTTTGTTTCTGTGGCTTGCCTGCACCAAGCAGGGTAGGCGCTTTGTTTGCTAGCTGCCCAACCAGCACGGAGGCCTGATCTCTCGGCCCCAGGAGAACCAGCGTTGGGCGTGATGCATGGTGGAAGATAGCCAAGCTTTGCCCTGTGACTTGGGGCAGCAGGTACTGCTACAAAGGACAAATATGTGATGGAGAAATGGGAAAGATAGAAAAACTGAGTGGTCCAAGCGTTATGGAGAGGAGCCCAAACTGGAGACTTGATGGGGGCGGAAGGTGAGAGAGAGAGAGAGAGAAAGAGAGAGAGCGCTGAGGTCAATTTGCTGCCATTGCCCAGTAGGATCAGCCTGATGGTATGCAACGTCCTGGAACTGAAGCAGACACAGACTCAGCCCACAACCTCCCATCTGGCTGCAGGATGCTTCTGGTTCTGGTCAACAATGGAGGCCTGAGATGTGGACAGTTTCACAGTTTGAATCAGACCTCCTCAAAGGACCCCTGAAGCCCAGGATACCACCAAGGCCATGTTGGTATCTGTGGTCCATGCTGCTGCCCCAGGTCATGATGAAGTCTGAGATCCATGTGGATGTATGCAGTCTGTGTCACTGTCTGATGCCTTGGTGATGTCCTCGGGCTTTCCTGCATGGGAAAGCTTGATGCGGCCTGTGTACCAACTGGGCTGCCGCCTGATGTGACATTCCCAAATAATCAATACTCGGCGATAACAACAATAATAATAAACTGAAAAAAGTATGATGCACACAGTTACCAAAAAAAAAAAAAGAAAGAAAATGACGAGTTCAAGCTGGGCGGTGGTGGCGCACGCCTTTAATCCCAGCACTCGGGAGGCAGAGGCAGGCGGATCTCTGTGAGTTCGAGGCCAGCCTGGTTTCCAAGAACGAGTTCCAGGACAGGATCCAAAGTACAGAGAAACCCTGTCTCGAAAAACTAAAATAAGTAAATAGATAAACAAACAAACAAATAAATAAATAAAATGAATTCAAGGGGTATTTATCTAATCTATCAATCTACTTTATGCCTCTGTTGGTCATACTAAGAACTGCCTACCTTCTGGAACCAGGTTCCTCAGAGCTCCCCTATTCTTGTCTCCTCCCCACCTTTAACTTCTCAGCACCAACGCCCCACCTTCACTAACCGCCAAAGTCACGCTGTTCCACCGTCAGTATTTTCCCTATGCGCATGCTCCATACCCCCACAAAGACCTACGTCAGGGCCTAGCCATGATGCCATTTCCATTCCCACGCAGAGGCAGTCATTTTGCACGTCCCCTGCCCCCAATAACCTGCTGGTGTGATTTTTGTGGTGTTCCTTGGCTCAGGGTCTCTGAGACACTCTTTCGCGGGAAAACCCTTCCCTGCTTCCCAAGCCGCGTGCGTGCGTGTATGCATGCGTGCGTGCATGTGTGCATGCGTACGTGGATACATATGCAGGCAGGTGGATGTGTGTAGGAGCTTGATGACTCGTGTTTTAACGGCACTCTTCCCCTTGTTTTTTGAGACAGGGTCTCTTACTGAATCGGAGCTCACAAGTTGGCTAGACAGGCTGGCCAGCAAGCCCCCAGCATCGACCTGACTTCACCCCTCCCTCCACTCTGGGATTACAGATGAATGCCCCTATGCCTGGCTTTTCCATGGGTGCCAGGGATCCGAACTCATGCTTGCATAGCAAGTACTTTGCAGACTGAGCCATCTCCCCTCCTTCCAACCTACCGTCTGAGAGAGACCGGTCCACATCTGAGTAGCTGGGCTGCTCTGGGCATCATATTTCAGGAATGCCGTCCATCACCTCCCACTGTGATGCCCAGAACTTCGATTTCTGCTCTGGAAGATATCCCAGCAGGCCAAATACCTCTGGGAAACCCGAGTCTCTCCATCTCCTTGGAAATGGCAACATTCCTCTCATCAGATTTTTCCACTGGCATCCCGATGTAACCCATTAAGTCCATAGCCGCTTGTGGGAATCACACCTGTTTTCCATCAGGACTGGCCCGCATCAGCCAGCACAAACATGTGTGATAAGTTGATGCTAAAATACCATGACACACTCCTTGGATTTACTAGCATCTAGCGGATGAAGGAGAAAGCTTTGCCTTTTATAGCGCTGAGCCTCCCAGGCCTAAAGCAGCTGGAGCAGTTGCTGTCTGCCATGCATTCATTATACCCTGCTTTCCAACCAGGAAACACGCAGCCCTGATCCTGAGCTCGCCAGGAAGAAGGAGCCCTCTCTTTAAGGCCACCAGGTCCAGTGTTCCCAACTCTGAATACAGATCAACACCAACCAGAGAGCGTTTAAAAGACACTCAGGCTGGTGAGACCACTCAGCCGGTAAAGGGACTGTCACCAAGTCTGGGGGGCGGAGTTTGGTCTCTGCAGCTCACATTGTAAAAGAGGACCAATTCCTGCAAGTTGTCTTCTGACTCCATAGTCAGTGACCCATGTATATACTCTCTCTCTCTCTCTCTCTCTCTCTCTCTCTCTCTCTCTCTCTCTCTCTCATACACACACACAATGCATTTAAGAAACAAAAACAGCTGGATGGTGGTGGTACACGCCTTTAATCCCAGCACTTGGGAGGCAGAGGCAGGCGGATCTTTGTGAGTTTGAGGCTAGCCTGGTCTACAAGAGCTAGTTCCAGGACAGGCCCAAAGCTACAGAGAAACCTTGTCTTGGAAAAAAAAAAAAGAAAAAAGAAAAAGAAAAGAAACAAAAACAAATTTTAAAAATAATTAAAACCAAAAAGTCCTCAGGCTAAGCTTCAGCTTCACTCGGTGTGGAGGAAGCAGGAAGTCCTACTTTTCCACAGCTTCCACAAAAGCCTCTGTGTAGACAGGCTGGGATTGATGATAATGACGTAGACCGTGCCCAGGACAACACAGCGAGAGTTACATGGACTTGGACGCAGCAAGAAGATTTGTTCCCTCCCCATCTGGAAGAGACAAGCTGTGCCTGGGCAAATTTCTCAAGCTGTTTGCAGCTCAGCTTTGTTTGTTGGGTTGATTTGAAAAATGAGGTACTGGCTGGGGAGATGGCTCGATTTGTGAAATGCTTGCTGCTCAAGCAGTAGTACTTAAACCCAAGACCCCAGAATCCACGGGAAAAACTGGGAATGGCAGCATGCACTTGTAATCCATCACTGGGGAGACAGAGACAGGCAGATCCCTGGGACCCGATGGCCAGCTAGCCTAGGTAGTTGAGTCAGTGAACTCCAGGCCAATGAGGGGATTCTGTCTCAAAAAATAAAGTTGGGAGTGAAGTTCTGCAGTGATGGCTCAGAGGTTAACTACCCTTGTAGAGGACCCCGAGTTCAAGGCCCAACATCCACATCAGGTGGCTCACAATCACCTTTAACCCTAACTCCAAAGGATCCAATGCCCTTTCCTGACACTGTGGGCACACACACATACTATAGACAGGGAGTAGGGAGAGAGAGGAAGGGAGGGCATATATCTCACAAAGCCATTGAAAGACTCTGTAACAGCAGCTGACTGGACAGGCTTAAGAACAGCAGGTGGTCAGACAGGTGTTGAATATTAATGAGCTGTCAAACACCATCTCAGAACTAGGCTTCCATGGCGGAATGGAACAATTCTGCCATCATTTGATGGGATGCCAGAGTTTATCCTTAAATCAATTGTGTTCCAGTTGCTTTCTGTTTTGTGATAAACAATATGACCAAAACCAGCCCAGAGAACAAAGGGTTTATTGCATCTTATAGAATCCTTTACTTAGGGAAACCGAGGCAGGCACTGAAGCAGAGACCATGGAGGAATGCTGCTTATTGTCTTGCTCTCCACAGCTTGCTCAGTTTACTTTCTTAGACAACCCAGACCCACCTGCGCAGAAGTGGTACCACTCACCTTGGGCTGGACCTTTCCATGTCAGTCATTAACTGAGGAAATGTCCCCCAAACATTCCCATGGGAAAATCTGATGGAGGCAGCTCCTCAACTGAGGGTCCTTCTTCTCAAGCGACTCTAGCCTGTGTTAAGTTGACAAGCTAACCACCACACCCACCTTTTCTCTAGAAGGTCTAGACCATGTACTGGAGCCACAGGAAGAAATCAATGCAGAGACTCCCAAGGAAACATGAAATTGTCTTTCCTTATTGCTTGAATGTTTACATAGAAAAAGTCAACACGCTCAACAATATTGATAAATCTCAGCTAGCAAACGAAAGAGAACAAGCTCACCTTTCTTATGCTGTTTTTGTGACATTTTATGAAAAGAAGAAGTTTAGGGGAAAAGATTAGATTGCTTGTCAAAGCCTAGAAGTAGAGGGGAGGATTGCCATGTAGAGGAACAAACTATGTTTTAGGAACAATGGAATTGTTCTATATTTTGATCAAGACATCAGCTATACAAAAGTATGCACTTGTCAAAACCCACAGAATGACACATCCAATACTATGACTTTTTACATTTTTATTTATAAGATTTATTTATTTTTATTTTATGTGCATGAATGCTTTGCCTATATGTGTGCCTGCATACCATGTGTGTGCCTGGTACACGTGGAAGTCAGAAGAGGGTATCAGATACCCTGGAACTGGAGTTGTAGACCATCGTGAGCCATCATGTGGGTGTTGGCAATCCAACCCAGGTCCTCTGGAGGAGCAGTCCGTGCTCCTAAGTAATGAGCCATCTCTCCAGTCCCTCAACATAGGAATTGTGATTGGCTGGGCTTCCCCTACATCTTGTGTCTCAAATTTTAAAATCTGCTTACAGCACCTTCCTTTAATTTGAAGCAATCTGGGAAGAAGGAGAGGTGGCTCAGTGGTTAAGGGTGCTTGCTGCTCTTGCAGGAGAGCAGCATTTGGTTCCCAGCATCCATGTCAGGGTGCTTACAACTGCCTGCACCTCCAGCTCCGGTAGATCCAGTGTCCTCTTCTGGCCTCCTTGGGCACCTGAACTAAAGTGTGCAAACCCATAAACAGTGGTAATTGTATCTTTTTTTTTTATTGCTTTGCTGTGTTTTATGCATCTCTTGAAATGGGCTTGCTTTGACTTTCTCTTCTTCAGAGCCTATTGGGTAGTCTGGTTTCCATGACTCTTCTCAGAGGAATATTTGTCGAAAGTTAAGCTGTGAGCACTGGGGAAACTTGGTTTGAGCATCAAATGAGTTGTTAAAATGGTCCCCTCTTGGCTATGAGCCAACTGAACCAAGGAAAGGGAGAGGAGGCTCTACACTAAAGACCAAGGTGATCAGATGGAGTCAAAACATTGGTCACCCCTGGATCCTGTGAATCTGCTAAACTGTAGACCCAGTGAAGCCTGTCTACTATCAGGTGGCCTGTGATTAGAGGCATATGCCCAAAGCAACCTCTGGAAGCATAGAAATATAGATTCCAGGTCCTGTGGTGACATTTAGCAGCTCAGCTATCAAAACCCTACACTCAAATTGACCTCAGATGCCGCTGGAACCAAAGCTCTAGTCTCCCAGGGGAACCTGGGAGCATTGGAAGGGAAGCACAGGACTGCACTGACCTCTGGGGCCAGTAAGCTAGAGATCTGGTTCCAAGGTGTTTCTGGTATGCCAGATGCTGGAAGGTTAGTCTCTCAGTGCACTTGAACTTTTCTGTGTGATATTTTCATTTATTTCCAAAGTTTTTCAAATAGGTAAGTAAAGAAAATAGATGTTTTTATAAAATAAATAGTAGGCTATGTTAATTCCTATGTAAACTGGGTTGCTCTAAGGTAGGAGGAGCCAGTGTATGGTAGCCCGTCTCAAAGTCAACCCCAGAGTTAAAGGAACCGTGTTGAGAAGGTAGACCAGCAGTCTCAAATTCAGTTCCTGGAGTTCTAGGGTATCTATCTAGAAAAGTAGTGAATGGAAGAGCCACAGGGTTATTCCACACACTTAAAAAAAATTAAAGGAAAACCACATATTCTACTGTAGGTTTGCCTAGAGAAGGTAAGAGCTATTTTCTGATGGGAAATTTTTAAGAGTTGAAACAGCATGTTGGATGAAGATTCTTCAAGGAGACCTGGCTGAGCATGTAGCTCAGTTAGCAGAGGGCCTGTCTAGCATGTAGGACACCCTGGGTGTAGCTCGTTATAAACTAGGCACGGTGGTAAGGCTTGTCTGGGCTCAGGAGGTAGAAGCAGGAGGATCAGCTGTTCAAGGTCATTCTCCACTACCTAGAGATTTTGAGGCCAGCCTAGACTGCATGGGACTGACTCTATTAAAGAAATAGATGGGAAAAAAAGGAAGGGAGGGAAGAAAAGAGGGTCTCATGAGGGAAATATACGCTGGGGTTTTGGTGATAAACACCAGATTAAAGCATTATTTGAGGGAGATGGAGGAACACTGTTCTTTGGTCTAATAAGTTTTTATTGGCTCAGATAGCTTAGGGGCCCTTTTAACTAACGTTAATGATGGCTCCTCCCAATTCCTAGGTCTATTCAGACTTGGAAGATAGACCTTTATGTAAATGGAAGATTATGAGCAATTCAAACCTGAGTTCTTTCTGATCAGACTTCTGCTGAGAGGCTGGGATGTGTTCAAGGAAAAGAAACCCATGTCTACAGATGAGGCTGAGCTTCACTGACACAGAACCACGCATCACGATACAGAGTTAGGTTTCCACCATCAGCACGGGAGAAGGTGCAGGAGCCCTGGCTGCAGGGAAGATGTGGGAGATTCTCGCAGCAACCTTAGACCCGCTTGCTTTCGGGCCAGTTAACGGGCTCGCTTTCCTCTGTCGGCTTGACAGAGCTCAAGAGAGCTTAGCAGGCTTAGGAGTAAATATCCAGGTATTTCTAATGGAGCTGAACTCTTTCAAAAGTCTAGGGTTTTCTTTGTCTCTGCCAGCAGCTCTCCGCGCTGGGAGGTATCCGATACAAGGGACAAAGCGTGTAGGAATAGGCATACAGTCATCTGAGGACCACCCGGGAATGTCTGGGAACTTTGATACCTAAAGAAGAATCGTGGCACGGTGGGGAGTTTATGGACTTTGGAGTGAGAGCCACTTGGATTTGAATTCTGATTCTGCTGCCGGGAGTTTTGGTCCAGTCATCTGACCTCTTTGAACTTTGTTTTTCTTTAAAATGTTGGTAGGGGCTTGAGAGATGGCTCAGCTGTTTAGAGCACTTGCTGCTTTTCCAGAGGACCAGAGTTCAGTTCCCAGCACTCAAGTCCGGAAGCTCACAACTATTTGTAATTCTAATGTACACACACACACACACACACACACACACACACACACACACACACACGTGCGCGCACAAATAAAGGGAAATCTTTAAAAAAATGAAATAAAAATAAGTAATAAAATTTAATTTAAAAATAAAATAAAATGAGGATACTACATAGGCCACTACATCACCATAAAGGTTAGAGATGAGTGGAGCCTCCTTGACTTGGAACCGTGAAACTGACTCACACCATAGGCTCAACAAATACTGACAGAACGTGTCACATACGTATGTACAAATGTATACACCCGAAACCTAACAAATAATTAGAATAAATATAAGACGCCTGTTCGCTCATTTGATGCTTTTGAGGTTGGGCGGTATGTTTTAGTTGATGGCAATCAAAGTTTGTTAGCTACAAATAAAGGAGAGAGTTCCAGCATGGCTGTCATTATGGCGACATCCAAACATCACTAATCCTTCTGGGAGCTGGGAGGAGCTGCTGCAGCTGATTCATGCCTCGCAGAAGATTAGCGCTAGACATCCATCTTTCCAACGTGTCTGGCTGACTTTCAGATTTCCAGCCATACGCCATTCAATTACAGATGGAAAAAAAGTGAAACCACAAATTTAATTAAATGTATGTAAATCTTTGGTGTGTTGCCTGTCTTTAGTACATGCACCCAGGAGAGCAAGTTCATGGGGCCAGGCTACATATATCTGTTTCCCTGACAGTATTTGCATTGACTGGAGAGAGTCTTTAGATTCAAAATGCCATGAAAACAAAATAGGATTTCTCTGGTGACGCTGAAGGAGAAAGTGCTGTGTGGTTTAGACTGGCAAACGAATGCATGCTGGTGTTAGGTTATAAAAGTCGTATAATATAAGATGACATTTCTGTTTATTTTGCTGAGACTCTATATTAAATGGATGGTGTCTCTTACAAGCCATGGCATCTTATAATATATTAAATGTGGTAATCCTACACCACCCCCATCCTTGGCAGGTGCTGCGTGTTCTCATGTTGATGCTATCTGGGAAGTTAGCTGACAAGCCTGCTTCAAAATTAGCAGTGGCATGCAAAAGAGACAGCCAAGGAGAATTCTCCTCAGGAGAGACTAGAAAAACAGAAATCAACCCTTTAGTGAAGACAATTTTATAATAATTGTTTTTGGGGGGAAATCTAGAAGTCTGACGATAGCGAGTATTACAAAGAATGTAGAAGGACAGGATCTCATTTGCAAACAGTCTGATACTTCTACATAGATTTTTAACAGGAGCATACCTCGGGCCCAGAAACGCCATTCCTTTCCAAAAGATCTTTACTATAAATAATAATAATAATAAGACAAGAGAGATGGCTGAGTGGTAAAGAGCAGTTGCTGCTCTTGCAGAGGACCCGGATTCAATTCTCAGCACCTACATCAGGAGACTGACAACCACCTATGACTCTAGTTCCAGAGGATTTGATGCCTTCTTTAACCTCCATGGGCACCTGCATACACATGGTTCACATAAAACATGAAGGCATGTAAAGATTAATAGCGAATATATCTTTTTAAAAATAAAATTACTGTGTGTCTGTCTGTGTGTGTCCATACGTGCGTGCATACATATGCATGTGTGTATGTGGCCTACATACAGGGGTCAGAAGACAACTTTTGGGAGTCTGTTCTCTGCCCTCGCTGTGTGGGTCTGGAGATGTAAATCAGGTCTTTAGGCTTGGAGGCATCGCGCCTTTGCCCTCCGAGTCATCTCACTTAGTCATCCTTTCCATACAGGAACCAATGGTCACATACAAGAAAAGAGGTAAATTCATTACGGGCCTCAATCACACAAGCGTTTTTCCTCAAGACACGCACTGTATATTGGGGCCAGCAAGATGGGTTAGTGGATAAAAGGTATTCATTACAGAAGCTGAGCGACTAGGCTCGATTGCCCATCTGCAACCCAGGTAGATGTGCATGGAAATAGAGCTAACCCCATGAAGATGTCCTCTGATTTCCATGCAAGTGCTGTGGCCTGCATGCCCACATACATGTGCCATGCACACACGCACAACAATAGCTATTAAATATATTAACTATAAGGCAATAGGCAACGGAAGTATTCTTATGAATTTTCTACTTTGTCACACAAATAGTAAAAAGACATAATCATGGGTTCAAATTTAATAAAAATAAATAATTTGGGGAGTTGGGAAGATGGCTCAGTCGGTAAAAGTACCTGTTTCATAGGCATGAGGATCCATATTTAATCCCAGAACTCAATTAAAGGACCTCCGCTGGCAATGGCCAAAAAGGTTCAGTGCCGAGAATTACCAAATCTGACAAAAAAATCTTCACACAATATACAGCTTGAAAAATGGTCAGACTTTCTTCTTTCTTCTCACCCACTCTAGGGAGAGCCTTAGGCACTCCATTTCACCCGGTGAACCTCAGTTTCCCCATCTGCAAATGACTCAGTCTGGGACCTGAACACTTCCTGAGATTTTGGTAAAAGTGCAGAGAGACAAGCTTCTGAAGCACGGGGTGAAAAGCCACAGCAGAAGCCAGTGCTAGTGTCTGGGAGGTGGCGTGCAAGACATGCACAGTAAGCATGACATGTGAGCTCTCAGCACCTGTGGCTCCAGACACGGTACCCAGGAGCCAGGTGTCTGTCTGCAGGTGCCAAGGCAGGCGGGCCTGCTGTGTGGACACGTCTGCTCTTGAGAGTGTGTGTGGGTAGCTACGGCATCCTCAACATCAGGATCACCACACTTTGGAGCTAGAAAGCAGAACACAGGATGGAAGGCTGGGCCTGGGGTGGGGTAGGTACTCAAGATGCTGCCTTGGGGTTTGCCATGGGGAGCCTGGGAGCCGTGAGGATCCCTCTTCCCTGCCTGGGTGGGTATAAATGAGTGTCTGTGCCTTTAAGATTATTTGACATCTCTGAGATTGGTAACAGACCTCCCCAGCGGATGGCCAGCAACGGCTGTGGAATGCTGTCCTAATATAAAACCCACTCGGTGGTTTGCAGTAGACACTCCCACTGGCAAGCTTTGGCGAGAAATCCCCTATTAAGGAAGAGGCCTTGAGACTCTGGACTGATCCTGCACCATGCCATTAGGGAGAACAGGACATTTTCCTTAGCACGTTGAGACTTGCGCAGCTCTCAGTTGACCAGCAGACCCTAAGATCCACCCTGGATCTGGGGCCGAATGCTGACGGCTGGGAAGGGTGGCACCTCAAGTCTTGCTCTCAGGTGTCCCCTACCCACCCAGTTGGGAGTGCCTTGATTGACAGCCAGGTCTCCACTCACTTGCTCTTTGCAGTGTTCCAGGTTGTTTCCCTCCCCAGACCGAGTGTCACGGCAAGGACCCATTTTGCGTGTTCACAGAGAAGCTGAGTCTGGACCTCCCTCTCCACCTCGTGTGGTCACCTTCCCGCTGTGAAGCCCCCTCTACCAGCCTCAGTGTCTCTCGACTTGTTTTTGGTCCAGAGCTCCGATAGGGCAGTTCCTCTGCTAAAACACAACTCGAGAGCCAGAGAGAGACGGACTAAACCTGCTTTGCTGTTTAGAAGCTGTGTGGCCTGGGCCAAGTTCTTAAGCCTTTATCGTCCTCAGTTTTTCCCTTCATAAAAATGGGAAGAATGATGATACATATCTCAAGTTAAGAGCATGAAGTGCTCTGGAGACACACTCATGGCTCAAGAGAGTGGGTCTCAGAATGTGGGCCAGGAGTCTCCAACACTTTCAGAATAGCCGTGGTAGCAAACTGTTTGTGGGCTGTGGAGCTTGAGATGCAGCTGAGTTGGTAGAGTGCCTGCCTGCCCTGCAAGAAGCTTTGGCTTCCATCCCAGCAGCTCATAAACTGGGTGTGATAAAGCAAGCCTAGAATGCCAGCACTTAGAAGGTTAAGACTGGAGGGTCAGAAGTTCAAGGTCACCCTTAGCTACAAAGTTAGTACAATACCAATCTGGGTACATAAGACACTGTTTCAAAGTAATACAATAAAATAATAGAGATTTTTGAGATAGGGAATTTATTCTGGATTTTCCAGGTGAGCCTCATGTAATCACAAAGTTCCTTATAAAGGGAGAGAGAGAGGCATGCAGTCGAGTGTGTGGCAGAAGAGGGCCTCTCATCTGCTGGATTGGAGTTACAGGCAGTTGTGAAACCCCTGATGAGGGTGCTGGAAACCAAAGCCAGGTCCTCTGTAAAACCAATAGCAGTCTTAACTGCTGAGCCATCTCTCCAGCCCCAGAATAAATGATTTGGAAGTGTTCCTGCTGGCTCTGCAGATGCAAGAAGGAGCCACCAGCCCTGAAACTCAGGCAATCTGGAGAAGATGTACTATGTGCTGTCTATCAGGAATATGAACTATGTCACTCAATACAATTAGTGTTTGACTAGTTCCTCTTAAATTCTGTTTAGCATTCTTGATACATGTATACATATATGTGTGTAATCACATAAGTAAGATGATGTAAGAACAAACGAATGCTATTCAGTATAGGCAAGCGCTCTACCAACTGAGCTGCACCCCAACCTTATTTATCTACTTATTTACTGTGATAGTGGGGTCAAACTTGGGATCCCAGATGCTATCAAGTGCTTTACCAATGAGCTGGTTTTTTATTTAAATCAGCATTTTGATTTAATTCCATCTTGACACTCTCCTCTGCTCGGCAAGGTAACAGCACAGTCTTTGGTTGTTGGGATGCGTACAGCTTTGGGGCCATTATTCTGCCTGCTCTGTTCATAAATTATGGAAATGTGTCCTGGAAAGCACTTTCTTCGATTGCATTGTCTTGTGCCAAGAGGTAGTAAGATCATTACAGAGCAAACATCTGCCTGGCAATGTAAATCAGCAAAGCAACTTAGCAACTGACAGAACAGAGGGGCTTAGAGCAATGAAGAGAAGATGCCGTTTTTGATTGCCAGGAAATGGGATCAGCCTAGATGCCCGCCAACAGAAGACTGGGTTATGAAAATGGAAAACATGTACAGAATGGAATATTATTCAGCTTAAAGAAAAATGAAATAATTAAATTTACAGAAAGATGGATAGATTTGGAAAGAGTAATAGTGAGGTGACCCAAACTTGGAAGATAAAAATATACATGTCCCCTTTCATATGCGTAATAGCCTATTATGCATACATGTATCTATGTAAACAGGTCCTCTCTCACATGCAGATCCATAATAGTCTATAATGTACACATGTATCCACGTAAACAGGTCTAGATGTGAGTATAGTGCAAAATTCAGAAAAGAGACCCGAGAAAGTGTGCTAGTGGCAGGCCACTGGGAAGGAGGGATGGAACGCAGGCTAAAGGACATGGGAGTCATGAAGGAAGGGACAAGGCCATGCTTTTTCCTAGTTAAAATTCTGTCAGAGATTTGGATAAACAAATTCAACTTTCTGGGTATTGAAGTACCAAGAACCATAAAATAAAGAAAAAATAATTTATAGTGGATATGCAAAACCCTAAGTGATATCAATGATTCCAGAACGGACAATAACTACACAGAAGTCATGGAGAGCTATAGAGTTTGGATTTGGGCAAATGTTTATGTAGCATCCTTAAAACCAGCTGTGTGGTATTTTTATTTAAGAGTTAACTAGAATGATTTTTTTAAAAGAAAGTCACTCATAGTTGTTCATAGCAACCACGCTGCCTCTATCCTCATAGGTTTGCCTTGTTACTAAATACTTGAAGTGTGATGAAGAAGTAGATGGTATCCCGGGATGGCGAGATTTTTAGGGGCAGGGGATGTGGTTTTCAAGACCCAAGGTTGTAGGGAGACAGCCAAGAGATGCCACTCTCCTGCCTGGTTCAGGGGCAAGGAATGGCCATGGTGTGGGAACTTGAAGCTGAAGGAGAAAGGACTGTGGGCTTAGAATGTGGAGGGACATATGATGTATGGCGGATTGTGGCGAAGGGAGTGTCATTTCCAAGATTCAAACGCAGGGTGACAGAGGGGTTTGGGGTGAGTTAGATGGCAGCATCTTTGGCTGGGAGGACTGTCCAGGGTATATGGGGCAGGGCCACTGGGAGCACGAGAGCCAGCTGTCCGGAGAACAGGCCAGTGGGACTGCATTCTCACTTTCAGTCTTTAAGGTACTGGGTTCATGTTCAATGTCTGATGAAGCAACTCTGTTCAGAATAAAGCCAGGGCCTGCCTGCCTGCCTGCCTTCCTTCCTTCCTTCTTTCCTTCCTTCCTTCCTTCCTTCCTTCCTTCCTTCCTTCCTTCCTTCCTCCTTCCCTCCCTCCCTCCCTCCCTCCCTCCCTCCCTCCCTCCCTTCCTTCCTTCCTTCCTTCCTTCCTTCCTTTCTCCTCCTCCCTCCCTTCTTCCCTTCCTCCCTTTCTTCCCTTCTTTTTCTTTCTCTGCTTGGGATTGAACCTAGGACCGTGTGCACAGTAGGCAAGCATTCTACCACCTTGCTAACTTTTTGAAATAGAGTCTCACTAACTTGCCCTACAGGCTTTGAACTTGAGACCCTCCTGTCTCTGCCTCTTGAGTAGTTGTGACTACTAACCTGCTGCACCGCTGGGCCATTTTCTAAGAGACACTTGTGCTCGAGACAGTCTATGGAGCCTAGAGGATGCCAGGTGGGTTTTCTGATCTGTTCCAGTTGATCACAGATGTGTCTCCATCTAGGTACCCAACTTGCTCCCCAATCTCCAGTTGCTAGGAGCTTCCCTAGGAGAGAGATTACATGCATGGATGGACAGCCTTTGTAATAAGGCCCCCGGGGAAAGCTGAATATTAAATTGTCATCTTGCTGTGATTATGTAAAAAGCTAACACTCTGCAACTAAAATCTGCACGCAAACCCCTCCCTCATCAGCAGAATTCTAATGAGGGCATTCAGGCTTAGAATCTAAATCATCCCCCTAATCCATCTCCTTATCAAGTTACATACTGACACCCCCTGTCACCCTAAGACAAGAGGCTCTAAAACTGATTGGTCCAATCAGCTAAGGTCTGACTGCTCGGCTACCAGATGTATGTTTCCTTTGCCTCCTGGGCTAGACCATGGATTTCTCCAGTGCCCCTGGGCTTGAGAGTCATCTGGTACTTATCCAGAAGGGCGGTGACTGGCCATGCCCAGGAACGGCTC
Source organism: Microtus pennsylvanicus (assembly GCF_037038515.1). Lineage (NCBI taxonomy): Eukaryota > Metazoa > Chordata > Mammalia > Rodentia > Cricetidae > Microtus > Microtus pennsylvanicus. Next base: position 53,293,265 of record NC_134581.1, on the reverse strand, counting down.
CATCGGAGACTCCGGGGTTGGAGGGCCTGATCTGACGTCCCAGGGATTCACCAGCCGGTTAAGTTTGTGCGTTTAACCTTCTGTTTGCTTCTTTCTTCAGGGTGGATATGCGGCTGGGGAAAAGAACACGGCACTTCACCAATGCCCCTCCCATGCCCAGAAAGGCTGTGGCCAGGGACACCTTTTGGGATGATTAATCTTGTCAACTTGACTGGGTTTGGATTCAACCAAGAGACATTCTCCTGAATGTGTCCAGGGAGGAGTGACTGAAGGGAGATGGTCTCCCAGAGCTGGCACCTTCCGGCAGGGTGCATCTCTCCCATTGTTGTCCCCCGCTGTGGCCATCCTTTGCTGCCTCAGAACCCAGCCTTTTTTGCCCTCCGACAAGGACAAGAGATTTTAAATGCAACAGGGGCTGGAGAGATGGCTCAGTGAGTAAAGACACATGCTGCCAAGCCTGAAGATCTGAGTTCAATTTCAGGGACCCATAGGGTGGAAGGAAAGAATCATCTCCCCAAAGCTCTCATGGGTGTCATAGTACACACACACACACACATACACACACACACACACACACACACACACACACACACACACACACACACACAAGAAATGCATCAACTGAGGCTCTAGCTTTACACTCTGGGCCTTTAGTGTTCTGATTCCCAATGAAGACTGTGTGTCCTTCTCTGCTGATCCCCCAAAGTCACAGGGCATGGCCAGAGACACCCTTAGATTTCTAGTAAAGAATGCCAGAAGGGAGCT